>NC_134376.1:20200000-20800000 GCF_035582795.1 Mycteria americana
TCAAACTTCAGTACTGCCCTGATATGGTTAACACGTAGTAGCAGGAAAAAAAACCACAGTTAGAAATGAATGATGAAATGATGCTCAATAACATCTGAATGACAATGTCTTTGGTGTAGAAAAGAAGCTGTATTAACAAAAAATTCCAAAGTATAATTTAGATCCAGAGAACACTCATGTCCAAGATGGCTTTAAAGGGTCTGCACAGATTATAACTCCCAGATACACTCTTGATCCAAAATGTTGCTAGTGAGCAGTTTCTGCAACAGCCACAAAACCGGTTTTCCAGTGCAGTGGAGTAAAACAAGTTGAAGACAAAATTAAGTCAGCAAACCCACTTTTTTTCTTCAAATTAGCCATCTGTTCTATTTTGATCACTTTCAGCTTTCTCCGCCAGATTTCAGAGAAATCTGGTGAGTTTGTTATTGCAAGTTATCCTCCCACATTTTCTTATCATTTTAGCTAGAAGAATTCCAGGAAACCGAAACTTTTGTAAGCACTATACATCACACATCAACTATGTATTCTTCTACACCTAGGTCCATGTCTAAAACACAGACCTGAAGGTAGGTGTCAGAACATCAGCTACAAAAGAACAGCTCTGTGAGGCCCCCAGCACAAGTCACAGTTACCTATCGTGGCCAAGTCGCATTATCACTTCCCACCTCGCTTAATCCCTGGCACCAGTTGCCCTCCTAGTTCCCTCACATGCCGGCGGGATGGGCCCCAGGATGACTCACATTATGTGGGGACAGCCACAAAAAGCAGAGCGTGGCTCCCACAGGCCACAGCCATCGCAGGCAGTCTGCACCACCCCCAGCCAGATGCTCCACAAGGCCACATGCTGGCCACCCCCACGTACGTTCTTTGGTCTGGGCATTGGTGATCTGAGGGTCACAGTTAGCTGCCTTCAGCTTCTCGCAGCCCATGATCTGGTGCTTGAGGTTTCACAGGGAGATGTGGAGGCCGTTGAAGGTGACTGTTCAGCTGGGAGGAGAACTTGTGGTGGATGTACGACACAGTCAGTGCCTGGCAGTGCCTGCTCCGTGACGGCATCTACCGCAGCACATGGCATTGCGGCCTCCATGCCAGGTTAGGGCCCGCAGCAGCGTGGGGAAGGGCCCACTGAGGGGGCTGGAGCAAGCAGCATGGGCTGAGCTCGAGTGGGCCGGTGGCACTCAGAGGCCATGGCACTCCGTCATGGCCAGGCCCCGTGGCCTCAGGCAGACTTGGCTGGCAGAGGCCTCAGGACACAATCGCAGTGGCGCTGGGAGGCCCCAGCCCCTACCCCCACAACGAATCCAGCCGCAGCCCTCAGTGATCGAGCTGAGCCGCAGCAGCAGCACCTGCCTGGCTCCTCCTCGCAGCCCAGGCAGGCAGGCGGATAATGGGGAGAGGCCCACGCTGCCCCGGCTCGGCCTCCACTCCCTCTCTTGCATGCAGCACTCCCAGGCCCAACCACTTGCTCTGGCAACTCGGGCGCCCCTGTCTCAGCATTCTGCCGAGGGGTTTCCCGGCTGACAACCGCACAGGCCAGGTCACAACCAGCATGAGTGCATCACTGCACATGCACAATGGCACACTGCACCCAGGTGCTGGCGGAATGATCACCATGGTGATGAAGGCTGTTTGCCCCAAACAAACCCCACACTGACCAACCGCCATGGCAGGTACAGCAGCAGGCTCCTGCTCCTCCTGGTGCTCCTGCCCTCCAGGTAACCTCCCAGCTGGCTCTGCTGCCAATATCTCATCCCATCACCCCTCTTCGCTTCCCCCAACAGAGAGCTTCCCTCTCTGGCTGCCGATGGCATTGGAGGTGCCCGGGGTGAGCTTCACCATTCCGGCCATGCTGCCACTAGTCACTGCCTGCGTGCTGCCCTCTGTTCTGGGGCTGCTGGTGTCCTCTGAGCCTGCCCAGCTCCATCCCATCACCTACCAGTTGGGGCAGGCCAGCGTCTGGCAGGGGGTGCCAGGGCAGCTGGTGCAGCTCCCCTGTGGGGTGTTGCTTCCCGCCATGGTGCAGCTCCCCTGCGGGGTGCAGCTCTCCCATGTGCCTGCTCCCTGTTCCCCTGCCTATGGCTGGGGACAGCAGGTGGTGAAAGGGACGCTGGTGCCCCACCAGCTGATGGGGCTGGGGCTGTGGGCCATGGTCCAGGGGGAGCCCCTGTACCCCACGGGCTCCTGCCCACTGCATGTCCCTGCCCGCCCCGGCCCCCCACCACCCCCGGTCTCAGCACTGGGTGCAGGGCTCCTCTGTGCTCCACACCCTGCCCGGCAGTGCCCAGAATCCATTGGAGGCCTCCAACAAGGACGGGCTGGCCATTGAGGACAGCGTCCCTGCCGCTAGCCCCCACCAGACTGCCCTAGCTCCACCGACTGGCAGAAAACAAAGAAGATGGTGGTGTGCCAGGTGCCTAAACACTCAAAAATGCTGTGGGAGGGGAAGCTGGACAGGGATGGTGCAGCAGCAGGTGGCAGCAGGCAGGAAGCAGCAAGCGGAGAGCCTCTGACAGCACCAATGCGCCCGCCAAGTGACCTGGAACCTGAGGGGACGCCAGGGGGCAAAGGTCCTTCGTGCAGCAGTGGGGACAGGTTTAATGTAGCTGGTGCACCGAAAACCCACAGCATGGAGGCCTTAAACGAGCCTCCAGCCCTGCACCCCGCCCCAGGCAGGGACCCTCAACCGCCCCAGTCCCCTGGCCCCCCGCGATTTAAGCTATGGATCTCTGCTGCCCTGGGGCTGCGATATGTTCACTGGAATGGACGACACAGTGCTGCAGGCCGCTAGCGCGGCCAGCATCATGGCCCGGTCGGGCCCTACGGCTCCTGGCAGCACAGGGCAGCACGTTGCTGCAGTGCCTCAGGGCAGGCCCCCGGAGGCCCCAGGCCAGGAGGAAGCTGTGGAGCAGTGGGGGCAGGGGCAAGGCAGGGCAGATGCGCTCACCGCTCTGGTACACGGGAGCCCCCTCTCCCCACCATGACGGCACCAGGCCCAGGCCTGCCAAGCTCCACTTCCGCTGCCTTGACCCCACACCTCTGCTGGCCCCGCCCCTGGAGAGGAGGCCACGCCCCATGCCCAGCAGAGGCTGCAGCCGCAGTGCCACCTCGTGGTTACTAAAAAGGAACTACCACCCGGAACCAGCATCCCCACTCCCGCCTGGTACCAGCCCCCTTGTACCGCCATCTCTACCCCATCCTGCTGCTGATAGCCCCACTACTGGCATCCCCACCTCCGCCTGGAACTGGCGTCCCCAGGAACTGCATCCCCGCCCTGGGAATGAGGATGCCCCGCACTGACCTGAGGGCGCACCTGCTGATCTCCACCCGCAATTTCCACCCTCTGGGGCAAAGAGTGAAGGTGGTGGGGCTGGTGTGCCAACCGCCCCACCCAGAGCCCCAGGCTGGCCTCAGCGTGCCCCCCCAGGGTCACCAGTCCCCTGTTGGTGGCCCTGAGACCCAGTGCGGGACCAGCTGCCTCCAAGCCCCCGGCTGATGGCAAGAAGGTGATGGCACTGGTGGTGGCATCGAGCAGCAAGTCATGCACCAGGGCAGCTGCCAAAGCCAAGCGGCTGAGCTGGCTGCGCTGGTCACTCACAGGGGGCCAAACCCCACGGGAAGGGCTGCCACAGCAGCTGTGCATGCCACCATAACTGCTGTGCCCTCCCGCTGACTCCCTGCTATCACTCGGGCCATGGGAGGGCCTCATGGCTGCGCCCACCCTGCTGGAGGAGCAGGAGGAGTCGGTGCCCATCATATGACCTCATTCTTAGTATGACCATATGACATCATGCTCAGTATATAAAGCCCAAAGTCATGGACTGTGTGAACTCAGTGGACATTTTAGAGGGATGGCCCATAGACCAAGGGAATGATATCTGTGTGTATATATCAAAAGACAGGAAAAGTGGTGGTGATTAATTGGAATGTATTAGAAAGGATAGAACCTGGGCATGATGTAGATGGTATAGAATAAGGGGTGGATACACAAAAAGGACTGCTGTGGTTTAGCCCCAGTCGGCAATTAAGTACCACACAGCCGCTCGCTCACCCTCCCCCCCCCGAGTGGGATGGGGGAGAGAATTGGAAGAGCAAAAGTAAGAAAACTCGTGGGTTGAGATAAGAACAGTTTAATAATTGGAACAAAATAAGAATAATAAATTGTAATGAGAAGGAAGACAACAAGAGAGAGAGACAGGAACAAAACCCAAGGAAAAAAACAAACTGTGATACAACTGCTCACCACCTGCCAACCGATGCCCAGCCACTCCCCAAACAGTGACCGCTGCCCCCCCCAGCCAACTCCCCCCAGTTTATATACTGAGCATGACGTCATATGGTATGGAATAGCCCTTTGGCCAGTTTGGATCAACTATCCTGGCTGTGCCCCCTCCCAGTTTCTTGTGCACCTGGCAGAGCATGGGAAGCTGAAAAGTCCTTGACCAGTGTAAACACCACTTAGCAACAACCAAAACATCAGCGTGTTATCAATATTATTCTCATACTAAAATCCAAAACACAGCACTATACCAGCTACTAGGAAGCAAATTAACTCTATCCCAGCCAAAACCAGGACAGCTTTGCAGCACCTCTCTCTGCCTGCAGTCATTTGCACTGGGGGGGGTGTGTGGTGGTTAATGCAGCCCCTGCCCACCCCACAGGTGGCTGAGCTGGGCTGGGGATGGCCACTGACAAGGATGGGAAGACAGGGCATCACTCCGGGTGGCAGCCGCCCGTGGGAGAAACAATGTTGATTAGCATCAACACTGGGAGGACAGAGGCCTCCACCACTGCCCCAGTACCAGCATCATTGCCCCAGTACCGGCATGACTGTCACTGCCCCAGCACAAGCATCACAGCCAGTGAGCTGGATCCAAGCTGGGCAGGGACTGGCGGAGTGCAGAAAACTCAGCTCGCGCCTGGCTAGCAAGTTGGCATCACTGGCTGGGGCTCACACTCCGAGATCCCGGAGCTGGTGCTGCACCGGCTGCCCCACTCGCTCGGTCCCCTCTGCAGCCTCGTCCAGCACTGCCTGGACCTCATCCAGCGAAACCCCCTGCTCACAGGTGAGCCCTGAGCCAGTGTCACAAAAAATTTGCAACCAGCCTTGCCGACCAAGGCAAGAGGCTAGGATGCAAAGTATAGAATACAGGGTCAAAGATTTTTTCACGTGCATGCCATGTCACAGCCCAATTGGGGCACCCCAAATGTGTTTTTACACAGGGTTCTTACACCCTTCAATCGTTCAGGTACAAAACAACTTGACTAATCACTATCACCCACACTACCGATTACTAATCATAATCAAACTTTGCAAAGCCATTCTATTTTGCAGCTTTCTTGCTGCTTGTCTATTGATCCAGGTGTCTCTGGCACCAGTCTTGCTAGAGTTACAGATCTATGATGCCAGACGATGCTGGGAGGGTTTCAAAGACATGCCATAGGGGCTAGGATGCTGGTCTTATCCTGGTTGACCCGGAGTATCCTTTATCCTTCATGGACAGCTCTAAGCTTCCCAGAAGCAGAGTCCTTCTTTCTAGGGCCAGGCTGTCCTTTCATTTCTTTTCCTTCAGCATGAACAATACCAAAGTCTCCAGGAAAACTCCACTACTTCATCGCATTGCAGTGTATCATCTGAATTCATCATATCTATATCTACAAAGTGAATACACTTTCATACTATAAAGACTGGTTGATCTAATAGTTAGGGAAGGGAATTTTCAGAACGTGCCCTGTGGGTCCCACCAGCCAGGGCCCCAAAAAGCCATTGACAGGGTGATGGAGAGCCAGCAAAGATGCTATCCAGGGAGGATCGGTCTCCTTTAGTGATGAGATTTGCTGCTGCCAAATCAGAAATGCCCCTGCAGCACTCAGGGCATTTCAGCGTCCCTGGCAGAGCTGTCCCATAGCGTTTCATCTCCCTTGATCCCTGCTGTTCCAGAGACCAGTATGGCTGACCAGCAGCCCCATGCCCCAGGACTACAGCTCCCAGCATGCCCTGGGAACCAAAATGGCCACCTGGCAGCCCCATACCCCAGGACTACAGCTCCTGGCATGCCACAGGGCGCTCCTGCCCTGCTGTCTGACCCTGCGGGGACACTGTTGTCCCCTCCCCCAGATGCTTTTGTTTTAGATTTGTGCTGAAAACAGTGTTGATAACACACTGATGTTTTGGTCACTGCTGAGCAGTGCTTACACAGTGTCAAGGCCTTTTCTGCTCCTCACACTGCCCCACCAGCAAGTAGGTTGGAGGTACACAGAAAGCTGGGAGGGGACACAGTTGGGACAGCTGAGCCCACTGACCAAAGGGACATTCCACACCATATCATGCTCAGCAATAACACTGGGGTGAAGGGTGGCAGGGGGGCCACTGCTCAGGGACCAGCTGAGCATCGGCCAGCTGGTGGTCAGCAATTGTTTTCATTTGCATGATTTGTTTTTCTTGGGTTTTATTTTCCTCTCTCTGTTGTTTATTTTCTTCTTTTTCAACCCCATCCCACTGGGTTTTGTTATTACCAACATCTTAATGACACAAGAGAACCTGCCAAACCTACAACCTGCAAAACCTGAAGACCAATTTACGCAAGACGCTTTCCAGAAATTGCAATCAGCACAGAAAGCATATGTGTCTATCTTGTTCTGTCCTTGCCAAAACTGCTGGATGACCTATCATCAGCCTCAGTGACTCACAGCAGGCAAGACTCTCTCACCTGGCTTAGCTCAGATGCAGCTCCTAGGAAAACAGCTATTTCAGAAAGTCAGGTCTTGTTATTTTAGGAAAGTGTTTCAAGGAAATGTGTTTAATACTCTAGAATGGTTAGACTAAGCATGGTAATCTCACTCCAAATTCTAGCTCAGCCACAGATTACCTTATTTTTTTTCCTCTTTTCACCAAAAGGGTGGTACTGCTTTCTGAATGCAAGATGAGTTACATGGGGTATACAGACAGCCCATGGAAAACTGAGAAATTACTCTGTGATCACGTCTATCCCCATTCCTTGGCACTCCTACACTCCTTTCACATTCCTTTCCTCGCCAGCAGTCAGGCCTTATGCAATCTGCACAACATGTGCAAGACACTGACTTCACCTGGTATTGCCCAAATCATCTCCTACTCGAGTTCTGATCGGCTCAATTACTGCCACAGCCTTTTCTGGCCTTACGCGCAATCTTGACCCCTTCTGACCCACTCAGAAAGCTCCTACAAGGATCATCTCACTCACTGCTTTAATCACAACTGTCTTTCCTTAACACCCAGAAGTTGTTTCCGTCACTTCACACATACACTTAATATGGCCTTTCATGACTTTGCCTCCTCCCTCATGTTATTTCCCACTGAGTACCATGACAGCAGCTCCTGAGTACATGTCCTGAGAGCAGCTTTCACCGACTGTCACCTGCTACACAATAACAGGAACAGCACTGTCTTCTCCCATGCCTATTTCCATCCTCAGCAGGAGCTGTTCACACACCCCTGGCAGCCAGTCTTGGTGCCTCAAAATCCTTGCTGTGCTGCTCAAGGCTGTGAAAACTGTCACACTACAGCTGTACCTACATCACTGTTCCTCATTCTGAGTAACACTGCCCATTTCTGTGTATTCCCACCTGCCCTCAGCCATCTGCTCTTTTCAAGCTCGTAAGTGTTTGGAAAAGCACACTTTTTTTTTTGATACCTGCTTTGACCTCACTACAGGACAGGCTCAGAGTCCAAGACTATGGCTGGTAAAGTTGTAGCCATACACAGTTGTGCAGGGATGAAAAATACCCAGTAGTTCAGCTCATTTCAATTGTTGAAGACAAGGCTTTTGGCTACAACACAGTCAGGAACATTTAAAACTAGAACTAACCTACGCTCCCTCCTTGATTGGCACCTCTTTCTTCATCACTTCTTTGCCTTTCTTTAGTTCCTGGGGAGTACGTATCCAGATTTTCCTGTTTAAAAGAAACAAGAAAGATCAGTCACAAACATGCAGAAAGCCTGCCATTCACATACATGGTGCCCATGCAGTAGCATTATCAAGGCCCTGCCTATAAACAAAAGATGAAATTAATGCATTGCGGAGGAGAGCAGGAACAGCACTCTGGCACTCACGATTAGTAACAAGAATTGCTGCTTTCAACTGGGGCTTAGTCAATGTGCAAGCACACTGCTGAGCCAGACATGAAACCGAGTGCATCACTTAATCCCGGGTGCCACATACACTGTACCTTCCTCCATCACCTCCTGCCAATGAATTGTTTTCCAAACTCCTCCATCTCATTGCAGCTTAAATAACTGCACTCTGGCTCAGGCCTGACTGGGGGAACTTCGCAGGGCTTTAACTTTGCTTCGGGCTTGGTATGAGCATGAGGCTTCATCTTGGCTTGGCCTCCAGCAGAAGGTGGGCAAGTGGCAGGTTTGCAAGTGGTTTGATGGAACTGAGCTTGTACACCTACCAGAGATTAAACACCAACCAAAGAAAAAGCCCAGAGAAACTCTCTTAGAGAGTAGCAGAAAGAAACATCAGGGCTGGCCACTGTTTAATGCAGGGGGTTTGGAATTTTGGAGACTGCAGCTCCCAACACGCTCGGCTCTTTGAATGGAAACATCCTTTAGCTTTTGATCCTGACAGAAATATCACAGACTGCCCCCACCTCTACTTTGCAGTTGTCTGAAGCATTTGCTTGGCCATGTCCAGTTCTCTTCCACGCTTACAAAGCGTGTTTAATCTGCAACAGTCAGGACTACCAACTGGCAGCCAAACATCTTTATCAATGATCTTTTAACATCTTTATCAATGATCTGGACGAAGGGATCGAGTGTACTCTCAGTAAGTTTGCAGACGACACCAAGTTGTGTGGGAGTGTTGATCTGCTGGAGGGTAGGCAGGCTCTGCAGAGGGACCTGGACAGGCTGGATCGATAGGCTGGGGTGAATTGTATGAGGTTTAACAAGGCCAAGTGCAAGGTCCTGCACTTGGGCCACAGCAACCCCATGCAACGCTACAGGCTTGGGGAAGAGTGGCTGGAAAGCTGCCTGGCAGAGAAGGACCTGGGGGTGTTTGTTGACAGCCGCCTGAATATGAGCCAGCAGTGTGCCCAGGCGGCCAAGAAGGCCAATGGCATCCTGGCTTGTATCAAAAATAGCGTGGCCAGCAGGACTAGGGAAGTGATTGTGCCCCTGTACTCGGCACTGGTGAGGCCGCACCTCGAATACTGTGTTCAGTTTTGGGCCCCCCACTACAAGAGGGATATTGAGGTACTGGAGCGTGTCCAGAGAAGGGCAACGAAGCTGGTGAAGGGTCTGGAGCAGAAGTCTTATGAGGAGCGGCTGAGGGATCTGGGACTGTTTAGCCTGGAGAAAAGGAGGCTGAGGGGAGACCTCATCGCTCTCTACAACTACCTGAAAGGAGGTTGTAGAGAGGTGGGGGTCGGTCTCTTCTCCCAGGTAACAAGTGATAGGACAAGAGGAAATGGCCTCAAGTTGCGCCAGGGGAGGTTTAGACTGGATATTAGGAAATTTTTCTTCACCGAGAGGGTTATCAAGCATTGGAACAGACTGCCCAGGGAAGTGGTTGAGTCGCCATCCCTGGAGGTATTTAAAGGACGTTTGGATGAGGTACTTAGAGACATGGTGTAGTGGTGGTTTTTGGCAGTGTTAGGTTTATGGTTGGACTCGATGATCTTAAAGGTCTTTTCCAACCTATATGATTCTGTGATTCTGTGATTCTGTGAAATGCCTCGTCTCTCAAAGATGTGAAAAGTGAACTTAAAGGCAACGCAGGTACCATGACAAGCCGCCTGCTCTAGGTTAGCTTTTAAAAAGCAAGGTCTTCTGAACCTCTGTTTTCCAGCTGCTGCCAACAGCTGCAGAAAGGGTCTGCTCTCTTGATCAGCTGGATGGTCAATGCTAACTACCACAGTCCAGTACAGGACATTACACCTCAGGCTTCACATTTGGAGCCTAACCTGAAGGCCTGAATAATGTCTCTCCTGCCACTGGGCTGACTGCAGCATTGCACATCCCCTGGCTTCTCAAGCTCTTCCCCAGCACTCTCCTCCTGGCCACTCTGCTATAGGCTGATACAGGGTCTCAGGGAACCATATTCTGCATCCACTCTGGCATCTCCTTTCAATGAGGATACAGAGGTGCTCTCCCAGCACACTGTGCTCCTCTCACCTCTTCTGCTCTCTCTGCATCCGCCATTCCTCATCTCCAGCCACTGGTTTTGACCTTCAGTCAGATCTCCACGGCTTGTAAAATTCCCCCATTTCAAGGAAATCAACAACATGATCATGTCCTCCTGATCCTTGTCTCTCATGGGAACTTTGGTCTGGCAACCAATACAGAAAATAGCAGTGTGATCACAAAAACACCAGGGCTTGCCCCAGAGGTAGGCGGGGATATGATTTGCTGTTGTTCGGCAGGGAAGCACAGCACAAAGAAAACTTGGTGAGGTTTATGCATTAACAACTTGACTGGGCGTTACTGGGCTTTCGCTGCCTTCTGCAGACCTCTTGGCTGTTAACATGCCAAACTTCCCAGCCCCCTGGTTTTCCAGAAGGCTTATTTTGGCTTGGACTAGAGTATCAGTTAACACCTGCACTGCCAAACCCTTGAAGACCTGAGCGTGCTCCTCACAGCTCCGTAGCGCTGTACCCTGTGGGAAATGAGGCTCAGGGTGAGCAGTGCTGCACAGGTATGCGCTGGAAGGCAGTGCAATGGGAATATAAATATGAGACTGGTGGGGAAAGGTCCAGTATTGACAGTGGGAAACATGATGCCAGTTCAGTGTCTGCAGCAGGATCCAGGCAGCCACAGTATTTGACCAGTGACTCTTTTTGGAGACCATGAGGCAACAGGTACCCTCACTCCCGCAACCTGCTCTACATGACATCCCACTTCTCGCATCTGTGCCCTCCCTTTCCCCTCCAGCTTTCCAGACTGTGGGAGTCGTCCTCTGAGCATAAGACAAAAGAAAATGCCCCTTGCTGAACCGCCACCATTTCCTCCACTGGAACCACCCCGGCTCTGCACACAAGGACATAGAGCAGTGGCAGCAGTTCACTCCTGTTCTTCTCCCTACATACTCCTTTGATGACTTGAATGAAGTCTGCTCCTGGGGTCTTCATCATGCCCACACCAGCCTCCTTGAAGAAGTCCACTATCGGCCACTTCTGTTTGTGCTGGAGGTTATGCAGCGTGACAAGAACCTGGGGTGCACAAAGAAGGGGGGTGCCACCCTTCCCCTAAGGCCAACAGCTCTCTGGTGGTGAGCACTGGAAAAGGTTACAAAACACCCTTACCCATAAGAGTCACCGTGCCACAAGGTGTGACACCATCTGGGGTAAAGCAGCGTTAACTACTGATCTGTTCTTCTCTCTCTAGTCTTCCCTTTCTTCTGAGGGTTTCCGTCAGCAGACTTTGCTCCTGAGCTCTTGCAGATGCAAACAGAAACCCTTCTGTTAAGGCCTAGGAACTAACCCATGAGCTATTTTTCAGAAAGGGCTGCCGTTACTTGTCTGACATAAGCAACGCCCAGACAGAGTTTCTGATGCACTTCCTGAGCACAGGGATGCCAACAAGGGATTGCTAAGGCTCAGAGTAACTCACATCATTTCAGAACCCACAACAGGCAATTGAATGTGAAAATGAGCACAAAGAAAGGGCGTTTTTCAGAATCACTATCCATTTCTTTTTCATGTCCATATTCTCTTCACCACGGGGAGGAAACACAGCCTCTGCAGTCCCTGAAGTGAAATACGGTTCTGCGGGACAGGGGGGAGAAGAAAGTAGAGACACCTGAACAAGGAATTTTCAAATCTGTGAAGAATCAAATGGAAGCAGTTGCAAAGTGTAGCATCAATTTACAGAAATATAAACCTGATGGAGCCGAGTAGTAGAAGTGAGTATTACAGAGAACTAGAGGGGAGCACTGCAATCAAAAGGGGAAGCAACACAGACAGCTCTAAGCACACATTTTCACCTGACTGCCTTAAACAAAACAGGCTTGGGATCCCAATTGCTCAGTTCACCCTGGAATAGTCCTGTTCCTCACCTGAAAGCTGCTGTGCGCCTGGCTGAGGACAGATACAATCCACACAAGAAGCAATCAGAGCTAAACACTTCCCTCAGTGAAGTTACCTTGGAAAAAAACCTTATTTTAAAAAGAAAAGAATTGTTACTGCAAGACCCAGAAAGAAAAAAAAATGTCACAGGTTAACTGGAACTTCCCAGCTGTGGTAAAACCATCCACCCTCTGTACCCCCATTTCCCAAAAGCCAGTAGCACAGCTTGGGTGGGCGGAAAGGCACCTGTCAGACCTTGGGGCAGAGAGAAGGCCACAAGCATCTGCCAAGGGAGCTGCAGCCAACCAGGAGCACTCCCCACTTGCTTCTCTGACAACAAAGCCCTGCTGCATGCTCTCACCAGGAGGGAGAAACACCTTCTGTGTCTGGAAGTCCCCATTTATGAAAGGCTGTCAACAGCGATGGGGTTGTCCATGAGCACGAGACCCATATGAAGGCCTGGGGACTGGTCTGTCCCCACCAGAGCATGCCTGCTCCAAAGCTTAGAGCCGCCTCTTGGAGAGGAGGCCACTCTACCTTCCTCTGGCCTGCGCACATGAAACACCGACCTCCAGCTGTCAGGGCTTGGGCTGGTGACCCTTGAGGCAGCAGCAGGAACCGCTCTGACCCTGGTTGTGGGGTTGTCCCTGGGGCTGAGCACTCGGCCCAGGGCTGGTGAACTGGGCCGTGGCAGGGCCCGTGGGAGATGAGGTCTCCAGGTCCCTCCACCCAGGCCCATCCGCACTGGGAGATACCTGCTCCTGCTCCTGCAGCACCCCTGGCCCCGGCCCTGCCCCCCCCCTTGCCCCAGCTGCCCCCAGCTTGTCTCTCACTCATGTCTCCTCAGGCTACTCGGCCTCTGCCCCCTCTGGCCCCGCCCCAGCCCGGCTGGGACTGACAGGCCACCTCTGGCTCCGCTGATTGGCTCAGCCGTGGCCAATGGCACAGCTATTGCTGGGCTGGCGCAGGCAGCCCGGGCCTCTCCTCACGGAGCTGCCCTGTGCCTGCTGCCCCCCACACCGCAGCCACTGCTCAGCCTGCCGGGACACTGGGCCTGCGGAGAGACGGCCTTCAAGAAGGGCCATGGCACCAGGATCGGTTCTCTCAGCAGCGCAAGGTGTGTGCACAGCTCTGCTGTCCCGCAGTACTCTCTCGGGGTCTGGGCCTGCTCAGGGAGGGAGGGAAAGGAAAGGGGGGAGGGAAGGGGATCTTCCCTGGATTTGCTCTGGATTGGCATGTCTGTCCAAAAATGTGGATCTGTCTGTGCTGCCAGCCACAGCCCTGGGCAGGAGGAGCTGCGTGACGGGAGCCGCTCGCATTGGCCAGGCCAGCACCTGGCAGGAGACAGGGCTCTGCCCTGGTCACACCGCCAGTACCGAGCCCAGCACCAGGGCCTTCCTCAGGCCTCACCTTCCCCCGGGCGGTGAGGAGGAGAGATGCCCTGTCCTGGTGTGGCCCAGGGCATCATCCTGTGGCCGGAAGGACAGACAGAGCCCCTGTCACTCTCCCCACAGGGGCTGAGCACTGTCCTTCGCTTTTGTCCCTGGGGCTCCCCAGCACTGGCAGGCCCCACAGAGCTTCAGGGCCAAGCAAATGCTGGGGCGCCAGGGCTCCTGCGGCTCAGGGCAGCTTCGGGCATCTCTGAAGCCGAGGTGCAGCTGCCCCTTTGGTTCTGCAGATGCAGTTGTTTGCTACCCCCTTCATGGTCAAAACCGTTTCTCTTCATGGCACATGGACTGGACAGAAGCCACTCCCCTGTTAGTCTGGGAGGACTTCAGGGAAATGAGGAAGTCACACTGTGCACACAGGTATGAGGAAAGTGAAAAGGAGCTGTGTCCAGGTTTTTCTGCTGTTTCAGATATGAACTCAGACATTTGTGTGCATCCCAGCACCAAAGACAGTTTTTTTTCCTCGAAGCTGCACAGCTTTTCACCAGCAAAAGTGAGTTGGGCTGAGCTGGCCTTCGGGATAACTCGGCTCCTTTCTTTTTTAATTGTTTGCCTACACTTTCCCTTTTTTCCATCCTCTTTCACAGGTAATTCTGATTTGACTTTCTGGACAGTTCATTGAGTAGGTAGACACAGGATATAAGGACAGGCTGGTCTATACCTCCAGAGCTGTAGGCTGAGCTATTCTACCTTTAAAGGCTAGATAGATATGGGCTATGGTTACTGTTGGGCTATGGTTACTGTTTGCCAGTTATTATTTCTTTTGGGGTCCTGAGACAGCGATGGTAAGATCATCAGCCTGCAGCTCTGCAGCACTTAGAACTACCACTGGAAGAGTTTTGATGGTGGATGCTGTTCTGTGTCCTTCATTTTCAATAATCATTCCATTGAGCTAGAACTATTTCTATGCGATTAGGTGATGGGGATCTTCTTGCACTGGTCTTCTCTTTCTGGAGCACGTCCTGACAGCCTTTGTCATCCAGAGCTTTCCTGTCTGTTCCTGAGAGGAGTGATGGCCATGATATGGAATGACTCCTGTGAGTAATGGCTTCACCAGTAAGCTTGGATTTCATGAATCCCCATGGACTAACATATGTAGCAGGTGCTCCATCCAAGAATTTTGAGGTGCTGACAATCTAGAGTGAATTTGGAGGTATTTCTTCCTCCTCCTCCTCCTCCTCCTCCTCCTCCTCCTCCTCCTCCTCCTCCTCCTCCTCTTCCTCTTCCCTGTTCTTCCTCCTCCTTTTTTTCCTCCTCTTGCTCCTTCTCCTCTGTTTTTTTTGTCAGTCGTCCTCATCCTCCTCCTGTTTTTCCTCCTCCTCCTCCTCTTGTTCTTCTTTGTCTTGTTCTTCCTCCTCTTCCTCCCATTCCTCCTACTCTTGCTCTTCTTCATGTTCTTCCTCTTCCTCCTGTTCCTCCTCCTCCCTCCTCCTCCTCCTGCTCTTCTTCCTCCTTTCTTTCCCGCTCATCCTTCTTCTCTTCCTTCACCTCCTCCTCCTCCTGCTGTTCTTCCTCTGCCTCCTGTTCTGCCTCCTTTTCTTCTGCCTCCTCCTCCTGTTCTCCTTTCTCCTTGTCCTCCACCTCCTTTCCTTTCTCCTCCTTTTTTTCTTCCTCCTCATCCTTTTCTTTATTCTCCTCATCCTCCTTATCCTGTTCTTCCCCCTCTTCCTCCACCTCCTCTTCTTTCCTCTCATCCTCATGTTTAGGAGAAACAAGAGTACCTCTTAGATTTACTTAGCTAAAGTCTCATCCGTTATTATGCACACCAATATACCATGTAATGCCATGTCAAAAAAAATAAAATATGAGAAATTCTGTTTAATCCTTGCGTTGGTGAACTCTAATGCTGCCCTTGGAAGCAGGTCATAAAAATGTGGCTGCAAAAGCAATTCCCTGAAGTGCGGTGGTAGGTATTTACTCAGCACTTGGTGCTGGCCCACCATTTATTTAGGAGGCTGGATTTATCTCCAGACATAAGGTCTTATTTCTTTTTTCTGCCTAAAGAAAGTGAAACAAGCAGTGCCGGTGACAACAAATGGTCCTCTTCTATATCTAACCAAATGGGAAATATTGCCCAGGCTTTCTGGGAGAATTTGATTGAACCTTGACCACCGCAGTTCCTGTTTTTAAGCAACAGGTATGTCTTGTTTGCTCAGTCACATAAATCATGCATAAAACACATGGTATGATAGAATACTAGCTGTGGACAATACAAACGTGGAAGAGACTCCATGAGCCTAATCTAAGGAAGAAATTCTGTATTTGCTTGTATCCTGCTGACTTCTAAATGCCTGTAAAGTGTTTCTTAGATGGGATTGCTTACCTGAAGTAGGGCCTTCTGCCAGAATGATCTAAAAGTAACTGATTTCACTAACTTTTTAATTTTTTTCATTCTTTTTCTCCCTTCCTTTCTTTCTTTCCTGTGTGCCACTGAACTATTTTCTCCTCTGTTCATTTAAAACCTAGATTTCATCAAATACTTCGCAGGTGTCAAGTCCTGAGCCAGTAAAGCACTGTGGGAAGTCAGCACTCTTCCCATTGGCAGAGGTAGAGTTATACCCATTAGAGTCACAATGGGAAGATGTGTGTATCTTTTCCCCAAAAAAGTATTAATTGTGTAAGGTTTGCTCTAATATCAAATTTAGTCTTTCCAGAAGCATAAATTAGTAACTAATGGAATAGGAAGAGAATTAGGCAGTGGCTGTGGCGCCAGGGACCTAGCTTTTCTTACACGCTTGTTAATGTGCCCAGTTTCTTGAAGACCACATGTTGCCTCGCTGTAAAATAACTCCTGAAACACACAGAGTATGTTTAGAGAGGAGACATTGCTTTATTCTGTGCAGGGTACACGGTGCACATTCCACACCACCTCTAATAACCTATTCATAGATCTTGCATCCTCTCCTATCTTTTGCAATTTTCTCCTAATATGAGGATTTGACTGCCTCACAAACAAAGTCACAAACGTTAGTGCATCGGCCTCTCTCTCCGGATCCAAATCAGTCCATTTCTTAGCCACTTCACATAATCGTTCAAAGAACGCTGATGGAGTTTCATCTTTCCCTTGTACCACCTGATATAATTTAGACAAATTTTTTGGTTTCGGAATAGCATTCCTTACACCAAGCAGTATTAACCTCTGATATTCAGTTAACAATAATCTTTGTGTCTGATTGATAGGATCCCAATTCGGATTGTTGGAGGGAAAGTGATCCTCCAGTCTCCCTGCCTGTGCATCCTGGGCATGAACCCTCTCTGCTTCTTCCCTAGCCTTAACCACAACAGTCCTCCATTCCTCATATGACAATGTCTTTAACACCACCTGTATATCTCTTTCCAAGCCCTTAAGTCTGCTACCGAGAAAGGAGTTTTAACCCACACTGGCTCTCCTGCTGGACCTACTGCCTGCCTTAAGAGTGCTTGCAGCACTGCCCTCCCTCTCCTATCTCTTCCTGCTATCGGACTGAAATTTTCCCCTTCACTTTCAGCATCACTGTTAGCATCACCTTCTCTGGCTTCCCCATTTCCACCCTGGTCATTACCTCCCCATATATTTCTTCTCTTCTACAAAACAGCATTAACTGTGACATAGTATTATATTTCAAAGTTCCATTAATTACAATATTCTATTAACTTTTTTGTGGTAATGGGTCACTTTCAAACTTATTCCAGTGTTTTAAAATACAACCCAATGGGGAAGCTTTAAGTATTTCCCCTTCTGTGGAAGATGTCACGTTTCCCATTTGTAATATTGTACAAAAATATTCTTTAAAATCACCAACAATGACACCAATGATTACCAATACAAGTAAACCAATACAAGTAAACTGAACCAAACCAAAACTCTACCTGCTCCGGTCATCACCACAGTAGTGCAGGAGAGACCAATATACCACTGCAGCGGCTGCAGTTAACCAAAACCAATTATACCAACTCCGGTTTGTATCACTCTTGTAAATATGCTGGGACCAATTACACCAACAACTCCAGTTCGGACCAATAACCAGCAAAATTTCAAAATAACAATGTCTCTATCCCAGTATCAATTGGCCACTCACCACCCACCAGGGAATTGCGAGAGGAGTCCCCGGACAAAGTCCTCCGGTGCATGCTGGAGTCCGGCTCGCGATCCTCCGGCAGTAGCAAGTGTCGATCGAAGTCCAGTCTCGAATTTCAGAGTCCCATCTGGGTTGCCAAAACTGTTGTCTCACTGTAAAATAACTCCCGAAACACACAGAGTATGTTTAGAGAGGAGACATTGCTTTATTCTGCGCAGGGTGCAAGGTGGAAAATTTCCACAGGTCAAGCACACCTATTGCAATTATTTTCAGTATTTATACATAAAAGTTAACACACCATGCCTATCTAAAACATAATCATTAGACTAACTAATCATCCTCTTCTTCCATTGGTCCGTATTTTGTCCGCTTTGATTTAAAGCCCCAGTGTGATAGTGTGATTTTAATTCGCTGCGCATGCTCACAAGGGCGGGGGGGGGGAAGGGATAGTCCTTTCATGCCCCGGTTGGGTCAGTGGTCGCGATCTCCCCCTGCCGCCTTTACATTTCCCGTAGTTACTGTGATTCCTGTTGTTTTCATGGTTGTTGTGGCATCCCTTTATCTTTACGGCTCTCCCAGTAAGAGGATGTTCCCGTTATTGGTCTTTGAAGTGTTACAGCTTCACATTCTTTTAGGACAAACATATGCTTGTTGGTAAAATATGCAGTGCCCGTATCCTCTTATCTAACTTAGGCATTATCTATTACCTTGAAGATTCTACAATTCTCACGCTCGTATGCTAGTTTCTGTTTCTGTCTACGATTCTCACTCTCGTATGCTAGTTTCTATTTCTAACTGTGATCCCTTCTTAACTACTAATAACTTATACTATTTTTATTTTGTTCTAAAATATTCTAAAGTACATACTCATATACTAAAATATTCTAAAATACATACTCATATATATACGATTCAAGGTGACACACAGAGAAAAAGTTACACTTCTTTTTAGAAAAATTAGCCTTATCATTATCATAGAAACAATGCTCAGGACAATAGCAGAGACAAGAGACAATGGCATTCTTCTTAATGAGGAGCTGGCTATCAGGATTTCAAAAAGTAAGGCTTTGGTTATAAGGACTGGAAGGTGCATTGCTGAATCGAGGACCAAGAATAAGAAGAGAAAAGTAGACTTTGAGATCACCGGGAATCTCTGTGAAGAGTTGGAAGTTGTAGTAGTGTATTAAGTTCTGAAATTGGCAGCTGTCAGCAGTAATCAAGAATACTCGGTCAGGTTTCCAACAGTTCTAGAAATTCTCTGTGAGTCTTAAATATACCTTGTAGAGGTCTCCCCTTTGATACGGATGAATCACTCAAAAACTTTTGAGGCTTGGTGTGCAAGTATTAGCCTTCTTGATGACTGAAAGATGAAGATACATGCTGCATTCCAGGTAGATAAGAGAGGATGCTAGCACCTTACTTGTACACTTTTTTTTTGCTTTTTTTTTTCCGCATCACTTCCGATTTCAGTGAGGAAAATGGTTCTCTGGATCCCATCTAGTAGCATCCAGCCGTATGTTCTTGCTGGTGAGGTTGATCCCTCTCAGGGAAAAAAACCCAGAGAGTGGAAGCCCTGAAACAGAAGTATTTCATGCATTGTTCCATGGATAGTAATGCTACTATCTGACTTTACAGGAACTTGTATGAGTGGAAGAAAACCTGACTTACCCTACAGGCAGTCCCTGGCAGTAGTAGAGTTTGTGGGTGTGTGCTCCATTGTCAGCAGTGCCTGTGGAAGGGTTAGGGAACACCTAACTCTGCTCAGTGATCCCTAAGGGCATTCGACTACTGCAGCCCTGGGACAGCAGAAAGGCTGGTAACCCTTAGTCGGGGACAGCAGAAGTTTTTCAGGTGTCCTCTTACAGGACAGCAGCAGGCTTTGAGGAGTGCTGTTCTGGAGTAAGGCTGTTGCTGTTGGAAGTCAGCATTGAAAGTTGCGATGTGACTGTGAAGCCTGTGAAGGCCTAATGTGGGGGAAGGATAGGTGCTTGTCCACAGGAGTGTGGAGTTTGTACTGCCGTTGGTGGAAAAGTGAAGCTGAGCCTGTCAGCATGACGTCTATATGTTGGACAGGCTTTCATGATCCCTCTCTCAGTGATTGCTCAAATGGATTCCTACAAGCCCAATTTAATATACAAAATGAATGTCAGAGGCTCTGATTCAAACTGAGAAAAGCATGGCAGACGTGCTAAGCACATCCTCCTTATCTCTTGCTCTTGCAGTACATTAGTGCTATTGATTTTTTCCAATTTTGAGGATCTCTGTAATGTTGGATTGTAATTGGATAAATAAAACATGAGACATTCAGCTTAACTTTTCAGATAGCAGAGTGTCCCAAATAACAGTGTTCATTATCACCTTGAGGGTGAGGGTCTTAGGTTTGCAAGGTTATTTGGCAGACATCTGTGCCATGCCACTGTGACTGCAAACTGCAGCTGCTGTGCACCGGACAGGACTGGACTGCTGTCTCCATGCTGCTGGCATGGCTGGGGTCTGGCGTGTGGGAGCCTGTCTGCTTCAGCACACCACACTGCTCTGCTCTTCCTTTGTCTCTCTGCTCTGTGGATTAACTAACTTTATCATCTCCCCCTCCCTCCCCTATGTCTTCCTTTTTGCTATTTCACAGTATTTTACAGATGGTGACAAAATAAAATGCAACAGTGGGTTAAATTATTTTTTATAAAATTCTGAGAATTGGTAAGTTTTGAAAAATGGTTGGAGCAGCCACTCTGCCATCTGCAGCCTGGGAGGCTGTTGCTGATCAGCTCTGCTGAGTCTCTTACTGTGTCTAAATGCATGCCTTGTCTTGAGCCTTCAGTGCGGAGGCATGGGAGTGAACGGAGGCAGTGGTGGGGGTGTGTGTGTCACCTCCACAAGAAAAGGAGGCCACTTCTGCTGCAGAGGGCTCACAGCAATAACAAGGCTTGGCTGTAAGTGGCCTTTGGAGACTTGAGCTGTAATGGTCAGAGCTTGGGAGATGCTGTGAAAAGCTGTAGCTTCCAGGAGACATAGAGATAGCATCGTTAACCTTTTTTGTTTCTTTCCTTTCCGGCAATGATGGGCTGATTTCTGCAAAATCGACTTTGTGGGCCCATGTTGGTTGAGAGCAATGAAAACTGAGTTTGGGGGGATAGGGGAAGCTAAAAGGTTGTAAAGACTTTAGTTCCCCAGTCCCTAGAACTCCACCTCTTTGTAAGGAAGCAAGTATAAGAAACCTGCAAGCCTGGTCAGAGATTATGGGCTATGTCCTTAAAAAGAGAACATTTTCTTCTCCATACTAATGGCCAGTCCTGAGCCTGATGCTTTTAATTTGCTTAGGTAAAGATCATTTCTTTGCAGCTAGCTCAAAACTGATAGAGAACGCTCTAAAGTATTGAAGAAGATCACGACCTGATACAGGAAAAAGATTCTGGAGAATAATCAGCTACCTGCTTGCCAGATAGCCTCCCGTACTCTGAGGAGCAGTAAAGGTTACCAAAGGCTTGAGGGCTCCTACTTCACTTTGGTTTCATAGCATCTCTTTTGTAAGAGCCTATAGGACACTAACAGGCAGTGCCATGGCCTGACAGGAGTAACCTTCTTAAGCTGTGGCAATGAAATGATTTTGCAATCAAATGTCCAACTAAGCCTTCAGAAACACCACCAGCTGGGTTGCTTGCTGGTGTAGATTGGTGCTAACCTGCTGGGGTGGTTAGCCCACCCCTTCTTTTCCTCCTCTTGCCTCCTACTCCTCCTTCTTTTCCTCTTACCTCCTTTTGCTTGCTCCTCCTTTACTTCCTGTGTCCTCCTGTTGCCTCCAATTTCCCCCCCCCTGTTGCGTCCTCTTGCCTCCTCCTCCTCCTCTTGCCTCCTCCTCCTCCTCCTGCCTCCTCCTCTTGCCTGCCTTTGCCTCCTGGTACCTCTTCCTCCTTTTCCCCCTGTTACCTTCTGTTCCCGCCTCTTGCCTTTGTCATTTTCTCCACCTCCTAGGCCTCCTCTCCTCAACTGTTGCCTTCTCCTGCCTCCTGTTGCCTCCACTTTTCTCCTGCCTCCTCCTCCTTGTCTCCTCTTGCTTCCTCCTCTACCTCCTCCTCCTCTGCCTGCCTTCACTTGACCCTTATTGTGTCCTCCTCCTCCTTCCTCTCTTCCTCTTTCCTCCTGTTGACTCCTTGTGCTACCTGGTTTTCCTCTTGCCTCCTCCTCCTCATGTTCCCTTGTCCTCCAGGAGGCAACAGCAGCTAACAGCAGAATGTGGGAACAGCAGACAAGGAAAGGCAATAGAAGGCAGGAGGAGGAGGAGGAGGAGGAGGGGAGGATGCAACTGGAGGCAACAGGAGGCAACATTAGGAGGAAGAAGAGGAGGAGGCAAGAGCAGGATGAGGTGGAGGAGGGAACAGGAGGCAAGAGGAACCAACAGCAGGAGGTGGAGGAGGAGGCAACAGGAGGCAACAAGAAGCAACAGGAGGAAAGAGGAAGACAGGAGGGGGAGGAGGAGGAGGAGCAAAAGGGGAAGTAGGCAACAGGAAGCAACATGAGCAGGGGTTGGCAACAGGAGGCAAAGAGAGTAAACAGGAGGAAGAGGTAAGAGGAGGTAACAGGAGGCAACAGGATGATGAGGCAAAAGAAGGCCAAAGGAGGAGGAAAAGGAGGGGGAGGCTAAAAGAAGCAACAGGAAGAGGAGGAGGAGAAGGAGAAAGAGGAAGAGGAGGCTGAGGAGGAGGAGGCATGGGAGGAAAGAGAAGCCAAAAGGAGGCAGAGGAGGAGGAGGCAACAAGGGGCTAACATAGGTGACAGGAAGAGGGAGGAAAAGAAAGCAACAGGATGCAAAAGGTGGCAAAGGGAGAAGGAGGAAGAGGAGGAGGAACAGGAGCAGGAGGAGAAGGAGGGGGATGAGCAGGAGGAGGAGGAGGAGGAAGCAACAGGATGTAACAGAAGGAGGAGATAATATGAGGCAACAGGAGGAGGAGGCCACAGGAGGCAGAAGGAGGGAGAGGAAACAGGCAACAGGAGAAAAAGGAAAAAGGAGGAGGAGGTGCAGGAGGTCGCAAGAGGAGGAGGAGAAGGAAGAAAAAAGGAGGGAACTGGAGGAGGAGAAAAAAGCAGGTGACAGGAGGAGGAAGAGGAAGAGGAGAAGGAGAAGGAAAGAGGAGGCAGCAGGAGGCAAGAACACAACACTGGAGCAAGTGGAGGAGGAGGCAATAAAAGGCAACAGGAGGCCTGAGAAGGATGAAGACGCCTTTTCCTTTTGCCTCCTGTCACCTGCTGTTGCCTCCAGTCGCCTCCTCCCTCATCATGTTGTTTCTAGTCCTCCCATTGACTTCAACGCCTCTTCCCTCGCCCTCCTCCTCCTCTTCCTCCTCTTCCTGTTACATCGTCTTTTCTCCTGTTGCGTCTTACAGCATCCTGTTGCCTCCTCCTCTTTTTCTTCCTGTTGCCTCCTTTTGCCTCCTCCTCCTCCTTTACCTCCAGTGTCCTGCTGTGTCCCCCTGTTGCCTCCTCTTCCTGTTGCCTCCTGTTCCCTCCCATTGCCTCCTCTGGCATCCTGTTGCCTCCTCCTCCTTCTTTTCCTATTGCCTCTTGTTGCCTCCTCCTCCTTTACCTCTATGGTGTCCTGCTATGTCCTCTTGCCTCCTGTTGCCTCCTCCTCCTCCTGTTGCCTCCTTCTCCTTCTTTATCTCAGACTCCTCTTCTGGCCTCTTCTTTCACTCTTTTGCCTCCTTCTGTTCCTCCTCCTGTTGCCTCCCTTTGCCTCATGTTGCCTTGTCCTTCTCTTCCTCCACATCGTCCTGTAGCCTCCTCTTCCCTCCTCTTGGCTCCTCTTGCCTACCTCTGCTCTTCCTCTTGCCTTTTCTTTCTCATCCTCCTATTCCTCTTCCTCCTGCCATCTCCTCTTACATCCTCTTGTCTTTTCCTCCTTCTCCTCCTCTTGCCTCCCATTGTCTCCTATTGCCTCCTCCTTTTCCTCTTCTTGCCTCCCGTTGCCTCCTCTTGCCTCCTCCTCCTCCTGTTGCCTGCTGCTGCCTCTTAGAGCATCCTGTTGCCTCCTCCTGGTTTTCTTTGTGTTGCTGCTGGTTGCCTCCTCTTGCTTTCTGTTCCTCCCTCCTGTTTCTCTTCTTGTTGCCTCCTCTTGCCTCCTCCTTCTTTTATGTCTTGTGGGCTACTGTGTTCTCCTCTTGTTTCCTCCTCCTTTTGCCTCCTGTTACCTACCTGTTACCTCCTTGTTGTCTCCTCCTTTTTCTCTTTTTGTTGCTTCCTCTTGCCTCCTCTGCCTTTACCTTCTGTGGCCTGCTGTGGCCTCCTCTTTTTTCCTCCTCCTCTTGCCTCCTCCTCCTCCTCCTGTTGCTTCCCATTGCCTCTTGTGGCATCTTGGTGCCTCCCCCTACTCTTCCTCCTCTTGCCTCCTGTTGCCTCCTCCTTTTCCCCCTCCTCTGGCTTCCCATTGCCTTTTCCTTCTCTTCCTCTGCATTCTGCTATAGCCTCCTGTTCCCACCTCTTGCCTCCTTCTACTCCTCCACTTTTCTTCATCTTGTATCCTTTTGACTTTTCCTTCTTGTCCTCCTCTTCCTCTTTCCTTCCACTTTCTTTGTGTTCCTCTTCCTCGTCCTTTTCCTCCTGTTACCTCCAGGTCTAGCTTGTTGCCTTTTCCTCCTCCTGCTCTCTCCTTTTCCCTCATATTTCCTCCTCCTCCTCCTCCTATTGCCTCCTGTGGCAGTCTGTTGCCTCCTCCTCATTTATCTCCATTGTCCTTGTCTTTCTGTAACCTCCTATTTTTCCTCCTCCTATTTGCACCTCTGGAATACTGCTGCCTCCTCAATTTTCTCTTTTGGTTGACTCCTCTTGCCTCCTCCTCCTTTACTTTCTCTGTCCATCTGTGTTGTCTTATTGCATTCTGTTTTTCTCCCCCTGTTGTTTCCTGTTGCATCTTGTGGAATCCTCTACCCTGCTCCTTCTCTTCCCCCTCTTCCCTCCTCCTGCCTCTTCCTCCTCTTTCTTTTCCTCTTACCTCCTTTTCCTTGCTCCTCCTTTACCTCCTGTGTCCTGCTGTGTTCTCTGTTGCCTCCACTTTTTCCCCCCACTGTTGCCTCCTCTCGCTACCTCCTCTTCCTCTTGCTTCCTCCTCCTCCTCTTGCCTTCTCCTCCTCTTGCCTGCCTTTGCCAGCTGGTACCTCTTCTTCCTAATCCCCCTGTTGCCTTCTGTTCCCGCCTCTTGCCTTTGTCATTTTCTCCACCTCCTAGGCCTCCTCTCCTCAATTGTTGCCTTCTCCTGCCTCGGGTTGCCTCCATTTCCTCATCCTCTGGTGTCTGGTGCTGCTTCCTCCTCTACCTCCTCCTCCTTTGTCTGCCTTCTCTTGACCCTTGTTGTGTCCTCCTCCTCCTTTTCTTCTTTCCTCCTGTTGCCTCCTCTTGCTACCGGGTTTTTCCTCTTGCCTCCTCCTCCTCATGTTCCCTTGTGCTCCAGGAGGTAACAGGAGGTAACAGCAGAATGCAGGAACAGCAGACAAGGAAAGGCAATAGAAGGAAAGAGGAGGAGGAGACAGGAGGCAAGAGGAGGAGGATAATGCAACCAGAGGCAACAGGAGGCAATGTTATGAGGAAGAAGAGGAGGCAAGAGCAGGATGAGGTGCAGGAGGGAACGGGAGGCAAGAGAAACCCACAGTAGGAGGCAACAGGAGGCATCAAAAAGCAACAGGAGGAAAGAGGAAGATAGAGAGGAGGAGGAGGAAGAGCAAGCAGGAGAAGTAGGCAAGAGGCAGCAACATGAGCAGGGGTCGGCAACAGGAGGGAAAGAGAGTAAACAGGATGAAGAGGCAAGACGAGGTAAGAGGAGACAACCAGATGACAATGGAAAAGGAGGCCAAAGGAAGAGGAAAAGGAGGAGGAGGCAACACGAAGCAACATGAGGTAACAATAATAGGATGAGGAGGAGATTGAGGAAGAGTAGGAGGAGGATGAAATAGGAGGAAAGAGGAGCCAAAAGGAGGCAGAGTATTAGGAGGCAACAAGGGACAACAATAGTTGATAGGAAGAGTAGGAGGAAAAGGAAGCAATAGGAGGCAAGAGAAGGTAGTGGGACACGGAGGAGGAGGAATCATCAGGAGGTTGGTCTTCTAGTCCTTCTCCAGTTGCTTTTTATTGCCTGCTTTTACCTCCTGTCATTTTCTCCTCCTCTTCCTCCTCTTTTCTCCTTTTGCCTTCTGCTTCTTTACCCCTTCTGTCCTGCTGTGTCCTCTGGTTGTGTTCTCTTTTTTCTTCTCCTATTGCCTCCTTCTCCTTTTTCTCCTGTTGCCTCCCATTGCCTCTTCTTACCTCCTATTCCCTCTTGCTCCTCCTGCTCCTGTTGCCTCATTCTGCCTCCTCTCCCTCCTGTTGCCTCCAGTTTCCACCTGTGTCTTCCTCCTAATCCTCCTGTAACCTCTTAGCTCTTACCTGTTTTTTCTGTTGACTTCATCTTTTTATCCACCTGATATGCCTTCTCTTGTCTTCTCTTGCCTTCTGTTGCCTCTTTTTGCCTCCTCCTCCTCCTCTTCCTGTGGCCTCTTATTGCTTCCCTCTCCTTCCCTTCCTCCTTTTGCTTCCTCTTGCCTTTTCCTCCTGTTGTTTTTTGTTTCACTAGTCTCCTCATGTTGCCTCCTTATCCTGTTGCCTCCTTATCCTATTGCCTCCTTCTCCTCGTGACTCTTGTTGCCTTCTCTTACTGTTGCCTTTTGTTTCCTCCTCTTGCCTCCTCTTCCTTCTCCTTCTCTTCCTCCTCTTCCCTCCTGTTACCTCCTCCTCTTCCTACTCTCTCAGGTGCCTCCTTTGCCCCTCCTTTTGCATCCTCCTGTTCGTACTCCTCTTGCCTCCTGTTTCTATGTGTTTTTTTCCTGTTTTCTCCTCCTCCTCTTCCCTTCTCCTCTTACTGTTGCATCATGTTGCTTCCTCCTCCTCTTCCTCCTCTTTACATCCTCTTTCCTCTTATTACTTCCTCTTGCCTCCTCCTCCACCTCCTCCAGTTTTCTAATCTTGCCTCCTGTTGTCTCCTTCTCCTCTTCCTTATGTTGCCTCTTCTTGCCTTCTACTTCACCTGCTCCTTGTCTTCATCCTCCTCTTGCTTTCTCTTAATTCCTTTTGTCTCTTCGTCCAGTTAGCTCCTTTTTCCTCCTTCTCCTCCTCCTTTTACCTCCTCTTCCCTTCTCCTCCTCCTCCTCATTTTGCCTCCCTTCCCTTTCACCTCTTGGTTCCTTGTCTTCCTGTTTCCTCTTGTGTCCTCCTCTTCCGGTTGCCTTATACTGTCTGCTCCGTCTGTTACCTCCTATTGCTTCCTCCTCTTCCTCCTTCTCCTGCTCCTCCTCCTCCTTCTCCAGTTGCCTTCTTTTGCCTCTTATTGCCTTCTTTTCCTCCTCCTGTTCCTGTCACCTGTTGTTGCCACTTCTTGCACCCTATGCCTCTTCTTCCTTTTGGCTCCTCTTTCCTCCTTTTCCTCCTCCTCCACCTCCTCCTCCTCTTCCACTTTGCTTTTCCACTTCCCACTCCATGTTCTCTTCCTCCTGCCAGTCTTCTTTCTCTTACTGTGGCCTCCTGTTGCCTCCTCATCCTCCTCTTGTGGCCTCCTGTTGCCTCAACATTTTGTTACCTCCTGTTACTTCCTGTTGCTTCTTCCTCCTCCTCCTCCTTTTTCCTCTTTTTGCCTCCTCTTGATCAATCCTGCCCATGTGGCCTCCTGTTTCCTGCTTCTCCCGTTTCCTCCTCCTCCTTATCCTCCTCATGTTACCTCTTCCTTCTGTTGCCTCCTCTTGTCTCTGGTTGCCTCCTCTTGTCTCCTTCTCCTGTTGCCTCTTGTTCCCTCCCTGTCCTTTACCTTCTTTGTCCTTCTCTTACCTCCTCTTTTTCCTTCTCCTGTTGCATCCTGTTGACTGTTACTGCCTCTCCCTACTCCTTCTGTTGCCTCCTCTTGCCTGTTGTTTCATCCTGTTTTCTCCTCCTTTTTCCTGCTTTTGTTGACTCCTGTGGCTTCCTTCTCCTTTTCCTCCTGTTTTTATAGGCAGAACACTGTCCATAAATCAAGCATTTACAAGTCCTAAGAGGGGAACTTGGAATGGAACTGCTGCTTGACAGTGAGACCTGTGACCCTCCAGTGGTCAGGGATGCCTCCACCATTGTCTGCTTCTTCCAAGGACTGAGTGAGTGACTCACTTTCTTTTATATGGTTTTTGAGTCTAGAATATGATTTTTATCTTGATACAGCAAACCAAGTATTAAGATTTGACCCAATCTGCAGAGGATCCAGGTGATTAGAAATTATAAGTTAAGTTGTGTTATAAATTCTCTATTACGCTACTTATAAATAGTACTGCATTGATCCTGCTTGTAGAAGTCCTGTGCTATTCTAATAATAAATTCGGTGCTATACGAATCATAGTATCCTGTTAAGAAAATAAAGCTTAATTATAACTACAATTTAGTGCCAGAATCATTCTGCCAAGGATCCCTAAAAGAACCTGTCTGTCCCCTTAGTCTTGGGTGACACACTTGCACACAGTTCTCCGCAATGTGCCATGGGAAGGAGGTGGCTCATGATAGCTGCTTGTGGTTCAGCGGCTCCATCTTGGCATCGTCTGCAAGGAGGAGGAACAACAATTAGTTGTTGTTATTATTTTATTTCAATTATTAAACTGTTCTTCTCTCAGCCCACGGGTTTTCTTATTCGTGTTTTTCCGATTCTCTCCCCCATCCCATTGGGAGGGGGGAGGGGGAACAAGCAGCTGCGTGGTGCTTAGTTGCCGACTGGGGTTAAACCACAACAATTCCCAAGCCTGCCCTATGAGGTGCTAAGCCAGCAGTCACATAAACACTTGCACAAGACAGATTCCCCATGCCTGCCATCCGAGCTACGCAGCCACCAGGGACGTCAAAACAGCAGCAAAAGACAAGTTCCCACGCATGCCATGTTAGATACTCAGGTACTTCTGACAGCACAAGCACCTGCAAGGCAAGGTTCCTGCACCTTTCCTATGGGGTACTAAGCCAGCAGTGACATAAACACCTGCACAAGCCAGGTTCCCACGCTTGCCATATGAGATACGCAGTCACCAGTGACATAAAAACAGCAGCATAAGCCTCGTTCCTGCATCTCCCATATCAGCTAGACAGGCACCTGTGACATCACAAGCACCTGCAGAAGCCAGGTTGCCTTGCCTGCCCTGTCAGTTATGAAGCAAAGAGTGACATAAACATCTGCACAAGCAGATTCCATGCCTGCCGTCCCAGCTACACAGCCACCAGTGACATCAAAAGAGCAGCAAAAGGCAAGTTCCCGTGCCTGCCGTGTCAGCTACTCAGCCACTTGTGATAAGCACCTGCATGGCAAAGTTCCTGCACCTGTCCCATGAGATACTAAGCCAGCAGTGTCATCAACACCTGCACAAGCCAGGATTCCATGCCTGCTATGTGAGATACCAAGTCACCAGTGACATGAAAACAGCAGCATAAGCCTCGCTCCTGCATCTCCCATATCAGCTAGACAGGCACCTGTGACATCACAAGCACCTGCAGAAGCCAGGTTGCCTTGCCTGCCCTGTCAGTTATGAAGCAAAGAGTGACATAAACCGCTGGAGAAGCCATGGTCCTGTGCCTGCCAAATGAGCTATACAGCCACCAGTGACATGAAAAGAGCAGCAAAAGACAAGTTCCCATGCATGCCCTGTTAGATACTCAGGTACTTGTGACAGCACAAGCACCTGCAAGGCAAGGTTCCTGCACCTGTCCCATGAGATACTAAGCCAGCAGTGACATCAACACCTGCACAAGCCAGGTTCCCACACTTGCCATATGAGATACGCAGTCACCAGTGACATAAAAACAGCAGCATAAGCCTCGTTCCTGCATCTCCCATATCAGCTAGACAGGCACCTGTGACATCACAAGCACCTGCAGAAGTGGGCCAGGACCACTGCTGAGAGAGACCTGGCAGGGTTGGGAGGGCTGAGTAGCACGCGGTGGTGGTAGCAAAAGGATACAAGGGCAGGGTTGTGCCTGTGGGAGCACAAGTCCTGAGAGATCCCTGGCTCCAGCCACTGCCTTCAGCAGAGCCAGCTGCACACGTGGCCACTCCACCAAAGCAACGCCTTTGTGCCATGGAGAAACAGGGACGCCTGGTAGTGAAAGCCATCGGGCAGCACCGTTGCTCCATCCTGTGGCCTGCTGGCAAGCTGGACAGTGTCCTCTCCTCCCAGCATAGCATGCCCCTTCTCTCCCAGTGCTCTCATGCCTGCCACGAGGAAGGTAGGCAGAGTGGACAGCGGGAGCATGGTGGGGTTGCACACCAGCTGCCCCACGCATAGGAGCACCTCCCCAGCCTCTCTGTTAGCACAGAGCAAGCAGCAGAGGAAAAGGGGCAGAGGGAAGAGAGATGCAGCCCCAGCCGGGTGCCAGGTGCCTTCCCCCTTCCCATGTCCCCAGCCTCCCCAGCACCCCCGGTACCAGCAGTGAGCCTCACATGTCCTCAGCTGCTCCCACCCACTTTCGGGAGCTTGTTCCTGAGCAGGAACAGGGCTAGCAGGGGGAGATACATTGATTGCACTGTCACTCTTAACACCTCTGTTTCCTTTTCCCTCTTCTCTTCACAGAACGTGCCACTTCACAGAGTCTTTTCATATATCAAGCCTCTTGTGAAGAGCAACTGGGGAAACCCAGCGTACACCTGCATTTATTGAGTGCAGGTTCACGGGAAGATGGCAAAACCAGAAAGCCTGAACTGAAACCAGAGAAGACAAGGAAGGACGAAAATGAAAAAGAAGAAAGGGGGGAGGGGAATAAATGATGTGGCAGTTGAGATCGGTGTAGAAGATTTGTCTCCAAAGTGGGGTGTGCAAGGAGGCGCATTGGGGGGAGCGCAGGAGTGCCCGCTGATGTGGCTACTGGGCATCCTGCAGGCAGGGGTTGCGGTGCAACCCACAGTCCTTGGGACAGCTCTTTGGGGCTCCCAGGGCCGGGGTTTGGGAGCTCCCCCGTTACTTTCCCGATAGTGGGGCCGGAGGAGCGGATGGAGCAATTTGGGCTAGCACCTTCGCAGCAACCTGGCTGTCCATTTGTTGATTAACCCATACTTTCCTTAAAATGAGTGTGGGGAGCCTGTCTGACTGGCCTGTTGGAAACCCCATTCCTCACCCCGTGAACATTCCCGTTCTAGATCTCACTACTCTCTGTCAGGGCTCCATTTGTGCCTGGGTGGGTGGCAGCCGTGTTGCCCCAGGGGAGCCCACAGGGCGTCCCTGCCCTGCTCAGCCCTGGGGAGCCCCAGTGTGACATCAGAGCCGCCACTGTGAGGTCAGAGCTGGCTGCCCACACAGCCCTGTGGCGCACAGGGAAGGAGCCTACAGCTGCCATGTGGCTGTTGCCCTGGGCAGGCGCGCTCCTGCTGCGGGGATAGCGTGGGGCTGCTGCTGGAGCTGTTTTTACCTGGGCAGGCCACACTGCTGGGGCTGAGGGGGAAGAGCTGAGCGGGGAGCCTGCCTTTGCCCAGAGATGGCGAGGAGAAAGGCACCCCAGAGAAGACGCCAAATGGCCTCAAATGGCTCCTTGGAGAACACAGCCGACCAACAGCTGGCAGGTGAGGCAGTGGGGCCAAGCCACTTCCAGATGAGTAGGTACGAAGCGGGCTTTGCTCCTGCCCGGGGCGACAGGTTGGGGTGGTAGCAGGGATGTGGCCTAACACGGCCAGTGGAGCGTGAAGCAGCATGGGGAAGCTGACAGAGGCTTCTGAAGAAGAGCCCCATGGGTTGAGAAGCCTCCCCTTCTGTGGGGATGGGTCTTGGCTGAAAGCCTGGCTTGCTCTCCTGGCCAAAAGCCAGTGTGTAGCCTGGGCTTTTGGGGAGGTGGTAGCCTCGTGCTGCAGGAGTCAGAGCCCAGCCCTGCTGCACGGGGAGCTTTTGCTGCACAGGGAGGCCAAGGCCCTGGCGCCTGAGACTGGCCCCCTCTGGACGTTGAGGTGTGGTCCTACCTGGCTGAGGGGAGCAGCTGTGCGGGGAGGAGAGGGGTCGGGAGACCGCCAGTGCCCAGGGAAGAGGTGGGGGGCCATGGTGGGGGACAGCAGCCTGTGGCCCCTCTGCGAATAGCCACTGAGAGGTGCCTGCCAAGGGGCAGGTTGGTGCCAGGGAGCAGGGAGGGATGGGGTGAGAATCGGGCTGTGCTGGCGGGTGGGCTTCCTGCGGCAGAGGACTGCTGCTGCCAGCTTGCTTCCTCTTCTCCCACTGCAGGCCTGTAAAGCAAAGGATGGGAAAAGGAGAGGGGGGACCCCTGGAAGCAGCACAGCTGTGCTGCCCTCTCTCGCTGCAGCTGGCACGTCCCCTGGGAAGCTTCCACAGGACGACCACTGGCAAGGGCCTCGGCTCACACAGCATGGCGACGGTGCGCAACCGGCATCTTTCTTTTCCCTCCCACAGGAGCCTCTGCAGGGAGGTGGAGCTGGTGACAAGCTTTTTGCAGTTAACTCTCAGCTCAGCCACTCAAGGGCTTGCAAAGTGGTGCGAGAAGGCCACAGAAACTGCAAGTGAGCTCAGCACTGCTGCTTGCTGTGAAGTCCTCGGGGGTGAAGTCAGAAAGCTGCACTGTGCCAGAGCTCTGGCCAAATGTCACAAGTGGCAGGAGAAGTGCAGGCTGCCCTGCTTTTCACCCCAGGGAGGGAGTGTGTAGGGCTCGGTGCCCACCTCCCCGCAGGGAGCCGAAACATGCGTGGCTGGGCATCCTAGAGAAGAGACCTCAAGAGACAGGCCTAACTTTTCTCAGGTTTCTTTGCCCAGGGTCGGTCTTCAGCCTTGCTTGCCATCCAGCAGGTGCCCTTGTCTCCCTGTGGAGACTTCTGCTGAGCACATGCATCTTCGCCATGTACGTACTACATGTTTCTGCTGTGGACAGGGGGAGAAAGGAGATGTCTGAGGGCCAGTGCAAACAAAGGGGAGAGCAGGGGGTGTTGCCCAGCCAGCTGCCCAGCGCTCCCACTCAGGCACCAAAGCTCAGGCGCTGCTCGTGCTGTGGCCATTCTCAGGGAGAACCAGGAGCAAAGCCCCTTGGGCAGTCTCACTCCCATGCATTTGCCGGAGGTCCAAACTTTGGCCACAATAGGACAAAATGCCACATAGCCAGATGATCGGTTGCAGAGCCACCCCTCCACAGGGGAAAGGTTTTCCCCAGCTCTGGCAAGCGACCACGCAGGTCTGGGCAGGCTCTGGGAGGAAAGCCAGACAAGGCTTCTGTGCTTCCCAGCCATGCGGAGAAACACCCCTCAGAGAGATCTGTGTGATCGCAAGCAAGAACAGGCCTGCTTTCTCAGCCAAAGGAGAGAGAGAGCAAGGTCCACACCAGAAAGACTCTGAAAAGCAGTCTTCATTTGCTTGACCTCTTTACTTCCTGGGATTATTTTTATTCTCTTTCGGAAGGTGCTCTTGGAGCACCTTTGGTGAAGAGCTGTTGGCAATGTTGAACAGTGTGGACAGAAATCGTGTTCCTCCTGGGCCCTGCTCTGTCAGCTGCAGGCTTCCAAAATGGTTGCTTTTGGGCCTGAAAATGGAAATCCACCTGTGAAAGGGTTTGCTCGAGACTTGGCTCACTGGCAGCCATTGGACTCCCTCTTTTTCCGGCAAAAGATGGCCCTGCAGAAGAAGAGGTTCTTGAAAGTCATCTTCTTGTTGGTCCCAGTGGCTCTTGGTGAGTTTGCATGAGTGAACATCTGAGCACGACAGCGTGGCTGGTCCGGATGCCAGCTTTCAGCTGGCCAGCTTTCCTTTTTGGCCCGTATGTGTGGGAACTCTCGTGGCCCAAGTGCTTCCTGCATATGTCCATGACTGGGACTTGCTTTCGGACTACCAGTAAGAGTGGTAGTCTCCCAATCATGCTGCTGCTCTGGCCACTGGACCAAATGGCTTGCTTAGTCTTGCAAGTCTGCAAGGGAAGGGTGTATGTATTTCCAAGCCTGAACCAGGGATTCCTGGAGGGGCCGTGCAGGGGGACTGATGGAGAGGTACCTCTCCAAGCCCATGCAGCCTGTCTCGATGCTCACTGCAGCAGTGAGGAGAAATAGGGAATAGCTCTGGGGAAAAGAGCAGACCTGAAGGTAACGCCTCTGTAGTCCCCTGAAGCCTGGGGTGATGGGTCCCGGTCAGAGGTGTGTCCGCTCTCTGCATCCCACGTTCCCCACATCCTCAGCTCCACCGGAAGCTATAGGACTTCAAAAGAGATTTCATTCAAAATAGAACATTGCTTTTCCTGTCTCCTTCTTCTTTACCAGTGAAGTGAATGTTCCTGATATTATTGCGGGGTTATTTTAATGCTGTCTCTGTAGTAATACCTGTGATAGAGACACTTAGCATAGGACAGATAGCAGGTGACAGTGGAGATGGTCAGATTGGGGAAGAAGAAGAAAAAAGAAGGGGAGTGGAGTTGCCTAGAGACAGAGGATCCATTGCGACACTAGGTCAGGTCATGACGTCATCACCCATGCAGGAGCTAGGCACCTGGGATGGATTCATAAGATTCATATCATTAGGCCGCAGGACTGTGCGAGAGTGAGATACAAGGAGTTGCACCCTGATGAAGCTAAGTAAGTGCAGAGCGCGAATGTCTATGCGGCAGCGAATGCAGTTCAAAGGGACAGTGAAAACCAGGTAGAGCTTTCAGTGCTGGCAGCTTTCGTGTGGGCGCAATCGCTGGATGTTTCGAATTTGGCCGACGGGCTGTGCGAGAGTCAGATACAAAGTGTTACCCCTTTCCGAACCAAAGCTTTTGCAGAGCGCGAATGTCTGTGCGGCAGCGAATGCAGTTCCAAGGGACAGTGAAAACCACGTAGAGCTTTCAGTGCTGGCAGCTTTCGTGTGGGAGCAATCGCTGGACGTTTTGAATTTGGCAGCCGGGCTCTGCGAGAGTCACATACAGAGTGTTGTCTCACTACGAACCAAATCTTTTGCAGAGCGCAAATCACTGTGTGGCAGCGAATGCAGCTCCAAGGGACAGTGAAAACCAGGAAGAGCTTTCAGTGCTGGCAGCTTTCCTGTGGGCGCAATCGCTGGACGTTTCAAATTTGGCAGCCGGGCTCTGCGAGACTGAGATACAGAGCGTTGCCCCGTTACGAACCAAAGCTTTTGCAGAGCGCGAATGTCTGTGTGGCAGCGAATGCAGTTCCAAGGGACAGTGAAAACCAGGTAGAGCTTTCAGTGTTGGCAGCATTCCTTTGGGCGCAATCGCTGGACGTTTCAAATTTGGTACCCAGGATCTGCGAGAGTGAGATAAAGAGTGTTGCCCCTTTCTGAACCAAAGCTCTTGCAGAGCGCGAATGTCTGTGTGGCAGTGAATGCAGTTCCAAGGGACAGTGAAAACCAGGTAGAGCTTTCAGTGCTGGCAGCTTTCCTGTGGGCGCAATCGCTGGACGTTTCAAATTTGGCAGCCGGGCTCTGCGAGAGTGAGATACACAGTGTTGCCCCTTTCCGAACCAAATATTTTGCGGAGCGCGAAAGTCTGTGCGGCAGCGAATGCAGTTCCAAGGGAAAGTGAAAACCAGGTAGAGCTTTCAGTGCTGGCAGCTTTCCTGTGGGCGCAATCGCTGGACGTTTCGAATTTGGCAGACGGGCTTTGCGAGAGTGAGATAAAGAGTGTTGCCCCTTTCCGAACCAAAGGTTTGCAGAGCGAGAACGTTTTTACGGCAGCGAATGCAGCTCCAAGAGACAGTGAAAACCAGGTAGAGCTTTCAGTGCTGGCAGCTTTCCTGTGGGCGCAATCGCTGGACGTTGCAAGTTTGGCAGCCGGGCTCTGCGAGAGTGATATACAGAGTGTTGCCCCTTTCTGAACCAAATCTTTGGCAGAGCGCGAAAGTCTGTGCGGCAGCGAATGCAGCTCCTAGGGACAATGAAAACCAGGTAGAGCTTTCAGTGCTGGCAGCTTTCGTGTGGTCGCAATCGCTGGACATTTCGTATTTGGCAGCTGGGCTGTGCCAGAGTCACATAGGCATTGTTGCATCATAACCAACCAAAGCTCTTGCCGATAGCGAATGTGTGCGCGGCAGCGAATGCAGTTCCAAGGGACAGTGAAAACCAGGTAGAGCTTTCAGTGCTTGCAGTATTTGTGTGGGCGCAATTGCTGGACGTTTCGAATTTGGCAGCCAGGATCTGTGAGAGTCACATAGGCATTTTTACATCATAACCAACCAAAGCTTTTGCAGAGCGCGAATGTCTGTGTGGCAGCGAATGCAGTTCCAAGGGACAGTGAAAACCAGGTACAGCTTTCAGTGCTGGCAGTATTTGTGTGGGCGCAATCGCTGGACGTTTTGAATTTGTCAGCCGGGCTCTGCCAGAGTCACATAGGCATTTTTGCATCATATCCAACCAAGGCATTTGCACAGCACGAATGTCTGTGCGGCAGCGAATGCAGTTCCAAGGGACAGTGAAAACCAGGTAGAGCTTTCAGTGCTTGCAGTATTCGTGTGGGCGCAATTGCTGGACGTTTCGAATTTGTCAGCCGGGATCTCCCAGAGTCAAATAGGTATTGTTGCATCATAATCAACCAAAGCTCTTGCAGAGCGTGAATGTCTGTGCGGCAGCGAATGCAGTTCCAATGGACAGTGAAAACCAGGTAGAGCTTTCAGTGCTTGCAGTATTTGTGTGGGCACAATTGATGGACGTTTCGAATTTGGCAGCCGGGCTCGGCCAGAGTCACATAGGCATTGTTGCATCATAACCAACCAAAGCTTTCGCAGAGCGCGAATGTCTGTGCGGCAGCGAATGCAGTTCCAAGGGACAGTGAAAACCAGGTACAGCTTTCAGTGCTGGCAGCTTTCGTGTGGGCGCAATCGCTGGACGCTTCGAATTTTGCAGGAGGGCTCTGCGAGAGTCACATAGGCATTTTTAAATCATAACCAACCAAGGCATATGCAAAGCGCGAATGTCTGTGCGGCAGTGAATGCAGTTCCAAGGGACAGTGAAAACCAGGTACAGCTTTCAATGCTTGCAGTATTCTTGTGGGCGCAATCGCTGGACGTTTTGAATTTGGCAGCCGGGCTCTGCCAGAGGCACATAGGCATTGGTGCATCATAACCAACCAAAACTTTTGCAGAGCGCGAATGTCTGTGCGGCAGCGAATGCAGTTCCAAGGGACAGTGAAAACCAGATACAGCTTTCAGTGCTTGCAGTATTCATGTGGGCGCAATCGTTGGACGTTTCGTATTTGGCAGCCGGGATCTGCCAGAGTCACATAGGAATTGTTGCATCATAACCAACCAAGGCATTTGCACAGCGTGAATGTCTGTGCGGCAGCGAATGCAGTTCAAGGGACAGTGAAAACCAGGTAGAGGTTTCAGTGCTTGCAGTATTTGTGTGGGCGCAATTGATGGACGTTTCGAATTTGTCAGCTGGGATCTCCCAGAGTCACATAGGCATTGTTGCATCATAACCCACCAAAGGTTTTGCAGAGCGCGAATGTCTGTGCGGCAGCGAATGCAGTTCCAAGGGACAGTGAAAACCAGGTAGAGCTTTCAGGGCTGGCAGTATTCGTGTGGGCGCAATCGTTGGACGTTTCGTATTTGGCAGCAGGGATCTGCCAGAGTCACATAGGCATTGTTGCATCATAACCAACCAAGGCATTTGCACAGCGTGAATGTCTGTGCGGCAGCGAATGCAGTTCCAAGGGACAGTGAAAACCAGGTAGAGCTTTCAGTGCTGGCAGTATTCGTGTGGGCGCAATCACTGGACGTTTCGTATTTGGCAGCTGGGCTGTGCCAGAGTCACATAGGCATTGTTGCATCATAACCTACCAAAGCTCTTGCCGATAGCGAATGTCTGCGCGGCAGCGAATGCAGTTCCAAGGGACAGTGAAAACCAGGTAGAGCTTTCAGTGCTTGCAGTATTTGTGTGGGAGCAATTGCTGGACGTTTCGAATTTGGCAGCCAGGATCTGTGAGAGTCACATAGGCATTTTTACATCATAACCAACCAAAGCTTTTGCAGAGCGCGAATGTCTGTGTGGAAGCGAATGCAGTTCCAAGGGACAGTGAAAACCAGGTAGAGCTTTCAGTGCTGGCAGTATTTGTGTGGGGGCAATCGCTGGACGTTTTGAATTTGGCAGCCGGGCTCTGCCAGAGGCACATAGGCATTGTTGCATCATAACCAACCAAAACTTTTGCAGAGCGCGAATGTCTGTGCGGCAGCGAATGCAGTTCCAAGGGACAGTGAAAACCAGATACAGCTTTCAGTGCTTGCAGTATTCGTGTGGGCGCAATTGCTGGACGTTTCGAATTTGGCAGCCGGGATCTGCCAGAGTCACATAGGCATTGTTGCATCATAACCAACCAAAGATCTTGCAGAGAGCAAATGTCTGTGCGGCAGCGAATGCAGTTCCATGGGACAGTGAAAACCAGGTAGAGCTTTCAGTGCTTGCAGTATTCGTGTGGGCGCAATTGCTGGACGTTTCGAATTTGGCAGCCGGGATCTGCCAGAGTCACATAGGCATTGTTGCATCATAACCTACCAAAACTTTTGCAGAGCATGAACTTCTGTGCGGCAGCGAATGCAGTTCCAAGGGACAGTGAAAACCAGGTAGAGCTTTCAGTGCTGGCAGCTTTCGTGTGGGCACAATCGCCTGACGTTTTCAATTTGGCAGACGGGCTCTACGACAGTCACATAGGCATTGTTACATCATAACCTACCAAAGCTTTTGCAGAGCGCGAATGTCTGTGTGGCAGTGAATGCAGTTCCAAGGGACAGTGAAAACCATGTAGAGCTTTCAGTGCTGGCAGCTTTCCTGTGGGCACAATCGCTGGACATTTCAAATTTGGCAGGAGGGTTCTGCCAGAGTCACATAGGCATTGTTGCATCATAACCAACCAAAACTTTTGCAGAGCGCGAATGTCTGTGCGGCAGCGAATGCAGTTCCAAGGGACAGTGAAAACCAGGTACAGCTTTCAGTGCTTGCAGTATTCGTGTGGGCCCACACGAAAGCTGCCAGCACGGAATGCTGTAGCTGGTTTTCACTGTTCCTTGGAAGTGCATTCGCTGCCACACAGACATTCGCTTTCCCCAAAAGCTTTGCTTCATAAAGGGGCAACACTGTGTATGTGTCTCTCGCAGAGCCCGGCTGCCAAATTCGAAACGTCCAGCGATTGCGCCCACACGAAAGCTGCCAGCACGGAATGCTGTAGCTGGTTTTCACTGTCCCTTGGAACTGCATTCGCTTCCGCGCAGACATTCGCTCTCGGCAAGAGCTTTGGTTGGTTATGATGCAACAATGCCTATGTGACTCTGGCACAGCCCGGCTGCCAAATTCAAAACGTCAGGCGATTGTGCCCACACGAATGCTGCAAGCACTGAAACGTCTACCGAGTTTTCACTGTCCCTTGGAACTGCATTCGCTGCCGCACAGACATTCGCGTTCTGCAAAAGCTTTGGTTGGTTATGATGTAACAATGCCTATGTGACTCTCGCAGAGCTCTCCTGCAAAATTCGATGTGTCCAGCGACTGCGCCCACACGAAAGCTGCCAGCACTGAAAGCTCGACCTGGTTTTCACTGTCCCTTGGAACTGCATTCCATGCCACACAGACATTCGCGATCTGCAAAAGCTTTGGTTGGTTATGATGCAACAATGCCTATGTGACTCTGGCCGAGCCCGGCTGCCAAATACAAAACGTCCAGCGATTGCGCCCAGACAAAGTTGCCAGCACTGAAAGCTCTACATGGTTTTCACTGTCCCTTGGAACTGCATTCGCTGCCGCACAGACATTCGCGCTCTGCGAAAGCTTTGGTAGGTTATGATGCAACAATGCCTATGTGACTCTGGCACAGCCCGGCTGCCAAATTCAAAACGTCCAGCGATTGCGCCCACACGAAAGCTGCCAGGACTGAAAGCTCTACCTGGTTTTCACTGTCCCTTGGAACTGCATTCGCTGCCGCACAGACATTCGCGCTATGCAAGAGCTTTCGTTGGTTATGATTCAATAATACCTATTTGACTCTGGGAGATCCCGGCTGACAAATTCGAAACGTCCAGCAATTGCGCCCACACGAATACGGCAAGCACTGAAAGCTCTACCTGGTTTTCACTGTCCCTTGGAACTGCATTCACTGCCGCACAGACATTCAAGCTCTGCAAGAGCTTTAGTTGGTTATGATGCAACAATGCCTATGTGACTGTCGCAGAGCCCGGCTGCCAAATTCAAAACGTCAGGCGATTGTGCCCACATGAAAGCTGCCAGCACTGAAAGCTCTACCTGGTTTTCACTGTCCCTTGGAACTGCATTTGCTGCCGCACAGACATTCACGCTCTGCAAGAGCTTTGGTTGGTTATGATGCAACAATGCCTATGTGGCTCTGGCAGATCCCGGCTGCCAAATTCGAAACGTCCAGCGATTGCGCCCACACGAATACTGCAAGCACTGAAAGCTCTACCGGGTTTTCACTGTCCCTTGGAAATGCATTCGCTGCCGCACAGACATTCGCGCTCTGCATAAGCTTTGGTTGGTTATGATGCAACAATGCCTATGTGACTGTCGCAGAGCCCGGCTGCCCAGTTCAAAACGTCAGGCGATTGTGCCCACACGAAAGCTGCCAGCACTTAAAGCTCTAACTGGATTTCACTGTCCCTTGGAATTGCATTCGATGCCGCACAGACATTCGCTCTCGACAAGAGCTTTGGTTGGTTATGATGCAACAATGCCTATGTGACTCTGGCAGATCCCGGCTGCCAAATTCGAAACGTCCAGGGATTGCGCCCACACGAATACTGCAAGCACTGAAAGCTGTATCTGGTTTTCACTGTCCCTTGGCACTGCATTCGCTGCCGCACAGACAATCGCGCTCTGCAAAAGTTTTGGTTGGTTATGATGCAACAATGCCTATGTGTCTCTGGCAGAGCCCGGCTGCCAAATTCAAAACGTCCAGCGATTGCGCCCACACGAAAGCTGCCAGCACTGAAAGCTGTACCTGGTTTTCACTGTCCCTTGGAACTGCATTCGCTGCAGCACAGACATTCACGCTCTGCAAAAGCTTTGGTTGGTTATGATGCAACAATGCCTATGTGACTGTCGTAGAGCCCGTCTGCCAAATTGAAAACGTCAGGCGATTGTGCCCACACGAAAGCTGCCAGCACTGAAAGCTCTACCTGGTTTTCACTGTCCCTTGGAACTGCATTCGCTGCCGCACAGACATTAGCGCTCTGCAAAAGCTTTCGTTGGTTATGATGTAACAATGCCTATGTGACTGTCGCAGAGCCCGGCTGCCAAATTCGAAACATCCAGCGATTGCCCCCACACGAATACTGCCAGCACTGAAAGCTCGACCTGGTTTTCACTGTCCCTTGGAACTGCATTCGCTGCCGCACAGACATTTGCGCTCTGCAAAAGCTTTGGTAGGTTATGATAAAACAATGCCTATGTGACTCTGGCAGAACCCTCCTGCCAAATTCGAAACATCCAGCGATTGCGCCACACGAAAGCTGCCAGCAATGAAAGCTCTACCTGGTTTTCACTGTCCTTGGAACTGCATTCGCTGCCGCACAGACATTCGCGCTCTGCAAAAGCTTTGGTTGGTTATGATGTAACAATGCCTATGTGACTGTCGCAGAGCCCGGCTGCCAAATTCAAAACGTCAGGCGATTGTGCCCACACGAAAGCTGCCAGCACTGAAAGCTCTACCTGGTTTTCACTGTCCCTTGGAACTGCATTTGCTGCCGCACAGACATTCACGCTCTGCAAGAGCTTTGGTTGGTTATGATGCAACAATGCCTATGTGGCTCTGGCAGATCCCGGCTGTCAAATTCGAAACGTCCAGCGATTGCGCCCACACGAATACTTCAAGCACTGAAAGCTCTACCCGGTTTTCACTGTCCCATGGAACTGCATTCGCTGCCGCACAGACATTCGCGCTCTGCATAAGCTTTGGTTGGTTATGATGCAACAATGCCTATGTGACTGTGGCAGAGCCCGGCTGCCCAGTTCAAAACGTCAGGCGATTGTGCCCACACGAAAGCTGCCAGCACTGAAAGCTCTACCTGGTTTTCACTGTCCCTTGGAATTGCATTCGATGCCGCACAGACATTCGCTCTCGACAAGAGCTTTGGTTGGTTATGATGCAACAATGCCTATGTGACTCTGGCAGATCCCGGCTGCCAAATTCGAAACGTCCAGGGATTGCGCCCACACGAATACTGCAAGCACTGAAAGCTGTATCTGGTTTTCACTGTCCCTTGGCACTGCATTCGCTGCCGCACAGAGAATCGCGCTCTGCAAAAGTTTTGGTTGGTTATGATGCAACAAAGCCTATGTGACTCTGGCAGAGCCCGGCTGCCAAATTCAAAACGTCCAGCGATTGCGCCCACACGAAAGGTGCCAGCACGGAATGCTGTAGCTGGTTTTCACTGTCCCTTGGCACTGCATTCGCTGCCGCACAGACATTCACGCTCTGCAAGAGCTTTGGTTGATTATGATGCAACAATACCTATTTGACTCTGGGAGATCCCAGCTGACAAATTCGAAACGTCCAGCAATTGCGCCCACACGAATACTGCAAGCAGTGAAAGCTCTACCTGGTTTTCACTGTCCCTTGGAACTGCATTCGCTGCCGCACAGACATTCGCGCTCTGCAAAAGCTTTGGTTGGTTATGATGTAACAATGCCTATGTGACTGTGGCAGAGCCCGGCTGCCAAATTCAAAACGTCCAGCGATTGCGCCCACACGAAAGCTGCCAGCACTGAAAGCTGTACCTGGTTTTCACTGTCCCTTGGAACTGCATTCGCTGCAGCACAGACATTCACGCTCTGCAAAAGCTTTGGTTGGTTATGATGCAACAATGCCTATGTGACTCTGGGAGATCCCGGCTGACAAACTCGAAACGTCCAGCGATTGCGCCCACACGAATACTGCCAGCACTGAAAGCTCTACCTGGTTTTCACTGTCCCTTGGAATTGCATTCGATGCCGCACAGACATACGCTCTCTGCAAGAGCTTTGGTTGGTTATGATGCAACAATGCCTATGTGACTCTGGGAGATCCCGACTGCCAAATTCGAAACGTCCAGCAATTGCGCCCACACGAATAGTGCAAGCACTGAAAGGTCTATGTGGTTTACACTGTCCCTTAGAACTGCATTCGCTGCCGCACAGACATTCGCGCTCTGCAAATGCCTTAGTTGGTTATGATGCAACAATGCCTATGTGACTCTCGCAGAGCCCTCCTGCCAAATTCGAAACGTCCAGCGATTGCGCCCACAGGAAAGCTGCCAGCACTGAAAGCTTTACCTGGTTTTCACTGTCCTTGGAGATGCATTCGCTGCCGCACAGACATTCGCTCTCTGCAAGAGCTTTCGTTGCTTATGATGCAAAAATGCCTATGAGACTCTGGCAGAGCCCGGCTGCCAAACTCGAAACGCCCAGCGACTGCGCCCACACGAAAGCTGCCAGCACTAAAAGCTCTGGCTGGTTTTCACTGTCCCTTGGAACTGCATTCGCTGCCACACAGACATTCGCGCTCTGCAAGAGCTTTGGTTGGTTATGATGCAACAATACCCATGTGACTCTGGCAGAGTCCGGCTGCCAAAGTTCAAACGTGCAGCGATTGCTCGCACACGAATACTGCAAGCACGGAAAGCTCTACCTGGATTTCACTGTCCCTTGGAACTGCATTCGCTGCCGCACAGACATTCGCGCTCTTCAAAAGCTTTGGTTGGTTATGATGCAACAATACCTATGTGACTCTCACAGAGCCCGGCTGCCAAATTCAAAACGTCAGGCGATTGCGCCCACACGAAAGCTGCCAGCACGGAATGCTGTAGCTGGTTTTCACTGTCCCTTGGAACTGCATTCGCTGCCACACAGACATTCGCGCTCTGCAAATGCCTTGGTTGGTTATGATGCAACAATGCCTATGTGACTGTGGCAGAGCCGGGCTGCCAAATTCAAAACGTCCAGCGATTGCGCCGACACAAAGGTGCCAGCACTGAAAGCTCTACATGGTTTTCACTGTCCCTTGGAACTGCATTCGCTGCCGCAGAGACATTCGCGCTCTGCAAAAGCTTTGGTAGGTTATGATGTAACAATGCCTATGTGACTCCGGCAGAACCCTGCTGCCAAATTCGAAACATCCAGCAATTGCGCCCACACGAAAGCTGCCAGCACTGAAAGCTCTACCTGGTTTTCACTGTCCCTTGGAACTGCCTTCGCTGCCGCACAGACATTCGCGCTATGCAAGAGCTTTCGTTGGTTATGATGCAACAATGCCTATATGACTCTGGCAGAGCCCAGCTGCCAAATTCGAAACGTCCAGCAATTGCGCCCACACGAATACTGCAAGCACTGAAAGCTCTATCTGGTTTTCACTGTCCCTTGGAACTGCATTCGCTGCCACACAGACATTCGCTTTCCCCAAAAGCTTTGGTTCGTAATGGGGCAACACTGTGTATGTGTCTCTCGCAGAGTCCCGCTGCCAAATTCGAAACGTCCAGCGATTTCTCCCACACGAAAGCTGCCAGCACGGAATGCTGTAGCTGGTTTTCACTGTCCCTTGGAACTGCATTCGCTGCCACACAGACATTCGCTTTCCCCAAAAGCTTTGCTTGGTAAAGGGGCAACACTGTGTATGTGTCTCTCGCAGAGCCCGGCTGCCAAATTCGAAACGTCCAGCGATTGCGCCCACACGAAAGCTGCCAGCACGGATTGCTGTAGCTGGTTTTCACTGTCCCTTGGAACTGCATTCGCTGCCACACAGACATTCGCTTTCCCCAAAAGCTTTGGTTCGTAAAGGGGCAACACTGTGTATGTGTCTCTCGCAGAGCCCGGCTGCCAAATTCGAAACGTCCAGCGATTGCGCCCACACGAAAGCTGCCAGCACGGAATGCTGTAGCTGGTTTTCACTGTCCCTTGGAACTGCATTCGCTGCCACACAGACATTCGCTTTCCCCAAAAGCTTTGCTTGGTAATGGGGCAACACTGTGCATGTGTCTCTCGCAGAGCCCGGCTGCCAAATTCGAAACGTCCAGCGATTGCGCCCACACGAAAGCTGCCAGCACGGAATGCTGTAGCTGGTTTTCACTGTCCCTTGGAACTGCATTCGCTGCCACACAGACATTCGCTTTCTCCAAAAGCTTTGCTTGGTAATGGGGCAACAGTGTGTATGTGTCTCTTGCAGAGCCCGGCTGCCAAATTCGAAACGTCCAGCGATTTCTCCCACACGAAAGCTGCCAGCACGGAATGCTGTAGCTGGTTTTCACTGTCCCTTGGAACTGCATTCGCTGCCACACAGACATTCGCTTTCCCCAAAAGCTTTGGTTCGTAAAGGGGCAACACTGCGTATGTGTCTCTCGCAGAGCCCGGCTGCCAAATTCGAAACGTCCAGCGATTTCTCCCACACGAAAGCTGCCAGCACGGAATGCTGTAGCTGGTTTTCACTGTCCCTTGGAACTGCATTCGCTGCCACACAGACATTCGCTTTCCCCAAAAGCTTTGGTTCGTAAAGGGGCAACACTCTGTATGTGTCTCTCGCAGAGCCCGGCTGCCAAATTCGAAACGTCCAGCGATTGCGCCCACACGAAAGCTGCCAGCACGGAATGCTGTAGCTGGTTTTCACTGTCCCTTGGAACTGCATTCGCTGCCACACAGACATTCGCTTTCCCCAAAAGCTTTGCTTGGTAATGGGGCAACACTGTGCATGTGTCTCTCGCAGAGCCCGGCTGCCAAATTCGAAACGTCCAGCGATTGCGCCCACACGAAAGCTGCCAGCACGGAATGCTGTAGCTGGTTTTCACTGTCCCTTGGAACTGCATTCGCTGCCACACAGACATTCGCTTTCTCCAAAAGCTTTGCTTGGTAATGGGGCAACAGTGTGTATATGTCTCTCGCAGAGCCCGGCTGCCAAATTCGAAACGTCCAGCGATTTCTCCCACACGAAAGCTGCCAGCACGGAATGCTGTAGCTGTTTTTCACTGTCCCTTGGAACTGCATTCGCTGCCACACAGACATTCGCTTTCCCCAAAAGCTTTGGTTCGTAAAGGGCCAACACTGTGTATGTGTCTCTCGCAGAGCCCGGCTGCCAAATTCGAAACGTCCAGCGATTGCGCCCACACGAAAGCTGCCAGCACGGATTGCTGTAGCTGGTTTTCACTGTCCCTTGGAACTGCATTCGCTGCCACACAGACATTCGCTTTCCCCAAAAGCTTTGGTTCGTAATGGGGCAACACTGTGTATGTGTCTCTCGCAGAGCCCGGCTGCCAAATTCGAAACGTCCAGCGATTTCTCCCACACGAAAGCTGCCAGCACGGAATGCTGTATCTGGTTTTCACTGTCCCTTGGAACTGCATTCGCTGCCACACAGACATTCGCTTTCCCCATAAGCTTTGCTTGGTAATGGGGCAACACTGTGTATGTGTCTCTCGCAGAGCCCGGCTGCCAAATTCGAAACGTCCAGCGATTGCGCCCACACGAAAGCTGCCAGCACGGAATGCTGTAGCTGGTTTTCACTGTCCCTTGGAACTGCATTCGCTGCCACACAGACATTCGCTTTCCCCAAAAGCTTTGGTTCGTAAAGGGGCAACACTGTGTATGTGTCTCTCGCAGAGCCCGGCTGCCAAATTCGAAACGTCCAGCGATTTCTCCCACACGAAAGCTGCCAGCACGGAATGCTGTAGCTGGTTTTCACTGTCCCTTGGAACTGCATTCGCTGCCACACAGACATTCGCTTTCCCCAAAAGCTTTGCTTGGTAATGGGGCAACACTGTGTATGTGTCTCTCGCAGAGTCCCGCTGCCAAATTCGAAACGTCCAGCGATTTCTCCCACACGAAAGCTGCCAGCACGGAATGCTGTAGCTGGTTTTCACTGTCCCTTGGAACTGCATTCGCTGCCACACAGACATTCGCTTTCCCCAAAAGCTTTGGTTCGTAAAGGGGCAACACTGCGTATGTGTCTCTCGCAGAGCCCGGCTGCCAAATTCGAAACGTCCAGCGATTTCTCCCACAAGAAAGCTGCCAGCACGGAATGCTGTAGCTGGTTTTCACTGTCCCTTGGAACTGCATTCGCTGCCACACAGACATTCGCTTTCCCCAAAAGCTTTGCTTGGTAAAGGGGCAACACTGTGTATGTGTCTCTCGCAGAGCCCGGCTGCCAAATTCGAAACGTCCAGCGATTTCTCCCACACGAAAGCTGCCAGCACGGAATGCTGTAGCTGGTTTTCACTGTCCCTTGGAACTGCATTCGCTGCCACACAGGCATTCGCTTGCCCCAAAAGCTTTGCTTGGTAATGGGGCAACACTGTGTAAGTGTCTCTCGCAGAGCCCGGCTGCCAAATTCGAAACGTCCAGCGATTTCTCCCACACGAAAGCTGCCAGCACGGAATGCTGTAGCTGGTTTTCACTGTCCCTTGGAACTGCATTCGCTGCCACACAGACATTCGCTTTCCCCAAAAGCTTTGGTTCGTAATGGGGCAACACTGTGTATGTGTCTCTCGCAGAGCCCCGCTGCCAAATTCGAAACGTCCAGCGATTTCTCCCACACGAAAGCTGCCAGCACCGAATGCTGTAGCTGGTTTTCACTGTCCCTTGGAACTGCATTCGCTGCCACACAGACATTCGCTTTCCCCAAAAGCTTTGCTTGGTAAAGGGGCAACACTGTGTATGTGTCTCTCGCAGAGCCCGGCTGCCAAATTCGAAACGTCCTGCGATTGCGCCCACACGAAAGCTGCCAGCACGGAATGCTGTAGCTGGTTTTCACTGTCCCTTGGAACTGCATTCGCTGCCACACAGACATTCGCTTTCCCCAAAAGCTTTGGTTCGTAAAGGGGCAACACTGTGTATGTGTCTCTCGCAGAGCCCGGCTGCCAAATTCGAAACGTCCAGCGATTGCGCCCACACGAAAGCTGCCAGCACGGAATGCTGTAGCTGGTTTTCACTGTCCCTTGGAACTGCATTCGCTGCCACACAGACATTCGCTTTCCCCAAAAGCTTTGCTTGGTAATGGGGCAACACTGTGTATGTGTCTCTCGCAGAGCCTGGCTGCCAAATTCGAAACGTCCAGCGATTGCGCCCACACGAAAGCTGCCAGCACGGAATGCTGTAGCTGGTTTTCACTGTCCCTTGGAACTGCATTCGCTGCCACACAGACATTCGCTTTCCCCAAAAGCTTTGGTTCGTAAAGGGGCAACACTGTGTATGTGTCTCTCGCAGAGCCCGGCTGCGAAATTCGAAACGTCCAGCGATTGCGCCCACACGAAAGCTGCCAGCACGGAATGCTGTAGCTGGTTTTCACTGTCCCTTGGAACTGCATTCGCTGCCACACAGACATTCGCTTTCCCCAAAAGCTTTGGTTCGTAATGGGGCAACACTGTGTATGTGTCTCTCGCAGAGCCCGGCTGCCAAATTCGAAACGTCCAGCGATTTCTCCCACACGAAAGCTGCCAGCACGGAATGCTGTAGCTGGTTTTCACTGTCCCTTGGAACTGCATTCGCTGCCACACAGACATTCGCTTTCCCCATAAGCTTTGCTTGGTAATGGGGCAACACTGTGTATGTGTCTCTCGCAGAGCCCGGCTGCCAAATTCGAAACGTCCAGCGATTGCGCCCACACGAAAGCTGCCAGCACGGAATGCTGTAGCTGGTTTTCACTGTCCCTTGGAACTGCATTCGCTGCCACACAGACATTCGCTTTCCCCAAAAGCTTTGGTTCGTAAAGGGGCAACACTGTGTATGTGTCTCTCGCAGAGCCCGGCTGCCAAATTCGAAACGTCCAGCGATTTCTCCCACACGAAAGCTGCCAGCACGGAATGCTGTAGCTGGTTTTCACTGTCCCTTGGAACTGCATTCGCTGCCACACAGACATTCGCTTTCCCCAAAAGCTTTGCTTGGTAATGGGGCAACACTGTGTATGTGTCTCTCGCAGAGTCCCGCTGCCAAATTCGAAACGTCCAGCGATTTCTCCCACACGAAAGCTGCCAGCACGGAATGCTGTAGCTGGTTTTCACTGTCCCTTGGAACTGCATTCGCTGCCACACAGACATTCGCTTTCCCCAAAAGCTTTGCTTGGTAAAGGGGCAACACTGTGTATGTGTCTCTCGCAGAGCCCGGCTGCCAAATTCGAAACGTCCAGCGATTTCTCCCACACGAAAGCTGCCAGCACGGAATGCTGTAGCTGGTTTTCACTGTCCCTTGGAACTGCATTCGCTGCCACACAGGCATTCGCTTGCCCCAAAAGCTTTGCTTGGTAATGGGGCAACACTGTGTAAGTGTCTCTCGCAGAGCCCGGCTGCCAAATTCGAAACGTCCAGCGATTTCTCCCACACGAAAGCTGCCAGCACGGAATGCTGTAGCTGGTTTTCACTGTCCCTTGGAACTGCATTCGCTGCCACACAGACATTCGCTTTCCCCAAAAGCTTTGGTTCGTAATGGGGCAACACTGTGTATGTGTCTCTCGCAGAGCCCCGCTGCCAAATTCGAAACGTCCAGCGATTTCTCCCACACGAAAGCTGCCAGCACCGAATGCTGTAGCTGGTTTTCACTGTCCCTTGGAACTGCATTCGCTGCCACACAGACATTCGCTTTCCCCAAAAGCTTTGCTTGGTAAAGGGGCAACACTGTGTATGTGTCTCTCGCAGAGCCCGGCTGCCAAATTCGAAACGTCCAGCGATTGCGCCCACACGAAAGCTGCCAGCACGGATTGCTGTAGCTGGTTTTCACTGTCCCTTGGAACTGCATTCGCTGCCACACAGACATTCGCTTTCCCCAAAAGCTTTGGTTCGTAAAGGGGCAACACTGTGTATGTGTCTCTCGCAGAGCCCGGCTGCCAAATTCGAAACGTCCAGCGATTGCGCCCACACGAAAGCTGCCAGCACGGAATGCTGTAGCTGGTTTTCACTGTCCCTTGGAACTGCATTCGCTGCCACACAGACATTCGCTTTCCCCAAAAGCTTTGCTTGGTAATGGGGCAACACTGTGTATGTGTCTCTCGCAGAGCCTGGCTGCCAAATTCGAAACGTCCAGCGATTGCGCCCACACGAAAGCTGCCAGCACGGAATGCTGTAGCTGGTTTTCACTGTCCCTTGGAACTGCATTCGCTGCCACACAGACATTCGCTTTCCCCAAAAGCTTTGGTTCGTAAAGGGGCAACACTGTGTATGTTTCTCTTGCAGAGCCCGGCTGCGAAATTCGAAACGTCCAGCGATTGCGCCCACACGAAAGCTGCCAGCACGGAATGCTGTAGGTGGGTTTCACTGTCCCTTGGAACTGCATTCGCTGCCACACAGACATTCGCTTTCCCCAAAAGCTTTGGTTCGTAAAGGGGCAACACTGCGTATGTGTCTCTCGCAGAGCCCGGCTGCCAAATTCGAAACGTCCAGCGATTTCTCCCACACGAAAGCTGCCAGCACGGAATGCTGTAGCTGGTTTTCACTGTCCCTTGGAACTGCATTCGCTGCCACACAGACATTCGCTTTCCCCAAAAGCTTTGGTTGGTAATGGGGCAACACTGTGTATGTGTCTCTCGCAGAGCCCCGCTGCCAAATTCGAAACGTCCAGCGATTGCGCCCACACAAAAGCTGCCAGCACTGGAAGCTGTAGCTGGTTTTCACTGTCCCTTGGAACTGCATTCGCTGCCACACAGACATTCGCTTTCTGCAGAAGCTTTGGTTCGTAAAGGGGCAACACTGTGTATGTGTCTCTCGCAGAGCCCGGCTGCCAAATTCGAAACGTCCAGCGATTTCTCCCACACGAAAGCTGCCAGCACTGGAAGCTGTAGCTGGTTTTCACTGTCCCTTGGAACTGCATTCGCTGCCACACAGACATTCGCTTTCTGCAGAAGCTTTGGTTCGTAAAGGGGCAACACTGTGTATGTGTCTCTCGCAGAGCCCGGCTGCCAAATTCGAAACGTCCAGCGATTTCTCCCACACGAAAGCTGCCAGCACGGAATGCTGTAGCTGGTTTTCACTGTCCCTTGGAACTGCATTCGCTGCCACACAGACATTCGCTTTCCCCAAAAGCTTTGGTTCGTAAAGGGGCAACACTGTGTATGTGTCTCTCGCAGAGCCCGGCTGCCAAATTCGAAACGTCCAGCGATTTCTCCCACACGAAAGCTGCCAGCACGGAATGCTGTAGCTGGTTTTCACTGTCCCTTGGAACTGCATTCGCTGCCACACAGACATTCGCTTTCCCCAAAAGCTTTGGTTCGTAAAGGGGCAACACTGCGTATGTGTCTCTCGCAGAGCCCGGCTGCCAAATTCGAAACGTCCAGCGATTTCTCCCACACGAAAGCTGCCAGCACGGAATGCTGTAGCTGGTTTTCACTGTCCCTTGGAACTGCATTCGCTGCCACACAGACATTCGCTTTCCCCATAAGCTTTGCTTGGTAATGGGGCAACACTGTGTATGTGTCTCTCGCAGAGCCCGGCTGCCAAATTCGAAACGTCCAGCGATTGCGCCCACACGAAAGCTGCCAGCACGGAATGCTGTAGCTGGTTTTCACTGTCCCTTGGAACTGCATTCGCTGCCACACAGACATTCGCTTTCCCCAAAAGCTTTGGTTCGTAAAGGGGCAACACTGTGTATGTGTCTCTCGCAGAGCCCGGCTGCCAAATTCGAAACGTCCAGCGATTGCGCCCACACGAAAGCTGCCAGCACGGAATGCTGTAGCTGGTTTTCACTGTCCCTTGGAACTGCATTCGCTGCCACACAGACATTCGCTTTCCCCAAAAGCTTTGCTTGGTAATGGGGCAACACTGTGTATGTGTCTCTCGCAGAGTCCCGCTGCCAAATTCGAAACGTCCAGCGATTTCTCCCACACGAAAGCTGCCAGCACGGAATGCTGTAGCTGGTTTTCACTGTCCCTTGGAACTGCATTCGCTGCCACACAGACATTCGCTTTCCCCAAAAGCTTTGGTTCGTAAAGGGGCAACATTGCGTATGTGTCTCTCGCAGAGCCCGGCTGCCAAATTCGAAACGTCCAGCGATTTCTCCCACACGAAAGCTGCCAGCACGGAATGCTGTAGCTGGTTTTCACTGTCCCTTGGAACTGCATTCGCTGCCACACAGACATTCGCTTTCCCCAAAAGCTTTGCTTGGTAAAGGGGCAACACTGTGTATGTGTCTCTCGCAGAGCCCGGCTGCCAAATTCGAAACGTCCAGCGATTTCTCCCACACGAAAGCTGCCAGCACGGAATGCTGTAGCTGGTTTTCACTGTCCCTTGGAACTGCATTCGCTGCCACACAGGCATTCGCTTGCCCCAAAAGCTTTGCTTGGTAATGGGGCAACACTGTGTAAGTGTCTCTCGCAGAGCCCGGCTGCCAAATTCGAAACGTCCAGCGATTTCTCCCACACGAAAGCTGCCAGCACGGAATGCTGTAGCTGGTTTTCACTGTCCCTTGGAACTGCATTCGCTGCCACACAGACATTCGCTTTCCCCAAAAGCTTTGGTTCGTAATGGGGCAACACTGTGTATGTGTCTCTCGCAGAGCCCCGCTGCCAAATTCGAAACGTCCAGCGATTTCTCCCACACGAAAGCTGCCAGCACGGAATGCTGTAGCTGGTTTTCACTGTCCCTTGGAACTGCATTCGCTGCCACACAGACATTCGCTTTCCCCAAAAGCTTTGGTTCGTAAAGGGGCAACACTGTGTATGTGTCTCTCGCAGAGCCCGGCTGCCAAATTCGAAACGTCCAGCGATTGCGCCCACACGAAAGCTGCCAGCACGGAATGCTGTAGCTGGTTTTCACTGTCCCTTGGAACTGCATTCGCTGCCACACAGACATTCGCTTTCCCCAAAAGCTTTGCTTGGTAATGGGGCAACACTGTGTATGTGTCTCTCGCAGAGCCTGGCTGCCAAATTCGAAACGTCCAGCGATTGCGCCCACACGAAAGCTGCCAGCACGGAATGCTGTAGCTGGTTTTCACTGTCCCTTGGAACTGCATTCGCTGCCACACAGACATTCGCTTTCCCCAAAAGCTTTGGTTCGTAAAGGGGCAACACTGTGTATGTTTCTCTTGCAGAGCCCGGCTGCGAAATTCGAAACGTCCAGCGATTGCGCCCACACGAAAGCTGCCAGCACGGAATGCTGTAGGTGGGTTTCACTGTCCCTTGGAACTGCATTCGCTGCCACACAGACATTCGCTTTCCCCAAAAGCTTTGGTTCGTAAAGGGGCAACACTGCGTATGTGTCTCTCGCAGAGCCCGGCTGCCAAATTCGAAACGTCCAGCGATTTCTCCCACACGAAAGCTGCCAGCACGGAATGCTGTAGCTGGTTTTCACTGTCCCTTGGAACTGCATTCGCTGCCACACAGACATTCGCTTTCCCCAAAAGCTTTGGTTGGTAATGGGGCAACACTGTGTATGTGTCTCTCGCAGAGCCCTGCTGCCAAATTCGAAACGTCCAGCGATTTCTCCCACACGAAAGCTGCCAGCACGGAATGCTGCAGCTGGTTTTCACTGCCCCTTGGAACTGCATTCGCTGCCACACAGACATTCGCTTTCCCCAAAAGCTTTGGTTCGTAAAGGGGCAACACTGTGTATGTGTCTCTCGCAGAGCCCGGCTGCCAAATTCGAAACGTCCAGCGATTTCTCCCACACGAAAGCTGCCAGCACTGGAAGCTGTAGCTGGTTTTCACTGTCCCTTGGAACTGCATTCGCTGCCACACAGACATTCGCTTTCTGCAGAAGCTTTGGTTCGTAAAGGGGCAACACTGTGTATGTGTCTCTCGCAGAGCCCGGCTGCCAAATTCGAAACGTCCAGCGATTTCTCCCACACGAAAGCTGCCAGCACGGAATGCTGTAGCTGGTTTTCACTGTCCCTTGGAACTGCATTCGCTGCCACACAGGCATTCGCTTGCCCCAAAAGCTTTGGTTCGTAAAGGGGCAACACTGTGTATGTGTCTCTCGCAGAGCCCGGCTGCCAAATTCGAAACGTCCTGCGATTGCGCCCACACGAAAGCTGCCAGCACGGATTGCTGTAGCTGGTTTTCACTGTCCCTTGGAACTGCATTCGCTGCCACACAGACATTCGCTTTCCCCAAAAGCTTTGGTTCGTAAAGGGGCAACACTGTGTATGTGTCTCTCGCAGAGCCCGGCTGCCAAATTCGAAACGTCCAGCGATTGCGCCCACACGAAAGCTGCCAGCACGGAATGCTGTAGCTGGTTTTCACTGTCCCTTGGAACTGCATTCGCTGCCACACAGACATTCGCTTTCCCCATAAGCTTTGCTTGGTAATGGGGCAACACTGTGTATGTGTCTCTCGCAGAGCCCGGCTGCCAAATTCGAAACGTCCAGCGATTGCGCCCACACGAAAGCTGCCAGCACGGAATGCTGTAGCTGGTTTTCACTGTCCCTTGGAACTGCATTCGCTGCCACACAGACATTCGCTTTCCCCAAAAGCTTTGGTTCGTAAAGGGGCAACACTGCGTATGTGTCTCTCGCAGAGCCCGGCTGCCAAATTCGAAACGTCCAGCGATTTCTCCCACACGAAAGCTGCCAGCACGGAATGCTGTAGCTGGTTTTCACTGTCCCTTGGAACTGCATTCGCTGCCACACAGACATTCGCTTTCCCCAAAAGCTTTGCTTGGTAAAGGGGCAACACTGTGTATGTGTCTCTCGCAGAGCCCGGCTGCCAAATTCGAAACGTCCAGCGATTTCTCCCACACGAAAGCTGCCAGCACGGAATGCTGTAGCTGGTTTTCACTGTCCCTTGGAACTGCATTCGCTGCCACACAGGCATTCGCTTGCCCCAAAAGCTTTGCTTGGTAATGGGGCAACACTGTGTAAGTGTCTCTCGCAGAGCCCGGCTGCCAAATTCGAAACGTCCAGCGATTTCTCCCACACGAAAGCTGCCAGCACGGAATGCTGTAGCTGGTTTTCACTGTCCCTTGGAACTGCATTCGCTGCCACACAGACATTCGCTTTCCCCAAAAGCTTTGCTTGGTAATGGGGCAACACTGTGTATGTGTCTCTCGCAGAGCCTGGCTGCCAAATTCGAAACGTCCAGCGATTGCGCCCACACGAAAGCTGCCAGCACGGAATGCTGTAGCTGGTTTTCACTGTCCCTTGGAACTGCATTCGCTGCCACACAGACATTCGCTTTCCCCAAAAGCTTTGGTTCGTAAAGGGGCAACACTGTGTATGTTTCTCTTGCAGAGCCCGGCTGCGAAATTCGAAACGTCCAGCGATTGCGCCCACACGAAAGCTGCCAGCACGGAATGCTGTAGGTGGGTTTCACTGTCCCTTGGAACTGCATTCGCTGCCACACAGACATTCGCTTTCCCCAAAAGCTTTGGTTCGTAAAGGGGCAACACTGCGTATGTGTCTCTCGCAGAGCCCGGCTGCCAAATTCGAAACGTCCAGCGATTTCTCCCACACGAAAGCTGCCAGCACGGAATGCTGTAGCTGGTTTTCACTGTCCCTTGGAACTGCATTCGCTGCCACACAGACATTCGCTTTCCCCAAAAGCTTTGGTTGGTAATGGGGCAACACTGTGTATGTGTCTCTCGCAGAGCCCCGCTGCCAAATTCGAAACGTCCAGCGATTGCGCCCACACAAAAGCTGCCAGCACGGAATGCTGCAGCTGGTTTTCACTGCCCCTTGGAACTGCATTCGCTGCCACACAGACATTCGCTTTCCCCAAAAGCTTTGGTTCGTAAAGGGGCAACACTGTGTATGTGTCTCTCGCAGAGCCCGGCTGCCAAATTCGAAACGTCCAGCGATTTCTCCCACACGAAAGCTGCCAGCACTGGAAGCTGTAGCTGGTTTTCACTGTCCCTTGGAACTGCATTCGCTGCCACACAGACATTCGCTTTCCCCAAAAGCTTTGGTTCGTAAAGGGGCAACACTGTGTATGTGTCTCTCGCAGAGCCCGGCTGCCAAATTCGAAACGTCCAGCGATTTCTCCCACACGAAAGCTGCCAGCACGGAATGCTGTAGCTGGTTTTCACTGTCCCTTGGAACTGCATTCGCTGCCACACAGGCATTCGCTTGCCCCAAAAGCTTTGGTTCGTAAAGGGGCAACACTGTGTATGTGTCTCTCGCAGAGCCCGGCTGCCAAATTCGAAACGTCCAGCGATTTCTCCCACACGAAAGCTGCCAGCACGGAATGCTGTAGCTGGTTTTCACTGTCCCTTGGAACTGCATTCGCTGCCACACAGACATTCGCTTTCCCCAAAAGCTTTGGTTCGTAAAGGGGCAACACTGCGTATGTGTCTCTCGCAGAGCCCGGCTGCCAAATTCGAAACGTCCAGCGATTTCTCCCACACGAAAACTGCCAGCACGGAATGCTGTAGCTGGTTTTCACTGTCCCTTGGAACTGCATTCGCTGCCACACAGACATTCGCTTTCCCCATAAGCTTTGCTTGGTAATGGGGCAACACTGTGTATGTGTCTCTCGCAGAGCCCGGCTGCCAAATTCGAAACGTCCAGCGATTGCGCCCACACGAAAGCTGCCAGCACGGAATGCTGTAGCTGGTTTTCACTGTCCCTTGGAACTGCATTCGCTGCCACACAGACATTCGCTTTCCCCAAAAGCTTTGCTTGGTAATGGGGCAACACTGTGTATGTGTCTCTCGCAGAGTCCCGCTGCCAAATTCGAAACGTCCAGCGATTTCTCCCACACGAAAGCTGCCAGCACGGAATGCTGTAGCTGGTTTTCACTGTCCCTTGGAACTGCATTCGCTGCCACACAGACATTCGCTTTCCCCAAAAGCTTTGGTTCGTAAAGGGGCAACACTGCGTATGTGTCTCTCGCAGAGCCCGGCTGCCAAATTCGAAACGTCCAGCGATTTCTCCCACACGAAAGCTGCCAGCACGGAATGCTGTAGCTGGTTTTCACTGTCCCTTGGAACTGCATTCGCTGCCACACAGGCATTCGCTTGCCCCAAAAGCTTTGCTTGGTAAAGGGGCAACACTGTGTATGTGTCTCTCGCAGAGCCCGGCTGCCAAATTCGAAACGTCCAGCGATTTCTCCCACACGAAAGCTGCCAGCACGGAATGCTGTAGCTGGTTTTCACTGTCCCTTGGAACTGCATTCGCTGCCACACAGACATTCGCTTTCCCCAAAAGCTTTGGTTCGTAATGGGGCAACACTGTGTATGTGTCTCTCGCAGAGCCCCGCTGCCAAATTCGAAACGTCCAGCGATTTCTCCCACACGAAAGCTGCCAGCACCGAATGCTGTAGCTGGTTTTCACTGTCCCTTGGAACTGCATTCGCTGCCACACAGACATTCGCTTTCCCCAAAAGCTTTGCTTGGTAAAGGGGCAACACTGTGTATGTGTCTCTCGCAGAGCCCGGCTGCCAAATTCGAAACGTCCAGCGATTGCGCCCACACGAAAGCTGCCAGCACGGATTGCTGTAGCTGGTTTTCACTGTCCCTTGGAACTGCATTCGCTGCCACACAGACATTCGCTTTCCCCAAAAGCTTTGGTTCGTAAAGGGGCAACACTGTGTATGTGTCTCTCGCAGAGCCCGGCTGCCAAATTCGAAACGTCCAGCGATTGCGCCCACACGAAAGCTGCCAGCACGGAATGCTGTAGCTGGTTTTCACTGTCCCTTGGAACTGCATTCGCTGCCACACAGACATTCGCTTTCCCCAAAAGCTTTGCTTGGTAATGGGGCAACACTGTGTATGTGTCTCTCGCAGAGCCTGGCTGCCAAATTCGAAACGTCCAGCGATTGCGCCCACACGAAAGCTGCCAGCACGGAATGCTGTAGCTGGTTTTCACTGTCCCTTGGAACTGCATTCGCTGCCACACAGACATTCGCTTTCCCCAAAAGCTTTGGTTGGTAATGGGGCAACACTGTGTATGTGTCTCTCGCAGAGCCCGGCTGCCAAATTCGAAACGTCCAGCGATTGCGCCCACACAAAAGCTGCCAGCACGGAATGCTGCAGCTGGTTTTCACTGCCCCTTGGAACTGCATTCGCTGCCACACAGACATTCGCTTTCCCCAAAAGCTTTGGTTCGTAAAGGGGCAACACTGTGTATGTGTCTCTCGCAGAGCCCGGCTGCCAAATTCGAAACGTCCAGCGATTTCTCCCACACGAAAGCTGCCAGCACGGAATGCTGTAGCTGGTTTTCACTGTCCCTTGGAACTGCATTCGCTGCCACACAGACATTCGCTTTCTGCAGAAGCTTTGGTTCGTAAAGGGGCAACACTGTGTATGTGTCTCTCGCAGAGCCCGGCTGCCAAATTCGAAACGTCCAGCGATTTCTCCCACACGAAAGCTGCCAGCACGGAATGCTGTAGCTGGTTTTCACTGTCCCTTGGAACTGCATTCGCTGCCACACAGACATTCGCTTGCCCCAAAAGCTTTGGTTCGTAAAGGGGCAACACTGTGTATGTGTCTCTCGCAGAGCCCGGCTGCCAAATTCGAAACGTCCAGCGATTGCGCCCACACGAAAGCTGCCAGCACGGAATGCTGTAGCTGGTTTTCACTGTCCCTTGGAACTGCATTCGCTGCCACACAGACATTCGCTTTCCCCAAAAGCTTTGCTTGGTAATGGGGCAACACTGTGTATGTGTCTCTCGCAGAGCCCGGCTGCCAAATTCGAAACGTCCAGCGATTTCTCCCACACGAAAGCTGCCAGCACGGAATGCTGTAGCTGGTTTTCACTGTCCCTTGGAACTGCATTCGCTGCCACACAGACATTCGCTTTCCCCAAAAGCTTTGGTTCGTAATGGGGCAACACTGTGTATGTGTCTCTCGCAGAGCCCCGCTGCCAAATTCGAAACGTCCAGCGATTTCTCCCACACGAAAGCTGCCAGCACGGAATGCTGTAGCTGGTTTTCACTGTCCCTTGGAACTGCATTCGCTGCCACACAGACATTCGCTTTCCCCAAAAGCTTTGGTTCGTAAAGGGGCAACACTGTGTATGTGTCTCTCGCAGAGCCCGGCTGCCAAATTCGAAACGTCCAGCGATTGCGCCCACACGAAAGCTGCCAGCACGGAATGCTGTAGCTGGTTTTCACTGTCCCTTGGAACTGCATTCGCTGCCACACAGACATTCGCTTTCCCCAAAAGCTTTGCTTGGTAAAGGGCCAACACTGTGTATGTGTCTCTCGCAGAGCCCGGCTGCCAAATTCGAAACGTCCAGCGATTTCTCCCACACGAAAGCTGCCAGCACGGAATGCTGTAGCTGGTTTTCACTGTCCCTTGGAACTGCATTCGCTGCCACACAGACATTCGCTTTCCCCAAAAGCTTTGCTTGGTAATGGGGCAACACTGTGTATGTGTCTCTCGCAGAGCCCCGCTGCCAAATTCGAAACGTCCAGCGATTGCGCCCACACAAAAGCTGCCAGCACGGAATGCTGCAGCTGGTTTTCACTGCCCCTTGGAACTGCATTCGCTGCCACACAGACATTCGCTTTCCCCAAAAGCTTTGGTTCGTAAAGGGGCAACACTGTGTATGTGTCTCTCGCAGAGCCCGGCTGCCAAATTCGAAACGTCCAGCGATTTCTCCCACACGAAAGCTGCCAGCACTGGAAGCTGTAGCTGGTTTTCACTGTCCCTTGGAACTGCATTCGCTGCCACACAGACATTCGCTTTCTGCAGAAGCTTTGGTTCGTAAAGGGGCAACACTGTGTATGTGTCTCTCGCAGAGCCCGGCTGCCAAATTCGAAACGTCCAGCGATTTCTCCCACACGAAAGCTGCCAGCACGGAATGCTGTAGCTGGTTTTCACTGTCCCTTGGAACTGCATTCGCTGCCACACAGACATTCGCTTTCCCCATAAGCTTTGCTTGGTAATGGGGCAACACTGTGTATGTGTCTCTCGCAGAGCCCGGCTGCCAAATTCGAAACGTCCAGCGATTGCGCCCACACGAAAGCTGCCAGCACGGAATGCTGTAGCTGGTTTTCACTGTCCCTTGGAACTGCATTCGCTGCCACACAGACATTCGCTTTCCCCAAAAGCTTTGGTTCGTAAAGGGGCAACACTGTGTATGTGTCTCTCGCAGAGCCCGGCTGCCAAATTCAAAACGTCCAGCGATTGCGCCCACACGAAAGCTGCCAGCACGGAATGCTGTAGCTGGTTTTCACTGTCCCTTGGAACTGCATTCGCTGCCACACAGACATTCGCTTTCCCCAAAAGCTTTGCTTGGTAATGGGGCAACACTGTGTATGTGTCTCTCGCAGAGCCCGGCTGCCAAATTCGAAACGTCCAGCGATTGCGCCCACACGAAAGCTGCCAGCACGGAATGCTGTAGCTGGTTTTCACTGTCCCTTGGAACTGCATTCGCTGCCACACAGACATTCGCTTTCCCCAACTGCTTTGGTTCGTAATGGGGCAACACTGTGTATGTGTCTCTCGCAGAGCCCGGCTGCCAAATTCGAAACGTCCAGCGATTGCGCCCACACGAAAGCTGCCAGCACGGAATGCTGTAGCTGGTTTTCACTGTCCCTTGGAACTGCATTCGCTGCCACACAGACATTCGCTTTCCCCAAAAGCTTTGGTTCGTAAAGGGGCAACACTGTGTATGTGTCTCTCGCAGAGCCCGGCTGCCAAATTCGAAACGTCCAGCGATTGCACTCACACGAAAGCTGCCAGCACGGAATGCTGTAGCTGGTTTTCACTGTCCCTTGGAACTGCATTCGCTGCCACACAGACATTCGCTTTCCCCAAAAGCTTTGGTTCGTAAAGGGGCAACACTGTGTATGTGTCTCTCGCAGAGCCCGGCTGCCAAATTCGAAACGTCCAGCGATTGCGCCCACACGAAAGCTGCCAGCACGGAATGCTGTAGCTGGTTTTCACTGTCCCTTGGAACTGCATTCGCTGCCACACAGACATTCGCTTTCCCCAAAAGCTTTGGTTCGTAAAGGGGCAACACTGTGTATGTGTCTCTCGCAGAGCCCGGCTGCCAAATTCGAAACGTCCAGCGATTGCGCCCACACGAAAGCTGCCAGCACGGAATGCTGTAGCTGGTTTTCACTGTCCCTTGGAACTGCATTCGCTGCCACACAGACATTCGCTTTCCCCAAAAGCTTTGGTTCGTAAAGGGGCAACACTGTGTATGTGTCTCTCGCAGAGCCCGGCTGCCAAATTCGAAACGTCCAGCGATTGCGCCCACACGAAAGCTGCCAGCACGGAATGCTGTAGCTGGTTTTCACTGTCCCTTGGAACTGCATTCGCTGCCACACAGACATTCGCTTTCCCCAAAAGCTTTGCTTGGTAAAGGGGCAACACTGTGTATGTGTCTCTCGCAGAGCCCGGCTGCCAAATTCGAAACGTCCAGCGATTGCGCCCACACGAAAGCTGCCAACATGGAATGCTGTAGCTGGTTTTCACTGTCCCTTGGAACTGCATTCGCTGCCACACAGACATTCGCTTTCCCCAAAAGCTTTGGTTCGTAAAGGGGCAACACTGTGTATGTGTCTCTCGCAGAGCCCGGCTGCCAAATTCGAAACGTCCAGCGATTGCGCCCACACGAAAGCTGCCAGCACGGAATGCTGTAGCTGGTTTTCACTGTCCCTTGGAACTGCATTCGCTGCCACACAGACATTCGCTTTCCCCAAAAGCTTTGGTTCGTAAAGGGGCAACACTGTGTATGTGTCTCTCGCAGAGCCCGGCTGCCAAATTCGAAACGTCCAGCGATTGCGCCCACACGAAAGCTGCCAGCACGGAATGCTGTAGCTGGTTTTCACTGTCCCTTGGAACTGCATTCGCTGCCACACAGACATTCGCTTTCCCCAAAAGCTTTGCTTGGTAAAGGGGCAACACTGTGTATGTGTCTCTCGCAGAGCCCGGCTGCCAAATTCGAAACGTCCAGCGATTGCGCCCACACGAAAGCTGCCAACATGGAATGCTGTAGCTGGTTTTCACTGTCCCTTGGAACTGCATTCGCTGCCACACAGACATTCGCTTTCCCCAAAAGCTTTGCTTGGTAATGGGGCAACACTGTGTATGTGTCTCTCGCAGAGCCCGGCTGCCAAATTCGAAACGTCCAGCGATTTCTCCCACACGAAAGCTGCCAGCACGGAATGCTGTAGCTGGTTTTCACTGTCCCTTGGAACTGCATTCGCTGCCACACAGACATTCGCTTTCCCCAAAAGCTTTGCTTGGTAAAGGGGCAACACTGTGTATGTGTCTCTCGCAGAGCCCGGCTGCCAAATTCGAAACGTCCAGCGATTGCGCCCACACGAAAGCTGCCAGCACGGAATGCTGTAGCTGGTTTTCACTGTCCCTTGGAACTGCATTCGCTGCCACACAGACATTCGCTTTCCCCAAAAGCTTTGGTTCGTAAAGGGGCAACACTGTGTATGTGTCTCTCGCAGAGCCCGGCTGCCAAATTCGAAACGTCCAGCGATTGCGCCCACACGAAAGCTGCCAGCACGGAATGCTGTAGCTGGTTTTCACTGTCCCTTGGAACTGCATTCGCTGCCACACAGACATTCGCTTTCCCCAAAAGCTTTGGTTCGTAAAGAGGCAACACTGTGTATGTGTCTCTCGCAGAGCCCGGCTGCCAAATTCGAAACGTCCAGCGATTGCGCCCACACGAAAGCTGCCAACATGGAATGCTGTAGCTGGTTTTCACTGTCCCTTGGAACTGCATTCGCTGCCACACAGACATTCGCTTTCCCCAAAAGCTTTGCTTGGTAATGGGGCAACACTGTGTATGTGTCTCTCGCAGAGCCCGGCTGCCAAATTCGAAACGTCCAGCGATTTCTCCCACACGAAAGCTGCCAGCACGGAATGCTGTAGCTGGTTTTCACTGTCCCTTGGAACTGCATTCGCTGCCACACAGACATTCGCTTTCCCCAAAAGCTTTGCTTGGTAAAGGGGCAACACTGTGTATGTGTCTCTCGCAGAGCCCGGCTGCCAAATTCGAAACGTCCAGCGATTGCGCCCACACGAAAGCTGCCAGCACGGAATGCTGTAGCTGGTTTTCACTGTCCCTTGGAACTGCATTCGCTGCCACACAGACATTCGCTTTCCCCAAAAGCTTTGGTTCGTAAAGGGGCAACACTGTGTATGTGTCTCTCGCAGAGCCCGGCTGCCAAATTCGAAACGTCCAGCGATTGCGCCCACACGAAAGCTGCCAGCACGGAATGCTGTAGCTGGTTTTCACTGTCCCTTGGAACTGCATTCGCTGCCACACAGACATTCGCTTTCCCCAAAAGCTTTGCTTGGTAAAGGGGCAACACTGTGTATGTGTCTCTCGCAGAGCCCGGCTGCCAAATTCGAAACGTCCAGCGATTGCGCCCACACGAAAGCTGCCAGCACGGAATGCTGTAGCTGGTTTTCACTGTCCCTTGGAACTGCATTCGCTGCCACACAGACATTCGCTTTCCCCAAAAGCTTTGGTTCGTAAAGGGGCAACACTGTGTATGTGTCTCTCGCAGAGCCCGGCTGCCAAATTCGAAACGTCCAGTGATTTCTCCCACACGAAAGCTGCCAGCACGGAATGCTGTAGCTGGTTTTCACTGTCCCTTGGAACTGCATTCGCTGCCACACAGACATTCGCTTTCCCCAAAAGCTTTGGTTCGTAAAGGGGCAACACTGTGTATGTGTCTCTCGCAGAGCCCGGCTGCCAAATTCGAAACGTCCAGCGATTGCGCCCACACGAAAGCTGCCAGCACGGAATGCTGTAGCTGGTTTTCACTGTCCCTTGGAACTGCATTTGCTGCCACACAGACATTCGCTTTCCCCAAAAGCTTTGGTTCGTAAAGGGGCAACACTGTGTATGTGTCTCTCGCAGAGCCCGGCTGCCAAATTCGAAACGTCCAGCGATTTCTCCCACACGAAAGCTGCCAGCACGGAATGCTGTAGCTGGTTTTCACTGTCCCTTGGAACTGCATTCGCTGCCACACAGACATTCACTTTCCCCAAAAGCTTTGGTTCGTAAAGGGGCAACACTGTGTATGTGTCTCTCGCAGAGCCCCGCTGCCAAATTCGAAACGTCCAGCGATTGCGCCCACACGAAAGCTGCCAGCACGGAATGCTGTAGCTGGTTTTCACTGTCCCTTGGAACTGCATTCGCTGCCACACAGACATTCGCTTTCCCCAAAAGCTTTGCTTGGTAATGGGGCAAAACTGTGTATCTCTCTCTCGCAGAGCCCGGCTGCCAAATTCGAAACGTCCAGCGATTGCGCCCACACGAAAGCTGCCAGCACGGAATGCTGTAGCTGGTTTTCACTGTCCCTTGGAACTGCATTTGCTGCCACACAGACATTCGCTTTCCCCAAAAGCTTTGGTTCGTAAAGGGGCAACACTGTGTATGTGTCTCTCGCAGAGCCCGGCTGCCAAATTCGAAACGTCCAGCGATTGCGCCCACACGAAAGCTGCCAGCACGGAATGCTGTAGCTGGTTTTCACTGTCCCTTGGAACTGCATTCGCTGCCACACAGACATTCACTTTCCCCAAAAGCTTTGGTTCGTAAAGGGGCAACACTCTGTATGTGTCTCTCGCAGAGCCCCGCTGCCAAATTCGAAACGTCCAGCGATTGCGCCCACACGAAAGCTGCCAGCACGGAATGCTGTAGCTGGTTTTCACTGTCCCTTGGAACTGTATTCGCTGCCACACAGACATTCGCTTTCCCCAAAAGCTTTGGTTCGTAAAGGGGCAACACTGTGTATGTGTCTCTCGCAGAGCCCGGATGCCAAATTCGAAACGTCCAGCGATTGCGCCCACACCAAAGCTGCCAGCACGGAATGCTGTAGCTGGTTTTCACTGTCCCTTGGAACTGCATTCGCTGCCACACAGACATTCGCTTTCCCCAAAAGCTTTGCTTGGTAAAGGGGCAACACTGTGTATGTGTCTCTCGCAGAGCCCGGCTGCCAAATTCGAAACGTCCAGCGATTGCGCCCACACGAAAGCTGCCAGCACGGAATGCTGTAGCTGGGTTTCACTGTCCCTTGGAACTGCATTCGCTGCCACACAGACATTCGCTTTCCCCAACAGCTTTGGTTCGTAAAGGGGCAACACTGTGTATGTGTCTCTCGCAGAGCCCGGCTGCCAAATTCGAAACGTCCAGCGATTGCGCCCACACGAAAGCTGCCAGCACGGAATGCTCTAGCTGGTTTTCACTGTGCCTTGGAACTGCATTCGCTGCCACACAGACATTCGCTTTCCCCAAAAGCTTTGGTTCGTAAAGGGGCAACACTGTGTATGTGTCTCTCGCAGAGCCCGGCTGCCAAATTCGAAACGTCCAGCGATTGCGCCCACACGAAAGCTGCCAGCACGGAATGCTGTAGCTGGTTTTCACTGTCCCTTGGAACTGCATTCGCTGCCACACAGACATTCGCTTTCCCCAAAAGCTTTGGTTCGTAAAGGGGCAACACTGTGTATGTGTCTCTCGCAGAGCCCGGCTGCCAAATTCGAAACGTCCAGCGATTTCGCCCACACGAAAGCTGCCAGCACGGAATGCTGTAGCTGGTATTCACTGTCCCTTGGAACTGCATTCGCTGCCACACAGACATTCGCTTTCCCCAAAAGCTTTGCTTGGTAATGGGGCAACACTGTGTATGTGTCTCTCGCAGAGCCCGGCTGCCAAATTCGAAACGTCCAGCGATTGCGCCCACACGAAAGCTGCCAACATGGAATGCTGTAGCTGGTTTTCACTGTCCCTTGGAACTGCATTCGCTGCCACACAGACATTCGCTTTCCCCAAAAGCTTTGCTTGGTAAAGGGGCAACACTGTGTATCTCTCTCTCGCAGAGCCCGGCTGCCAAATTCGAAACGTCCAGCGATTGCGCCCACACGAAAGCTGCCAGCACGGAATGCTGTAGCTGGTTTTCACTGTCCCTTGGAACTGCATTCGCTGCCACACAGACATTCGCTTTCCCCAAAAGCTTTGCTTGGTAATGGGGCAACACTGTGTATGTGTCTCTCGCAGAGCCCGGCTGCCAAATTCGAAACGTCCAGCGATTGCGCCCACACGAAAGCTGCCAGCACGGAATGCTGTAGCTGGTTTTCACTGTCCCTTGGAACTGCATTCGCTGCCACACAGACATTCGCTTTCCCCAAAAGCTTTGGTTCGTAAAGGGGCAACACTGTGTATGTGTCTCTCGCAGAGCCCGGCTAACAAATTCGAAACGTCCAGCGATTGCGCCCACACGAAAGCTGCCAGCACGGAATGCTGTAGCTGGTTTTCACTGTCCCTTGGAACTGCATTCGCTGCCACACAGACATTCGCTTTCCCCAAAAGCTTTGGTTCGTAAAGGGGCAACACTGTGTATGTGTCTCTCGCAGAGCCCGGCTGCCAAATTCGAAACGTCCAGCGATTGCGCCCACACGAAAGCTGCCAGCACGGAATGCTGTAGCTGGTTTTCACTGTCCCTTGGAACTGCATTCGCTGCCACACAGACATTCGCTTTCCCCAAAAGCTTTGCTTGGTAATGGGGCAACACTGTGTATGTGTCTCTCGCACAGCCCGGCTGCCAAATTCGAAACGTCCAGCGATTGCGCCCACACGAAAGCTGCCAACATGGAATGCTGTAGCTGGTTTTCACTGTCCCTTGGAACTGCATTCGCTGCCACACAGACATTCGCTTTCCCCAAAAGCTTTGCTTGGTAAAGGGGCAACACTGTGTATCTCTCTCTCGCAGAGCCCGGCTGCCAAATTCGAAACGTCCAGCGATTGCGCCCACACGAAAGCTGCCAGCACGGAATGCTGTAGCTGGTTTTCACTGTCCCTTGGAACTGCATTCGCTGCCACACAGACATTCGCTTTCCCCAAAAGCTTTGGTTCGTAAAGGGGCAACACTGTGTATGTGTCTCTCGCAGAGCCCGGCTGCCAAATTCGAAACGTCCAGCGATTGCGCCCACACGAAAGCTGCCAGCACGGAATGCTGTAGCTGGTTTTCACTGTCCCTTGGAACTGCATTCGCTGCCACACAGACATTCGCTTTCCCCAAAAGCTTTGGTTCGTAAAGGGGCAACACTGTGTATGTGTCTCTCGCAGAGCCCGGCTGCCAAATTCGAAACGTCCAGCGATTGCGCCCACACGAAAGCTGCCAGCACGGAATGCTGTAGCTGGTTTTCACTGTCCCTTGGAACTGCATTCGCTGCCACACAGACATTCGCTTTCCCCAAAAGCTTTGGTTCGTAAAGGGGCAACACTGTGTATGTGTCTCTCGCAGAGCCCCGCTGCCAAATTCGAAACGTCCAGCGATTGCGCCCACACGAAAGCTGCCAGCACGGAATGCTGTAGCTGGTTTTCACTGTCCCTTGGAACTGCATTCGCTGCCACACAGACATTCGCTTTCCCCAAAAGCTTTGCTTGGTAATGGGGCAACACTGTGTATCTCTCTCTCGCAGAGCCCGGCTGCCAAATTCGAAACGTCCAGCAATTGCGCCCACACGAAAGCTGCCAGCACGGAATGCTGTAGCTGGTTTTCACTGTCCCTTGGAACTGCATTCGCTGCCACACAGACATTCGCTTTCCCCAAAAGCTTTGGTTGGTAATGGGGCAACACTGTGTATGTGTCTCTCGCAGAGCCCCGCTGCCAAATTCGAAACGTCCAGCGATTGCGCCCACACAAAAGCTGCCAGCACGGAATGCTGCAGCTGGTTTTCACTGCCCCTTGGAACTGCATTCGCTGCCACACAGACATTCGCTTTCCCCAAAAGCTTTGGTTCGTAAAGGGGGAACACTGTGTATGTGTCTCTCGCAGAGCCCGGCTGCCAAATTCGAAACGTCCAGCGATTTCTCCCACACGAAAGCTGCCAGCACTGGAAGCTGTAGCTGGTTTTCACTGTCCCTTGGAACTGCATTCGCTGCCACACAGACATTCGCTTTCTGCAGAAGCTTTGGTTCGTAAAGGGGCAACACTGTGTATGTGTCTCTCGCAGAGCCCGGCTGCCAAATTCGAAACGTCCAGCGATTTCTCCCACACGAAAGCTGCCAGCACGGAATGCTGTAGCTGGTTTTCACTGTCCCTTGGAACTGCATTCGCTGCCACACAGGCATTCGCTTGCCCCAAAAGCTTTGGTTCGTAAAGGGGCAACACTGTGTATGTGTCTCTCGCAGAGCCCGGCTGCCAAATTCGAAACGTCCAGCGATTTCTCCCACACGAAAGCTGCCAGCACGGAATGCTGTAGCTGGTTTTCACTGTCCCTTGGAACTGCATTCGCTGCCACACAGACATTCGCTTTCCCCAAAAGCTTTGGTTCGTAAAGGGGCAACACTGCGTATGTGTCTCTCGCAGAGCCCGGCTGCCAAATTCGAAACGTACAGCGATTTCTCCCACACGAAAGCTGCCAGCACGGAATGCTGTAGCTGGTTTTCACTGTCCCTTGGAACTGCATTCGCTGCCACACAGACATTCGCTTTCCCCATAAGCTTTGCTTGGTAATGGGGCAACACTGTGTATGTGTCTCTCGCAGAGCCCGGCTGCCAAATTCGAAACGTCCAGCGATTGCGCCCACACGAAAGCTGCCAGCACGGAATGCTGTAGCTGGTTTTCACTGTCCCTTGGAACTGCATTCGCTGCCACACAGACATTCGCTTTCCCCAAAAGCTTTGGTTCGTAAAGGGGCAACACTGTGTATGTGTCTCTCGCAGAGCCCGGCTGCCAAATTCGAAACGTCCAGTGATTTCTCCCACACGAAAGCTGCCAGCACGGAATGCTGTAGCTGGTTTTCACTGTCCCTTGGAACTGCATTCGCTGCCACACAGACATTCGCTTTCCCCAAAAGCTTTGGTTCGTAAAGGGGCAACACTGCGTATGTGTCTCTCGCAGAGCCCGGCTGCCAAATTCGAAACGTCCAGCGATTGCGCCCACACGAAAGCTGCCAGCACGGAATGCTGTAGCTGGTTTTCACTGTCCCTTGGAACTGCATTCGCTGCCACACAGACATTCGCTTTCCCCAAAAGCTTTGGTTCGTAAAGGGGCAACACTGTGTATGTGTCTCTCGCAGAGCCCGGCTGCCAAATTCAAAACGTCCAGCGATTGCGCCCACACGAAAGCTGCCAGCACGGAATGCTGTAGCTGGTTTTCACTGTCCCTTGGAACTGCATTCGCTGCCACACAGACATTCGCTTTCCCCAAAAGCTTTGCTTGGTAATGGGGCAACACTGTGTATGTGTCTCTCGCAGAGCCCGGCTGCCAAATTCGAAACGTCCAGCGATTGCGCCCACACGAAAGCTGCCAGCACGGAATGCTGCAGCTGGGTTTCACTGTCCCTTGGAAGTCCATTCGCTGCCACACAGACATTCGCTTTCCCCAAAAGCTTTGGTTCGTAAAGGGGCAACACTGTGTATGTGTCTCTCGCAGAGCCCGGCTGCCAAATTCGAAACGTCCAGTGATTTCTCCCACACGAAAGCTGCCAGCACGGAATGCTGTAGCTGGTTTTCACTGTCCCTTGGAACTGCATTCGCTGCCACACAGACATTCGCTTTCCCCAAAAGCTTTGGTTCGTAAAGGGGCAACACTGTGTATGTGTCTCTCGCAGAGCCCGGCTGCCAAATTCGAAACGTCCAGCGATTGCGCCCACACGAAAGCTGCCAGCACGGAATGCTGTAGCTGGTTTTCACTGTCCCTTGGAACTGCATTCGCTGCCACACAGACATTCGCTTTCCCCAAAAGCTTTGCTTGGTAAAGGGGCAACACTGTGTATGTGTCTCTCGCAGAGCCCGGCTGCCAAATTCGAAACGTCCAGCGATTGCGCCCACACGAAAGCTGCCAGCACGGAATGCTGTAGCTGGTTTTCACTGTCCCTTGGAACTGCATTCGCTGCCACACAGACATTCGCTTTCCCCAAAAGCTTTGGTTCGTAAAGGGGCAACACTGTGTATGTGTCTCTCGCAGAGCCCGGCTGCCAAATTCAAAACGTCCAGCGATTGCGCCCACACGAAAGCTGCCAGCACGGAATGCTGTAGCTGGTTTTCACTGTCCCTTGGAACTGCATTCGCTGCCACACAGACATTCGCTTTCCCCAAAAGCTTTGGTTCGTAAAGGGGCAACACTGTGTATGTGTCTCTCGCAGAGCCCGGCTGCCAAATTCAAAACGTCCAGCGATTGCGCCCACACGAAAGCTGCCAGCACGGAATGCTGTAGCTGGTTTTCACTGTCCCTTGGAACTGCATTCGCTGCCACACAGACATTCGCTTTCCCCAAAAGCTTTGCTTGGTAATGGGGCAACACTGTGTATGTGTCTCTCGCAGAGCCCGGCTGCCAAATTCGAAACGTCCAGCGATTGCGCCCACACGAAAGCTGCCAGCACGGAATGCTGTAGCTGGTTTTCACTGTCCCTTGGAACTGCATTCGCTGCCACACAGACATTCGCTTTCCCCAACTGCTTTGGTTCGTAATGGGGCAACACTGTGTATGTGTCTCTCGCAGAGCCCGGCTGCCAAATTCGAAACGTCCAGCGATTGCGCCCACACGAAAGCTGCCAGCACGGAATGCTGTAGCTGGTTTTCACTGTCCCTTGGAACTGCATTCGCTGCCACACAGACATTCGCTTTCCCCAAAAGCTTTGGTTCGTAAAGGGGCAACACTGTGTATGTGTCTCTCGCAGAGCCCGGCTGCCAAATTCGAAACGTCCAGCGATTGCGCCCACACGAAAGCTGCCAGCACGGAATGCTGTAGCTGGTTTTCACTGTCCCTTGGAACTGCATTCGCTGCCACACAGACATTCGCTTTCCCCAAAAGCTTTGGTTCGTAAAGGGGCAACACTGTGTATGTGTCTCTCGCAGAGCCCGGCTGCCAAATTCGAAACGTCCAGCGATTGCGCCCACACGAAAGCTGCCAGCACGGAATGCTGTAGCTGGTTTTCACTGTCCCTTGGAACTGCATTCGCTGCCACACAGACATTCGCTTTCCCCAAAAGCTTTGGTTCGTAAAGGGGCAACACTGTGTATGTGTCTCTCGCAGAGCCCGGCTGCCAAATTCGAAACGTCCAGCGATTGCGCCCACACGAAAGCTGCCAGCACGGAATGCTGTAGCTGGTTTTCACTGTCCCTTGGAACTGCATTCGCTGCCACACAGACATTCGCTTTCCCCAAAAGCTTTGGTTCGTAAAGGGGCAACACTGTGTATGTGTCTCTCGCAGAGCCCGGCTGCCAAATTCGAAACGTCCAGCGATTGCGCCCACACGAAAGCTGCCAGCACGGAATGCTGTAGCTGGTTTTCACTGTCCCTTGGAACTGCATTCGCTGCCACACAGACATTCGCTTTCCCCAAAAGCTTTGGTTCGTAAAGGGGCAACACTGTGTATGTGTCTCTCGCAGAGCCCGGCTGCCAAATTCGAAACGTCCAGCGATTGCACCCACACGAAAGCTGCCAGCACGGAATGCTGTAGCTGGTTTTCACTGTCCCTTGGAACTGCATTCGCTGCCACACAGACATTCGCTTTCCCCAAAAGCTTTGGTTCGTAAAGGGGCAACACTGTGTATGTGTCTCTCGCAGAGCCCGGCTGCCAAATTCGAAACGTCCAGCGATTGCGCCCACACGAAAGCTGCCAGCACGGAATGCTGTAGCTGGTTTTCACTGTCCCTTGGAACTGCATTCGCTGCCACACAGACATTCGCTTTCCCCAAAAGCTTTGGTTCGTAAAGGGGCAACACTGTGTATGTGTCTCTCGCAGAGCCCGGCTGCCAAATTCGAAACGTCCAGCGATTGCGCCCACACGAAAGCTGCCAGCACGGAATGCTGTAGCTGGTTTTCACTGTCCCTTGGAACTGCATTCGCTGCCACACAGACATTCGCTTTCCCCAAAAGCTTTGGTTCGTAAAGGGGCAACACTGTGTATGTGTCTCTCGCAGAGCCCGGCTGCCAAATTCGAAACGTCCAGCGATTGCGCCCACACGAAAGCTGCCAGCACGGAATGCTGTAGCTGGTTTTCACTGTCCCTTGGAACTGCATTCGCTGCCACACAGACATTCGCTTTCCCCAAAAGCTTTGCTTGGTAAAGGGGCAACACTGTGTATGTGTCTCTCGCAGAGCCCGGCTGCCAAATTCGAAACGTCCAGCGATTGCGCCCACACGAAAGCTGCCAACATGGAATGCTGTAGCTGGTTTTCACTGTCCCTTGGAACTGCATTCGCTGCCACACAGACATTCGCTTTCCCCAAAAGCTTTGCTTGGTAATGGGGCAACACTGTGTATGTGTCTCTCGCAGAGCCCGGCTGCCAAATTCGAAACGTCCAGCGATTTCTCCCACACGAAAGCTGCCAGCACGGAATGCTGTAGCTGGTTTTCACTGTCCCTTGGAACTGCATTCGCTGCCACACAGACATTCGCTTTCCCCAAAAGCTTTGGTTCGTAAAGGGGCAACACTGTGTATGTGTCTCTCGCAGAGCCCGGCTGCCAAATTCGAAACGTCCAGCGATTGCGCCCACACGAAAGCTGCCAGCACGGAATGCTGTAGCTGGTTTTCACTGTCCCTTGGAACTGCATTCGCTGCCACACAGACATTCGCTTTCCCCAAAAGCTTTGGTTCGTAAAGGGGCAACACTGTGTATGTGTCTCTCGCAGAGCCCGGCTGCCAAATTCGAAACGTCCAGCGATTGCGCCCACACGAAAGCTGCCAGCACGGAATGCTGTAGCTGGTTTTCACTGTCCCTTGGAACTGCATTCGCTGCCACACAGACATTCGCTTTCCCCAAAAGCTTTGGTTCGTAAAGAGGCAACACTGTGTATGTGTCTCTCGCAGAGCCCGGCTGCCAAATTCGAAACGTCCAGCGATTGCGCCCACACGAAAGCTGCCAACATGGAATGCTGTAGCTGGTTTTCACTGTCCCTTGGAACTGCATTCGCTGCCACACAGACATTCGCTTTCCCCAAAAGCTTTGCTTGGTAATGGGGCAACACTGTGTATGTGTCTCTCGCAGAGCCCGGCTGCCAAATTCGAAACGTCCAGCGATTTCTCCCACACGAAAGCTGCCAGCACGGAATGCTGTAGCTGGTTTTCACTGTCCCTTGGAACTGCATTCGCTGCCACACAGACATTCGCTTTCCCCAAAAGCTTTGCTTGGTAAAGGGGCAACACTGTGTATGTGTCTCTCGCAGAGCCCGGCTGCCAAATTCGAAACGTCCAGCGATTGCGCCCACACGAAAGCTGCCAGCACGGAATGCTGTAGCTGGTTTTCACTGTCCCTTGGAACTGCATTCGCTGCCACACAGACATTCGCTTTCCCCAAAAGCTTTGGTTCGTAAAGGGGCAACACTGTGTATGTGTCTCTCGCAGAGCCCGGCTGCCAAATTCGAAACGTCCAGCGATTGCGCCCACACGAAAGCTGCCAGCACGGAATGCTGTAGCTGGTTTTCACTGTCCCTTGGAACTGCATTCGCTGCCACACAGACATTCGCTTTCCCCAAAAGCTTTGCTTGGTAAAGGGGCAACACTGTGTATGTGTCTCTCGCAGAGCCCGGCTGCCAAATTCGAAACGTCCAGCGATTGCGCCCACACGAAAGCTGCCAGCACGGAATGCTGTAGCTGGTTTTCACTGTCCCTTGGAACTGCATTCGCTGCCACACAGACATTCGCTTTCCCCAAAAGCTTTGGTTCGTAAAGGGGCAACACTGTGTATGTGTCTCTCGCAGAGCCCGGCTGCCAAATTCGAAACGTCCAGCGATTGCGCCCACACGAAAGCTGCCAGCACGGAATGCTGCAGCTGGGTTTCACTGTCCCTTGGAAGTCCATTCGCTGCCACACAGACATTTGCTTTCCCCAACAGCTTTGGTTCGTAAAGGGGCAACACTGTGTATGTGTGTCTCTCGCAGAGCCCGGCTGCCAAATTCGAAACGTCCAGCGATTGCGCCCACACGAAAGCTGCCAGCACGGAATGCTGTAGCTGGTTTTCACTGTCCCTTGGAACTGCATTCGCTGCCACACAGACATTCGCTTTCCCCAAAAGCTTTGGTTCGTAAAGGGGCAACACTGTGTATGTGTCTCTCGCAGAGCCCGGCTGCCAAATTCGAAACGTCCAGTGATTTCTCCCACACGAAAGCTGCCAGCACGGAATGCTGTAGCTGGTTTTCACTGTCCCTTGGAACTGCATTCGCTGCCACACAGACATTCGCTTTCCCCAAAAGCTTTGGTTCGTAAAGGGGCAACACTGTGTATGTGTCTCTCGCAGAGCCCGGCTGCCAAATTCGAAACGTCCAGCGATTGCGCCCACACGAAAGCTGCCAGCACGGAATGCTGTAGCTGGTTTTCACTGTCCCTTGGAACTGCATTTGCTGCCACACAGACATTCGCTTTCCCCAAAAGCTTTGGTTCGTAAAGGGGCAACACTGTGTATGTGTCTCTCGCAGAGCCCGGCTGCCAAATTCGAAACGTCCAGCGATTTCTCCCACACGAAAGCTGCCAGCACGGAATGCTGTAGCTGGTTTTCACTGTCCCTTGGAACTGCATTCGCTGCCACACAGACATTCACTTTCCCCAAAAGCTTTGGTTCGTAAAGGGGCAACACTGTGTATGTGTCTCTCGCAGAGCCCCGCTGCCAAATTCGAAACGTCCAGCGATTGCGCCCACACGAAAGCTGCCAGCACGGAATGCTGTAGCTGGTTTTCACTGTCCCTTGGAACTGCATTCGCTGCCACACAGACATTCGCTTTCCCCAAAAGCTTTGCTTGGTAATGGGGCAAAACTGTGTATCTCTCTCTCGCAGAGCCCGGCTGCCAAATTCGAAACGTCCAGCGATTGCGCCCACACGAAAGCTGCCAGCACGGAATGCTGTAGCTGGTTTTCACTGTCCCTTGGAACTGCATTTGCTGCCACACAGACATTCGCTTTCCCCAAAAGCTTTGGTTCGTAAAGGGGCAACACTGTGTATGTGTCTCTCGCAGAGCCCGGCTGCCAAATTCGAAACGTCCAGCGATTGCGCCCACACGAAAGCTGCCAGCACGGAATGCTGTAGCTGGTTTTCACTGTCCCTTGGAACTGCATTCGCTGCCACACAGACATTCACTTTCCCCAAAAGCTTTGGTTCGTAAAGGGGCAACACTCTGTATGTGTCTCTCGCAGAGCCCCGCTGCCAAATTCGAAACGTCCAGCGATTGCGCCCACACGAAAGCTGCCAGCACGGAATGCTGTAGCTGGTTTTCACTGTCCCTTGGAACTGTATTCGCTGCCACACAGACATTCGCTTTCCCCAAAAGCTTTGGTTCGTAAAGGGGCAACACTGTGTATGTGTCTCTCGCAGAGCCCGGATGCCAAATTCGAAACGTCCAGCGATTGCGCCCACACCAAAGCTGCCAGCACGGAATGCTGTAGCTGGTTTTCACTGTCCCTTGGAACTGCATTCGCTGCCACACAGACATTCGCTTTCCCCAAAAGCTTTGCTTGGTAAAGGGGCAACACTGTGTATGTGTCTCTCGCAGAGCCCGGCTGCCAAATTCGAAACGTCCAGCGATTGCGCCCACACGAAAGCTGCCAGCACGGAATGCTGTAGCTGGGTTTCACTGTCCCTTGGAACTGCATTCGCTGCCACACAGACATTCGCTTTCCCCAACAGCTTTGGTTCGTAAAGGGGCAACACTGTGTATGTGTCTCTCGCAGAGCCCGGCTGCCAAATTCGAAACGTCCAGCGATTGCGCCCACACGAAAGCTGCCAGCACGGAATGCTCTAGCTGGTTTTCACTGTGCCTTGGAACTGCATTCGCTGCCACACAGACATTCGCTTTCCCCAAAAGCTTTGGTTCGTAAAGGGGCAACACTGTGTATGTGTCTCTCGCAGAGCCCGGCTGCCAAATTCGAAACGTCCAGCGATTTCGCCCACACGAAAGCTGCCAGCACGGAATGCTGTAGCTGGTATTCACTGTCCCTTGGAACTGCATTCGCTGCCACACAGACATTCGCTTTCCCCAAAAGCTTTGCTTGGTAATGGGGCAACACTGTGTATGTGTCTCTCGCAGAGCCCGGCTGCCAAATTCGAAACGTCCAGCGATTGCGCCCACACGAAAGCTGCCAACATGGAATGCTGTAGCTGGTTTTCACTGTCCCTTGGAACTGCATTCGCTGCCACACAGACATTCGCTTTCCCCAAAAGCTTTGCTTGGTAAAGGGGCAACACTGTGTATCTCTCTCTCGCAGAGCCCGGCTGCCAAATTCGAAACGTCCAGCGATTGCGCCCACACGAAAGCTGCCAGCACGGAATGCTGTAGCTGGTTTTCACTGTCCCTTGGAACTGCATTCGCTGCCACACAGACATTCGCTTTCCCCAAAAGCTTTGGTTCGTAAAGGGGCAACACTGTGTATGTGTCTCTCGCAGAGCCCGGCTAACAAATTCGAAACGTCCAGCGATTGCGCCCACACGAAAGCTGCCAGCACGGAATGCTGTAGCTGGTTTTCACTGTCCCTTGGAACTGCATTCGCTGCCACACAGACATTCGCTTTCCCCAAAAGCTTTGGTTCGTAAAGGGGCAACACTGTGTATGTGTCTCTCGCAGAGCCCGGCTGCCAAATTCGAAACGTCCAGCGATTGCGCCCACACGAAAGCTGCCAGCACGGAATGCTGTAGCTGGTTTTCACTGTCCCTTGGAACTGCATTCGCTGCCACACAGACATTCGCTTTCCCCAAAAGCTTTGCTTGGTAATGGGGCAACACTGTGTATGTGTCTCTCGCACAGCCCGGCTGCCAAATTCGAAACGTCCAGCGATTGCGCCCACACGAAAGCTGCCAACATGGAATGCTGTAGCTGGTTTTCACTGTCCCTTGGAACTGCATTCGCTGCCACACAGACATTCGCTTTCCCCAAAAGCTTTGCTTGGTAAAGGGGCAACACTGTGTATCTCTCTCTCGCAGAGCCCGGCTGCCAAATTCGAAACGTCCAGCGATTGCGCCCACACGAAAGCTGCCAGCACGGAATGCTGTAGCTGGTTTTCACTGTCCCTTGGAACTGCATTCGCTGCCACACAGACATTCGCTTTCCCCAAAAGCTTTGGTTCGTAAAGGGGCAACACTGTGTATGTGTCTCTCGCAGAGCCCGGCTGCCAAATTCGAAACGTCCAGCGATTGCGCCCACACGAAAGCTGCCAGCACGGAATGCTGTAGCTGGTTTTCACTGTCCCTTGGAACTGCATTCGCTGCCACACAGACATTCGCTTTCCCCAAAAGCTTTGGTTCGTAAAGGGGCAACACTGTGTATGTGTCTCTCGCAGAGCCCGGCTGCCAAATTCGAAACGTCCAGCGATTGCGCCCACACGAAAGCTGCCAGCACGGAATGCTGTAGCTGGTTTTCACTGTCCCTTGGAACTGCATTCGCTGCCACACAGACATTCGCTTTCCCCAAAAGCTTTGGTTCGTAAAGGGGCAACACTGTGTATGTGTCTCTCGCAGAGCCCCGCTGCCAAATTCGAAACGTCCAGCGATTGCGCCCACACGAAAGCTGCCAGCACGGAATGCTGTAGCTGGTTTTCACTGTCCCTTGGAACTGCATTCGCTGCCACACAGACATTCGCTTTCCCCAAAAGCTTTGCTTGGTAATGGGGCAACACTGTGTATCTCTCTCTCGCAGAGCCCGGCTGCCAAATTCGAAACGTCCAGCAATTGCGCCCACACGAAAGCTGCCAGCACGGAATGCTGTAGCTGGTTTTCACTGTCCCTTGGAACTGCATTCGCTGCCACACAGACATTCGCTTTCCCCAAAAGCTTTGGTTCGTAAAGGGGCAACACTGTGTATGTGTCTCTCGCAGAGCCCGGCTGCCAAATTCGAAACGTCCAGCGATTTCTCCCACACGAAAGCTGCCAGCACGGAATGCTGTAGCTGGTTTTCACTGTCCCTTGGAACTGCATTCGCTGCCACACAGACATTCGCTTTCCCCAAAAGCTTTGGTTCGTAAAGGGGCAACACTGTGTATGTGTCTCTCGCAGAGCCCGGCTGCCAAATTCGAAACGTCCAGCGATTGCGCCCACACGAAAGCTGCCAGCACGGAATGCTGTAGCTGGTTTTCACTGTCCCTTGGAACTGCATTCGCTGCCACACAGACATTCGCTTTCCCCAAAAGCTTTGGTTCGTAAAGGGGCAACACTGTGTATGTGTCTCTCGCAGAGCCCGGCTGCCAAATTCGAAACGTCCAGCGATTGCGCCCACACGAAAGCTGCCAACATGGAATGCTGTAGCTGGTTTTCACTGTCCCTTGGAACTGCATTCGCTGCCACACAGACATTCGCTTTCCCCAAAAGCTTTGGTTCGTAAAGGGGCAACACTGTGTATGTGTCTCTCGCAGAGCCCGGCTGCCAAATTCGAAACGTCCAGCGATTGCGCCCACACGAAAGCTGCCAGCACGGAATGCTGTAGCTGGTTTTCACTGTCCCTTGGAACTGCATTCGCTGCCACACAGACATTCGCTTTCCCCAAAAGCTTTGCTTGGTAATGGGGCAACACTGTGTATGTGTCTCTCGCAGAGCCCGGCTGCCAAATTCGAAACGTCCAGCGATTGCGCCCACACGAAAGCTGCCAACATGGAATGCTGTAGCTGGTTTTCACTGTCCCTTGGAACTGCATTCGCTGCCACACAGACATTCGCTTTCCCCAAAAGCTTTGCTTGGTAAAGGGGCAACACTGTGTATGTGTCTCTCGCAGAGCCCGGCTGCCAAATTCGAAACGTCCAGCGATTGCGCCCACACGAAAGCTGCCAGCACGGAATGCTGTAGCTGGTTTTCACTGTCCCTTGGAACTGCATTCGCTGCCACACAGACATTCGCTTTCCCCAAAAGCTTTGCTTGGTAATGGGGCAACACTGTGTATGTGTCTCTCGCAGAGCCCGGCTGCCAAATTCGAAACGTCCAGCGATTGCGCCCACACGAAAGCTGCCAGCACGGAATGCTGTAGCTGGTTTTCACTGTCCCTTGGAACTGCATTCGCTGCCACACAGACATTCGCTTTCCCCAAAAGCTTTGCTTGGTAAAGGGGCAACACTGTGTATGTGTCTCTCGCAGAGCCCGGCTGCCAAATTCGAAACGTCCAGCGATTGCGCCCACACGAAAGCTGCCAGCACGGAATGCTGTAGCTGGTTTTCACTGTCCCTTGGAACTGCATTCGCTGCCACACAGACATTCGCTTTCCCCAAAAGCTTTGGTTCGTAAAGGGGCAACACTGTGTATGTGTCTCTCGCAGAGCCCGGCTGCCAAATTCGAAACGTCCAGCGATTGCGCCCACACGAAAGCTGCCAGCACGGAATGCTGTAGCTGGTTTTCACTGTCCCTTGGAACTGCATTCGCTGCCACACAGACATTCGCTTTCCCCAAAAGCTTTGGTTCGTAAAGGGGCAACACTGTGTATGTGTCTCTCGCAGAGCCCGGCTGCCAAATTCGAAACGTCCAGCGATTGCGCCCACACGAAAGCTGCCAGCACGGAATGCTGTAGCTGGTTTTCACTGTCCCTTGGAACTGCATTCGCTGCCACACAGACATTCGCTTTCCCCAACAGCTTTGGTTCGTAAAGGGGCAACACTGTGTATGTGTCTCTCGCAGAGCCCGGCTGCCAAATTCGAAACGTCCAGCGATTGCGCCCACACGAAAGCTGCCAGCACGGAATGCTGTAGCTGGTTTTCACTGTCCCTTGGAACTGCATTCGCTGCCACACAGACATTCGCTTTCCCCAAAAGCTTTGCTTGGTAAAGGGGCAACACTGTGTACGTGTCTCTCGCAGAGCCCGGCTGCCAAATTCGAAACGTCCAGCGATTGCGCCCACACGAAAGCTGCCAGCACGGAATGCTGTAGCTGGTTTTCACTGTCCCTTGGAACTGCATTCGCTGCCACACAGACATTCGCTTTCCCCAAAAGCTTTGCTTGGTAAAGGGGCAACACTGTGTATGTGTCTCTCGCAGAGCCCGGCTGCCAAATTCGAAACGTCCAGCGATTGCGCCCACACGAAAGCTGCCAGCACGGAATGCTGTAGCTGGTTTTCACTGTCCCTTGGAACTGCATTCGCTGCCACACAGACATTCGCTTTCCCCAAAAGCTTTGGTTCGTAAAGGGGCAACACTGTGTATGTGTCTCTCGCAGAGCCCGGCTGCCAAATTCGAAACGTCCAGCGATTGCGCCCACACGAAAGCTGCCAGCACGGAATGCTGTAGCTGGTTTTCACTGTCCCTTGGAACTGCATTCGCTGCCACACAGACATTCGCTTTCCCCAAAAGCTTTGGTTCGTAAAGGGGCAACACTGTGTATGTGTCTCTCGCAGAGCCCGGCTGCCAAATTCGAAACGTCCAGCGATTGCGCCCACACGAAAGCTGCCAGCACGGAATGCTGTAGCTGGTTTTCACTGTCCCTTGGAACTGCATTCGCTGCCACACAGACATTCGCTTTCCCCAACAGCTTTGGTTCGTAAAGGGGCAACACTCTGTATGTGTCTCTCGCAGAGCCCGGCTGCCAAATTCGAAACGTCCAGCGATTGCGCCCACACGAAAGCTGCCAGCACGGAATGCTGTAGCTGGTTTTCACTGTCCCTTGGAACTGCATTCGCTGCCACACAGACATTCGCTTTCCCCAAAAGCTTTGGTTCGTAAAGGGGCAACACTGTGTATGTGTCTCTCGCAGAGCCCGGCTGCCAAATTCGAAACGTCCAGCGATTGCGCCCACACGAAAGCTGCCAGCACGGAATGCTGCAGCTGGGTTTCACTGTCCCTTGGAAGTCCATTCGCTGCCACACAGACATTTGCTTTCCCCAACAGCTTTGGTTCGTAAAGGGGCAACACTGTGTATGTGTGTCTCTCGCAGAGCCCGGCTGCCAAATTCGAAACGTCCAGCGATTGCGCCCACACGAAAGCTGCCAGCACGGAATGCTGTAGCTGGTTTTCACTGTCCCTTGGAACTGCATTCGCTGCCACACAGACATTCGCTTTCCCCAAAAGCTTTGGTTCGTAAAGGGGCAACACTGTGTATGTGTCTCTCGCAGAGCCCGGCTGCCAAATTCGAAACGTCCAGTGATTTCTCCCACACGAAAGCTGCCAGCACGGAATGCTGTAGCTGGTTTTCACTGTCCCTTGGAACTGCATTCGCTGCCACACAGACATTTGCTTTCCCCAAAAGCTTTGCTTGGTAAAGGGGCAACACTGTGTATGTGTCTCTCGCAGAGCCCGGCTGCCAAATTCGAAACGTCCAGCGATTGCGCCCACACGAAAGCTGCCAGCACGGAATGCTGTAGCTGGTTTTCACTGTCCCTTGGAACTGCATTTGCTGCCACACAGACATTCGCTTTCCCCAAAAGCTTTGGTTCGTAAAGGGGCAACACTGTGTATGTGTCTCTCGCAGAGCCCGGCTGCCAAATTCGAAACGTCCAGCGATTGCGCCCACACGAAAGCTGCCAGCACGGAATGCTGTAGCTGGTTTTCACTGTCCCTTGGAACTGCATTCGCTGCCACACAGACATTCGCTTTCCCCAAAAGCTTTGGTTCGTAAAGGGGCAACACTGTGTATGTGTCTCTCGCAGAGCCCGGCTGCCAAATTCGAAACGTCCAGCGATTTCTCCCACACGAAAGCTGCCAGCACGGAATGCTGTAGCTGGTTTTCACTGTCCCTTGGAACTGCATTCGCTGCCACACAGACATTCGCTTTCCCCAAAAGCTTTGGTTCGTAAAGGGGCAACACTGTGTATGTGTCTCTCGCAGAGCCCGGCTGCCAAATTCAAAACGTCCAGCGATTGCGCCCACACGAAAGCTGCCAGCACGGAATGCTGTAGCTGGTTTTCACTGTCCCTTGGAACTGCATTCGCTGCCACACAGACATTCGCTTTCCCCAAAAGCTTTGCTTGGTAATGGGGCAACACTGTGTATGTGTCTCTCGCAGAGCCCGGCTGCCAAATTCGAAACGTCCAGCGATTGCGCCCACACGAAAGCTGCCAGCACGGAATGCTGTAGCTGGTTTTCACTGTCCCTTGGAACTGCATTCGCTGCCACACAGACATTCGCTTTCCCCAAAAGCTTTGGTTCGTAAAGGGGCAACACTGTGTATGTGTCTCTCGCAGAGCCCGGCTGCCAAATTCGAAACGTCCAGCGATTGCGCCCACACGAAAGCTGCCAGCACGGAATGCTGTAGCTGGTTTTCACTGTCCCTTGGAACTGCATTCGCTGCCACACAGACATTCGCTTTCCCCAAAAGCTTTGGTTCGTAAAGGGGCAACACTGTGTATGTGTCTCTCGCAGAGCCCGGCTGCCAAATTCGAAACGTCCAGCGATTGCGCCCACACGAAAGCTGCCAGCACGGAATGCTGTAGCTGGTTTTCACTGTCCCTTGGAACTGCATTCGCTGCCACACAGACATTCGCTTTCCCCAAAAGCTTTGGTTCGTAAAGGGGCAACACTCTGTATGTGTCTCTCGCAGAGCCCGGCTGCCAAATTCGAAACGTCCAGCGATTGCGCCCACACGAAAGCTGCCAGCACGGAATGCTGTAGCTGGTTTTCACTGTCCCTTGGAACTGCATTCGCTGCCACACAGACATTCGCTTTCCCCAAAAGCTTTGCTTGGTAAAGGGGCAACACTGTGTATGTGTCTCTCGCAGAGCCCGGCTGCCAAATTCGAAACGTCCAGCGATTGCGCCCACACGAAAGCTGCCAACATGGAATGCTGTAGCTGGTTTTCACTGTCCCTTGGAACTGCATTCGCTGCCACACAGACATTCGCTTTCCCCAAAAGCTTTGCTTGGTAATGGGGCAACACTGTGTATGTGTCTCTCGCAGAGCCCGGCTGCCAAATTCGAAACGTCCAGCGATTTCTCCCACACGAAAGCTGCCAGCACGGAATGCTGTAGCTGGTTTTCACTGTCCCTTGGAACTGCATTCGCTGCCACACAGACATTCGCTTTCCCCAAAAGCTTTGCTTGGTAAAGGGGCAACACTGTGTATGTGTCTCTCGCAGAGCCCGGCTGCCAAATTCGAAACGTCCAGCGATTTCTCCCACACGAAAGCTGCCAGCACGGAATGCTGTAGCTGGTTTTCACTGTCCCTTGGAACTGCATTCGCTGCCACACAGACATTCGCTTTCCCCAAAAGCTTTGGTTCGTAAAGGGGCAACACTGTGTATGTGTCTCTCGCAGAGCCCGGCTGCCAAATTCGAAACGTCCAGCGATTGCGCCCACACGAAAGCTGCCAGCACGGAATGCTGTAGCTGGTTTTCACTGTCCCTTGGAACTGCATTCGCTGCCACACAGACATTCGCTTTCCCCAAAAGCTTTGGTTCGTAAAGGGGCAACACTGTGTATGTGTCTCTCGCAGAGCCCGGCTGCCAAATTCGAAACGTCCAGCGATTGCGCCCACACGAAAGCTGCCAGCACGGAATGCTGTAGCTGGGTTTCACTGTCCCTTGGAACTGCATTCGCTGCCACACAGACATTCGCTTTCCCCAACAGCTTTGGTTCGTAAAGCGGCAACACTGTGTATGTGTCTCTCGCAGAGCCCGGCTGCCAAATTCGAAACGTCCAGCGATTTCTCCCACACGAAAGCTGCCAGCACGGAATGCTGTAGCTGGTTTTCACTGTCCCTTGGAACTGCATTCGCTGCCACACAGACATTCGCTTTCCCCAAAAGCTTTGCTTGGTAATGGGGCAACACTGTGTATGTGTCTCTCGCAGAGCCCGGCTGCCAAATTCGAAACGTCCAGCGATTGCGCCCACACGAAAGCTGCCAGCACGGAATGCTGTAGCTGGTTTTCACTGTCCCTTGGAACTGCATTTGCTGCCACACAGACATTCGCTTTCCCCAAAAGCTTTGGTTCGTAAAGGGGCAACACTGTGTATGTGTCTCTCGCAGAGCCCGGCTGCCAAATTCGAAACGTCCAGCGATTGCGCCCACACGAAAGCTGCCAGCACGGAATGCTGTAGCTGGTTTTCACTGTCCCTTGGAACTGCATTCGCTGCCACACAGACATTCGCTTTCCCCAAAAGCTTTGGTTCGTAAAGGGGCAACACTGTGTATGTGTCTCTCGCAGAGCCCGGCTGCCAAATTCAAAACGTCCAGCGATTGCGCCCACACGAAAGCTGCCAGCACGGAATGCTGTAGCTGGTTTTCACTGTCCCTTGGAACTGCATTCGCTGCCACACAGACATTCGCTTTCCCCAAAAGCTTTGGTTCGTAAAGGGGCAACACTGTGTATGTGTCTCTCGCAGAGCCCGGCTGCCAAATTCGAAACGTCCAGCGATTGCGCCCACACGAAAGCTGCCAGCACGGAATGCTGTAGCTGGTTTTCACTGTCCCTTGGAACTGCATTCGCTGCCACACAGACATTCGCTTTCCCCAAAAGCTTTGGTTCGTAAAGGGGCAACACTGTGTATGTGTCTCTCGCAGAGCCCGGCTGCCAAATTCGAAACGTCCAGCGATTGCGCCCACACGAAAGCTGCCAGCACGGAATGCTGTAGCTGGTTTTCACTGTCCCTTGGAACTGCATTCGCTGCCACACAGACATTCGCTTTCCCCAAAAGCTTTGGTTCGTAAAGGGGCAACACTGTGTATGTGTCTCTCGCAGAGCCCGGCTGCCAAATTCGAAACGTCCAGCGATTGCGCCCACACGAAAGCTGCCAGCACGGAATGCTGTAGCTGGTTTTCACTGTCCCTTGGAACTGCATTCGCTGCCACACAGACATTCGCTTTCCCCAAAAGCTTTGGTTCGTAAAGAGGCAACACTGTGTATGTGTCTCTCGCAGAGCCCGGCTGCCAAATTCGAAACGTCCAGCGATTGCGCCCACACGAAAGCTGCCAACATGGAATGCTGTAGCTGGTTTTCACTGTCCCTTGGAACTGCATTCGCTGCCACACAGACATTCGCTTTCCCCAAAAGCTTTGCTTGGTAATGGGGCAACACTGTGTATGTGTCTCTCGCAGAGCCCGGCTGCCAAATTCGAAACGTCCAGCGATTTCGCCCACACGAAAGCTGCCAGCACGGAATGCTGTAGCTGGTTTTCACTGTCCCTTGGTACTGCATTCGCTGCCACACAGACATTCGCTTTCCCCAAAAGCTTTGCTTGGTAAAGGGGCAACACTGTGTATGTGTCTCTCGCAGAGCCCGGCTGCCAAATTCGAAACGTCCAGCGATTGCGCCCACACGAAAGCTGCCAGCACGGAATGCTGTAGCTGGTTTTCACTGTCCCTTGGAACTGCATTCGCTGCCACACAGACATTCGCTTTCCCCAAAAGCTTTGGTTCGTAAAGGGGCAACACTGTGTATGTGTCTCTCGCAGAGCCCGGCTGCCAAATTCGAAACGTCCAGCGATTGCGCCCACACGAAAGCTGCCAGCACGGAATGCTGTAGCTGGTTTTCACTGTCCCTTGGAACTGCATTCGCTGCCACACAGACATTCGCTTTCCCCAAAAGCTTTGCTTGGTAAAGGGGCAACACTGTGTATGTGTCTCTCGCAGAGCCCGGCTGCCAAATTCGAAACCTCCAGCGATTGCGCCCACACGAAAGCTGCCAGCACGGAATGCTGTAGCTGGTTTTCACTGTCCCTTGGAACTGCATTCGCTGCCACACAGACATTCGCTTTCCCCAAAAGCTTTGGTTCGTAAAGGGGCAACACTCTGTATGTGTCTCTCGCAGAGCCCGGCTGCCAAATTCGAAACGTCCAGCGATTGCGCCCACACGAAAGCTGCCAGCACGGAATGCTGTAGCTGGTTTTCACTGTCCCTTGGAACTGCATTTGCTGCCACACAGACATTCGCTTTCCCCAAAAGCTTTGGTTCGTAAAGGGGCAACACTGTGTATGTGTCTCTCGCAGAGCCCGGCTGCCAAATTCGAAACGTCCAGCGATTGCGCCCACACGAAAGCTGCCAGCACGGAATGCTGTAGCTGGTTTTCACTGTCCCTTGGAACTGCATTCGCTGCCACACAGACATTCGCTTTCCCCAAAAGCTTTGGTTCGTAAAGGGGCAACACTGTGTATGTGTCTCTCGCAGAGCCCGGCTGCCAAATTCAAAACGTCCAGCGATTGCGCCCACACGAAAGCTGCCAGCACGGAATGCTGTAGCTGGTTTTCACTGTCCCTTGGAACTGCATTCGCTGCCACACAGACATTCGCTTTCCCCAAAAGCTTTGCTTGGTAATGGGGCAACACTGTGTATGTGTCTCTCGCAGAGCCCGGCTGCCAAATTCGAAACGTCCAGCGATTGCGCCCACACGAAAGCTGCCAACATGGAATGCTGTAGCTGGTTTTCACTGTCCCTTGGAACTGCATTCGCTGCCACACAGACATTCGCTTTCCCCAAAAGCTTTGGTTCGTAAAGGGGCAACACTGTGTATGTGTCTCTCGCAGAGCCCGGCTGCCAAATTCGAAACGTCCAGCGATTTCTCCCACACGAAAGCTGCCAGCACGGAATGCTGTAGCTGGTTTTCACTGTCCCTTGGAACTGCATTCGCTGCCACACAGACATTCGCTTTCCCCAAAAGCTTTGCTTGGTAAAGGGGCAACACTGTGTATGTGTCTCTCGCAGAGCCCGGCTGCCAAATTCGAAACGTCCAGCGATTTCTCCCACACGAAAGCTGCCAGCACGGAATGCTGTAGCTGGTTTTCACTGTCCCTTGGAACTGCATTCGCTGCCACACAGACATTCGCTTTCCCCAACAGCTTTGATTCGTAAAGGGGCAACACTGTGTATGTGTCTCTCGCAGAGCCCGGCTGCCAAATTCGAAACGTCCAGCGATTGCGCCCACACGAAAGCTGCCAGCACGGAATGCTGTAGCTGGTTTTCACTGTCCCTTGGAACTGCATTCGCTGCCACACAGACATTCGCTTTCCCCAAAAGCTTTGGTTCGTAAAGGGGCAACACTGTGTATGTGTCTCTCGCAGAGCCCGGCTGCCAAATTCGAAACGTCCAGCGATTGCGCCCACACGAAAGCTGCCAGCATGGAATGCTGTAGCTGGTTTTCACTGTCCCTTGGAACTGCATTCGCTGCCACACAGACATTCGCTTTCCCCAAAAGCTTTGGTTCGTAAAGGGGCAACACTGTGTATGTGTCTCTCGCAGAGCCCGGCTGCCAAATTCGAAACGTCCAGCGATTGCGCCCACACGAAAGCTGCCAGCACGGAATGCTGTAGCTGGTTTTCACTGTCCCTTGGAACTGCATTCGCTGCCACACAGACATTCGCTTTCCCCAAAAGCTTTGGTTCGTAAAGGGGCAACACTGTGTATGTGTCTCTCGCAGAGCCCGGCTGCCAAATTCGAAACGTCCAGCGATTTCTCCCACACGAAAGCTGCCAGCACGGAATGCTGTAGCTGGGTTTCACTGTCCCTTGGAACTGCATTCGCTGCCACACAGACATTCGCTTTCCCCAAAAGCTTTGTTTCGTAAAGGGGCAACACTGTGTATGTGTCTCTCGCAGAGCCCGGCTGCCAAATTCGAAACGTCCAGCGATTGCGCCCACAAGAAAGCTGCCAGCACGGAATGCTGTAGCTGGTTTTCACTGTCCCTTGGAACTGCATTCGCTGCCACACAGACATTCGCTTTCCCCAAAAGCTTTGGTTCGTAAAGGGGCAACACTGTGTATCTCTCTCTCGCAGAGCCCGGCTGCCAAATTCGAAACGTCCAGCGATTGCGCCCACACGAAAGCTGCCAGCACGGAATGCTGTAGCTGGTTTTCACTGTCCCTTGGAACTGCATTCGCTGCCACACAGACATTCGCTTTCCCCAAAAGCTTTGGTTCGTAAAGGGGCAACACTGTGTATGTGTCTCTCGCAGAGCCCGGCTGCCAAATTCGAAACGTCCAGCGATTGCGCCCACACGAAAGCTGCCAACATGGAATGCTGTAGCTGGTTTTCACTGTCCCTTGGAACTGCATTCGCTGCCACACAGACATTCGCTTTCCCCAAAAGCTTTGCTTGGTAATGGGGCAACACTGTGTATGTGTCTCTCGCAGAGCCCGGCTGCCAAATTCGAAACGTCCAGCGATTTCTCCCACACGAAAGCTGCCAGCACGGAATGCTGTAGCTGGTTTTCACTGTCCCTTGGAACTGCATTCGCTGCCACACAGACATTCACTTTCCCCAAAAGCTTTGGTTCGTAAAGGGGCAACACTGTGTACGTGTCTCTCGCAGAGCCCGGCTGCCAAATTCGAAACGTCCAGCGATTGCGCCCACACGAAAGCTGCCAGCACGGAATGCTGTAGCTGGTTTTCACTGTCCCTTGGAACTGCATTCGCTGCCACACAGACATTCGCTTTCCCCAAAAGCTTTGGTTCGTAAAGGGGCAACACTGTGTATGTGTCTCTCGCAGAGCCCGGCTGCCAAATTCGAAACGTCCAGCGATTGCGCCCACACGAAAGCTGCCAGCACGGAATGCTGTAGCTGGGTTTCACTGTCCCTTGGAACTGCATTCGCTGCCACACAGACATTCGCTTTCCCCAACAGCTTTGGTTCGTAAAGCGGCAACACTGTGTATGTGTCTCTCGCAGAGCCCGGCTGCCAAATTCGAAACGTCCAGCGATTGCGCCCACACGAAAGCTGCCAGCACGGAATGCTGTAGCTGGTTTTCACTGTCCCTTGGAACTGCATTCGCTGCCACACAGACATTCGCTTTCCCCAAAAGCTTTGCTTGGTAATGGGGCAACACTGTGTATGTGTCTCTCGCAGAGCCCGGCTGCCAAATTCGAAACGTCCAGCGATTGCGCCCACACGAAAGCTGCCAGCACGGAATGCTGTAGCTGGTTTTCACTGTCCCTTGGAACTGCATTCGCTGCCACACAGACATTCGCTTTCCCCAAAAGCTTTGGTTCGTAAAGGGGCAACACTGTGTATGTGTCTCTCGCAGAGCCCGGCTGCCAAATTCGAAACGTCCAGTGATTTCTCCCACACGAAAGCTGCCAGCACGGAATGCTGTAGCTGGTTTTCACTGTCCCTTGGAACTGCATTCGCTGCCACACAGACATTTGCTTTCCCCAAAAGCTTTGCTTGGTAAAGGGGCAACACTGTGTATGTGTCTCTCGCAGAGCCCGGCTGCCAAATTCGAAACGTCCAGCGATTGCGCCCACACGAAAGCTGCCAGCACGGAATGCTGTAGCTGGTTTTCACTGTCCCTTGGAACTGCATTCGCTGCCACACAGACATTCGCTTTCCCCAAAAGCTTTGGTTCGTAAAGGGGCAACACTGTGTATGTGTCTCTCGCAGAGCCCGGCTGCCAAATTCGAAACGTCCAGCGATTGCGCCCACACGAAAGCTGCCAACATGGAATGCTGTAGCTGGTTTTCACTGTCCCTTGGAACTGCATTCGCTGCCACACAGACATTCGCTTTCCCCAAAAGCTTTGCTTGGTAATGGGGCAACACTGTGTATGTGTCTCTCGCAGAGCCCGGCTGCCAAATTCGAAACGTCCAGCGATTTCTCCCACACGAAAGCTGCCAGCACGGAATGCTGTAGCTGGTTTTCACTGTCCCTTGGAACTGCATTCGCTGCCACACAGACATTCGCTTTCCCCAAAAGCTTTGCTTGGTAAAGGGGCAACACTGTCTATGTGTCTCTCGCAGAGCCCGGCTGCCAAATTCGAAACGTCCAGCGATTTCTCCCACACGAAAGCTGCCAGCACGGAATGCTGTAGCTGGTTTTCACTGTCCCTTGGAACTGCATTCGCTGCCACACAGACATTCGCTTTCCCCAAAAGCTTTGGTTCGTAAAGGGGCAACACTGTGTATGTGTCTCTCGCAGAGCCCGGCTGCCAAATTCGAAACGTCCAGCGATTGCGCCCACACGAAAGCTGCCAGCATGGAATGCTGTAGCTGGTTTTCACTGTCCCTTGGAACTGCATTCGCTGCCACACAGACATTCGCTTTCCCCAAAAGCTTTGGTTCGTAAAGGGGCAACACTGTGTATGTGTCTCTCGCAGAGCCCGGCTGCCAAATTCGAAACGTCCAGCGATTGCGCCCACACGAAAGCTGCCAGCACGGAATGCTGTAGCTGGGTTTCACTGTCCCTTGGAACTGCATTCGCTGCCACACAGACATTCGCTTTCCCCAAAAGCTTTGCTTGGTAATGGGGCAACACTGTGTATGTGTCTCTCGCAGAGCCCGGCTGCCAAATTCGAAACGTCCAGCGATTGCGCCCACACGAAAGCTGCCAGCACGGAATGCTGTAGCTGGTTTTCACTGTCCCTTGGAACTGCATTCGCTGCCACACAGACATTCGCTTTCCCCAAAAGCTTTGGTTCGTAAAGGGGCAACACTGTGTATGTGTCTCTCGCAGAGCCCGGCTGCCAAATTCAAAACGTCCAGCGATTGCGCCCACACGAAAGCTGCCAGCACGGAATGCTGTAGCTGGTTTTCACTGTCCCTTGGAACTGCATTCGCTGCCACACAGACATTCGCTTTCCCCAAAAGCTTTGGTTCGTAAAGGGGCAACACTGTGTATGTGTCTCTCGCAGAGCCCGGCTGCCAAATTCGAAACGTCCAGCGATTGCGCCCACACGAAAGCTGCCAGCACGGAATGCTGTAGCTGGTTTTCACTGTCCCTTGGAACTGCATTCGCTGCCACACAGACATTCGCTTTCCCCAAAAGCTTTGGTTCGTAAAGGGGCAACACTGTGTATGTGTCTCTCGCAGAGCCCGGCTGCCAAATTCAAAACGTCCAGCGATTGCGCCCACACGAAAGCTGCCAGCACGGAATGCTGTAGCTGGTTTTCACTGTCCCTTGGAACTGCATTCGCTGCCACACAGACATTCGCTTTCCCCAAAAGCTTTGCTTGGTAATGGGGCAACACTGTGTATGTGTCTCTCGCAGAGCCCGGCTGCCAAATTCGAAACGTCCAGCGATTGCGCCCACACGAAAGCTGCCAGCACGGAATGCTGTAGCTGGTTTTCACTGTCCCTTGGAACTGCATTCGCTGCCACACAGACATTCGCTTTCCCCAAAAGCTTTGGTTCGTAAAGGGGCAACACTGTGTATGTGTCTCTCGCAGAGCCCGGCTGCCAAATTCGAAACGTCCAGCGATTGCGCCCACACGAAAGCTGCCAGCACGGAATGCTGTAGCTGGTTTTCACTGTCCCTTGGAACTGCATTCGCTGCCACACAGACATTCGCTTTCCCCAAAAGCTTTGCTTGGTAAAGGGGCAACACTGTGTATGTGTCTCTCGCAGAGCCCGGCTGCCAAATTCGAAACGTCCAGCGATTTCTCCCACACGAAAGCTGCCAGCACGGAATGCTGTAGCTGGTTTTCACTGTCCCTTGGAACTGCATTCGCTGCCACACAGACATTCGCTTTCCCCAAAAGCTTTGCTTGGTAAAGGGGCAACACTGTGTATGTGTCTCTCGCAGAGCCCGGCTGCCAAATTCGAAACGTCCAGCGATTGCGCCCACACGAAAGCTGCCAGCACGGAATGCTGTAGCTGGTTTTCACTGTCCCTTGGAACTGCATTCGCTGCCACACAGACATTCGCTTTCCCCAAAAGCTTTGGTTCGTAAAGGGGCAACACTGTGTATGTGTCTCTCGCAGAGCCCGGCTGCCAAATTCGAAACGTCCAGCGATTGCGCCCACACGAAAGCTGCCAGCACGGAATGCTGTAGCTGGTTTTCACTGTCCCTTGGAACTGCATTCGCTGCCACACAGACATTCGCTTTCCCCAAAAGCTTTGGTTCGTAAAGGGGCAACACTGTGTATGTGTCTCTCGCAGAGCCCGGCTGCCAAATTCGAAACGTCCAGCGATTGCGCCCACACGAAAGCTGCCAGCACGGAATGCTGTAGCTGGTTTTCACTGTCCCTTGGAACTGCATTCGCTGCCACACAGACATTCGCTTTCCCCAAAAGCTTTGGTTCGTAAAGAGGCAACACTGTGTATGTGTCTCTCGCAGAGCCCGGCTGCCAAATTCGAAACGTCCAGCGATTGCGCCCACACGAAAGCTGCCAACATGGAATGCTGTAGCTGGTTTTCACTGTCCCTTGGAACTGCATTCGCTGCCACACAGACATTCGCTTTCCCCAAAAGCTTTGCTTGGTAATGGGGCAACACTGTGTATGTGTCTCTCGCAGAGCCCGGCTGCCAAATTCGAAACGTCCAGCGATTGCGCCCACACGAAAGCTGCCAGCACGGAATGCTGTAGCTGGTTTTCACTGTCCCTTGGAACTGCATTCGCTGCCACACAGACATTCGCTTTCCCCAAAAGCTTTGGTTCGTAAAGGGGCAACACTGTGTATGTGTCTCTCGCAGAGCCCGGCTGCCAAATTCGAAACGTCCAGCGATTGCGCCCACACGAAAGCTGCCAACATGGAATGCTGTAGCTGGTTTTCACTGTCCCTTGGAACTGCATTCGCTGCCACACAGACATTCGCTTTCCCCAAAAGCTTTGCTTGGTAATGGGGCAACACTGTGTATGTGTCTCTCGCAGAGCCCGGCTGCCAAATTCGAAACGTCCACCGATTGCGCCCACACGAAAGCTGCCAGCACGGAATGCTGTAGCTGGTTTTCACTGTCCCTTGGAACTGCATTCGCTGCCACACAGACATTCGCTTTCCCCAAAAGCTTTGGTTCGTAAAGGGGCAACACTGTGTATGTGTCTCTCGCAGAGCCCGGCTGCCAAATTCGAAACGTCCAGCGATTGCGCCCACACGAAAGCTGCCAGCACGGAATGCTGTAGCTGGTTTTCACTGTCCCTTGGAACTGCATTCGCTGCCACACAGACATTCGCTTTCCCCAAAAGCTTTGGTTCGTAAAGGGGCAACACTGTGTATGTGTCTCTCGCAGAGCCCGGCTGCCAAATTCGAAACGTCCAGCGATTGCGCCCACACGAAAGCTGCCAGCACGGAATGCTGTAGCTGGGTTTCACTGTCCCTTGGAAGTCCATTCGCTGCCACACAGACATTTGCTTTCCCCAACAGCTTTGGTTCGTAAAGGGGCAACACTGTGTATGTGTGTCTCTCGCAGAGCCCGGCTGCCAAATTCGAAACGTCCAGCGATTGCGCCCACACGAAAGCTGCCAGCACGGAATGCTGTAGCTGGTTTTCACTGTCCCTTGGAACTGCATTCGCTGCCACACAGACATTCGCTTTCCCCAAAAGCTTTGGTTCGTAAAGGGGCAACACTCTGTATGTGTCTCTCGCAGAGCCCGGCTGCCAAATTCGAAACGTCCAGCGATTGCGCCCACACGAAAGCTGCCAGCACGGAATGCTGTAGCTGGTTTTCACTGTCCCTTGGAACTGCATTTGCTGCCACACAGACATTCGCTTTCCCCAAAAGCTTTGGTTCGTAAAGGGGCAACACTGTGTATGTGTCTCTCGCAGAGCCCGGCTGCCAAATTCGAAACGTCCAGCGATTGCGCCCACACGAAAGCTGCCAGCACGGAATGCTGTAGCTGGTTTTCACTGTCCCTTGGAAGTGCATTCGCTGCCACACAGACATTCGCTTTCCCCAACAGCTTTGGTTCGTAAAGGGGCAACACTGTGTATGTGTCTCTCGCAGAGCCCGGCTGCCAAATTCGAAACGTCCAGCGATTGCGCCCACACGAAAGCTGCCAGCACGGAATGCTGTAGCTGGTTTTCACTGTCCCTTGGAACTGCATTCGCTGCCACACAGACATTCGCTTTCCCCAAAAGCTTTGCTTGGTAATGGGGCAACACTGTGTATGTGTCTCTCGCAGAGCCCGGCTGCCAAATTCGAAACGTCCAGCGATTGCGCCCACACGAAAGCTGCCAGCACGGAATGCTGTAGCTGGTTTTCACTGTCCCTTGGAACTGCATTCGCTGCCACACAGACATTCGCTTTCCCCAAAAGCTTTGCTTGGTAATGGGGCAACACTGTGTATGTGTCTCTCGCAGAGCCCGGCTGCCAAATTCGAAACGTCCAGCGATTGCGCCCACACGAAAGCTGCCAGCACGGAATGCTGTAGCTGGTTTTCACTGTCCCTTGGAACTGCATTTGCTGCCACACAGACATTCGCTTTCCCCAAAAGCTTTGGTTCGTAAAGGGGCAACACTGTGTATGTGTCTCTCGCAGAGCCCGGCTGCCAAATTCGAAACGTCCAGCGATTGCGCCCACACGAAAGCTGCCAGCACGGAATGCTGTAGCTGGTTTTCACTGTCCCTTGGAACTGCATTCGCTGCCACACAGACATTCGCTTTCCCCAAAAGCTTTGGTTCGTAAAGGGGCAACACTGTGTATGTGTCTCTCGCAGAGCCCGGCTGCCAAATTCGAAACGTCCAGCGATTTCTCCCACACGAAAGCTGCCAGCACGGAATGCTGTAGCTGGTTTTCACTGTCCCTTGGAACTGCATTCGCTGCCACACAGACATTCGCTTTCCCCAAAAGCTTTGGTTCGTAAAGGGGCAACACTGTGTATGTGTCTCTCGCAGAGCCCGGCTGCCAAATTCGAAACGTCCAGCGATTGCGCCCACACGAAAGCTGCCAGCATGGAATGCTGTAGCTGGTTTTCACTGTCCCTTGGAACTGCATTCGCTGCCACACAGACATTCGCTTTCCCCAAAAGCTTTGGTTCGTAAAGGGGCAACACTGTGTATGTGTCTCTCGCAGAGCCCGGCTGCCAAATTCGAAACGTCCAGCGATTGCGCCCACACGAAAGCTGCCAGCACGGAATGCTGTAGCTGGGTTTCACTGTCCCTTGGAACTGCATTCGCTGCCACACAGACATTCGCTTTCCCCAAAAGCTTTGGTTCGTAAAGGGGCAACACTGTGTATGTGTCTCTCGCAGAGCCCGGCTGCCAAATTCGAAACGTCCAGCGATTGCGCCCACACGAAAGCTGCCAGCACGGAATGCTGTAGCTGGTTTTCACTGTCCCTTGGAACTGCATTCGCTGCCACACAGACATTCGCTTTCCCCAAAAGCTTTGCTTGGTAATGGGGCAACACTGTGTATGTGTCTCTCGCAGAGCCCGGCTGCCAAATTCGAAACGTCCAGCGATTGCGCCCACACGAAAGCTGCCAGCACGGAATGCTGTAGCTGGTTTTCACTGTCCCTTGGAACTGCATTCGCTGCCACACAGACATTCGCTTTCCCCAAAAGCTTTGGTTCGTAAAGGGGCAACACTGTGTATCTCTCTCTCGCAGAGCCCGGCTGCCAAATTCGAAACGTCCAGCGATTGCGCCCACACGAAAGCTGCCAGCACGGAATGCTGTAGCTGGTTTTCACTGTCCCTTGGAACTGCATTCGCTGCCACACAGACATTCGCTTTCCCCAAAAGCTTTGCTTGGTAAAGGGGCAACACTGTGTATGTGTCTCTCGCAGAGCCCGGCTGCCAAATTCGAAACGTCCAGCGATTGCGCCCACACGAAAGCTGCCAGCACGGAATGCTGTAGCTGGTTTTCACTGTCCCTTGGAACTGCATTCGCTGCCACACAGACATTCGCTTTCCCCAAAAGCTTTGGTTCGTAAAGGGGCAACACTGTGTATCTCTCTCTCGCAGAGCCCGGCTGCCAAATTCGAAACGTCCAGCGATTGCGCCCACACGAAAGCTGCCAGCACGGAATGCTGTAGCTGGGTTTCACTGTCCCTTGGAAGTCCATTCGCTGCCACACAGACATTTGCTTTCCCCAACAGCTTTGGTTCGTAAAGGGGCAACACTGTGTATGTGTGTCTCTCGCAGAGCCCGGCTGCCAAATTCGAAACGTCCAGCGATTGCGCCCACACGAAAGCTGCCAGCACGGAATGCTGTAGCTGGTTTTCACTGTCCCTTGGAACTGCATTCGCTGCCACACAGACATTCGCTTTCCCCAAAAGCTTTGGTTCGTAAAGGGGCAACACTGTGTATGTGTCTCTCGCAGAGCCCGGCTGCCAAATTCGAAACGTCCAGTGATTTCTCCCACACGAAAGCTGCCAGCACGGAATGCTGTAGCTGGTTTTCACTGTCCCTTGGAACTGCATTCGCTGCCACACAGACATTCGCTTTCCCCAAAAGCTTTGGTTCGTAAAGGGGCAACACTCTGTATGTGTCTCTCGCAGAGCCCGGCTGCCAAATTCGAAACGTCCAGCGATTGCGCCCACACGAAAGCTGCCAGCACGGAATGCTGTAGCTGGTTTTCACTGTCCCTTGGAACTGCATTTGCTGCCACACAGACATTCGCTTTCCCCAAAAGCTTTGGTTCGTAAAGGGGCAACACTGTGTATGTGTCTCTCGCAGAGCCCGGCTGCCAAATTCGAAACGTCCAGCGATTGCGCCCACACGAAAGCTGCCAGCACGGAATGCTGTAGCTGGTTTTCACTGTCCCTTGGAAGTGCATTCGCTGCCACACAGACATTCGCTTTCCCCAACAGCTTTGGTTCGTAAAGGGGCAACACTGTGTATGTGTCTCTCGCAGAGCCCGGCTGCCAAATTCGAAACGTCCAGCGATTGCGCCCACACGAAAGCTGCCAGCACGGAATGCTGTAGCTGGTTTTCACTGTCCCTTGGAACTGCATTCGCTGCCACACAGACATTCGCTTTCCCCAAAAGCTTTGCTTGGTAATGGGGCAACACTGTGTATGTGTCTCTCGCAGAGCCCGGCTGCCAAATTCGAAACGTCCAGCGATTGCGCCCACACGAAAGCTGCCAGCACGGAATGCTGTAGCTGGTTTTCACTGTCCCTTGGAACTGCATTTGCTGCCACACAGACATTCGCTTTCCCCAAAAGCTTTGGTTCGTAAAGGGGCAACACTGTGTATGTGTCTCTCGCAGAGCCCGGCTGCCAAATTCGAAACGTCCAGCGATTGCGCCCACACGAAAGCTGCCAGCACGGAATGCTGTAGCTGGTTTTCACTGTCCCTTGGAACTGCATTCGCTGCCACACAGACATTCGCTTTCCCCAAAAGCTTTGGTTCGTAAAGGGGCAACACTGTGTATGTGTCTCTCGCAGAGCCCGGCTGCCAAATTCGAAACGTCCAGCGATTTCTCCCACACGAAAGCTGCCAGCACGGAATGCTGTAGCTGGTTTTCACTGTCCCTTGGAACTGCATTCGCTGCCACACAGACATTCGCTTTCCCCAAAAGCTTTGGTTCGTAAAGGGGCAACACTGTGTATGTGTCTCTCGCAGAGCCCGGCTGCCAAATTCGAAACGTCCAGCGATTTCTCCCACACGAAAGCTGCCAGCACGGAATGCTGTAGCTGGTTTTCACTGTCCCTTGGAACTGCATTCGCTGCCACACAGACATTCGCTTTCCCCAAAAGCTTTGGTTCGTAAAGGGGCAACACTGTGTATGTGTCTCTCGCAGAGCCCGGCTGCCAAATTCGAAACGTCCAGCGATTGCGCCCACACGAAAGCTGCCAGCATGGAATGCTGTAGCTGGTTTTCACTGTCCCTTGGAACTGCATTCGCTGCCACACAGACATTCGCTTTCCCCAAAAGCTTTGGTTCGTAAAGGGGCAACACTGTGTATGTGTCTCTCGCAGAGCCCGGCTGCCAAATTCGAAACGTCCAGCGATTGCGCCCACACGAAAGCTGCCAGCACGGAATGCTGTAGCTGGGTTTCACTGTCCCTTGGAACTGCATTCGCTGCCACACAGACATTCGCTTTCCCCAAAAGCTTTGGTTCGTAAAGGGGCAACACTGTGTATGTGTCTCTCGCAGAGCCCGGCTGCCAAATTCGAAACGTCCAGCGATTGCGCCCACACGAAAGCTGCCAGCACGGAATGCTGTAGCTGGTTTTCACTGTCCCTTGGAACTGCATTCGCTGCCACACAGACATTCGCTTTCCCCAAAAGCTTTGCTTGGTAATGGGGCAACACTGTGTATGTGTCTCTCGCAGAGCCCGGCTGCCAAATTCGAAACGTCCAGCGATTGCGCCCACACGAAAGCTGCCAGCACGGAATGCTGTAGCTGGTTTTCACTGTCCCTTGGAACTGCATTCGCTGCCACACAGACATTCGCTTTCCCCAAAAGCTTTGGTTCGTAAAGGGGCAACACTGTGTATGTGTCTCTCGCAGAGCCCGGCTGCCAAATTCGAAACGTCCAGCGATTGCGCCCACACGAAAGCTGCCAGCACGGAATGCTGTAGCTGGTTTTCACTGTCCCTTGGAACTGCATTCGCTGCCACACAGACATTCGCTTTCCCCAAAAGCTTTGGTTCGTAAAGGGGCAACACTGTGTATCTCTCTCTCGCAGAGCCCGGCTGCCAAATTCGAAACGTCCAGCGATTGCGCCCACACGAAAGCTGCCAGCACGGAATGCTGTAGCTGGTTTTCACTGTCCCTTGGAACTGCATTCGCTGCCACACAGACATTCGCTTTCCCCAAAAGCTTTGCTTGGTAATGGGGCAACACTGTGTATGTGTCTCTCGCAGAGCCCGGCTGCCAAATTCGAAACGTCCAGCGATTGCGCCCACACGAAAGCTGCCAGCACGGAATGCTGTAGCTGGTTTTCACTGTCCCTTGGAACTGCATTCGCTGCCACACAGACATTCGCTTTCCCCAAAAGCTTTGGTTCGTAAAGGGGCAACACTGTGTATGTGTCTCTCGCAGAGCCCGGCTGCCAAATTCGAAACGTCCAGCGATTGCGCCCACACGAAAGCTGCCAGCACGGAATGCTGTAGCTGGTTTTCACTGTCCCTTGGAACTGCATTCGCTGCCACACAGACATTCGCTTTCCCCAACAGCTTTGGTTCGTAAAGGGGCAACACTGTGTATGTGTCTCTCGCAGAGCCCGGCTGCCAAATTCGAAACGTCCAGCGATTGCGCCCACACGAAAGCTGCCAGCACGGAATGCTGTAGCTGGTTTTCACTGTCCCTTGGAACTGCATTCGCTGCCACACAGACATTCGCTTTCCCCAAAAGCTTTGGTTCGTAAAGGGGCAACACTGTGTATGTGTCTCTCGCAGAGCCCGGCTGCCAAATTCGAAACGTCCAGCGATTGCGCCCACACGAAAGCTGCCAGCACGGAATGCTGTAGCTGGTTTTCACTGTCCCTTGGAACTGCATTCGCTGCCACACAGACATTCGCTTTCCCCAAAAGCTTTGGTTCGTAAAGGGGCAACACTGTGTATGTGTCTCTCGCAGAGCCCGGCTGCCAAATTCGAAACGTCCAGCGATTGCGCCCACACGAAAGCTGCCAGCACGGAATGCTGTAGCTGGTTTTCACTGTCCCTTGGAACTGCATTCGCTGCCACACAGACATTCGCTTTCCCCAAAAGCTTTGCTTGGTAATGGGGCAACACTGTGTATGTGTCTCTCGCAGAGCCCGGCTGCCAAATTCGAAACGTCCAGCGATTGCGCCCACACGAAAGCTGCCAGCACGGAATGCTGTAGCTGGTTTTCACTGTCCCTTGGAACTGCATTCGCTGCCACACAGACATTCGCTTTCCCCAAAAGCTTTGGTTCGTAAAGGGGCAACACTGTGTATGTGTCTCTCGCAGAGCCCGGCTGCCAAATTCGAAACGTCCAGCGATTGCGCCCACACGAAAGCTGCCAGCACGGAATGCTGTAGCTGGTTTTCACTGTCCCTTGGAACTGCATTCGCTGCCACACAGACATTCGCTTTCCCCAAAAGCTTTGGTTCGTAAAGGGGCAACACTGTGTATGTGTCTCTCGCAGAGCCCGGCTGCCAAATTCGAAACGTCCAGCGATTGCGCCCACACGAAAGCTGCCAGCACGGAATGCTGTAGCTGGTTTTCACTGTCCCTTGGAACTGCATTCGCTGCCACACAGACATTCGCTTTCCCCAAAAGCTTTGGTTCGTAAAGGGGCAACACTGTGTATGTGTCTCTCGCAGAGCCCGGCTGCCAAATTCGAAACGTCCAGCGATTGCGCCCACACGAAAGCTGCCAGCACGGAATGCTGTAGCTGGTTTTCACTGTCCCTTGGAACTGCATTCGCTGCCACACAGACATTCGCTTTCCCCAAAAGCTTTGCTTGGTAATGGGGCAACACTGTGTATGTGTCTCTCGCAGAGCCCGGCTGCCAAATTCGAAACGTCCAGCGATTGCGCCCACACGAAAGCTGCCAGCACGGAATGCTGTAGCTGGTTTTCACTGTCCCTTGGAACTGCATTCGCTGCCACACAGACATTCGCTTTCCCCAAAAGCTTTGCTTGGTAATGGGGCAACACTGTGTATGTGTCTCTCGCAGAGCCCGGCTGCCAAATTCGAAACGTCCAGCGATTGCGCCCACACGAAAGCTGCCAGCACGGAATGCTGTAGCTGGTTTTCACTGTCCCTTGGAACTGCATTTGCTGCCACACAGACATTCGCTTTCCCCAAAAGCTTTGGTTCGTAAAGGGGCAACACTGTGTATGTGTCTCTCGCAGAGCCCGGCTGCCAAATTCGAAACGTCCAGCGATTGCGCCCACACGAAAGCTGCCAGCACGGAATGCTGTAGCTGGTTTTCACTGTCCCTTGGAACTGCATTCGCTGCCACACAGACATTCGCTTTCCCCAAAAGCTTTGGTTCGTAAAGGGGCAACACTGTGTATGTGTCTCTCGCAGAGCCCGGCTGCCAAATTCGAAACGTCCAGCGATTTCTCCCACACGAAAGCTGCCAGCACGGAATGCTGTAGCTGGTTTTCACTGTCCCTTGGAACTGCATTCGCTGCCACACAGACATTCGCTTTCCCCAAAAGCTTTGGTTCGTAAAGGGGCAACACTGTGTATGTGTCTCTCGCAGAGCCCGGCTGCCAAATTCGAAACGTCCAGCGATTTCTCCCACACGAAAGCTGCCAGCACGGAATGCTGTAGCTGGTTTTCACTGTCCCTTGGAACTGCATTCGCTGCCACACAGACATTCGCTTTCCCCAAAAGCTTTGGTTCGTAAAGGGGCAACACTGTGTATGTGTCTCTCGCAGAGCCCGGCTGCCAAATTCGAAACGTCCAGCGATTGCGCCCACACGAAAGCTGCCAGCATGGAATGCTGTAGCTGGTTTTCACTGTCCCTTGGAACTGCATTCGCTGCCACACAGACATTCGCTTTCCCCAAAAGCTTCGGTTCGTAAAGGGGCAACACTGTGTATGTGTCTCTCGCAGAGCCCGGCTGCCAAATTCGAAACGTCCAGCGATTGCGCCCACACGAAAGCTGCCAGCACGGAATGCTGTAGCTGGGTTTCACTGTCCCTTGGAACTGCATTCGCTGCCACACAGACATTCGCTTTCCCCAAAAGCTTTGGTTCGTAAAGGGGCAACACTGTGTATGTGTCTCTCGCAGAGCCCGGCTGCCAAATTCGAAACGTCCAGCGATTGCGCCCACACGAAAGCTGCCAGCACGGAATGCTGTAGCTGGTTTTCACTGTCCCTTGGAACTGCATTCGCTGCCACACAGACATTCGCTTTCCCCAAAAGCTTTGCTTGGTAATGGGGCAACACTGTGTATGTGTCTCTCGCAGAGCCCGGCTGCCAAATTCGAAACGTCCAGCGATTGCGCCCACACGAAAGCTGCCAGCACGGAATGCTGTAGCTGGTTTTCACTGTCCCTTGGAACTGCATTCGCTGCCACACAGACATTCGCTTTCCCCAAAAGCTTTGGTTCGTAAAGGGGCAACACTGTGTATGTGTCTCTCGCAGAGCCCGGCTGCCAAATTCGAAACGTCCAGCGATTGCGCCCACACGAAAGCTGCCAGCACGGAATGCTGTAGCTGGGTTTCACTGTCCCTTGGAACTGCATTCGCTGCCACACAGACATTCGCTTTCCCCAACAGCTTTGGTTCGTAAAGCGGCAACACTGTGTATGTGTCTCTCGCAGAGCCCGGCTGCCAAATTCGAAACGTCCAGCGATTGCGCCCACACGAAAGCTGCCAGCACGGAATGCTGTAGCTGGTTTTCACTGTCCCTTGGAACTGCATTCGCTGCCACACAGACATTCGCTTTCCCCAAAAGCTTTGCTTGGTAATGGGGCAACACTGTGTATGTGTCTCTCGCAGAGCCCGGCTGCCAAATTCGAAACGTCCAGCGATTGCGCCCACACGAAAGCTGCCAGCACGGAATGCTGTAGCTGGTTTTCACTGTCCCTTGGAACTGCATTCGCTGCCACACAGACATTCGCTTTCCCCAAAAGCTTTGGTTCGTAAAGGGGCAACACTGTGTATGTGTCTCTCGCAGAGCCCGGCTGCCAAATTCGAAACGTCCAGCGATTGCGCCCACACGAAAGCTGCCAGCACGGAATGCTGTAGCTGGTTTTCACTGTCCCTTGGAACTGCATTCGCTGCCACACAGACATTCGCTTTCCCCAACAGCTTTGGTTCGTAAAGGGGCAACACTGTGTATGTGTCTCTCGCAGAGCCCGGCTGCCAAATTCGAAACGTCCAGCGATTGCGCCCACACGAAAGCTGCCAGCACGGAATGCTGTAGCTGGTTTTCACTGTCCCTTGGAACTGCATTCGCTGCCACACAGACATTCGCTTTCCCCAAAAGCTTTGGTTCGTAAAGGGGCAACACTGTGTATGTGTCTCTCGCAGAGCCCGGCTGCCAAATTCGAAACGTCCAGCGATTGCGCCCACACGAAAGCTGCCAGCACGGAATGCTGTAGCTGGTTTTCACTGTCCCTTGGAACTGCATTCGCTGCCACACAGACATTCGCTTTCCCCAAAAGCTTTGCTTGGTAATGGGGCAACACTGTGTATGTGTCTCTCGCAGAGCCCGGCTGCCAAATTCGAAACGTCCAGCGATTGCGCCCACACGAAAGCTGCCAGCACGGAATGCTGTAGCTGGTTTTCACTGTCCCTTGGAACTGCATTCGCTGCCACACAGACATTCGCTTTCCCCAAAAGCTTTGGTTCGTAAAGGGGCAACACTGTGTATGTGTCTCTCGCAGAGCCCGGCTGCCAAATTCGAAACGTCCAGCGATTGCGCCCACACGAAAGCTGCCAGCACGGAATGCTGTAGCTGGTTTTCACTGTCCCTTGGAACTGCATTCGCTGCCACACAGACATTCGCTTTCCCCAAAAGCTTTGGTTCGTAAAGGGGCAACACTGTGTATCTCTCTCTCGCAGAGCCCGGCTGCCAAATTCGAAACGTCCAGCGATTGCGCCCACACGAAAGCTGCCAGCACGGAATGCTGTAGCTGGTTTTCACTGTCCCTTGGAACTGCATTCGCTGCCACACAGACATTCGCTTTCCCCAAAAGCTTTGCTTGGTAATGGGGCAACACTGTGTATGTGTCTCTCGCAGAGCCCGGCTGCCAAATTCGAAACGTCCAGCGATTGCGCCCACACGAAAGCTGCCAGCACGGAATGCTGTAGCTGGTTTTCACTGTCCCTTGGAACTGCATTCGCTGCCACACAGACATTCGCTTTCCCCAAAAGCTTTGGTTCGTAAAGGGGCAACACTGTGTATGTGTCTCTCGCAGAGCCCGGCTGCCAAATTCGAAACGTCCAGCGATTGCGCCCACACGAAAGCTGCCAGCACGGAATGCTGTAGCTGGTTTTCACTGTCCCTTGGAACTGCATTCGCTGCCACACAGACATTCGCTTTCCCCAAAAGCTTTGGTTCGTAAAGGGGCAACACTGTGTATGTGTCTCTCGCAGAGCCCGGCTGCCAAATTCGAAACGTCCAGCGATTGCGCCCACACGAAAGCTGCCAGCACGGAATGCTGTAGCTGGTTTTCACTGTCCCTTGGAACTGCATTCGCTGCCACACAGACATTCGCTTTCCCCAAAAGCTTTGCTTGGTAATGGGGCAACACTGTGTATGTGTCTCTCGCAGAGCCCGGCTGCCAAATTCGAAACGTCCAGCGATTGCGCCCACACGAAAGCTGCCAGCACGGAATGCTGTAGCTGGTTTTCACTGTCCCTTGGAACTGCATTCGCTGCCACACAGACATTCGCTTTCCCCAAAAGCTTTGCTTGGTAATGGGGCAACACTGTGTATGTGTCTCTCGCAGAGCCCGGCTGCCAAATTCGAAACGTCCAGCGATTGCGCCCACACGAAAGCTGCCAGCACGGAATGCTGTAGCTGGTTTTCACTGTCCCTTGGAACTGCATTTGCTGCCACACAGACATTCGCTTTCCCCAAAAGCTTTGGTTCGTAAAGGGGCAACACTGTGTATGTGTCTCTCGCAGAGCCCGGCTGCCAAATTCGAAACGTCCAGCGATTGCGCCCACACGAAAGCTGCCAGCACGGAATGCTGTAGCTGGTTTTCACTGTCCCTTGGAACTGCATTCGCTGCCACACAGACATTCGCTTTCCCCAAAAGCTTTGGTTCGTAAAGGGGCAACACTGTGTATGTGTCTCTCGCAGAGCCCGGCTGCCAAATTCGAAACGTCCAGCGATTTCTCCCACACGAAAGCTGCCAGCACGGAATGCTGTAGCTGGTTTTCACTGTCCCTTGGAACTGCATTCGCTGCCACACAGACATTCGCTTTCCCCAAAAGCTTTGGTTCGTAAAGGGGCAACACTGTGTATGTGTCTCTCGCAGAGCCCGGCTGCCAAATTCGAAACGTCCAGCGATTTCTCCCACACGAAAGCTGCCAGCACGGAATGCTGTAGCTGGTTTTCACTGTCCCTTGGAACTGCATTCGCTGCCACACAGACATTCGCTTTCCCCAAAAGCTTTGGTTCGTAAAGGGGCAACACTGTGTATGTGTCTCTCGCAGAGCCCGGCTGCCAAATTCGAAACGTCCAGCGATTGCGCCCACACGAAAGCTGCCAGCATGGAATGCTGTAGCTGGTTTTCACTGTCCCTTGGAACTGCATTCGCTGCCACACAGACATTCGCTTTCCCCAAAAGCTTTGGTTCGTAAAGGGGCAACACTGTGTATGTGTCTCTCGCAGAGCCCGGCTGCCAAATTCGAAACGTCCAGCGATTGCGCCCACACGAAAGCTGCCAGCACGGAATGCTGTAGCTGGGTTTCACTGTCCCTTGGAACTGCATTCGCTGCCACACAGACATTCGCTTTCCCCAAAAGCTTTGGTTCGTAAAGGGGCAACACTGTGTATGTGTCTCTCGCAGAGCCCGGCTGCCAAATTCGAAACGTCCAGCGATTGCGCCCACACGAAAGCTGCCAGCACGGAATGCTGTAGCTGGTTTTCACTGTCCCTTGGAACTGCATTCGCTGCCACACAGACATTCGCTTTCCCCAACAGCTTTGGTTCGTAAAGGGGCAACACTGTGTATGTGTCTCTCGCAGAGCCCGGCTGCCAAATTCGAAACGTCCAGCGATTGCGCCCACACGAAAGCTGCCAGCACGGAATGCTGTAGCTGGTTTTCACTGTCCCTTGGAACTGCATTCGCTGCCACACAGACATTCGCTTTCCCCAAAAGCTTTGCTTGGTAATGGGGCAACACTGTGTATGTGTCTCTCGCAGAGCCCGGCTGCCAAATTCGAAACGTCCAGCGATTGCGCCCACACGAAAGCTGCCAGCACGGAATGCTGTAGCTGGTTTTCACTGTCCCTTGGAACTGCATTCGCTGCCACACAGACATTCGCTTTCCCCAAAAGCTTTGGTTCGTAAAGGGGCAACACTGTGTATCTCTCTCTCGCAGAGCCCGGCTGCCAAATTCGAAACGTCCAGCGATTGCGCCCACACGAAAGCTGCCAGCACGGAATGCTGTAGCTGGTTTTCACTGTCCCTTGGAACTGCATTCGCTGCCACACAGACATTCGCTTTCCCCAAAAGCTTTGCTTGGTAAAGGGGCAACACTGTGTATGTGTCTCTCGCAGAGCCCGGCTGCCAAATTCGAAACGTCCAGCGATTGCGCCCACACGAAAGCTGCCAGCACGGAATGCTGTAGCTGGTTTTCACTGTCCCTTGGAACTGCATTCGCTGCCACACAGACATTCGCTTTCCCCAAAAGCTTTGGTTCGTAAAGGGGCAACACTGTGTATCTCTCTCTCGCAGAGCCCGGCTGCCAAATTCGAAACGTCCAGCGATTGCGCCCACACGAAAGCTGCCAGCACGGAATGCTGTAGCTGGGTTTCACTGTCCCTTGGAAGTCCATTCGCTGCCACACAGACATTCGCTTTCCCCAACAGCTTTGGTTCGTAAAGGGGCAACACTGTGTATGTGTGTCTCTCGCAGAGCCCGGCTGCCAAATTCGAAACGTCCAGCGATTGCGCCCACACGAAAGCTGCCAGCACGGAATGCTGTAGCTGGTTTTCACTGTCCCTTGGAACTGCATTCGCTGCCACACAGACATTCGCTTTCCCCAAAAGCTTTGGTTCGTAAAGGGGCAACACTGTGTATGTGTCTCTCGCAGAGCCCGGCTGCCAAATTCGAAACGTCCAGTGATTTCTCCCACACGAAAGCTGCCAGCACGGAATGCTGTAGCTGGTTTTCACTGTCCCTTGGAACTGCATTCGCTGCCACACAGACATTCGCTTTCCCCAAAAGCTTTGGTTCGTAAAGGGGCAACACTCTGTATGTGTCTCTCGCAGAGCCCGGCTGCCAAATTCGAAACGTCCAGCGATTGCGCCCACACGAAAGCTGCCAGCACGGAATGCTGTAGCTGGTTTTCACTGTCCCTTGGAACTGCATTTGCTGCCACACAGACATTCGCTTTCCCCAAAAGCTTTGGTTCGTAAAGGGGCAACACTGTGTATGTGTCTCTCGCAGAGCCCGGCTGCCAAATTCGAAACGTCCAGCGATTGCGCCCACACGAAAGCTGCCAGCACGGAATGCTGTAGCTGGTTTTCACTGTCCCTTGGAAGTGCATTCGCTGCCACACAGACATTCGCTTTCCCCAACAGCTTTGGTTCGTAAAGGGGCAACACTGTGTATGTGTCTCTCGCAGAGCCCGGCTGCCAAATTCGAAACGTCCAGCGATTGCGCCCACACGAAAGCTGCCAGCACGGAATGCTGTAGCTGGTTTTCACTGTCCCTTGGAACTGCATTCGCTGCCACACAGACATTCGCTTTCCCCAAAAGCTTTGCTTGGTAATGGGGCAACACTGTGTATGTGTCTCTCGCAGAGCCCGGCTGCCAAATTCGAAACGTCCAGCGATTGCGCCCACACGAAAGCTGCCAGCACGGAATGCTGTAGCTGGTTTTCACTGTCCCTTGGAACTGCATTTGCTGCCACACAGACATTCGCTTTCCCCAAAAGCTTTGGTTCGTAAAGGGGCAACACTGTGTATGTGTCTCTCGCAGAGCCCGGCTGCCAAATTCGAAACGTCCAGCGATTGCGCCCACACGAAAGCTGCCAGCACGGAATGCTGTAGCTGGTTTTCACTGTCCCTTGGAACTGCATTCGCTGCCACACAGACATTCGCTTTCCCCAAAAGCTTTGGTTCGTAAAGGGGCAACACTGTGTATGTGTCTCTCGCAGAGCCCGGCTGCCAAATTCGAAACGTCCAGCGATTTCTCCCACACGAAAGCTGCCAGCACGGAATGCTGTAGCTGGTTTTCACTGTCCCTTGGAACTGCATTCGCTGCCACACAGACATTCGCTTTCCCCAAAAGCTTTGGTTCGTAAAGGGGCAACACTGTGTATGTGTCTCTCGCAGAGCCCGGCTGCCAAATTCGAAACGTCCAGCGATTTCTCCCACACGAAAGCTGCCAGCACGGAATGCTGTAGCTGGTTTTCACTGTCCCTTGGAACTGCATTCGCTGCCACACAGACATTCGCTTTCCCCAAAAGCTTTGGTTCGTAAAGGGGCAACACTGTGTATGTGTCTCTCGCAGAGCCCGGCTGCCAAATTCGAAACGTCCAGCGATTGCGCCCACACGAAAGCTGCCAGCATGGAATGCTGTAGCTGGTTTTCACTGTCCCTTGGAACTGCATTCGCTGCCACACAGACATTCGCTTTCCCCAAAAGCTTTGGTTCGTAAAGGGGCAACACTGTGTATGTGTCTCTCGCAGAGCCCGGCTGCCAAATTCGAAACGTCCAGCGATTGCGCCCACACGAAAGCTGCCAGCACGGAATGCTGTAGCTGGTTTTCACTGTCCCTTGGAACTGCATTCGCTGCCACACAGACATTCGCTTTCCCCAAAAGCTTTGCTTGGTAATGGGGCAACACTGTGTATGTGTCTCTCGCAGAGCCCGGCTGCCAAATTCGAAACGTCCAGCGATTGCGCCCACACGAAAGCTGCCAGCACGGAATGCTGTAGCTGGTTTTCACTGTCCCTTGGAACTGCATTCGCTGCCACACAGACATTCGCTTTCCCCAAAAGCTTTGGTTCGTAAAGGGGCAACACTGTGTATGTGTCTCTCGCAGAGCCCGGCTGCCAAATTCGAAACGTCCAGCGATTGCGCCCACACGAAAGCTGCCAGCACGGAATGCTGTAGCTGGTTTTCACTGTCCCTTGGAACTGCATTCGCTGCCACACAGACATTCGCTTTCCCCAAAAGCTTTGGTTCGTAAAGGGGCAACACTGTGTATCTCTCTCTCGCAGAGCCCGGCTGCCAAATTCGAAACGTCCAGCGATTGCGCCCACACGAAAGCTGCCAGCACGGAATGCTGTAGCTGGTTTTCACTGTCCCTTGGAACTGCATTCGCTGCCACACAGACATTCGCTTTCCCCAAAAGCTTTGCTTGGTAATGGGGCAACACTGTGTATGTGTCTCTCGCAGAGCCCGGCTGCCAAATTCGAAACGTCCAGCGATTGCGCCCACACGAAAGCTGCCAGCACGGAATGCTGTAGCTGGTTTTCACTGTCCCTTGGAACTGCATTCGCTGCCACACAGACATTCGCTTTCCCCAAAAGCTTTGGTTCGTAAAGGGGCAACACTGTGTATGTGTCTCTCGCAGAGCCCGGCTGCCAAATTCGAAACGTCCAGCGATTGCGCCCACACGAAAGCTGCCAGCACGGAATGCTGTAGCTGGGTTTCACTGTCCCTTGGAACTGCATTCGCTGCCACACAGACATTCGCTTTCCCCAACAGCTTTGGTTCGTAAAGCGGCAACACTGTGTATGTGTCTCTCGCAGAGCCCGGCTGCCAAATTCGAAACGTCCAGCGATTGCGCCCACACGAAAGCTGCCAGCACGGAATGCTGTAGCTGGTTTTCACTGTCCCTTGGAACTGCATTCGCTGCCACACAGACATTCGCTTTCCCCAAAAGCTTTGCTTGGTAATGGGGCAACACTGTGTATGTGTCTCTCGCAGAGCCCGGCTGCCAAATTCGAAACGTCCAGCGATTGCGCCCACACGAAAGCTGCCAGCACGGAATGCTGTAGCTGGTTTTCACTGTCCCTTGGAACTGCATTCGCTGCCACACAGACATTCGCTTTCCCCAAAAGCTTTGGTTCGTAAAGGGGCAACACTGTGTATGTGTCTCTCGCAGAGCCCGGCTGCCAAATTCGAAACGTCCAGCGATTGCGCCCACACGAAAGCTGCCAGCACGGAATGCTGTAGCTGGTTTTCACTGTCCCTTGGAACTGCATTCGCTGCCACACAGACATTCGCTTTCCCCAACAGCTTTGGTTCGTAAAGGGGCAACACTGTGTATGTGTCTCTCGCAGAGCCCGGCTGCCAAATTCGAAACGTCCAGCGATTGCGCCCACACGAAAGCTGCCAGCACGGAATGCTGTAGCTGGTTTTCACTGTCCCTTGGAACTGCATTCGCTGCCACACAGACATTCGCTTTCCCCAAAAGCTTTGGTTCGTAAAGGGGCAACACTGTGTATGTGTCTCTCGCAGAGCCCGGCTGCCAAATTCGAAACGTCCAGCGATTGCGCCCACACGAAAGCTGCCAGCACGGAATGCTGTAGCTGGTTTTCACTGTCCCTTGGAACTGCATTCGCTGCCACACAGACATTCGCTTTCCCCAAAAGCTTTGCTTGGTAATGGGGCAACACTGTGTATGTGTCTCTCGCAGAGCCCGGCTGCCAAATTCGAAACGTCCAGCGATTGCGCCCACACGAAAGCTGCCAGCACGGAATGCTGTAGCTGGTTTTCACTGTCCCTTGGAACTGCATTCGCTGCCACACAGACATTCGCTTTCCCCAAAAGCTTTGGTTCGTAAAGGGGCAACACTGTGTATGTGTCTCTCGCAGAGCCCGGCTGCCAAATTCGAAACGTCCAGCGATTGCGCCCACACGAAAGCTGCCAGCACGGAATGCTGTAGCTGGTTTTCACTGTCCCTTGGAACTGCATTCGCTGCCACACAGACATTCGCTTTCCCCAAAAGCTTTGGTTCGTAAAGGGGCAACACTGTGTATCTCTCTCTCGCAGAGCCCGGCTGCCAAATTCGAAACGTCCAGCGATTGCGCCCACACGAAAGCTGCCAGCACGGAATGCTGTAGCTGGTTTTCACTGTCCCTTGGAACTGCATTCGCTGCCACACAGACATTCGCTTTCCCCAAAAGCTTTGCTTGGTAATGGGGCAACACTGTGTATGTGTCTCTCGCAGAGCCCGGCTGCCAAATTCGAAACGTCCAGCGATTGCGCCCACACGAAAGCTGCCAGCACGGAATGCTGTAGCTGGTTTTCACTGTCCCTTGGAACTGCATTCGCTGCCACACAGACATTCGCTTTCCCCAAAAGCTTTGGTTCGTAAAGGGGCAACACTGTGTATGTGTCTCTCGCAGAGCCCGGCTGCCAAATTCGAAACGTCCAGCGATTGCGCCCACACGAAAGCTGCCAGCACGGAATGCTGTAGCTGGTTTTCACTGTCCCTTGGAACTGCATTCGCTGCCACACAGACATTCGCTTTCCCCAAAAGCTTTGGTTCGTAAAGGGGCAACACTGTGTATGTGTCTCTCGCAGAGCCCGGCTGCCAAATTCGAAACGTCCAGCGATTGCGCCCACACGAAAGCTGCCAGCACGGAATGCTGTAGCTGGTTTTCACTGTCCCTTGGAACTGCATTCGCTGCCACACAGACATTCGCTTTCCCCAAAAGCTTTGGTTCGTAAAGGGGCAACACTGTGTATGTGTCTCTCGCAGAGCCCGGCTGCCAAATTCGAAACGTCCAGCGATTGCGCCCACACGAAAGCTGCCAGCACGGAATGCTGTAGCTGGGTTTCACTGTCCCTTGGAACTGCATTCGCTGCCACACAGACATTCGCTTTCCCCAACAGCTTTGGTTCGTAAAGGGGCAACACTGTGTATGTGTCTCTCGCAGAGCCCGGCTGCCAAATTCGAAACGTCCAGCGATTGCGCCCACACGAAAGCTGCCAGCACGGAATGCTGTAGCTGGTTTTCACTGTCCCTTGGAACTGCATTCGCTGCCACACAGACATTCGCTTTCCCCAAAAGCTTTGCTTGGTAATGGGGCAACACTGTGTATGTGTCTCTCGCAGAGCCCGGCTGCCAAATTCGAAACGTCCAGCGATTGCGCCCACACGAAAGCTGCCAGCACGGAATGCTGTAGCTGGTTTTCACTGTCCCTTGGAACTGCATTCGCTGCCACACAGACATTCGCTTTCCCCAAAAGCTTTGGTTCGTAAAGGGGCAACACTGTGTATGTGTCTCTCGCAGAGCCCGGCTGCCAAATTCGAAACGTCCAGCGATTGCGCCCACACGAAAGCTGCCAGCACGGAATGCTGTAGCTGGTTTTCACTGTCCCTTGGAACTGCATTCGCTGCCACACAGACATTCGCTTTCCCCAAAAGCTTTGGTTCGTAAAGGGGCAACACTGTGTATGTGTCTCTCGCAGAGCCCGGCTGCCAAATTCGAAACGTCCAGCGATTGCGCCCACACGAAAGCTGCCAGCACGGAATGCTGTAGCTGGTTTTCACTGTCCCTTGGAACTGCATTCGCTGCCACACAGACATTCGCTTTCCCCAAAAGCTTTGGTTCGTAAAGGGGCAACACTGTGTATGTGTCTCTCGCAGAGCCCGGCTGCCAAATTCAAAACGTCCAGCGATTGCGCCCACACGAAAGCTGCCAGCACGGAATGCTGTAGCTGGTTTTCACTGTCCCTTGGAACTGCATTCGCTGCCACACAGACATTCGCTTTCCCCAAAAGCTTTGGTTCGTAAAGGGGCAACACTGTGTATGTGTCTCTCGCAGAGCCCGGCTGCCAAATTCGAAACGTCCAGCGATTGCGCCCACACGAAAGCTGCCAGCACGGAATGCTGTAGCTGGTTTTCACTGTCCCTTGGAACTGCATTCGCTGCCACACAGACATTCGCTTTCCCCAAAAGCTTTGGTTCGTAAAGGGGCAACACTGTGTATGTGTCTCTCGCAGAGCCCGGCTGCCAAATTCGAAACGTCCAGCGATTGCGCCCACACGAAAGCTGCCAGCACGGAATGCTGTAGCTGGTTTTCACTGTCCCTTGGAACTGCATTCGCTGCCACACAGACATTCGCTTTCCCCAAAAGCTTTGCTTGGTAATGGGGCAACACTGTGTATGTGTCTCTCGCAGAGCCCGGCTGCCAAATTCGAAACGTCCAGCGATTTCTCCCACACGAAAGCTGCCAGCACGGAATGCTGTAGCTGGTTTTCACTGTCCCTTGGAACTGCATTCGCTGCCACACAGACATTCGCTTTCCCCAACAGCTTTGGTTCGTAAAGGGGCAACACTCTGTATGTGTCTCTCGCAGAGCCCGGCTGCCAAATTCGAAACGTCCAGCGATTGCGCCCACACGAAAGCTGCCAGCACGGAATGCTGTAGCTGGTTTTCACTGTCCCTTGGAACTGCATTCGCTGCCACACAGACATTCGCTTTCCCCAAAAGCTTTGCTTGGTAAAGGGCCAACACTGTGTATGTGTCTCTCGCAGAGCCCGGCTGCCAAATTCGAAACGTCCAGCGATTGCGCCCACACGAAAGCTGCCAGCACGGAATGCTGTAGCTGGTTTTCACTGTCCCTTGGAACTGCATTCGCTGCCACACAGACATTCGCTTTCCCCAAAAGCTTTGCTTGGTAATGGGGCAACACTGTGTATGTGTCTCTCGCAGAGCCCGGCTGCCAAATTCGAAACGTCCAGCGATTGCGCCCACACGAAAGCTGCCAGCACGGAATGCTGTAGCTGGTTTTCACTGTCCCTTGGAACTGCATTCGCTGCCACACAGACATTCGCTTTCCCCAAAAGCTTTGGTTCGTAAAGGGGCAACACTGTGTATGTGTCTCTCGCAGAGCCCGGCTGCCAAATTCGAAACGTCCAGCGATTGCGCCCACACGAAAGCTGCCAGCACGGAATGCTGTAGCTGGTTTTCACTGTCCCTTGGAACTGCATTCGCTGCCACACAGACATTCGCTTTCCCCAAAAGCTTTGGTTCGTAAAGGGGCAACACTGTGTATGTGTCTCTCGCAGAGCCCGGCTGCCAAATTCGAAACGTCCAGCGATTGCGCCCACACGAAAGCTGCCAGCACGGAATGCTGTAGCTGGGTTTCACTGTCCCTTGGAAGTGCATTCGCTGCCACACAGACATTCGCTTTCCCCAACAGCTTTGGTTCGTAAAGGGGCAACACTGTGTATGTGTCTCTCGCAGAGCCCGGCTGCCAAATTCGAAACGTCCAGCGATTGCGCCCACACGAAAGCTGCCAACATGGAATGCTGTAGCTGGTTTTCACTGTCCCTTGGAACTGCATTCGCTGCCACACAGACATTCGCTTTCCCCAAAAGCTTTGCTTGGTAATGGGGCAACACTGTGTATGTGTCTCTCGCAGAGCCCGGCTGCCAAATTCGAAACGTCCAGCGATTGCGCCCACACGAAAGCTGCCAGCACGGAATGCTGTAGCTGGTTTTCACTGTCCCTTGGAACTGCATTCGCTGCCACACAGACATTCGCTTTCCCCAAAAGCTTTGCTTGGTAATGGGGCAACACTGTGTATGTGTCTCTCGCAGAGCCCGGCTGCCAAATTCGAAACGTCCAGCGATTGCGCCCACACGAAAGCTGCCAGCACGGAATGCTGTAGCTGGTTTTCACTGTCCCTTGGAACTGCATTTGCTGCCACACAGACATTCGCTTTCCCCAAAAGCTTTGGTTCGTAAAGGGGCAACACTGTGTATGTGTCTCTCGCAGAGCCCGGCTGCCAAATTCGAAACGTCCAGCGATTGCGCCCACACGAAAGCTGCCAGCACGGAATGCTGTAGCTGGTTTTCACTGTCCCTTGGAACTGCATTCGCTGCCACACAGACATTCGCTTTCCCCAAAAGCTTTGGTTCGTAAAGGGGCAACACTGTGTATGTGTCTCTCGCAGAGCCCGGCTGCCAAATTCGAAACGTCCAGCGATTTCTCCCACACGAAAGCTGCCAGCACGGAATGCTGTAGCTGGTTTTCACTGTCCCTTGGAACTGCATTCGCTGCCACACAGACATTCGCTTTCCCCAAAAGCTTTGGTTCGTAAAGGGGCAACACTGTGTATGTGTCTCTCGCAGAGCCCGGCTGCCAAATTCGAAACGTCCAGCGATTGCGCCCACACGAAAGCTGCCAACATGGAATGCTGTAGCTGGTTTTCACTGTCCCTTGGAACTGCATTCGCTGCCACACAGACATTCGCTTTCCCCAAAAGCTTTGCTTGGTAATGGGGCAACACTGTGTATGTGTCTCTCGCAGAGCCCGGCTGCCAAATTCGAAACGTCCAGCGATTTCTCCCACACGAAAGCTGCCAGCACGGAATGCTGTAGCTGGTTTTCACTGTCCCTTGGAACTGCATTCGCTGCCACACAGACATTCGCTTTCCCCAAAAGCTTTGGTTCGTAAAGGGGCAACACTGTGTATGTGTCTCTCGCAGAGCCCGGCTGCCAAATTCGAAACGTCCAGCGATTGCGCCCACACGAAAGCTGCCAGCATGGAATGCTGTAGCTGGTTTTCACTGTCCCTTGGAACTGCATTCGCTGCCACACAGACATTCGCTTTCCCCAAAAGCTTTGCTTGGTAATGGGGCAACACTGTGTATGTGTCTCTCGCAGAGCCCGGCTGCCAAATTCGAAACGTCCAGCGATTGCGCCCACACGAAAGCTGCCAGCACGGAATGCTGTAGCTGGTTTTCACTGTCCCTTGGAACTGCATTCGCTGCCACACAGACATTCGCTTTCCCCAAAAGCTTTGGTTCGTAAAGGGGCAACACTGTGTATGTGTCTCTCGCAGAGCCCGGCTGCCAAATTCGAAACGTCCAGCGATTGCGCCCACACGAAAGCTGCCAGCACGGAATGCTGTAGCTGGTTTTCACTGTCCCTTGGAACTGCATTCGCTGCCACACAGACATTCGCTTTCCCCAAAAGCTTTGCTTGGTAATGGGGCAACACTGTGTATGTGTCTCTCGCAGAGCCCGGCTGCCAAATTCGAAACGTCCAGCGATTGCGCCCACACGAAAGCTGCCAGCACGGAATGCTGTAGCTGGTTTTCACTGTCCCTTGGAACTGCATTCGCTGCCACACAGACATTCGCTTTCCCCAAAAGCTTTGGTTCGTAAAGGGGCAACACTGTGTATGTGTCTCTCGCAGAGCCCGGCTGCCAAATTCGAAACGTCCAGCGATTGCGCCCACACGAAAGCTGCCAGCACGGAATGCTGTAGCTGGTTTTCACTGTCCCTTGGAACTGCATTCGCTGCCACACAGACATTCGCTTTCCCCAAAAGCTTTGCTTGGTAATGGGGCAACACTGTGTATGTGTCTCTCGCAGAGCCCGGCTGCCAAATTCGAAACGTCCAGCGATTGCGCCCACACGAAAGCTGCCAGCACGGAATGCTGTAGCTGGTTTTCACTGTCCCTTGGAACTGCATTCGCTGCCACACAGACATTCGCTTTCCCCAAAAGCTTTGGTTCGTAAAGGGGCAACACTGTGTATGTGTCTCTCGCAGAGCCCGGCTGCCAAATTCGAAACGTCCAGCGATTGCGCCCACACGAAAGCTGCCAGCACGGAATGCTGTAGCTGGTTTTCACTGTCCCTTGGAACTGCATTCGCTGCCACACAGACATTCGCTTTCCCCAAAAGCTTTGGTTCGTAAAGGGGCAACACTGTGTATGTGTCTCTCGCAGAGCCCGGCTGCCAAATTCGAAACGTCCAGCGATTGCGCCCACACGAAAGCTGCCAGCACGGAATGCTGTAGCTGGTTTTCACTGTCCCTTGGAACTGCATTCGCTGCCACACAGACATTCGCTTTCCCCAAAAGCTTTGGTTCGTAAAGGGGCAACACTGTGTATGTGTCTCTCGCAGAGCCCGGCTGCCAAATTCAAAACGTCCAGCGATTGCGCCCACACGAAAGCTGCCAGCACGGAATGCTGTAGCTGGTTTTCACTGTCCCTTGGAACTGCATTCGCTGCCACACAGACATTCGCTTTCCCCAAAAGCTTTGGTTCGTAAAGGGGCAACACTGTGTATGTGTCTCTCGCAGAGCCCGGCTGCCAAATTCGAAACGTCCAGCGATTGCGCCCACACGAAAGCTGCCAGCACGGAATGCTGTAGCTGGTTTTCACTGTCCCTTGGAACTGCATTCGCTGCCACACAGACATTCGCTTTCCCCAAAAGCTTTGGTTCGTAAAGGGGCAACACTGTGTATGTGTCTCTCGCAGAGCCCGGCTGCCAAATTCGAAACGTCCAGCGATTGCGCCCACACGAAAGCTGCCAGCACGGAATGCTGTAGCTGGTTTTCACTGTCCCTTGGAACTGCATTCGCTGCCACACAGACATTCGCTTTCCCCAAAAGCTTTGCTTGGTAATGGGGCAACACTGTGTATGTGTCTCTCGCAGAGCCCGGCTGCCAAATTCGAAACGTCCAGCGATTTCTCCCACACGAAAGCTGCCAGCACGGAATGCTGTAGCTGGTTTTCACTGTCCCTTGGAACTGCATTCGCTGCCACACAGACATTCGCTTTCCCCAACAGCTTTGGTTCGTAAAGGGGCAACACTCTGTATGTGTCTCTCGCAGAGCCCGGCTGCCAAATTCGAAACGTCCAGCGATTGCGCCCACACGAAAGCTGCCAGCACGGAATGCTGTAGCTGGTTTTCACTGTCCCTTGGAACTGCATTCGCTGCCACACAGACATTCGCTTTCCCCAAAAGCTTTGCTTGGTAAAGGGCCAACACTGTGTATGTGTCTCTCGCAGAGCCCGGCTGCCAAATTCGAAACGTCCAGCGATTGCGCCCACACGAAAGCTGCCAGCACGGAATGCTGTAGCTGGTTTTCACTGTCCCTTGGAACTGCATTCGCTGCCACACAGACATTCGCTTTCCCCAAAAGCTTTGGTTCGTAAAGGGGCAACACTGTGTATCTCTCTCTCGCAGAGCCCGGCTGCCAAATTCGAAACGTCCAGCGATTGCGCCCACACGAAAGCTGCCAACATGGAATGCTGTAGCTGGTTTTCACTGTCCCTTGGAACTGCATTCGCTGCCACACAGACATTCGCTTTCCCCAAAAGCTTTGCTTGGTAATGGGGCAACACTGTGTATGTGTCTCTCGCAGAGCCCGGCTGCCAAATTCGAAACGTCCAGCGATTGCGCCCACACGAAAGCTGCCAGCACGGAATGCTGTAGCTGGTTTTCACTGTCCCTTGGAACTGCATTCGCTGCCACACAGACATTCGCTTTCCCCAAAAGCTTTGGTTCGTAAAGGGGCAACACTGTGTATGTGTCTCTCGCAGAGCCCGGCTGCCAAATTCGAAACGTCCAGCGATTGCGCCCACACGAAAGCTGCCAGCACGGAATGCTGTAGCTGGTTTTCACTGTCCCTTGGAACTGCATTCGCTGCCACACAGACATTCGCTTTCCCCAAAAGCTTTGGTTCGTAAAGGGGCAACACTGTGTATGTGTCTCTCGCAGAGCCCGGCTGCCAAATTCGAAACGTCCAGCGATTGCGCCCACACGAAAGCTGCCAGCACGGAATGCTGTAGCTGGGTTTCACTGTCCCTTGGAAGTCCATTCGCTGCCACACAGACATTTGCTTTCCCCAACAGCTTTGGTTCGTAAAGGGGCAACACTGTGTATGTGTGTCTCTCGCAGAGCCCGGCTGCCAAATTCGAAACGTCCAGCGATTGCGCCCACACGAAAGCTGCCAGCACGGAATGCTGTAGCTGGTTTTCACTGTCCCTTGGAACTGCATTCGCTGCCACACAGACATTCGCTTTCCCCAAAAGCTTTGGTTCGTAAAGGGGCAACACTCTGTATGTGTCTCTCGCAGAGCCCGGCTGCCAAATTCGAAACGTCCAGTGATTTCTCCCACACGAAAGCTGCCAGCACGGAATGCTGTAGCTGGTTTTCACTGTCCCTTGGAACTGCATTCGCTGCCACACAGACATTCGCTTTCCCCAAAAGCTTTGGTTCGTAAAGGGGCAACACTCTGTATGTGTCTCTCGCAGAGCCCGGCTGCCAAATTCGAAACGTCCAGCGATTGCGCCCACACGAAAGCTGCCAGCACGGAATGCTGTAGCTGGTTTTCACTGTCCCTTGGAACTGCATTTGCTGCCACACAGACATTCGCTTTCCCCAAAAGCTTTGGTTCGTAAAGGGGCAACACTGTGTATGTGTCTCTCGCAGAGCCCGGCTGCCAAATTCGAAACGTCCAGCGATTGCGCCCACACGAAAGCTGCCAGCACGGAATGCTGTAGCTGGTTTTCACTGTCCCTTGGAAGTGCATTCGCTGCCACACAGACATTCGCTTTCCCCAACAGCTTTGGTTCGTAAAGGGGCAACACTGTGTATGTGTCTCTCGCAGAGCCCGGCTGCCAAATTCGAAACGTCCAGCGATTGCGCCCACACGAAAGCTGCCAACATGGAATGCTGTAGCTGGTTTTCACTGTCCCTTGGAACTGCATTCGCTGCCACACAGACATTCGCTTTCCCCAAAAGCTTTGCTTGGTAATGGGGCAACACTGTGTATGTGTCTCTCGCAGAGCCCGGCTGCCAAATTCGAAACGTCCAGCGATTGCGCCCACACGAAAGCTGCCAGCACGGAATGCTGTAGCTGGTTTTCACTGTCCCTTGGAACTGCATTCGCTGCCACACAGACATTCGCTTTCCCCAAAAGCTTTGCTTGGTAATGGGGCAACACTGTGTATGTGTCTCTCGCAGAGCCCGGCTGCCAAATTCGAAACGTCCAGCGATTGCGCCCACACGAAAGCTGCCAGCACGGAATGCTGTAGCTGGTTTTCACTGTCCCTTGGAACTGCATTTGCTGCCACACAGACATTCGCTTTCCCCAAAAGCTTTGGTTCGTAAAGGGGCAACACTGTGTATGTGTCTCTCGCAGAGCCCGGCTGCCAAATTCGAAACGTCCAGCGATTGCGCCCACACGAAAGCTGCCAGCACGGAATGCTGTAGCTGGTTTTCACTGTCCCTTGGAACTGCATTCGCTGCCACACAGACATTCGCTTTCCCCAAAAGCTTTGGTTCGTAAAGGGGCAACACTGTGTATGTGTCTCTCGCAGAGCCCGGCTGCCAAATTCGAAACGTCCAGCGATTTCTCCCACACGAAAGCTGCCAGCACGGAATGCTGTAGCTGGTTTTCACTGTCCCTTGGAACTGCATTCGCTGCCACACAGACATTCGCTTTCCCCAAAAGCTTTGGTTCGTAAAGGGGCAACACTGTGTATGTGTCTCTCGCAGAGCCCGGCTGCCAAATTCGAAACGTCCAGCGATTGCGCCCACACGAAAGCTGCCAACATGGAATGCTGTAGCTGGTTTTCACTGTCCCTTGGAACTGCATTCGCTGCCACACAGACATTCGCTTTCCCCAAAAGCTTTGCTTGGTAATGGGGCAACACTGTGTATGTGTCTCTCGCAGAGCCCGGCTGCCAAATTCGAAACGTCCAGCGATTTCTCCCACACGAAAGCTGCCAGCACGGAATGCTGTAGCTGGTTTTCACTGTCCCTTGGAACTGCATTCGCTGCCACACAGACATTCGCTTTCCCCAAAAGCTTTGCTTGGTAAAGGGGCAACACTGTGTATGTGTCTCTCGCAGAGCCCGGCTGCCAAATTCGAAACGTCCAGCGATTTCTCCCACACGAAAGCTGCCAGCACGGAATGCTGTAGCTGGTTTTCACTGTCCCTTGGAACTGCATTCGCTGCCACACAGACATTCGCTTTCCCCAAAAGCTTTGGTTCGTAAAGGGGCAACACTGTGTATGTGTCTCTCGCAGAGCCCGGCTGCCAAATTCGAAACGTCCAGCGATTGCGCCCACACGAAAGCTGCCAGCATGGAATGCTGTAGCTGGTTTTCACTGTCCCTTGGAACTGCATTCGCTGCCACACAGACATTCGCTTTCCCCAAAAGCTTTGCTTGGTAATGGGGCAACACTGTGTATGTGTCTCTCGCAGAGCCCGGCTGCCAAATTCGAAACGTCCAGCGATTGCGCCCACACGAAAGCTGCCAGCACGGAATGCTGTAGCTGGTTTTCACTGTCCCTTGGAACTGCATTCGCTGCCACACAGACATTCGCTTTCCCCAAAAGCTTTGGTTCGTAAAGGGGCAACACTGTGTATGTGTCTCTCGCAGAGCCCGGCTGCCAAATTCGAAACGTCCAGCGATTGCGCCCACACGAAAGCTGCCAGCACGGAATGCTGTAGCTGGTTTTCACTGTCCCTTGGAACTGCATTCGCTGCCACACAGACATTCGCTTTCCCCAAAAGCTTTGGTTCGTAAAGGGGCAACACTGTGTATGTGTCTCTCGCAGAGCCCGGCTGCCAAATTCGAAACGTCCAGCGATTGCGCCCACACGAAAGCTGCCAACATGGAATGCTGTAGCTGGTTTTCACTGTCCCTTGGAACTGCATTCGCTGCCACACAGACATTCGCTTTCCCCAAAAGCTTTGCTTGGTAAAGGGGCAACACTGTGTATGTGTCTCTCGCAGAGCCCGGCTGCCAAATTCGAAACGTCCAGCGATTTCTCCCACACGAAAGCTGCCAGCACGGAATGCTGTAGCTGGTTTTCACTGTCCCTTGGAACTGCATTCGCTGCCACACAGACATTCGCTTTCCCCAACAGCTTTGGTTCGTAAAGGGGCAACACTGTGTATGTGTCTCTCGCAGAGCCCGGCTGCCAAATTCGAAACGTCCAGCGATTGCGCCCACACGAAAGCTGCCAGCACGGAATGCTGTAGCTGGTTTTCACTGTCCCTTGGAACTGCATTCGCTGCCACACAGACATTCGCTTTCCCCAAAAGCTTTGGTTCGTAAAGGGGCAACACTGTGTATGTGTCTCTCGCAGAGCCCGGCTGCCAAATTCGAAACGTCCAGCGATTGCGCCCACACGAAAGCTGCCAGCACGGAATGCTGTAGCTGGGTTTCACTGTCCCTTGGAACTGCATTCGCTGCCACACAGACATTCGCTTTCCCCAAAAGCTTTGTTTCGTAAAGGGGCAACACTGTGTATGTGTCTCTCGCAGAGCCCGGCTGCCAAATTCGAAACGTCCAGCGATTGCGCCCACAAGAAAGCTGCCAGCACGGAATGCTGTAGCTGGTTTTCACTGTCCCTTGGAACTGCATTCGCTGCCACACAGACATTCGCTTTCCCCAAAAGCTTTGCTTGGTAAAGGGGCAACACTGTGTATCTCTCTCTCGCAGAGCCCGGCTGCCAAATTCGAAACGTCCAGCGATTGCGCCCACACGAAAGCTGCCAGCACGGAATGCTGTAGCTGGTTTTCACTGTCCCTTGGAACTGCATTCGCTGCCACACAGACATTCGCTTTCCCCAAAAGCTTTGGTTCGTAAAGGGGCAACACTGTGTATGTGTCTCTCGCAGAGCCCGGCTGCCAAATTCGAAACGTCCAGCGATTGCGCCCACACGAAAGCTGCCAGCACGGAATGCTGTAGCTGGTTTTCACTGTCCCTTGGAACTGCATTCGCTGCCACACAGACATTCGCTTTCCCCAAAAGCTTTGGTTCGTAAAGGGGCAACACTGTGTATGTGTCTCTCGCAGAGCCCGGCTGCCAAATTCGAAACGTCCAGCGATTGCGCCCACACGAAAGCTGCCAGCACGGAATGCTCTAGCTGGTTTTCACTGTCCCTTGGAACTGCATTCGCTGCCACACAGACATTCGCTTTCCCCAAAAGCTTTGGTTCGTAAAGGGGCAACACTGTGTATGTGTCTCTCGCAGAGCCCGGCTGCCAAATTCGAAACGTCCAGCGATTGCGCCCACACGAAAGCTGCCAGCACGGAATGCTGTAGCTGGTTTTCACTGTCCCTTGGAACTGCATTCGCTGCCACACAGACATTCGCTTTCCCCAAAAGCTTTGGTTCGTAAAGGGGCAACACTGTGTATCTCTCTCTCGCAGAGCCCGGCTGCCAAATTCGAAACGTCCAGCGATTGCGCCCACACGAAAGCTGCCAGCACGGAATGCTGTAGCTGGTTTTCACTGTCCCTTGGAACTGCATTCGCTGCCACACAGACATTCGCTTTCCCCAAAAGCTTTGGTTCGTAAAGGGGCAACACTGTGTATGTGTCTCTCGCAGAGCCCGGCTGCCAAATTCGAAACGTCCAGCGATTGCGCCCACACGAAAGCTGCCAGCACGGAATGCTGTAGCTGGTTTTCACTGTCCCTTGGAACTGCATTCGCTGCCACACAGACATTCGCTTTCCCCAAAAGCTTTGCTTGGTAATGGGGCAACACTGTGTATGTGTCTCTCGCAGAGCCCGGCTGCCAAATTCGAAACGTCCAGCGATTTCTCCCACACGAAAGCTGCCAGCACGGAATGCTGTAGCTGGTTTTCACTGTCCCTTGGAACTGCATTCGCTGCCACACAGACATTCACTTTCCCCAAAAGCTTTGGTTCGTAAAGGGGCAACACTGTGTACGTGTCTCTCGCAGAGCCCGGCTGCCAAATTCGAAACGTCCAGCGATTGCGCCCACACGAAAGCTGCCAGCACGGAATGCTGTAGCTGGTTTTCACTGTCCCTTGGAACTGCATTCGCTGCCACACAGACATTCGCTTTCCCCAAAAGCTTTGGTTCGTAAAGGGGCAACACTCTGTATGTGTCTCTCGCAGAGCCCGGCTGCCAAATTCGAAACGTCCAGTGATTTCTCCCACACGAAAGCTGCCAGCACGGAATGCTGTAGCTGGTTTTCACTGTCCCTTGGAACTGCATTCGCTGCCACACAGACATTCGCTTTCCCCAAAAGCTTTGTTTCGTAAAGGGGCAACACTGTGTATGTGTCTCTCGCAGAGCCCGGCTGCCAAATTCGAAACGTCCAGCGATTGCGCCCACAAGAAAGCTGCCAGCACGGAATGCTGTAGCTGGTTTTCACTGTCCCTTGGAACTGCATTCGCTGCCACACAGACATTCGCTTTCCCCAAAAGCTTTGGTTCGTAAAGGGGCAACACTGTGTATGTGTCTCTCGCAGAGCCCGGCTGCCAAATTCGAAACGTCCAGCGATTGCGCCCACACGAAAGCTGCCAGCACGGAATGCTGTAGCTGGTTTTCACTGTCCCTTGGAACTGCATTCGCTGCCACACAGACATTCGCTTTCCCCAAAAGCTTTGGTTGGTAAAGGGGCAACACTGTGTATGTGTCTCTCGCAGAGCCCGGCTGCCAAATTCGAAACGTCCAGCGATTGCGCCCACACGAAAGCTGCCAGCACGGAATGCTCTAGCTGGTTTTCACTGTCCCTTGGAACTGCATTCGCTGCCACACAGACATTCGCTTTCCCCAAAAGCTTTGGTTCGTAAAGGGGCAACACTGTGTATGTGTCTCTCGCAGAGCCCGGCTGCCAAATTCGAAACGTCCAGCGATTGCGCCCACACGAAAGCTGCCAGCACGGAATGCTGTAGCTGGTTTTCACTGTCCCTTGGAACTGCATTCGCTGCCACACAGACATTCGCTTTCCCCAAAAGCTTTGGTTCGTAAAGGGGCAACACTGTGTATGTGTCTCTCGCAGAGCCCGGCTGCCAAATTCGAAACGTCCAGCGATTGCGCCCACACGAAAGCTGCCAGCACGGAATGCTGTAGCTGGTTTTCACTGTCCCTTGGAACTGCATTCGCTGCCACACAGACATTCGCTTTCCCCAAAAGCTTTGCTTGGTAAAGGGGCAACACTGTGTATGTGTCTCTCGCAGAGCCCGGCTGCCAAATTCGAAACGTCCAGCGATTTCTCCCACACGAAAGCTGCCAGCACGGAATGCTGTAGCTGGTTTTCACTGTCCCTTGGAACTGCATTCGCTGCCACACAGACATTCACTTTCCCCAAAAGCTTTGGTTCGTAAAGGGGCAACACTGTGTACGTGTCTCTCGCAGAGCCCGGCTGCCAAATTCGAAACGTCCAGCGATTGCGCCCACACGAAAGCTGCCAGCATGGAATGCTGTAGCTGGTTTTCACTGTCCCTTGGAACTGCATTCGCTGCCACACAGACATTCGCTTTCCCCAAAAGCTTTGGTTCGTAAAGGGGCAACACTGTGTATGTGTCTCTCGCAGAGCCCGGCTGCCAAATTCGAAACGTCCAGCGATTGCGCCCACACGAAAGCTGCCAGCACGGAATGCTGTAGCTGGTTTTCACTGTCCCTTGGAACTGCATTCGCTGCCACACAGACATTCGCTTTCCCCAAAAGCTTTGGTTCGTAAAGGGGCAACACTCTGTATGTGTCTCTCGCAGAGCCCGGCTGCCAAATTCGAAACGTCCAGTGATTTCTCCCACACGAAAGCTGCCAGCACGGAATGCTGTAGCTGGTTTTCACTGTCCCTTGGAACTGCATTCGCTGCCACACAGACATTCGCTTTCCCCAACAGCTTTGGTTCGTAAAGGGGCAACACTGTGTATGTGTCTCTCGCAGAGCCCGGCTGCCAAATTCGAAACGTCCAGCGATTGCGCCCACACGAAAGCTGCCAGCACGGAATGCTGTAGCTGGTTTTCACTGTCCCTTGGAACTGCATTCGCTGCCACACAGACATTCGCTTTCCCCAAAAGCTTTGGTTCGTAAAGGGGCAACACTGTGTATGTGTCTCTCGCAGAGCCCGGCTGCCAAATTCGAAACGTCCAGCGATTGCGCCCACACGAAAGCTGCCAGCACGGAATGCTGTAGCTGGTTTTCACTGTCCCTTGGAACTGCATTCGCTGCCACACAGACATTCGCTTTCCCCAAAAGCTTTGGTTCGTAAAGGGGCAACACTGTGTATGTGTCTCTCGCAGAGCCCGGCTGCCAAATTCGAAACGTCCAGTGATTTCTCCCACACGAAAGCTGCCAGCACGGAATGCTGTAGCTGGTTTTCACTGTCCCTTGGAACTGCATTCGCTGCCACACAGACATTCGCTTTCCCCAAAAGCTTTGGTTCGTAAAGGGGCAACACTGTGTATGTGTCTCTCGCAGAGCCCGGCTGCCAAATTCGAAACGTCCAGCGATTGCGCCCACACGAAAGCTGCCAGCACGGAATGCTGTAGCTGGGTTTCACTGTCCCTTGGAACTGCATTCGCTGCCACACAGACATTCGCTTTCCCCAAAAGCTTTGGTTCGTAAAGGGGCAACACTGTGTATGTGTCTCTCGCAGAGCCCGGCTGCCAAATTCGAAACGTCCAGCGATTTCTCCCACAAGAAAGCTGCCAGCACGGAATGCTGTAGCTGGTTTTCACTGTCCCTTGGAACTGCATTCGCTGCCACACAGACATTCGCTTTCCCCAAAAGCTTTGGTTCGTAAAGGGGCAACACTGTGTATGTGTCTCTCGCAGAGCCCGGCTGCCAAATTCGAAACGTCCAGCGATTGCGCCCACACGAAAGCTGCCAGCACGGAATGCTGTAGCTGGTTTTCACTGTCCCTTGGAAGTGCATTCGCTGCCACACAGACATTCGCTTTCCCCAAAAGCTTTGGTTCGTAAAGGGGCAACACTGTGTATGTGTCTCTCGCAGAGCCCGGCTGCCAAATTCGAAACGTCCAGCGATTGCGCCCACACGAAAGCTGCCAGCACGGAATGCTGTAGCTGGTTTTCACTGTCCCTTGGAACTGCATTCGCTGCCACACAGACATTCGCTTTCCCCAAAAGCTTTGCTTGGTAATGGGGCAACACTGTGTATGTGTCTCTCGCAGAGCCCGGCTGCCAAATTCGAAACGTCCAGCGATTGCGCCCACACGAAAGCTGCCAGCACGGAATGCTGTAGCTGGTTTTCACTGTCCCTTGGAACTGCATTCGCTGCCACACAGACATTCGCTTTCCCCAAAAGCTTTGGTTCGTAAAGGGGCAACACTGTGTATGTGTCTCTCGCAGAGCCCGGCTGCCAAATTCGAAACGTCCAGCGATTGCGCCCACAAGAAAGCTGCCAGCACGGAATGCTGTAGCTGGTTTTCACTGTCCCTTGGAACTGCATTCGCTGCCACACAGACATTCGCTTTCCCCAAAAGCTTTGGTTCGTAAAGGGGCAACACTCTGTATGTGTCTCTCGCAGAGCCCGGCTGCCAAATTCGAAACGTCCAGCGATTGCGCCCACACGAAAGCTGCCAGCACGGAATGCTGTAGCTGGTTTTCACTGTCCCTTGGAAGTGCATTCGCTGCCACACAGACATTCGCTTTCCCCAACAGCTTTGGTTCGTAAAGGGGCAACACTGTGTATGTGTCTCTCGCAGAGCCCGGCTGCCAAATTCGAAACGTCCAGCGATTGCGCCCACACGAAAGCTGCCAGCACGGAATGCTGTAGCTGGTTTTCACTGTCCCTTGGAACTGCATTCGCTGCCACACAGACATTCGCTTTCCCCAAAAGCTTTGGTTCGTAAAGGGGCAACACTGTGTATGTGTCTCTCGCAGAGCCCGGCTGCCAAATTCGAAACGTCCAGCGATTGCGCCCACAAGAAAGCTGCCAGCACGGAATGCTGTAGCTGGTTTTCACTGTCCCTTGGAACTGCATTCGCTGCCACACAGACATTCGCTTTCCCCAAAAGCTTTGGTTCGTAAAGGGGCAACACTCTGTATGTGTCTCTCGCAGAGCCCGGCTGCCAAATTCGAAACGTCCAGCGATTGCGCCCACACGAAAGCTGCCAGCACGGAATGCTGTAGCTGGTTTTCACTGTCCCTTGGAACTGCATTCGCTGCCACACAGACATTCGCTTTCCCCAAAAGCTTTGGTTCGTAAAGGGGCAACACTGTGTATGTGTCTCTCGCAGAGCCCGGCTGCCAAATTCGAAACGTCCAGCGATTGCGCCCACACGAAAGCTGCCAGCACGGAATGCTGTAGCTGGTTTTCACTGTCCCTTGGAACTGCATTCGCTGCCACACAGACATTCGCTTTCCCCAAAAGCTTTGGTTCGTAAAGGGGCAACACTGTGTATGTGTCTCTCGCAGAGCCCGGCTGCCAAATTCGAAACGTCCAGCGATTGCGCCCACACGAAAGCTGCCAGCACGGAATGCTGTAGCTGGTTTTCACTGTCCCTTGGAACTGCATTCGCTGCCACACAGACATTCGCTTTCCCCAAAAGCTTTGCTTGGTAATGGGGCAACACTGTGTATGTGTCTCTCGCAGAGCCCGGCTGCCAAATTCGAAACGTCCAGCGATTGCGCCCACACGAAAGCTGCCAGCACGGAATGCTGTAGCTGGTTTTCACTGTCCCTTGGAACTGCATTCGCTGCCACACAGACATTCGCTTTCCCCAAAAGCTTTGGTTCGTAAAGGGGCAACACTGTGTATGTGTCTCTCGCAGAGCCCGGCTGCCAAATTCGAAACGTCCAGCGATTGCGCCCACAAGAAAGCTGCCAGCACGGAATGCTGTAGCTGGTTTTCACTGTCCCTTGGAACTGCATTCGCTGCCACACAGACATTCGCTTTCCCCAAAAGCTTTGGTTCGTAAAGGGGCAACACTCTGTATGTGTCTCTCGCAGAGCCCGGCTGCCAAATTCGAAACGTCCAGCGATTGCGCCCACACGAAAGCTGCCAGCACGGAATGCTGTAGCTGGTTTTCACTGTCCCTTGGAAGTGCATTCGCTGCCACACAGACATTCGCTTTCCCCAACAGCTTTGGTTCGTAAAGGGGCAACACTGTGTATGTGTCTCTCGCAGAGCCCGGCTGCCAAATTCGAAACGTCCAGCGATTGCGCCCACACGAAAGCTGCCAGCACGGAATGCTGTAGCTGGTTTTCACTGTCCCTTGGAACTGCATTCGCTGCCACACAGACATTCGCTTTCCCCAAAAGCTTTGGTTCGTAAAGGGGCAACACTGTGTATGTGTCTCTCGCAGAGCCCGGCTGCCAAATTCGAAACGTCCAGCGATTGCGCCCACACGAAAGCTGCCAGCACGGAATGCTGTAGCTGGTTTTCACTGTCCCTTGGAACTGCATTCGCTGCCACACAGACATTCGCTTTCCCCAAAAGCTTTGGTTCGTAAAGGGGCAACACTGTGTATGTGTCTCTCGCAGAGCCCGGCTGCCAAATTCGAAACGTCCAGTGATTTCTCCCACACGAAAGCTGCCAGCACGGAATGCTGTAGCTGGTTTTCACTGTCCCTTGGAACTGCATTCGCTGCCACACAGACATTCGCTTTCCCCAAAAGCTTTGGTTCGTAAAGGGGCAACACTGTGTATGTGTCTCTCGCAGAGCCCGGCTGCCAAATTCGAAACGTCCAGCGATTGCGCCCACACGAAAGCTGCCAGCACGGAATGCTGTAGCTGGTTTTCACTGTCCCTTGGAACTGCATTCGCTGCCACACAGACATTCGCTTTCCCCAAAAGCTTTGGTTCGTAAAGGGGCAACACTGTGTATGTGTCTCTCGCAGAGCCCGGCTGCCAAATTCGAAACGTCCAGCGATTTCTCCCACACGAAAGCTGCCAGCACGGAATGCTGTAGCTGGTTTTCACTGTCCCTTGGAACTGCATTCGCTGCCACACAGACATTCGCTTTCCCCAAAAGCTTTGGTTCGTAAAGGGGCAACACTGTGTATGTGTCTCTCGCAGAGCCCGGCTGCCAAATTCGAAACGTCCAGCGATTGCGCCCACACGAAAGCTGCCAGCACGGAATGCTGTAGCTGGGTTTCACTGTCCCTTGGAAGTGCATTCGCTGCCACACAGACATTCGCTTTCCCCAAAAGCTTTGCTTGGTAATGGGGCAACACTGTGTATGTGTCTCTCGCAGAGCCCGGCTGCCAAATTCGAAACGTCCAGCGATTGCGCCCACACGAAAGCTGCCAGCACGGAATGCTGTAGCTGGTTTTCACTGTCCCTTGGAACTGCATTCGCTGCCACACAGACATTCGCTTTCCCCAAAAGCTTTGCTTGGTAATGGGGCAACACTGTGTATGTGTCTCTCGCAGAGCCCGGCTGCCAAATTCGAAACGTCCAGCGATTGCGCCCACACGAAAGCTGCCAGCACGGAATGCTGTAGCTGGTTTTCACTGTCCCTTGGAACTGCATTCGCTGCCACACAGACATTCGCTTTCCCCAAAAGCTTTGCTTGGTAAAGGGGCAACACTGTGTATGTGTCTCTCGCAGAGCCCGGCTGCCAAATTCGAAACGTCCAGCGATTGCGCCCACACGAAAGCTGCCAGCACGGAATGCTGTAGCTGGTTTTCACTGTCCCTTGGAAGTGCATTCGCTGCCACACAGACATTCGCTTTCCCCAACAGCTTTGGTTCGTAAAGGGGCAACACTGTGTATGTGTCTCTCGCAGAGCCCGGCTGCCAAATTCGAAACGTCCAGCGATTGCGCCCACACGAAAGCTGCCAGCACGGAATGCTGTAGCTGGTTTTCACTGTCCCTTGGAACTGCATTCGCTGCCACACAGACATTCGCTTTCCCCAAAAGCTTTGGTTCGTAAAGGGGCAACACTGTGTATGTGTCTCTCGCAGAGCCCGGCTGCCAAATTCGAAACGTCCAGCGATTGCGCCCACACGAAAGCTGCCAGCACGGAATGCTGTAGCTGGTTTTCACTGTCCCTTGGAACTGCATTCGCTGCCACACAGACATTCGCTTTCCCCAAAAGCTTTGGTTCGTAAAGGGGCAACACTGTGTATGTGTCTCTCGCAGAGCCCGGCTGCCAAATTCGAAACGTCCAGCGATTGCGCCCACACGAAAGCTGCCAGCACGGAATGCTGTAGCTGGTTTTCACTGTCCCTTGGAACTGCATTCGCTGCCACACAGACATTCGCTTTCCCCAAAAGCTTTGCTTGGTAATGGGGCAACACTGTGTATGTGTCTCTCGCAGAGCCCGGCTGCCAAATTCGAAACGTCCAGCGATTGCGCCCACACGAAAGCTGCCAGCACGGAATGCTGTAGCTGGTTTTCACTGTCCCTTGGAACTGCATTCGCTGCCACACAGACATTCGCTTTCCCCAAAAGCTTTGGTTCGTAAAGGGGCAACACTGTGTATGTGTCTCTCGCAGAGCCCGGCTGCCAAATTCGAAACGTCCAGCGATTGCGCCCACACGAAAGCTGCCAGCACGGAATGCTGTAGCTGGGTTTCACTGTCCCTTGGAACTGCATTCGCTGCCACACAGACATTCGCTTTCCCCAACAGCTTTGGTTCGTAAGCGGCAACACTGTGTATCTCTCTCTCGCAGAGCCCGGCTGCCAAATTCGAAACGTCCAGCGATTGCGCCCACACGAAAGCTGCCAGCACGGAATGCTGTAGCTGGTTTTCACTGTCCCTTGGAACTGCATTCGCTGCCACACAGACATTCGCTTTCCCCAAAAGCTTTGGTTCGTAAAGGGGCAACACTGTGTATGTGTCTCTCGCAGACCCGGCTGCCAAATTCGAAACGTCCAGTGATTTCTCCCACACGAAAGCTGCCAGCACGGAATGCTGTAGCTGGTTTTCACTGTCCCTTGGAACTGCATTCGCTGCCACACAGACATTCGCTTTCCCCAAAAGCTTTGCTTGGTAGTGGGGCAACACTGTGTATCTCTCTCTCGCAGAGCCCGGCTGCCAAATTCGAAACGTCCAGCGATTGCGCCCACACGAAAGCTGCCAGCACGGAATGCTGTAGCTGGTTTTCACTGTCCCTTGGAACTGCATTCGCTGCCACACAGACATTCGCTTTCCCCAAAAGCTTTGCTTGGTAATGGGGCAACACTGTGTATGTGTCTCTCGCAGAGCCCGGCTGCCAAATTCGAAACGTCCAGCGATTGCGCCCACACGAAAGCTGCCAGCACGGAATGCTGTAGCTGGTTTTCACTGTCCCTTGGAACTGCATTCGCTGCCACACAGACATTCGCTTTCCCCAAAAGCTTTGCTTGGTAAAGGGGCAACACTGTGTATGTGTCTCTCGCAGAGCCCGGCTAACAAATTCGAAACGTCCAGCGATTGCGCCCACACGAAAGCTGCCAGCACGGAATGCTGTAGCTGGTTTTCACTGTCCCTTGGAACTGCATTCGCTGCCACACAGACATTCGCTTTCCCCAAAAGCTTTGGTTGGTAAAGGGGCAACACTGTGTATGTGTCTCTCGCAGAGCCCGGCTGCCAAATTCGAAACGTCCAGCGATTGCGCCCACACGAAAGCTGCCAGCACGGAATGCTGTAGCTGGTTTTCACTGTCCCTTGGAACTGCATTCGCTGCCACACAGACATTCGCTTTCCCCAAAAGCTTTGCTTGGTAGTGGGGCAACACTGTGTATCTCTCTCTCGCAGAGCCCGGCTGCCAAATTCGAAACGTCCAGCGATTTCTCCCACACGAAAGCTGCCAGCACGGAATGCTGTAGCTGGTTTTCACTGTCCCTTGGAACTGCATTCGCTGCCACACAGACATTCGCTTTCCCCAAAAGCTTTGGTTCGTAGAGGGGCAACACTGCGTATGTGTCTCTCGCAGAGCCCGGCTGCCAAATTCGAAACGTCCAGCGATTGCGCCCACACGAAAGCTGCCAGCACGGAATGCTGTAGCTGGTTTTCACTGTCCCTTGGAACTGCATTCGCTGCCACACAGACATTCGCTTTCCCCAAAAGCTTTGGTTCGTAAAGGGGCAACACTGTGTATGTGTCTCTCGCAGAGCCCGGCTGCCAAATTCGAAACGTCCAGCGATTGCGCCCACACGAAAGCTGCCAGCACGGAATGCTGTAGCTGGTTTTCACTGTCCCTTGGAACTGCATTCGCTGCCACACAGACATTCGCTTTCCCCAAAAGCTTTGCTTGGTAGTGGGGCAACACTGTGTATCTCTCTCTCGCAGAGCCCGGCTGCCAAATTCGAAACGTCCAGCGATTTCTCCCACACGAAAGCTGCCAGCACGGAATGCTGTAGCTGGTTTTCACTGTCCCTTGGAACTGCATTCACTGCCACACAGACATTCGCTTTCCCCAAAAGCTTTGGTTCGTAGAGGGGCAACGCTGTGTATGTGTCTCTCGCAGAGCCCGGCTGCCAAATTCGAAACGTCCAGCGATTGCGCCCACACGAAAGCTGCCAGCACGGAATGCTGTAGCTGGTTTTCACTGTCCCTTGGAACTGCATTCGCTGCCACACAGACATTCGCTTTCCCCAAAAGCTTTGCTTGGTAATGGGGCAACACTGTGTATGTGTCTCTCGCAGAGCCCGGCTGCCAAATTCGAAACGTCCAGCGATTGCGCCCACACGAAAGCTGCCAGCACGGAATGCTGTAGCTGGTTTTCACTGTCCCTTGGAACTGCATTCGCTGCCACACAGACATTCGCTTTCCCCAAAAGCTTTGCTTGGTAGTGGGGCAACACTGTGTATGTGTCTCTCGCAGAGCCCGGCTGCCAAATTCGAAACGTCCAGCGATTGCGCCCACACGAAAGCTGCCAGCACGGAATGCTGTAGCTGGTTTTCACTGTCCCTTGGAACTGCATTCGCTGCCACACAGACATTCGCTTTCCCCAAAAGCTTTGCTTGGTAATGGGGCAACACTGTGTATCTCTCTCTCGCAGAGCCCGGCTGCCAAATTCGAAACGTCCAGCGATTTCTCCCACACGAAAGCTGCCAGCACGGAATGCTGTAGCTGGTTTTCACTGTCCCTTGGAACTGCATTCGCTGCCACACAGACATTCGCTTTCCCCAAAAGCTTTGGTTCGTAAAGGGGCAACACTGCGTATGTGTCTCTCGCAGAGCCCGGCTGCCAAACTCGAAACGTCCAGCGATTGCGCCCACACGAAATCTGCTGGCACGGAATGCTGTAGCTGGTTTTCACTGTCCCTTGGAACTGCATTCGCTGCCACACAGACATTCGCTTTCCCCAAAAGCTTTGGTTCGTAAAGGGGCAACACTGTGTATGTGTCTCTCGCAGAGCCCGGCTAACAAATTCGAAACGTCCAGCGATTTCTCCCACACGAAAGCTGCCAGCACGGAATGCTGTAGCTGGTTTTCACTGTCCCTTGGAACTGCATTCGCTGCCACACAGACATTCGCTTTCCCCAAAAGCTTTGCTTGGTAGTGGGGCAACACTGTGTATGTGTCTCTCGCAGAGCCCGGCTGCCAAATTCGAAACGTCCAGCGATTTCTCCCACACGAAAGCTGCCAGCACGGAATGCTGTAGCTGGTTTTCACTGTCCCTTGGAACTGCATTCGCTGCCACACAGACATTCGCTTTCCCCAAAAGCTTTGCTTGGTAGTGGGGCAACACTGTGTATCTCTCTCTCGCTGAGCCCGGCTGCCAAATTCGAAACGTCCAGCGATTGCGCCCACACGAAAGCTGCCAGCACGGAATGCTGTAGCTGGTTTTCACTGTCCCTTGGAACTGCATTCGCTGCCACACAGACATTCGCTTTCCCCAAAAGCTTTGCTTGGTAAAGGGGCAACACTGTGTATGTGTCTCTCGCAGAGCCCGGCTAACAAATTCGAAACGTCCAGCGATTTCTCCCACACGAAAGCTGCCAGCACGGAATGCTGTAGCTGGTTTTCACTGTCCCTTGGAACTGCATTCGCTGCCACACAGACATTCGCTTTCCCCAAAAGCTTTGGTTCGTAAAGGGGCAACACTGCGTATGTGTCTTTCGCAGAGCCCGGCTGCCAAATTCGAAACGTCCAGCGATTGCGCCCACACGAAAGCTGCCAGCACGGAATGCTGTAGCTGGTTTTCACTGTCCCTTGGAACTGCATTCGCTGCCACACAGACATTCGCTTTCCCCAAAAGCTTTGGTTCGTAATGGGGCAACACTGTGTATGTGTCTCTCGCAGAGCCCGGCTGCCAAATTCGAAACGTCCAGCGATTGCGCCCACACGAAAGCTGCCAGCACGGAATGCTGTAGCTGGTTTTCACTGTCCCTTGGAACTGCATTCGCTGCCACACAGACATTCTCTTTCCCCAAAAGCTTTGGTTGGTAAAGGGGCAACACTGTGTATGTGTCTCTCGCAGAGCCCGGCTGCCAAATTCGAAACGTCCAGCGATTGCGCCCACACAAAAGCTGCCAGCACGGAATGCTGTAGCTGGTTTTCACTGTCCCTTGGAACTGCATTCGCTGCCGCACAGACATTCGCTTTCCCCAGAAGCTTTGCTTGGTAATGGGGCAACACCGTGTATCTCTCTCTCGCAGAGCCCGGCTGCCAAATTCGAGACGTCCAGCGATTGCGCCCACAAGAAAGCTGCCAGCACGGAATGCTGCAGCTGGTTTTCACTGTCCCTTGGAACTGCATTCGCTGCCACACAGACATTCGCTTTCCCCAACAGCTTTGCTTGGTAATGGGGCAACACTGTGTATGTGTCTCTCGATGAGCCCGGCTGCCAAATTCGAAACGTCCAGCGATTTCTCCCACACGAAAGCTGCCAGCACGGAATGCTGTAGCTGGTTTTCACTGTCCCTTGGAACTGCATTCGCTGCCACACAGACATTCGCTTTCCCCAAAAGCTTTGCTTGGTAATGGGGCAACACTGTGTATGTGTCTCTCGATGAGCCCGGCTGCCAAATTCGAAACGTCCAGCGATTTCGCCCACACGAAAGCTGCCAGCACGGAATGCTGTAGCTGGTTTTCACTGTCCCTTGGAACTGCATTCGCTGCCACACAGACATTCGCTTTCCCCAGAAGCTTTGCTTGGTAATGGGGCAACACTGTGTATGTGTCTCTCGCAGAGCCCGGCTGCCAAATTCGAAACGTCCAGCGATTGCGCCCACACGAAATCTGCCAGCACGGAATGCTGTAGCTGGTTTTCACTGTCCCTTGGAACTGCATTCGCTGCCACACAGACATTCGCTTTCCCCAAAAGCTTTGCTTGGTAATGGGGCAACACTGTGTATGTGTCTCTCGCAGAGCCCGGCTGCCAAATTTGAAACGTCCAGCGATTGCGCCCACACGAAAGCTGCCAGCACGGAATGCTGTAGCTGGTTTTCACTGTCCCTTGGAACTGCATTCGCTGCCGCACAGACATTCGCTTTCCACAAAAGCTTTGCTTGGTAATGGGGCAACACCGTGTATCTCTCTCTCGCAGAGCCCGGCTGCCAAATTCGAAACGTCCAGCGATTGCGCCCACAAGAAAGCTGCCAGCACGGAATGCTGTAGCTGGTTTTCACTGTCCCTTGGAACTGCATTCGCTGCCACACAGACATTCGCTTTCCCCAAAAGCTTAGTTTCGTAAAGGGGCAACACTGTGTATGTGTCTCTCGCAGAGCCCGGCTGCCAAATTCGAAACGTCCAGCGATTTCTCCCACACGAAATCTGCCAGCACGGAATGCTGTAGCTGGTTTTCACTGTCCCTTGGAACTGCATTCGCTGCGACACAGACATTCGCTTTCCCCAAAAGCTTTGCTTGGTAAAGGGGCAACACTGTGTATGTGTCTCTCGCAGAGCCCGGCTAACAAATTCGAAACGTCCAGCGATTGCGCCCACACGAAAGCTGCCAGCACGGAATGCTGTAGCTGGTTTTCACTGTCCCTTGGAACTGCATTCGCTGCCACACAGACATTCGCTTTCCCCAGAAGCTTTGCTTGGTAATGGGGCAACACTGTGTATGTGTCTCTCGCAGAGCCCGGCTGCCAAATTCGAAACGTCCAGCGATTTCTCCCACACGAAAGCTGCCAGCACGGAATGCTGTAGCTGGTTTTCACTGTCCCTTGGAACTGCATTCGCTGCCACACAGACATTCGCTTTCCCCAAAAGCTTTGCTTGGTAGTGGGGCAACACTGTGTATGTGTCTCTCGCAGAGCCCGGCTGCCAAATTCGAAACGTCCAGCGATTTCTCCCACACGAAAGCTGCCAGCACGGAATGCTGTAGCTGGTTTTCACTGTCCCTTGGAACTGCATTCGCTGCCACACAGACATTCGCTTTCCCCAAAAGCTTTGCTTGGTAGTGGGGCAACACTGTGTATCTCTCTCTCGCTGAGCCCGGCTGCCAAATTCGAAACGTCCAGCGATTGCGCCCACACGAAAGCTGCCAGCACGGAATGCTGTAGCTGGTTTTCACTGTCCCTTGGAACTGCATTCGCTGCCACACAGACATTCGCTTTCCCTAAAAGCTTTGCTTGGTAAAGGGGCAACACTGTGTATGTGTCTCTCGCAGAGCCCGGCTAACAAATTCGAAACGTCCAGCGATTTCTCCCACACGAAAGCTGCCAGCACGGAATGCTGTAGCTGGTTTTCACTGTCCCTTGGAACTGCATTCGCTGCCACACAGACATTCGCTTTCCCCAAAAGCTTTGCTTGGTAAAGGGGCAACACTGCGTATGTGTCTCTCGCAGAGCCCGGCTGCCAAATTCGAAACGTCCAGCGATTGCGCCCACACGAAAGCTGCCAGCACGGAATGCTGTAGCTGGTTTTCACTGTCCCTTGGAACTGCATTCGCTGCCACACAGACATTCGCTTTCCCCAAAAGCTTTGGTTCGTAAAGGGGCAACACTGTGTATGTGTCTCTCGCAGAGCCCGGCTGCCAAATTCGAAACGTCCAGCGATTGCGCCCACACGAAAGCTGCCAGCACGGAATGCTGTAGCTGGTTTTCACTGTCCCTTGGAACTGCATTCGCTGCCACACAGACATTCGCTTTCCCCAGAAGCTTTGCTTGGTAATGGGGCAACACTGTGTATCTCTCTCTCGCAGAGCCCGGCTGCCAAATTCGAAACGTCCAGAGATTGCGCCCACACGAAAGCTGCCAGCACGGAATGCTGTAGCTGGTTTTCACTGTCCCTTGGAACTGCATTCGCTGCCACACAGACATTCGCTTTCCCCAAAAGCTTTGGTTGGTAAAGGGGCAACACTGTGTATGTGTCTCTCGCAGAGCCCGGCTGCCAAATTCGAAACGTCCAGTGATTGCGCCCACACAAAAGCTGCCAGCACGGAATGCTGTAGCTGGTTTTCACTGTCCCTTGGAACTGCATTCGCTGCCGCACAGACATTCGCTTTCCCCAGAAGCTTTGCTTGGTAATGGGGCAACACCGTGTATCTCTCTCTCGCAGAGCCCGGCTGCCTAATTCGAAACGTCCAGCGATTGCGCCCACAAGAAAGCTGCCAGCACGGAATGCTGCAGCTGGTTTTCACTGTCCCTTGGAACTGCATTCGCTGCCACACAGACATTCGCTTTCCCCAAAAGTTTAGGTTCGTAAAGGGGCAACACTCTCTATGTGTCTCTCGCAGAGCCCGGCTGCCAAATTCGAAACGTCCAGCGATTGCGCCCACACGAAAGCTGCCAGCACGGAATGCTGTAGCTGGTTTTCACTGTCCCTTGGAACTGCATTCGCTGCCACACAGACATTCGCTTTCCCCAGAAGCTTTGCTTGGTAATGGGGCAACACTGTGTATCTCTCTCTCGCAGAGCCCGGCTGCCAAATTCGAAACGTCCAGCGATTGCGCCCACACGAAAGCTGCCAGCACGGAATGCTGTAGCTGGTTTTCACTGTCCCTTGGAACTGCATTCGCTGCCACACAGACATTCGCTTTCCCCAAAAGCTTTGGTTCGTAAAGGGGCAACACTGTGTATGTGTCTCTCGCAGAGCCCGGCTGCCAAATTCGAAACGTCCAGCGATTTCTCCCACACGAAATCTGCCAGCACGGAATGCTGTAGCTGGTTTTCACTGTCCCTTGGAACTGCATTCGCTGCCACACAGACATTCGCTTTCCCCAAAAGCTTTGCTTGGTAATGGGGCAACACTGTGTATGTGTCTCTCGCAGAGCCCGGCTGCCAAATTCGAAACGTCCAGCGATTTCTCCCACACGAAAGCTGCCAGCACGGAATGCTGTAGCTGGTTTTCACTGTCCCTTGGAACTGCATTCGCTGCCGCACAGACATTCGCTTTCCACAAAAGCTTTGCTTGGTAATGGGGCAACACCATGTATCTCTCTCTCGCAGAGCCCGGCTGCCAAATTCGAAACGTCCAGCGATTGCGCCCACAAGAAAGCTGCCAGCACGGAATGCTGTAGCTGGTTTTCACTGTCCCTTGGAACTGCATTCGCTGCCACACAGACATTCGCTTTCCCCAGAAGCTTTGCTTGGTAATGGGGCAACACTGTGTATGTGTCTCTCGCAGAGCCCGGCTGCCAAATTCGAAACGTCCAGCGATTTCTCCCACACGAAAGCTGCCAGCACGGAATGCTGTAGCTGGTTTTCACTGTCCCTTGGAACTGCATTCGCTGCCACACAGACATTCGCTTTCCCCAAAAGCTTTGGTTCGTAAAGGGGCAACACTGTGTATGTGTCTCTCGCAGAGCCCGGCTGCCAAATTCGAAACGTCCAGCGATTTCTCCCACACGAAAGCTGCCAGCACGGAATGCTGTAGCTGGTTTTCACTGTCCCTTGGAACTGCATTCGCTGCCACACAGACATTCGCTTTCCCCAAAAGCTTTGCTTGGTAGTGGGGCAACACTGTGTATCTCTCTCTCGCAGAGCCCGGCTGCCAAATTCGAAACGTCCAGCGATTGCGCCCACACGAAAGCTGCCAGCACGGAATGCTGTAGCTGGTTTTCACTGTCCCTTGGAACTGCATTCGCTGCCACACAGACATTCGCTTTCCCCAAAAGCTTTGGTTCGTAAAGGGGCAACATTGTGTATGTGTCTCTCGCAGAGCCCGGCTGCCAAATTCGAAACGTCCAGCGATTGCGCCCACACGAAAGCTGCCAGCACGGAATGCTGTAGCTGGTTTTCACTGTCCCTTGGAACTGCATTCCCTGCCACACAGACATTCGCTTTCCCCAGAAGCTTTGCTTGGTAATGGGGCAACACTGTGTATGTGTCTCTCGCAGAGCCCGGCTGCCAAATTCGAAACGTCCAGCGATTGCGCCCACACGAAAGCTGCCAGCACGGAATGCTGTAGCTGGTTTTCACTGTCCCTTGGAACTGCATTCGCTGCCACACAGACATTCGCTTTCCCCAAAAGCTTTGCTTGGTAATGGGGCAACACTGTGTATGTGTCTCTCGCAGAGCCTGGCTGCCAAATTCGAAACGTCCAGCGATTTCTCCCACACGAAAGCTGCCAGCACGGAATGCTGTAGCTGGTTTTCACTGTCCCTTGGAACTGCATTCGCTGCCACACAGACATTCGCTTTCCCCAAAAGCTTTGCTTGGTAGTGGGGCAACACTGTGTATCTCTGTCTCGCAGAGCCCGGCTGCCAAATTCGAAACGTCCAGCGATTGCGCCCACACGAAAGCTGCCAGCACGGAATGCTGTAGCTGGTTTTCACTGTCCCTTGGAACTGCATTCGCTGCCACACAGACATTCGCTTTCCCCAAAAGCTTTGGTTCGTAAAGGGGCAACACTGTGTATGTGTCTCTCGCAGAGCCCGGCTAACAAATTCGAAACGTCCAGCGATTGCGCCCACACGAAATCTGCCAGCACGGAATGCTGTAGCTGGTTTACACTGTCCCTTGGAACTGCATTCGCTGCCACACAGACATGCGCTTTCCCCAAAAGCTTTGCTTGGTAATGGGGCAACACTGTGTATGTGTCTCTCGCAGAGCCCGGCTGCCAAATTCGAAACGTCCAGCGATTTCGCCCACACGAAAGCTGCCAGCACGGAATGCTGTAGCTGGTTTTCACTGTCCCTTGGAACTGCATTCGCTGCCACACAGACATTCGCTTTCCCCAAAAGCTTTGGTTCGTAAAGGGGCAACACTGCGTATGTGTCTCTCGCAGAGCCCGGCTGCCTAACTCGAAACGTCCAGCGATTGCGCCCACACGAAATCTGCTGGCACGGAATGCTGTAGCTGGTTTTCACTGTCCCTTGGAACTGCATTCGCTGCCACACAGACATTCGCTTTCCCCAAAAGCTTTGGTTCGTAAAGGGGCAACACTGTGTATGTGTCTCTCGCAGAGCCCGGCTAACAAATTCGAAACGTCCAGCGATTTCTCCCACACGAAAGCTGCCAGCACGGAATGCTGTAGCTGGTTTTCACTGTCCCTTGGAACTGCATTCGCTGCCACACAGACATTCGCTTTCCCCAAAAGCTTTGCTTGGTAGTGGGGCAACACTGTGTATGTGTCTCTCGCAGAGCCCGGCTGCCAAATTCGAAACGTCCAGCGATTTCTCCCACACGAAAGCTGCCAGCACGGAATGCTGTAGCTGGTTTTCACTGTCCCTTGGAACTGCATTCGCTGCCACACAGACATTCGCTTTCCCCAAAAGCTTTGGTTCGTAAAGGGGCAACATTGTGTATGTGTCTCTCGCAGAGCCCGGCTGCCAAATTCGAAACGTCCAGCGATTGCGCCCACACGAAAGCTGCCAGCACGGAATGCTGTAGCTGGTTTTCACTGTCCCTTGGAACTGCATTCCCTGCCACACAGACATTCGCTTTCCCCAGAAGCTTTGCTTGGTAATGGGGCAACACTGTGTATGTGTCTCTCGCAGAGCCCGGCTGCCAAATTCGAAACGTCCAGCGATTGCGCCCACACGAAAGCTGCCAGCACGGAATGCTGTAGCTGGTTTTCACTGTCCCTTGGAACTGCATTCGCTGCCACACAGACATTCGCTTTCCCCAAAAGCTTTGCTTGGTAATGGGGCAACACTGTGTATGTGTCTCTCGCAGAGCCCGGCTGCCAAATTCGAAACGTCCAGCGATTTCTCCCACACGAAAGCTGCCAGCACGGAATGCTGTAGCTGGTTTTCACTGTCCCTTGGAACTGCATTCGCTGCCACACAGACATTCGCTTTCCCCAAAAGCTTTGCTTGGTAGTGGGGCAACACTGTGTATCTCTGTCTCGCAGAGCCCGGCTGCCAAATTCGAAACGTCCAGCGATTGCGCCCACACGAAAGCTGCCAGCACGGAATGCTGTAGCTGGTTTTCACTGTCCCTTGGAACTGCATTCCCTGCCACACAGACATTCGCTTTCCCCAAAAGCTTTGGTTCGTAAAGGGGCAACACTGTGTATGTGTCTCTCGCAGAGCCCGGCTAACAAATTCGAAACGTCCAGCGATTTCTCCCACACGAAACCTGCCAGCACGGAATGCTGTAGCTGGTTTTCACTGTCCCTTGGAACTGCATTCGCTGCCACACAGACATTCGCTTTCCCCAAAAGCTTTGCTTGGTAGTGGGGCAACACTGTGTATGTGTCTCTCGCAGAGCCCGGCTGCCAAATTCGAAACGTCCAGCGATTTCTCCCACACGAAAGCTGCCAGCACGGAATGCTGTAGCTGGTTTTCACTGTCCCTTGGAACTGCATTCGCTGCCACACAGACATTCGCTTTCCCCAAAAGCTTTGCTTGGTAGTGGGGCAACACTGTGTATCTCTCTCTCGCTGAGCCCGGCTGCCAAATTCGAAACGTCCAGCGATTGCGCCCACACGAAAGCTGCCAGCACGGAATGCTGTAGCTGGTTTTCACTGTCCCTTGGAACTGCATTCGCTGCCACACAGACATTCGCTTTCCCCAAAAGCTTTGGTTCGTAAAGGGGCAACACTGTGTATGTGTCTCTCGCAGAGCCCGGCTGCCAAATTCGAAACGTCCAGCGATTTCTCCCACACGAAATCTGCCAGCACGGAATGCTGTAGCTGGTTTTCACTGTCCCTTGGAACTGCATTCGCTGCCACACAGACATTCGCTTTCCCCAAAAGCTTTGCTTGGTAATGGGGCAACACTGTGTATGTGTCTCTCGCAGAGCCCGGCTGCCAAATTCGAAACGTCCAGCGATTTCTCCCACACGAAAGCTGCCAGCACGGAATGCTGTAGCTGGTTTTCACTGTCCCTTGGAACTGCATTCGCTGCCGCACAGACATTCGCTTTCCACAAAAGCTTTGCTTGGTAATGGGGCAACACAGTGTATCTCTCTCTCGCAGAGCCCGGCTGCCAAATTCGAAACGTCCAGCGATTGCGCCCACACGAAAGCTGCCAGCACGGAATGCTGTAGCTGGTTTTCACTGTCCCTTGGAACTGCATTCGCTGCCACACAGACATTCGCTTTCCCCAAAAGCTTTGCTTGGTAAAGGGGCAACACTGTGTATGTGTCTCTCGCAGAGCCCGGCTAACAAATTCAAAACGTCCAGCGATTGCGCCCACACGAAAGCTGCCAGCACGGAATGCTGTAGCTGGTTTTCACTGTCCCTTGGAACTGCATTCGCTGCCACACAGACATTCGCTTTCCCCAGAAGCTTTGCTTGGTAATGGGGCAACACTGTGTATGTGTCTCTCGCAGAGCCCGGCTGCCAAATTCGAAACGTCCAGCGATTTCTCCCACACGAAATCTGCCAGCACGGAATGCTGTAGCTGGTTTTCACTGTCCCTTGGAACTGCATTCGCTGCCACACAGACATTCGCTTTCCCCAAAAGCTTTGGTTCGTAAAGGGGCAACACTGTGTATGTGTCTCTCGCAGAGCCCGGCTGCCAAATTCGAAACGTCCAGCGATTTCGCCCACACGAAAGCTGCCAGCACGGAATGCTGTAGCTGGTTTTCACTGTCCCTTGGAACTGCATTCGCTGCCGCACAGACATTCGCTTTCCCCAAAAGCTTTGCTTGGTAATGGGGCAACACTGTGTATGTGTCTCTCGATGAGCCCGGCTGCCAAATTCGAAACGTCCAGCGATTGCACCCACACGAAAGCTGCCAGCACGGAATGCTGTAGCTGGTTTTCACTGTCCCTTGGAACTGCATTCGCTGCCACACAGACATTCGCTTTCCCCAAAAGCTTTGCTTGGTAGTGGGGCAACACTGTGTATCTCTCTCTCGCAGAGCCCGGCTGCCAAATTCGAAACGTCCAGCGATTTCTCCCACACGAAAGCTGCCAGCACGGAATGCTCTAGCTGGTTTTCACTGTCCCTTGGAACTGCATTCGCTGCCACACAGACATTCGCTTTCCCCAAAAGCTTTGCTTGGTAAAGGGGCAACACTGTGTATGTGTCTCTCGCAGAGCCCGGCTAACAAATTCGAAACGTCCAGCGATTGCGCCCACACGAAAGCTGCCAGCACGGAATGCTGTAGCTGGTTTTCACTGTCCCTTGGAACTGCATTCGCTGCCACACAGACATTCGCTTTCCCCAAAAGCTTTGGTTCGTAAAGGGGCAACATTGTGTATGTGTCTCTCGCAGAGCCCGGCTGCCAAATTCGAAACGTCCAGCGATTGCGCCCACAAGAAAGCTGCCAGCACGGAATGCTGTAGCTGGTTTTCACTGTCCCTTGGAACTGCATTCGCTGCCACACAGACATTCGCTTTCCCCAGAAGCTTTGCTTGGTAATGGGGCAACACTGTGTATGTGTCTCTCGATGAGCCCGGCTGCCAAATTCGAAACGTCCAGCGATTTCTCCCACACGAAAGCTGCCAGCACGGAATGCTGTAGCTGGTTTTCACTGTCCCTTGGAACTGCATTTGCTGCCACACAGACATTCGCTTTCCCCAAAAGCTTTGCTTGGTAATGGGGCAACACTGTGTATGTGTCTCTCGATGAGCCCGGCTGCCAAATTCGAAACGTCCAGCGATTTCGCCCACACGAAAGCTGCCAGCACGGAATGCTGTAGCTGGTTTTCACTGTCCCTTGGAACTGCATTCGCTGCCACACAGACATTCGCTTTCCCCAGAAGCTTTGCTTGGTAATGGGGCAACACTGTGTATGTGTCTCTCGCAGAGCCCGGCTGCCAAATTCGAAACGTCCAGCGATTTCTCCCACACGAAAGCTGCCAGCACGGAATGCTGTAGCTGGTTTTCACTGTCCCTTGGAACTGCATTCGCTGCCACACAGACATTCGCTTTCCCCAAAAGCTTTGGTTGGTAAAGGGGCAACACTGTGTATGTGTCTCTCGCAGAGCCCGGCTGCCAAATTCGAAACGTCCAGTGATTGCGCCCACACAAAAGCTGCCAGCACGGAATGCTGTAGCTGGTTTTCACTGTCCCTTGGAACTGCATTCGCTGCCGCACAGACATTCGCTTTCCCCAGAAGCTTTGCTTGGTAATGGGGCAACACCGTGTATCTCTCTCTCGCAGAGCCCGGCTGCCTAATTCGAAACGTCCAGCGATTGCGCCCACAAGAAAGCTGCCAGCACGGAATGCTGCAGCTGGTTTTCACTGTCCCTTGGAACTGCATTCGCTGCCACACAGACATTCGCTTTCCCCAAAAGTTTAGGTTCGTAAAGGGGCAACACTCTCTATGTGTCTCTCGCAGAGCCCGGCTGCCAAATTCGAAACGTCCAGCGATTGCGCCCACACGAAAGCTGCCAGCACGGAATGCTGTAGCTGGTTTTCACTGTCCCTTGGAACTGCATTCGCTGCCACACAGACATTCGCTTTCCCCAGAAGCTTTGCTTGGTAATGGGGCAACACTGTGTATCTCTCTCTCGCAGAGCCCGGCTGCCAAATTCGAAACGTCCAGCGATTGCGCCCACACGAAAGCTGCCAGCACGGAATGCTGTAGCTGGTTTTCACTGTCCCTTGGAACTGCATTCGCTGCCACACAGACATTCGCTTTCCCCAAAAGCTTTGGTTCGTAAAGGGGCAACACTGTGTATGTGTCTCTCGCAGAGCCCGGCTGCCAAATTCGAAACGTCCAGCGATTTCTCCCACACGAAATCTGCCAGCACGGAATGCTGTAGCTGGTTTTCACTGTCCCTTGGAACTGCATTCGCTGCCACACAGACATTCGCTTTCCCCAAAAGCTTTGCTTGGTAATGGGGCAACACTGTGTATGTGTCTCTCGCAGAGCCCGGCTGCCAAATTCGAAACGTCCAGCGATTTCTCCCACACGAAAGCTGCCAGCACGGAATGCTGTAGCTGGTTTTCACTGTCCCTTGGAACTGCATTCGCTGCCGCACAGACATTCGCTTTCCACAAAAGCTTTGCTTGGTAATGGGGCAACACCATGTATCTCTCTCTCGCAGAGCCCGGCTGCCAAATTCGAAACGTCCAGCGATTGCGCCCACAAGAAAGCTGCCAGCACGGAATGCTGTAGCTGGTTTTCACTGTCCCTTGGAACTGCATTCGCTGCCACACAGACATTCGCTTTCCCCAAAAGCTTAGGTTCGTAAAGGGGCAACACTGTGTATGTGTCTCTCGCAGAGCCCGGCTGCCAAATTCGAAACGTCCAGCGATTTCTCCCACACGAAATCTGCCAGCACGGAATGCTGTAGCTGGTTTTCACTGTCCCTTGGAACTGCATTCGCTGCGACACAGACATTCGCTTTCCCCAAAAGCTTTGCTTGGTAGTGGGGCAACACTGTGTATGTGTCTCTCGCAGAGCCCGGCTAACAAATTCGAAACGTCCAGCAATTGCGCCCACACGAAAGCTGCCAGCACGGAATGCTGTAGCTGGTTTTCACTGTCCCTTGGAACTGCATTCGCTGCCACACAGACATTCGCTTTCCCCAGAAGCTTTGCTTGGTAATGGGGCAACACTGTGTATGTGTCTCTCGCAGAGCCCGGCTGCCAAATTCGAAACGTCCAGCGATTTCTCCCACACGAAAGCTGCCAGCACGGAATGCTGTAGCTGGTTTTCACTGTCCCTTGGAACTGCATTCGCTGCCACACAGACATTCGCTTTCCCCAAAAGCTTTGGTTCGTAAAGGGGCAACACTGTGTATGTGTCTCTCGCAGAGCCCGGCTGCCAAATTCGAAACGTCCAGCGATTTCTCCCACACGAAAGCTACCAGCACGGAATGCTGTAGCTGGTTTTCACTGTCCCTTGGAACTGCATTCGCTGCCACACAGACATTCGCTTTCCCCAAAAGCTTTGCTTGGTAATGGGGCAACACTGTGTATGTGTCTCTCGCAGAGCCCGGCTGCCAAATTCGAAACGTCCAGCGATTGCACCCACACGAAAGCTGCCAGCACGGAATGCTGTAGCTGGTTTTCACTGTCCCTTGGAACTGCATTCGCTGCCACACAGACATTCGCTTTCCCCAAAAGCTTTGCTTGGTAGTGGGGCAACACTGTGTATCTCTCTCTCGCAGAGCCCGGCTGCCAAATTCGAAACGTCCAGCGATTGCGCCCACACGAAAGCTGCCAGCACGGAATGCTGTAGCTGGTTTTCACTGTCCCTTGGAACTGCATTCGCTGCCACACAGACATTCGCTTTCCCCAAAAGCTTTGCTTGGTAAAGGGGCAACACTGTGTATGTGTCTCTCGCAGAGCCCGGCTAACAAATTCGAAACGTCCAGCGATTGCGCCCACACGAAAGCTGCCAGCACGGAATGCTGTAGCTGGTTTTCACTGTCCCTTGGAACTGCATTCGCTGCCACACAGACATTCGCTTTCCCCAAAAGCTTTGGTTCGTAAAGGGGCAACATTGTGTATGTGTCTCTCGCAGAGCCCGGCTGCCAAATTCGAAACGTCCAGCGATTGCGCCCACACGAAAGCTGCCAGCACGGAATGCTGTAGCTGGTTTTCACTGTCCCTTGGAACTGCATTCCCTGCCACACAGACATTCGCTTTCCCCAGAAGCTTTGCTTGGTAATGGGGCAACACTGTGTATGTGTCTCTCGCAGAGCCCGGCTGCCAAATTCGAAACGTCCAGCGATTGCGCCCACACGAAAGCTGCCAGCACGGAATGCTGTAGCTGGTTTTCACTGTCCCTTGGAACTGCATTCGCTGCCACACAGACATTCGCTTTCCCCAAAAGCTTTGCTTGGTAATGGGGCAACACTGTGTATGTGTCTCTCGCAGAGCCCGGCTGCCAAATTCGAAACGTCCAGCGATTTCTCCCACACGAAAGCTGCCAGCACGGAATGCTGTAGCTGGTTTTCACTGTCCCTTGGAACTGCATTCGCTGCCACACAGACATTCGCTTTCCCCAAAAGCTTTGCTTGGTAGTGGGGCAACACTGTGTATCTCTGTCTCGCAGAGCCCGGCTGCCAAATTCGAAACGTCCAGCGATTGCGCCCACACGAAAGCTGCCAGCACGGAATGCTGTAGCTGGTTTTCACTGTCCCTTGGAACTGCATTCGCTGCCACACAGACATTCGCTTTCCCCAAAAGCTTTGGTTCGTAAAGGGGCAACACTGTGTATGTGTCTCTCGCAGAGCCCGGCTAACAAATTCGAAACGTCCAGCGATTGCGCCCACACGAAAGCTGCCAGCACGGAATGCTGTAGCTGGTTTTCACTGTCCCTTGGAACTGCATTCGCTGCCACACAGACATTCGCTTTCCCCAAAAGCTTTGCTTGGTAGTGGGGCAACACTGTGTATCTCTCTCTCGCTGAGCCCGGCTGCCAAATTCGAAACGTCCAGCGATTGCGCCCACACGAAAGCTGCCAGCACGGAATGCTGTAGCTGGTTTTCACTGTCCCTTGGAACTGCATTCGCTGCCACACAGACATTCGCTTTCCCCAAAAGCTTTGGTTCGTAAAGGGGCAACACTGTGTATGTGTCTCTCGCAGAGCCCGGCTGCCAAATTCGAAACGTCCAGCGATTTCTCCCACACGAAATCTGCCAGCACGGAATGCTGTAGCTGGTTTTCACTGTCCCTTGGAACTGCATTCGCTGCCACACAGACATTCGCTTTCCCCAAAAGCTTTGCTTGGTAATGGGGCAACACTGTGTATGTGTCTCTCGCAGAGCCCGGCTGCCAAATTCGAAACGTCCAGCGATTTCTCCCACACGAAAGCTGCCAGCACGGAATGCTGTAGCTGGTTTTCACTGTCCCTTGGAACTGCATTCGCTGCCACACAGACATTCGCTTTCCCCAAAAGCTTTGCTTGGTAAAGGGGCAACACTGTGTATGTGTCTCTCGCAGAGCCCGGCTAACAAATTCAAAACGTCCAGCGATTGCGCCCACACGAAAGCTGCCAGCACGGAATGCTGTAGCTGGTTTTCACTGTCCCTTGGAACTGCATTCGCTGCCACACAGACATTCGCTTTCCCCAGAAGCTTTGCTTGGTAATGGGGCAACACTGTGTATGTGTCTCTCGCAGAGCCCGGCTGCCAAATTCGAAACGTCCAGCGATTTCTCCCACACGAAATCTGCCAGCACGGAATGCTGTAGCTGGTTTTCACTGTCCCTTGGAACTGCATTCGCTGCCACACAGACATTCGCTTTCCCCAAAAGCTTTGGTTCGTAAAGGGGCAACACTGTGTATGTGTCTCTCGCAGAGCCCGGCTGCCAAATTCGAAACGTCCAGCGATTTCGCCCACACGAAAGCTGCCAGCACGGAATGCTGTAGCTGGTTTTCACTGTCCCTTGGAACTGCATTCGCTGCCACACAGACATTCGCTTTCCCCAAAAGCTTTGCTTGGTAATGGGGCAACACTGTGTATGTGTCTCTCGATGAGCCCGGCTGCCAAATTCGAAACGTCCAGCGATTGCACCCACACGAAAGCTGCCAGCACGGAATGCTGTAGCTGGTTTTCACTGTCCCTTGGAACTGCATTCGCTGCCACACAGACATTCGCTTTCCCCAAAAGCTTTGCTTGGTAGTGGGGCAACACTGTGTATCTCTCTCTCGCAGAGCCCGGCTGCCAAATTCGAAACGTCCAGCGATTTCTCCCACACGAAAGCTGCCAGCACGGAATGCTCTAGCTGGTTTTCACTGTCCCTTGGAACTGCATTCGCTGCCACACAGACATTCGCTTTCCCCAAAAGCTTTGCTTGGTAAAGGGGCAACACTGTGTATGTGTCTCTCGCAGAGCCCGGCTAACAAATTCGAAACGTCCAGCGATTGCGCCCACACGAAAGCTGCCAGCACGGAATGCTGTAGCTGGTTTTCACTGTCCCTTGGAACTGCATTCGCTGCCACACAGACATTCGCTTTCCCCAAAAGCTTTGGTTCGTAAAGGGGCAACATTGTGTATGTGTCTCTCGCAGAGCCCGGCTGCCAAATTCGAAACGTCCAGCGATTGCGCCCACAAGAAAGCTGCCAGCACGGAATGCTGTAGCTGGTTTTCACTGTCCCTTGGAACTGCATTCGCTGCCACACAGACATTCGCTTTCCCCAGAAGCTTTGCTTGGTAATGGGGCAACACTGTGTATGTGTCTCTCGCAGAGCCCGGCTGCCAAATTCGAAACGTCCAGCGATTGCGCCCACACGAAAGCTGCCAGCACGGAATGCTGTAGCTGGTTTTCACTGTCCCTTGGAACTGCATTCGCTGCCACACAGACATTCGCTTTCCCAAAAAGCTTTGCTTGGTAATGGGGCAACACTGTGTATGTGTCTCTCGATGAGCCCGGCTGCCAAATTCGAAACGTCCAGCGATTTCTCCCACACGAAAGCTGCCAGCACGGAATGCTGTAGCTGGTTTTCACTGTCCCTTGGAACTGCATTTGCTGCCACACAGACATTCGCTTTCCCCAAAAGCTTTGCTTGGTAATGGGGCAACACTGTGTATGTGTCTCTCGATGAGCCCGGCTGCCAAATTCGAAACGTCCAGCGATTTCGCCCACACGAAAGCTGCCAGCACGGAATGCTGTAGCTGGTTTTCACTGTCCCTTGGAACTGCATTCGCTGCCACACAGACATTCGCTTTCCCCAGAAGCTTTGCTTGGTAATGGGGCAACACTGTGTATGTGTCTCTCGCAGAGCCCGGCTGCCAAATTCGAAACGTCCAGCGATTTCTCCCACACGAAATCTGCCAGCACGGAATGCTGTAGCTGGTTTTCACTGTCCCTTGGAACTGCATTCGCTGCCACACAGACATTCGCTTTCCCCAAAAGCTTTGCTTGGTAATGGGGCAACACTGTGTATGTGTCTCTCGCAGAGCCCGGCTGCCAAATTCGAAACGTCCAGCGATTTCTCCCACACGAAAGCTGCCAGCACGGAATGCTGTAGCTGGTTTTCACTGTCCCTTGGAACTGCATTCGCTGCCGCACAGACATTCGCTTTCCACAAAAGCTTTGCTTGGTAATGGGGCAACACCGTGTATCTCTCTCTCGCAGAGCCCGGCTGCCAAATTCGAAACGTCCAGCGATTGCGCCCACAAGAAAGCTGCCAGCACGGAATGCTGTAGCTGGTTTTCACTGTCCCTTGGAACTGCATTCGCTGCCACACAGACATTCGCTTTCCCCAAAAGCTTAGGTTCGTAAAGGGGCAACACTGTGTATGTGTCTCTCGCAGAGCCCGGCTGCCAAATTCGAAACGTCCAGCGATTTCTCCCACACGAAATCTGCCAGCACGGAATGCTGTAGCTGGTTTTCACTGTCCCTTGGAACTGCATTCGCTGCGACACAGACATTCGCTTTCCCCAAAAGCTTTGCTTGGTAGTGGGGCAACACTTTGTATGTGTCTCTCGCAGAGCCCGGCTGCCAAATTCGAAACGTCCAGCGATTGCGCCCACACGAAAGCTGCCAGCACGGAATGCTGTAGCTGGTTTTCACTGTCCCTTGGAACTGCATTCGCTGCCACACAGACATTCGCTTTCCCCAAAAGCTTTGCTTGGTAAAGGGGCAACACTGTGTATGTGTCTCTCGCAGAGCCCGGCTAACAAATTCGAAACGTCCAGCGATTGCGCCCACACGAAAGCTGCCAGCACGGAATGCTGTAGCTGGTTTTCACTGTCCCTTGGAACTGCATTCGCTGCCACACAGACATTCGCTTTCCCCAGAAGCTTTGCTTGGTAATGGGGCAACACTGTGTATGTGTCTCTCGCAGAGCCCGGCTGCCAAATTCGAAACGTCCAGCGATTTCTCCCACACGAAAGCTGCCAGCACGGAATGCTGTAGCTGGTTTTCACTGTCCCTTGGAACTGCATTCGCTGCCACACAGACATTAGCTTTCCCCAAAAGCTTTGCTTGGTAGTGGGGCAACACTGTGTATGTGTCTCTCGCAGAGCCCGGCTGCCAAATTCGAAACGTCCAGCGATTTCTCCCACACGAAAGCTGCCAGCACGGAATGCTGTAGCTGGTTTTCACTGTCCCTTGGAACTGCATTCGCTGCCACACAGACATTCGCTTTCCCCAAAAGCTTTGCTTGGTAGTGGGGCAACACTGTGTATCTCTCTCTCGCTGAGCCCGGCTGCCAAATTCGAAACGTCCAGCGATTGCGCCCACACGAAAGCTGCCAGCACGGAATGCTGTAGCTGGTTTTCACTGTCCCTTGGAACTGCATTCGCTGCCACACAGACATTCGCTTTCCCCAAAAGCTTTGCTTGGTAAAGGGGCAACACTGTGTATGTGTCTCTCGCAGAGCCCGGCTAACAAATTCGAAACGTCCAGCGATTTCTCCCACACGAAAGCTGCCAGCACGGAATGCTGTAGCTGGTTTTCACTGTCCCTTGGAACTGCATTCGCTGCCACACAGACATTCGCTTTCCCCAAAAGCTTTGGTTCGTAAAGGGGCAACACTGCGTATGTGTCTCTCGCAGAGCCCGGCTGCCAAATTCGAAACGTCCAGCGATTGCGCCCACACGAAAGCTGCCAGCACGGAATGCTGTAGCTGGTTTTCACTGTCCCTTGGAACTGCATTCGCTGCCACACAGACATTCGCTTTCCCCAAAAGCTTTGCTTGGTAATGGGGCAACACTGTGTATGTGTCTCTCGCAGAGCCCGGCTGCCAAATTCGAAACGTCCAGCGATTGCGCCCACACGAAAGCTGCCAGCACGGAATGCTGTAGCTGGTTTTCACTGTCCCTTGGAACTGCATTCGCTGCCACACAGACATGCGCTTTCCCCAGAAGCTTTGCTTGGTAATGGGGCAACACTGTGTATCTCTCTCTCGCAGAGCCCGGCTGCCAAATTCGAAACGTCCAGCGATTGCGCCCACACGAAAGCTGCCAGCACGGAATGCTGTAGCTGGTTTTCACTGTCCCTTGGAACTGCATTCGCTGCCACACAGACATTCGCTTTCCCCAAAAGCTTTGGTTCGTAAAGGGGCAACACTGTGTATGTGTCTCTCGCAGAGCCCGGCTGCCAAATTCGAAACGTCCAGCGATTTCTCCCACACGAAATCTGCCAGCACGGAATGCTGTAGCTGGTTTTCACTGTCCCTTGGAACTGCATTCGCTGCCACACAGACATTCGCTTTCCCCAAAAGCTTTGCTTGGTAATGGGGCAACACTGTGTATGTGTCTCTCGCAGAGCCCGGCTGCCAAATTCGAAACGTCCAGCGATTTCTCCCACACGAAAGCTGCCAGCACGGAATGCTGTAGCTGGTTTTCACTGTCCCTTGGAACTGCATTCGCTGCCGCACAGACATTCGCTTTCCACAAAAGCTTTGCTTGGTAATGGGGCAACACCGTGTATCTCTCTCTCGCAGAGCCCGGCTGCCAAATTCGAAACGTCCAGCGATTGCGCCCACAAGAAAGCTGCCAGCACGGAATGCTGTAGCTGGTTTTCACTGTCCCTTGGAACTGCATTCGCTGCCACACAGACATTCGCTTTCCCCAAAAGCTTAGGTTCGTAAAGGGGCAACACTGTGTATGTGTCTCTCGCAGAGCCCGGCTGCCAAATTCGAAACGTCCAGCGATTTCTCCCACACGAAATCTGCCAGCACGGAATGCTGTAGCTGGTTTTCACTGTCCCTTGGAACTGCATTCGCTGCGACACAGACATTCGCTTTCCCCAAAAGCTTTGCTTGGTAGTGGGGCAACACTGTGTATGTGTCTCTCGCAGAGCCCGGCTAACAAATTCGAAACGTCAGCAATTGCGCCCACACGAAAGCTGCCAGCACGGAATGCTGTAGCTGGTTTTCACTGTCCCTTGGAACTGCATTCGCTGCCACACAGACATTCGCTTTCCCCAAAAGCTTTGCTTGGTAAAGGGGCAACACTGTGTATGTGTCTCTCGCAGAGCCCGGCTAACAAATTCGAAACGTCCAGCGATTGCGCCCACACGAAAGCTGCCAGCACGGAATGCTGTAGCTGGTTTTCACTGTCCCTTGGAACTGCATTCGCTGCCACACAGACATTCGCTTTCCCCAGAAGCTTTGCTTGGTAATGGGGCAACACTGTGTATGTGTCTCTCGCAGAGCCCGGCTGCCAAATTCGAAACGTCCAGCGATTTCTCCCACACGAAAGCTGCCAGCACGGAATGCTGTAGCTGGTTTTCACTGTCCCTTGGAACTGCATTCGCTGCCACACAGACATTCGCTTTCCCCAAAAGCTTTGGTTCGTAAAGGGGCAACACTGTGTATGTGTCTCTCGCAGAGCCCGGCTGCCAAATTCGAAACGTCCAGCGATTTCTCCCACACGAAAGCTGCCAGCACGGAATGCTGTAGCTGGTTTTCACTGTCCCTTGGAACTGCATTCGCTGCCACACAGACATTCGCTTTCCCCAAAAGCTTTGCTTGGTAGTGGGGCAACACTGTGTATCTCTCTCTCGCAGAGCCCGGCTGCCAAATTCGAAACGTCCAGCGATTGCGCCCACACGAAAGCTGCCAGCACGGAATGCTGTAGCTGGTTTTCACTGTCCCTTGGAACTGCATTCGCTGCCACACAGACATTCGCTTTCCCCAAAAGCTTTGCTTGGTAAAGGGGCAACACTGTGTATGTGTCTCTCGCAGAGCCCGGCTGCCAAATTCGAAACGTCCAGCGATTGCGCCCACACGAAAGCTGCCAGCACGGAATGCTGTAGCTGGTTTTCACTGTCCCTTGGAACTGCATTCCCTGCCACACAGACATTCGCTTTCCCCAGAAGCTTTGCTTGGTAATGGGGCAACACTGTGTATGTGTCTCTCGCAGAGCCCGGCTGCCAAATTCGAAACGTCCAGCGATTGCGCCCACACGAAAGCTGCCAGCACGGAATGCTGTAGCTGGTTTTCACTGTCCCTTGGAACTGCATTCGCTGCCACACAGACATTCGCTTTCCCCAAAAGCTTTGCTTGGTAATGGGGCAACACTGTGTATGTGTCTCTCGCAGAGCCCGGCTGCCAAATTCGAAACGTCCAGCGATTTCTCCCACACGAAAGCTGCCAGCACGGAATGCTGTAGCTGGTTTTCACTGTCCCTTGGAACTGCATTCGCTGCGACACAGACATTCGCTTTCCCCAAAAGCTTTGCTTGGTAGTGGGGCAACACTGTGTATCTCTGTCTCGCAGAGCCAGGCTGCCAAATTCGAAACGTCCAGCGATTGCGCCCACACGAAAGCTGCCAGCACGGAATGCTGTAGCTGGTTTTCACTGTCCCTTGGAACTGCATTCGCTGCCACACAGACATTCGCTTTCCCCAAAAGCTTTGGTTCGTAAAGGGGCAACACTGTGTATGTGTCTCTCGCAGAGCCCGGCTAACAAATTCGAAACGTCCAGCGATTGCGCCCACACGAAAGCTGCCAGCACGGAATGCTGTAGCTGGTTTTCACTGTCCCTTGGAACTGCATTCGCTGCCACACAGACATTCGCTTTCCCCAAAAGCTTTGCTTGGTAGTGGGGCAACACTGTGTATGTGTCTCTCGCAGAGCCCGGCTGCCAAATTCGAAACGTCCAGCGATTTCTCCCACACGAAAGCTGCCAGCACGGAATGCTGTAGCTGGTTTTCACTGTCCCTTGGAACTGCATTCGCTGCCACACAGACATTCGCTTTCCCCAAAAGCTTTGGTTCGTAAAGGGGCAACACTGTGTATGTGTCTCTCGCAGAGCCCGGCTGCCAAATTCGAAACGTCCAGCGATTGCGCCCACACGAAAGCTGCCAGCACGGAATGCTGTAGCTGGTTTTCACTGTCCCTTGGAACTGCATTCGCTGCCACACAGACATTCGCTTTCCCCAAAAGCTTTGGTTCGTAAAGGGGCAACACTGTGTATGTGTCTCTCGCAGAGCCCGGCTGCCAAATTCGAAACGTCCAGCGATTTCTCCCACACGAAATCTGCCAGCACGGAATGCTGTAGCTGGTTTTCACTGTCCCTTGGAACTGCATTCGCTGCCACACAGACATTCGCTTTCCCCAAAAGCTTTGCTTGGTAATGGGGCAACACTGTGTATGTGTCTCTCGCAGAGCCCGGCTGCCAAATTCGAAACGTCCAGCGATTTCTCCCACACGAAAGCTGCCAGCACGGAATGCTGTAGCTGGTTTTCACTGTCCCTTGGAACTGCATTCGCTGCCGCACAGACATTCGCTTTCCACAAAAGCTTTGCTTGGTAATGGGGCAACACAGTGTATCTCTCTCTCGCAGAGCCCGGCTGCCAAATTCGAAACGTCCAGCGATTGCGCCCACACGAAAGCTGCCAGCACGGAATGCTGTAGCTGGTTTTCACTGTCCCTTGGAACTGCATTCGCTGCCACACAGACATTCGCTTTCCCCAAAAGCTTTGCTTGGTAAAGGGGCAACACTGTGTATGTGTCTCTCGCAGAGCCCGGCTAACAAATTCGAAACGTCCAGCGATTGCGCCCACACGAAAGCTGCCAGCACGGAATGCTGTAGCTGGTTTTCACTGTCCCTTGGAACTGCATTCGCTGCCACACAGACATTCGCTTTCCCCAGAAGCTTTGCTTGGTAATGGGGCAACACTGTGTATGTGTCTCTCGCAGAGCCCGGCTGCCAAATTCGAAACGTCCAGCGATTTCTCCCACACGAAAGCTGCCAGCACGGAATGCTGTAGCTGGTTTTCACTGTCCCTTGGAACTGCATTCGCTGCCACACAGACATTCGCTTTCCCCAAAAGCTTTGGTTCGTAAAGGGGCAACACTGTGTATGTGTCTCTCGCAGAGCCCGGCTGCCAAATTCGAAACGTCCAGCGATTTCGCCCACACGAAAGCTGCCAGCACGGAATGCTGTAGCTGGTTTTCACTGTCCCTTGGAACTGCATTCGCTGCCACACAGACATTCGCTTTCCCCAAAAGCTTTGCTTGGTAATGGGGCAACACTGTGTATGTGTCTCTCGCAGAGCCCGGCTGCCAAATTCGAAACGTCCAGCGATTGCACCCACACGAAAGCTGCCAGCACGGAATGCTGTAGCTGGTTTTCACTGTCCCTTGGAACTGCATTCGCTGCCACACAGACATTCGCTTTCCCCAAAAGCTTTGCTTGGTAGTGGGGCAACACTGTGTATCTCTCTCTCGCAGAGCCCGGCTGCCAAATTCGAAACGTCCAGCGATTTCTCCCACACGAAAGCTGCCAGCACGGAATGCTCTAGCTGGTTTTCACTGTCCCTTGGAACTGCATTCGCTGCCACACAGACATTCGCTTTCCCCAAAAGCTTTGCTTGGTAAAGGGGCAACACTGTGTATGTGTCTCTCGCAGAGCCCGGCTGCCAAATTCGAAACGTCCAGCGATTGCGCCCACACGAAAGCTGCCAGCACGGAATGCTGTAGCTGGTTTTCACTGTCCCTTGGAACTGCATTCGCTGCCACACAGACATTCGCTTTCCCCAGAAGCTTTGCTTGGTAGTGGGGCAACACTGTGTATGTGTCTCTCGCAGAGCCCGGCTGCCAAATTCGAAACGTCCAGCGATTTCTCCCACACGAAATCTGCCAGCACGGAATGCTGTAGCTGGTTTTCACTGTCCCTTGGAACTGCATTCGCTGCGACACAGACATTCGCTTTCCCCAAAAGCTTTGCTTGGTAGTGGGGCAACACTGTGTATCTCTCTCTCGCAGAGCCCGGCTGCCAAATTCGAAACGTCCAGCGATTGCGCCCACACGAAAGCTGCCAGCACGGAATGCTGTAGCTGGTTTTCACTGTCCCTTGGAACTGCATTCGCTGCCACACAGACATTCGCTTTCCCCAAAAGCTTTGGTTCGTAAAGGGGCAACACTGTGTATGTGTCTCTCGCAGAGCCCGGCTAACAAATTCGAAACGTCCAGCGATTTCTCCCACACGAAAGCTGCCAGCACGGAATGCTGTAGCTGGTTTTCACTGTCCCTTGGAACTGCATTCGCTGCCACACAGACATTCGCTTTCCCCAAAAGCTTTGGTTCGTAAAGGGGCAACACTGTGTATGTGTCTCTCGCAGAGCCCGGCTGCCAAATTCGAAACGTCCAGCGATTGCGCCCACACGAAAGCTGCCTGCACGGAATGCTGTAGCTGGTTTTCACTGTCCCTTGGAACTGCATTCGCTGCCACACAGACATTCGCTTTCCCCAAAAGCTTTGGTTCGTAAAGGGGCAACACTGTGTATGTGTCTCTCGCAGAGCCCGGCTGCCAAATTCGAAACGTCCAGCGATTTCTCCCACACGAAAGCTGCCAGCACGGAATGCTGTAGCTGGTTTTCACTGTCCCTTGGAACTGCATTCGCTGCCACACAGACATTCGCTTTCCCCAAAAGCTTTGCTTGGTAATGGGGCAACACTGTGTATGTGTCTCTCGCAGAGCCCGGCTGCCAAATTCGAAACGTCCAGCGATTGCGCCCACACGAAAGCTGCCAGCACGGAATGCTGTAGCTGGTTTTCACTGTCCCTTGGAACTGCATTCGCTGCCACACAGACATTCGCTTTCCCCAAAAGCTTTGCTTGGTAGTGGGGCAACACTGTGTATCTCTCTCTCGCAGAGCCCGGCTGCCAAATTCGAAACGTCCAGCGATTGCGCCCACACGAAAGCTGCCAGCACGGAATGCTGTAGCTGGTTTTCACTGTCCCTTGGAACTGCATTCGCTGCCACACAGACATTCGCTTTCCCCAAAAGCTTTGCTTGGTAAAGGGGCAACACTGTGTATGTGTCTCTCGCAGAGCCCGGCTGCCAAATTCGAAACGTCCAGCGATTTCTCCCACACGAAAGCTGCCAGCACGGAATGCTGTAGCTGGTTTTCACTGTCCCTTGGAACTGCATTCGCTGCCACACAGACATTCGCTTTCCCCAAAAGCTTTGGTTCGTAAAGGGGCAACACTGCGTATGTGTCTCTCGCAGAGCCCGGCTGCCAAATTCGAAACGTCCAGCGATTGCGCCCACACGAAAGCTGCCAGCACGGAATGCTGTAGCTGGTTTTCACTGTCCCTTGGAACTGCATTCGCTGCCACACAGACATTCGCTTTCCCCAAAAGCTTTGGTTCGTAAAGGGGCAACACTGTGTATGTGTCTCTCGCAGAGCCCGGCTGCCAAATTCGAAACGTCCAGCGATTTCTCCCACACGAAAGCTGCCAGCACGGAATGCTGTAGCTGGTTTTCACTGTCCCTTGGAACTGCATTCGCTGCGACACAGACATTCGCTTTCCCCAAAAGCTTTGCTTGGTAGTGGGGCAACACTGTGTATGTGTCTCTCGCAGAGCCCGGCTGCCAAATTCGAAACGTCCAGCGATTTCTCCCACACGAAAGCTGCCAGCACGGAATGCTGTAGCTGGTTTTCACTGTCCCTTGGAACTGCATTCGCTGCCACACAGACATTCGCTTTCCCCAAAAGCTTTGGTTCGTAAAGGGGCAACACTGTGTATGTGTCTCTCGCAGAGCCCGGCTAACAAATTCGAAACGTCCAGCGATTGCGCCCACACGAAAGCTGCCAGCACGGAATGCTGTAGCTGGTTTTCACTGTCCCTTGGAACTGCATTCGCTGCCACACAGACATTCGCTTTCCCCAAAAGCTTTGCTTGGTAGTGGGGCAACACTGTGTATGTGTCTCTCGCAGAGCCCGGCTGCCAAATTCGAAACGTCCAGCGATTTCTCCCACACGAAAGCTGCCAGCACGGAATGCTGTAGCTGGTTTTCACTGTCCCTTGGAACTGCATTCGCTGCCACACAGACATTCGCTTTCCCCAAAAGCTTTGGTTCGTAAAGGGGCAACACTGTGTATGTGTCTCTCGCAGAGCCCGGCTGCCAAATTCGAAACGTCCAGCGATTGCGCCCACACGAAAGCTGCCAGCACGGAATGCTGTAGCTGGTTTTCACTGTCCCTTGGAACTGCATTCGCTGCCACACAGACATTCGCTTTCCCCAAAAGCTTTGGTTCGTAAAGGGGCAACACTGTGTATGTGTCTCTCGCAGAGCCCGGCTGCCAAATTCGAAACGTCCAGCGATTTCTCCCACACGAAATCTGCCAGCACGGAATGCTGTAGCTGGTTTTCACTGTCCCTTGGAACTGCATTCGCTGCCACACAGACATTCGCTTTCCCCAAAAGCTTTGCTTGGTAATGGGGCAACACTGTGTATGTGTCTCTCGCAGAGCCCGGCTGCCAAATTCGAAACGTCCAGCGATTTCTCCCACACGAAAGCTGCCAGCACGGAATGCTGTAGCTGGTTTTCACTGTCCCTTGGAACTGCATTCGCTGCCGCACAGACATTCGCTTTCCACAAAAGCTTTGCTTGGTAATGGGGCAACACAGTGTATCTCTCTCTCGCAGAGCCCGGCTGCCAAATTCGAAACGTCCAGCGATTGCGCCCACACGAAAGCTGCCAGCACGGAATGCTGTAGCTGGTTTTCACTGTCCCTTGGAACTGCATTCGCTGCCACACAGACATTCGCTTTCCCCAAAAGCTTTGCTTGGTAAAGGGGCAACACTGTGTATGTGTCTCTCGCAGAGCCCGGCTAACAAATTCGAAACGTCCAGCGATTGCGCCCACACGAAAGCTGCCAGCACGGAATGCTGTAGCTGGTTTTCACTGTCCCTTGGAACTGCATTCGCTGCCACACAGACATTCGCTTTCCCCAGAAGCTTTGCTTGGTAATGGGGCAACACTGTGTATGTGTCTCTCGCAGAGCCCGGCTGCCAAATTCGAAACGTCCAGCGATTTCTCCCACACGAAAGCTGCCAGCACGGAATGCTGTAGCTGGTTTTCACTGTCCCTTGGAACTGCATTCGCTGCCACACAGACATTCGCTTTCCCCAAAAGCTTTGGTTCGTAAAGGGGCAACACTGTGTATGTGTCTCTCGCAGAGCCCGGCTGCCAAATTCGAAACGTCCAGCGATTTCGCCCACACGAAAGCTGCCAGCACGGAATGCTGTAGCTGGTTTTCACTGTCCCTTGGAACTGCATTCGCTGCCACACAGACATTCGCTTTCCCCAAAAGCTTTGCTTGGTAATGGGGCAACACTGTGTATGTGTCTCTCGCAGAGCCCGGCTGCCAAATTCGAAACGTCCAGCGATTGCACCCACACGAAAGCTGCCAGCACGGAATGCTGTAGCTGGTTTTCACTGTCCCTTGGAACTGCATTCGCTGCCACACAGACATTCGCTTTCCCCAAAAGCTTTGCTTGGTAGTGGGGCAACACTGTGTATCTCTCTCTCGCAGAGCCCGGCTGCCAAATTCGAAACGTCCAGCGATTTCTCCCACACGAAAGCTGCCAGCACGGAATGCTCTAGCTGGTTTTCACTGTCCCTTGGAACTGCATTCGCTGCCACACAGACATTCGCTTTCCCCAAAAGCTTTGCTTGGTAAAGGGGCAACACTGTGTATGTGTCTCTCGCAGAGCCCGGCTGCCAAATTCGAAACGTCCAGCGATTTCTCCCACACGAAATCTGCCAGCACGGAATGCTGTAGCTGGTTTTCACTGTCCCTTGGAACTGCATTCGCTGCCACACAGACATTCGCTTTCCCCAAAAGCTTTGCTTGGTAATGGGGCAACACTGTGTATGTGTCTCTCGCAGAGCCCGGCTGCCAAATTCGAAACGTCCAGCGATTGCGCCCACACGAAAGCTGCCAGCACGGAATGCTGTAGCTGGTTTTCACTGTCCCTTGGAACTGCATTCGCTGCCACACAGACATTCGCTTTCCCCAGAAGCTTTGCTTGGTAGTGGGGCAACACTGTGTATGTGTCTCTCGCAGAGCCCGGCTGCCAAATTCGAAACGTCCAGCAATTGCGCCCACACGAAAGCTGCCAGCACGGAATGCTGTAGCTGGTTTTCACTGTCCCTTGGAACTGCATTCGCTGCCACACAGACATTCGCTTTCCCCAAAAGCTTTGCTTGGTAGTGGGGCAACACTGTGTATCTCTCTCTCGCAGAGCCCGGCTGCCAAATTCGAAACGTCCAGCGATTTCTCCCACACGAAATCTGCCAGCACGGAATGCTGTAGCTGGTTTTCACTGTCCCTTGGAACTGCATTCGCTGCGACACAGACATTCGCTTTCCCCAAAAGCTTTGCTTGGTAGTGGGGCAACACTGTGTATCTCTCTCTCGCAGAGCCCGGCTGCCAAATTCGAAACGTCCAGCGATTGCGCCCACACGAAAGCTGCCAGCACGGAATGCTGTAGCTGGTTTTCACTGTCCCTTGGAACTGCATTCGCTGCCACACAGACATTCGCTTTCCCCAAAAGCTTTGGTTCGTAAAGGGGCAACACTGTGTATGTGTCTCTCGCAGAGCCCGGCTAACAAATTCGAAACGTCCAGCGATTTCTCCCACACGAAAGCTGCCAGCACGGAATGCTGTAGCTGGTTTTCACTGTCCCTTGGAACTGCATTCGCTGCCACACAGACATTCGCTTTCCCCAAAAGCTTTGGTTCGTAAAGGGGCAACACTGTGTATGTGTCTCTCGCAGAGCCCGGCTGCCAAATTCGAAACGTCCAGCGATTGCGCCCACACGAAAGCTGCCAGCACGGAATGCTGTAGCTGGTTTTCACTGTCCCTTGGAACTGCATTCGCTGCCACACAGACATTCGCTTTCCCCAAAAGCTTTGGTTCGTAAAGGGGCAACACTGTGTATGTGTCTCTCGCAGAGCCCGGCTGCCAAATTCGAAACGTCCAGCGATTTCTCCCACACGAAAGCTGCCAGCACGGAATGCTGTAGCTGGTTTTCACTGTCCCTTGGAACTGCATTCGCTGCCACACAGACATTCGCTTTCCCCAAAAGCTTTGCTTGGTAATGGGGCAACACTGTGTATGTGTCTCTCGCAGAGCCCGGCTGCCAAATTCGAAACGTCCAGCGATTGCGCCCACACGAAAGCTGCCAGCACGGAATGCTGTAGCTGGTTTTCACTGTCCCTTGGAACTGCATTCGCTGCCACACAGACATTCGCTTTCCCCAGAAGCTTTGCTTGGTAGTGGGGCAACACTGTGTATCTCTCTCTCGCAGAGCCCGGCTGCCAAATTCGAAACGTCCAGCGATTGCGCCCACACGAAAGCTGCCAGCACGGAATGCTGTAGCTGGTTTTCACTGTCCCTTGGAACTGCATTCGCTGCCACACAGACATTCGCTTTCCCCAAAAGCTTTGCTTGGTAAAGGGGCAACACTGTGTATGTGTCTCTCGCAGAGCCCGGCTGCCAAATTCGAAACGTCCAGCGATTTCTCCCACACGAAAGCTGCCAGCACGGAATGCTGTAGCTGGTTTTCACTGTCCCTTGGAACTGCATTCGCTGCCACACAGACATTCGCTTTCCCCAAAAGCTTTGGTTCGTAAAGGGGCAACACTGCGTATGTGTCTCTCGCAGAGCCCGGCTGCCAAATTCGAAACGTCCAGCGATTGCGCCCACACGAAAGCTGCCAGCACGGAATGCTGTAGCTGGTTTTCACTGTCCCTTGGAACTGCATTCGCTGCCACACAGACATTCGCTTTCCCCAAAAGCTTTGGTTCGTAAAGGGGCAACACTGTGTATGTGTCTCTCGCAGAGCCCGGCTGCCAAATTCGAAACGTCCAGCGATTGCGCCCACACGAAAGCTGCCAGCACGGAATGCTGTAGCTGGTTTTCACTGTCCCTTGGAACTGCATTCGCTGCCACACAGACATTCGCTTTCCCCAAAAGCTTTGGTTCGTAAAGGGGCAACACTGTGTATGTGTCTCTCGCAGAGCCCGGCTGCCAAATTCGAAACGTCCAGCGATTTCTCCCACACGAAAGCTGCCAGCACGGAATGCTGTAGCTGGTTTTCACTGTCCCTTGGAACTGCATTCGCTGCCACACAGACATTCGCTTTCCCCAAAAGCTTTGCTTGGTAATGGGGCAACACTGTGTATCTCTCTCTCGCAGAGCCCGGCTGCCAAATTCGAAACGTCCAGCGATTGCGCCCACACGAAAGCTGCCAGCACGGAATGCTGTAGCTGGTTTTCACTGTCCCTTGGAACTGCATTCGCTGCCACACAGACATTCGCTTTCCCCAAAAGCTTTGCTTGGTAAAGGGGCAACACTGTGTATGTGTCTCTCGCAGAGCCCGGCTGCCAAATTCGAAACGTCCAGCGATTTCGCCCACACGAAAGCTGCCAGCACGTAATGCTGTAGCTGGTTTTCACTGTCCCTTGGAACTGCATTCGCTGCCACACAGACATTCGCTTTCCCCAAAAGCTTTGCTTGGTAATGGGGCAACACTGTGTATCTCTCTCTCGATGAGCCCGGCTGCCAAATTCGAAACGTCCAGCGATTTCTCCCACACGAAAGCTGCCAGCACGGAATGCTGTAGCTGGTTTTCACTGTCCCTTGGAAATGCATTTGCTGCCACACAGACATTCGCTTTCCCCAAAAGCTTTGCTTGGTAATGGGGCAACACTGTGTATGTGTCTCTCGCAGAGCCCGGCTGCCAAATTCGAAACGTCCAGCGATTTCTCCCACACGAAATCTGCCAGCACGGAATGCTGTAGCTGGTTTTCACTGTCCCTTGGAACTGCATTCGCTGCCACACAGACATTCGCTTTCCCCAAAAGCTTTGCTTGGTAATGGGGCAACACTGTGTATGTGTCTCTCGCAGAGCCCGGCTGCCAAATTCGAAACGTCCAGCGATTGCGCCCACACGAAAGCTGCCAGCACGGAATGCTGTAGCTGGTTTTCACTGTCCCTTGGAACTGCATTCGCTGCCACACAGACATTCGCTTTCCCCAGAAGCTTTGCTTGGTAGTGGGGCAACACTGTGTATGTGTCTCTCGCAGAGCCCGGCTGCCAAATTCGAAACGTCCAGCAATTGCGCCCACACGAAAGCTGCCAGCACGGAATGCTGTAGCTGGTTTTCACTGTCCCTTGGAACTGCATTCGCTGCCACACAGACATTCGCTTTCCCCAAAAGCTTTGCTTGGTAGTGGGGCAACACTGTGTATCTCTCTCTCGCAGAGCCCGGCTGCCAAATTCGAAACGTCCAGCGATTTCTCCCACACGAAATCTGCCAGCACGGAATGCTGTAGCTGGTTTTCACTGTCCCTTGGAACTGCATTCGCTGCGACACAGACATTCGCTTTCCCCAAAAGCTTTGCTTGGTAGTGGGGCAACACTGTGTATCTCTCTCTCGCAGAGCCCGGCTGCCAAATTCGAAACGTCCAGCGATTGCGCCCACACGAAAGCTGCCAGCACGGAATGCTGTAGCTGGTTTTCACTGTCCCTTGGAACTGCATTCGCTGCCACACAGACATTCGCTTTCCCCAAAAGCTTTGGTTCGTAAAGGGGCAACACTGTGTATGTGTCTCTCGCAGAGCCCGGCTAACAAATTCGAAACGTCCAGCGATTTCTCCCACACGAAAGCTGCCAGCACGGAATGCTGTAGCTGGTTTTCACTGTCCCTTGGAACTGCATTCGCTGCCACACAGACATTCGCTTTCCCCAAAAGCTTTGGTTCGTAAAGGGGCAACACTGTGTATGTGTCTCTCGCAGAGCCCGGCTGCCAAATTCGAAACGTCCAGCGATTGCGCCCACACGAAAGCTGCCAGCACGGAATGCTGTAGCTGGTTTTCACTGTCCCTTGGAACTGCATTCGCTGCCACACAGACATTCGCTTTCCCCAAAAGCTTTGGTTCGTAAAGGGGCAACACTGTGTATGTGTCTCTCGCAGAGCCCGGCTGCCAAATTCGAAACGTCCAGCGATTTCTCCCACACGAAATCTGCCAGCACGGAATGCTGTAGCTGGTTTTCACTGTCCCTTGGAACTGCATTCGCTGCCACACAGACATTCGCTTTCCCCAAAAGCTTTGCTTGGTAATGGGGCAACACTGTGTATGTGTCTCTCGCAGAGCCCGGCTGCCAAATTCGAAACGTCCAGCGATTGCGCCCACACGAAAGCTGCCAGCACGGAATGCTGTAGCTGGTTTTCACTGTCCCTTGGAACTGCATTCGCTGCCACACAGACATTCGCTTTCCCCAAAAGCTTTGCTTGGTAGTGGGGCAACACTGTGTATCTCTCTCTCGCAGAGCCCGGCTGCCAAATTCGAAACGTCCAGCGATTGCGCCCACACGAAAGCTGCCAGCACGGAATGCTGTAGCTGGTTTTCACTGTCCCTTGGAACTGCATTCGCTGCCACACAGACATTCGCTTTCCCCAAAAGCTTTGCTTGGTAAAGGGGCAACACTGTGTATGTGTCTCTCGCAGAGCCCGGCTGCCAAATTCGAAACGTCCAGCGATTTCTCCCACACGAAAGCTGCCAGCACGGAATGCTGTAGCTGGTTTTCACTGTCCCTTGGAACTGCATTCGCTGCCACACAGACATTCGCTTTCCCCAAAAGCTTTGGTTCGTAAAGGGGCAACACTGCGTATGTGTCTCTCGCAGAGCCCGGCTGCCAAATTCGAAACGTCCAGCGATTGCGCCCACACGAAAGCTGCCAGCACGGAATGCTGTAGCTGGTTTTCACTGTCCCTTGGAACTGCATTCGCTGCCACACAGACATTCGCTTTCCCCAAAAGCTTTGGTTCGTAAAGGGGCAACACTATGTATGTGTCTCTCGCAGAGCCCGGCTGCCAAATTCGAAACGTCCAGCGATTGCGCCCACACGAAAGCTGCCAGCACGGAATGCTGTAGCTGGTTTTCACTGTCCCTTGGAACTGCATTCGCTGCCACACAGACATTCGCTTTCCCCAAAAGCTTTGGTTCGTAAAGGGGCAACACTGTGTATGTGTCTCTCGCAGAGCCCGGCTGCCAAATTCGAAACGTCCAGCGATTTCTCCCACACGAAAGCTGCCAGCACGGAATGCTGTAGCTGGTTTTCACTGTCCCTTGGAACTGCATTCGCTGCCACACAGACATTCGCTTTCCCCAAAAGCTTTGCTTGGTAATGGGGCAACACTGTGTATCTCTCTCTCGCAGAGCCCGGCTGCCAAATTCGAAACGTCCAGCGATTGCGCCCACACGAAAGCTGCCAGCACGGAATGCTGTAGCTGGTTTTCACTGTCCCTTGGAACTGCATTCGCTGCCACACAGACATTCGCTTTCCCCAAAAGCTTTGCTTGGTAAAGGGGCAACACTGTGTATGTGTCTCTCGCAGAGCCCGGCTGCCAAATTCGAAACGTCCAGCGATTTCGCCCACACGAAAGCTGCCAGCACGTAATGCTGTAGCTGGTTTTCACTGTCCCTTGGAACTGCATTCGCTGCCACACAGACATTCGCTTTCCCCAAAAGCTTTGCTTGGTAATGGGGCAACACTGTGTATCTCTCTCTCGATGAGCCCGGCTGCCAAATTCGAAACGTCCAGCGATTTCTCCCACACGAAAGCTGCCAGCACGGAATGCTGTAGCTGGTTTTCACTGTCCCTTGGAAATGCATTTGCTGCCACACAGACATTCGCTTTCCCCAAAAGCTTTGCTTGGTAATGGGGCAACACTGTGTATGTGTCTCTCGCAGAGCCCGGCTGCCAAATTCGAAACGTCCAGCGATTTCTCCCACACGAAATCTGCCAGCACGGAATGCTGTAGCTGGTTTTCACTGTCCCTTGGAACTGCATTCGCTGCCACACAGACATTCGCTTTCCCCAAAAGCTTTGCTTGGTAATGGGGCAACACTGTGTATGTGTCTCTCGCAGAGCCCGGCTGCCAAATTCGAAACGTCCAGCGATTGCGCCCACACGAAAGCTGCCAGCACGGAATGCTGTAGCTGGTTTTCACTGTCCCTTGGAACTGCATTCGCTGCCACACAGACATTCGCTTTCCCCAGAAGCTTTGCTTGGTAGTGGGGCAACACTGTGTATGTGTCTCTCGCAGAGCCCGGCTGCCAAATTCGAAACGTCCAGCAATTGCGCCCACACGAAAGCTGCCAGCACGGAATGCTGTAGCTGGTTTTCACTGTCCCTTGGAACTGCATTCGCTGCCACACAGACATTCGCTTTCCCCAAAAGCTTTGCTTGGTAGTGGGGCAACACTGTGTATCTCTCTCTCGCAGAGCCCGGCTGCCAAATTCGAAACGTCCAGCGATTTCTCCCACACGAAATCTGCCAGCACGGAATGCTGTAGCTGGTTTTCACTGTCCCTTGGAACTGCATTCGCTGCGACACAGACATTCGCTTTCCCCAAAAGCTTTGCTTGGTAGTGGGGCAACACTGTGTATCTCTCTCTCGCAGAGCCCGGCTGCCAAATTCGAAACGTCCAGCGATTGCGCCCACACGAAAGCTGCCAGCACGGAATGCTGTAGCTGGTTTTCACTGTCCCTTGGAACTGCATTCGCTGCCACACAGACATTCGCTTTCCCCAAAAGCTTTGGTTCGTAAAGGGGCAACACTGTGTATGTGTCTCTCGCAGAGCCCGGCTAACAAATTCGAAACGTCCAGCGATTTCTCCCACACGAAAGCTGCCAGCACGGAATGCTGTAGCTGGTTTTCACTGTCCCTTGGAACTGCATTCGCTGCCACACAGACATTCGCTTTCCCCAAAAGCTTTGGTTCGTAAAGGGGCAACACTGTGTATGTGTCTCTCGCAGAGCCCGGCTGCCAAATTCGAAACGTCCAGCGATTGCGCCCACACGAAAGCTGCCAGCACGGAATGCTGTAGCTGGTTTTCACTGTCCCTTGGAACTGCATTCGCTGCCACACAGACATTCGCTTTCCCCAAAAGCTTTGGTTCGTAAAGGGGCAACACTGTGTATGTGTCTCTCGCAGAGCCCGGCTGCCAAATTCGAAACGTCCAGCGATTTCTCCCACACGAAATCTGCCAGCACGGAATGCTGTAGCTGGTTTTCACTGTCCCTTGGAACTGCATTCGCTGCCACACAGACATTCGCTTTCCCCAAAAGCTTTGCTTGGTAATGGGGCAACACTGTGTATGTGTCTCTCGCAGAGCCCGGCTGCCAAATTCGAAACGTCCAGCGATTGCGCCCACACGAAAGCTGCCAGCACGGAATGCTGTAGCTGGTTTTCACTGTCCCTTGGAACTGCATTCGCTGCCACACAGACATTCGCTTTCCCCAAAAGCTTTGCTTGGTAGTGGGGCAACACTGTGTATCTCTCTCTCGCAGAGCCCGGCTGCCAAATTCGAAACGTCCAGCGATTGCGCCCACACGAAAGCTGCCAGCACGGAATGCTGTAGCTGGTTTTCACTGTCCCTTGGAACTGCATTCGCTGCCACACAGACATTCGCTTTCCCCAAAAGCTTTGCTTGGTAAAGGGGCAACACTGTGTATGTGTCTCTCGCAGAGCCCGGCTGCCAAATTCGAAACGTCCAGCGATTTCTCCCACACGAAAGCTGCCAGCACGGAATGCTGTAGCTGGTTTTCACTGTCCCTTGGAACTGCATTCGCTGCCACACAGACATTCGCTTTCCCCAAAAGCTTTGGTTCGTAAAGGGGCAACACTGCGTATGTGTCTCTCGCAGAGCCCGGCTGCCAAATTCGAAACGTCCAGCGATTGCGCCCACACGAAAGCTGCCAGCACGGAATGCTGTAGCTGGTTTTCACTGTCCCTTGGAACTGCATTCGCTGCCACACAGACATTCGCTTTCCCCAAAAGCTTTGGTTCGTAAAGGGGCAACACTGTGTATGTGTCTCTCGCAGAGCCCGGCTGCCAAATTCGAAACGTCCAGCGATTGCGCCCACACGAAAGCTGCCAGCACGGAATGCTGTAGCTGGTTTTCACTGTCCCTTGGAACTGCATTCGCTGCCACACAGACATTCGCTTTCCCCAAAAGCTTTGCTTGGTAATGGGGCAACACTGTGTATCTCTCTCTCGCAGAGCCCGGCTGCCAAATTCGAAACGTCCAGCGATTGCGCCCACACGAAAGCTGCCAGCACGGAATGCTGTAGCTGGTTTTCACTGTCCCTTGGAACTGCATTCGCTGCCACACAGACATTCGCTTTCCCCAAAAGCTTTGCTTGGTAAAGGGGCAACACTGTGTATGTGTCTCTCGCAGAGCCCGGCTGCCAAATTCGAAACGTCCAGCGATTTCGCCCACACGAAAGCTGCCAGCACGTAATGCTGTAGCTGGTTTTCACTGTCCCTTGGAACTGCATTCGCTGCCACACAGACATTCGCTTTCCCCAAAAGCTTTGGTTCGTAAAGGGGCAACACTGTGTATGTGTCTCTCGATGAGCCCGGCTGCCAAATTCGAAACGTCCAGCGATTTCTCCCACACGAAATCTGCCAGCACGGAATGCTGTAGCTGGTTTTCACTGTCCCTTGGAACTGCATTCGCTGCCACACAGACATTCGCTTTCCCCAAAAGCTTTGCTTGGTAATGGGGCAACACTGTGTATGTGTCTCTCACAGAGCCCGGCTGCCAAATTCGAAACGTCCAGCGATTGCGCCCACACGAAAGCTGCCAGCACGGAATGCTGTAGCTGGTTTTCACTGTCCCTTGGAACTGCATTCGCTGCCACACAGACATTCGCTTTCCCCAAAAGCTTTGCTTGGTAGTGGGGCAAAACTGTGTATCTCTCTCTCGCAGAGCCCGGCTGCCAAATTCGAAACGTCCAGCGATTGCGCCCACACGAAAGCTGCCAGCACGGAATGCTGTAGCTGGTTTTCACTGTCCCTTGGAACTGCATTCGCTGCCACACAGACATTCGCTTTCCCCAAAAGCTTTGCTTGGTAGTGGGGCAACACTGTGTATCTCTCTCTCGCAGAGCCCGGCTGCCAAATTCGAAACGTCCAGCGATTGCGCCCACACGAAAGCTGCCAGCACGGAATGCTGTAGCTGGTTTTCACTGTCCCTTGGAACTGCATTCGCTGCCACACAGACATTCGCTTTCCCCAAAAGCTTTGCTTGGTAGTGGGGCAACACTGTGTATCTCTCTCTCGCAGAGCCCGGCTGCCAAATTCGAAAAGTCCAGCGATTGCGCCCACACGAAAGCTGCCAGCACGGAATGCTGTAGCTGGTTTTCACTGTCCCTTGGAACTGCATTCGCTGCCACACAGACATTCGCTTTCCCCAAAAGCTTTGCTTGGTAAAGGGGCAACACTGTGTATGTGTCTCTCGCAGAGCCCGGCTGCCAAATTCGAAACGTCCAGCGATTGCGCCCACACGAAAGCTGCCAGCACGGAATGCTGTAGCTGGTTTTCACTGTCCCTTGGAACTGCATTCGCTGCCACACAGACATTCGCTTTCCCCAAAAGCTTTGCTTGGTAATGGGGCAACACTGTGTATGTGTCTCTCGCAGAGCCCGGCTGCCAAATTCGAAACGTCCAGCGATTGCGCCCACACGAAAGCTGCCAGCACGGAATGCTGTAGCTGGTTTTCACTGTCCCTTGGAACTGCATTCGCTGCCACACAGACATTCGCTTTCCCCAAAAGCTTTGCTTGGTAAAGGGGCAACACTGTGTATGTGTCTCTCGCAGAGCCCGGCTGCCAAATTCGAAACGTCCAGCGATTGCGCCCACACGAAAGCTGCCAGCACGGAATGCTGTAGCTGGTTTTCACTGTCCCTTGGAACTGCATTCGCTGCCGCACAGACATTCGCTTTCCCCAGAAGCTTTGCTTGGTAATGGGGCAACACCGTGTATCTCTCTCTCGCAGAGCCCGGCTGCCAAATTCGAAACGTCCAGCGATTGCGCCCACAAGAAAGCTGCCAGCACGGAATGCTGCAGCTGGTTTTCACTGTCCCTTGGAACTGCATTCGCTGCCACACAGACATTCGCTTTCCCCAAAAGTTTAGGTTCGTAAAGGGGCAACACTGTGTATGTGTCTCTCGCAGAGCCCGGCTGCCAAATTCGAAACGTCCAGCGATTTCTCCCACACGAAAGCTGCCTGCACGGAATGCTGTAGCTGGTTTTCACTGTCCCTTGGAACTGCATTCGCTGCCACACAGACATTCGCTTTCCCCAAAAGCTTTGCTTGGTAATGGGGCAACACTGTGTATCTCTCTCTCGCAGAGCCCGGCTGCCAAATTCGAAACGTCCAGCGATTGCGCCCACACGAAAGCTGCCAGCACGGAATGCTGTAGCTGGTTTTCACTGTCCCTTGGAACTGCATTTGCTGCCACACAGACATTCGCTTTCCCCAAAAGCTTTGCTTGGTAATGGGGCAACACTGTGTATGTGTCTCTCGCAGAGCCCGGCTGCCAAATTCGAAACGTCCAGCGATTTCTCCCACACGAAATCTGCCAGCACGGAATGCTGTAGCTGGTTTTCACTGTCCCTTGGAACTGCATTCGCTGCCACACAGACATTCGCTTTCCCCAAAAGCTTTGCTTGGTAATGGGGCAACACTGTGTATGTGTCTCTCGCAGAGCCCGGCTGCCAAATTCGAAACGTCCAGCGATTGCGCCCACACGAAAGCTGCCAGCACGGAATGCTGTAGCTGGTTTTCACTGTCCCTTGGAACTGCATTCGCTGCCACACAGACATTCGCTTTCCCCAGAAGCTTTGCTTGGTAGTGGGGCAACACTGTGTATGTGTCTCTCGCAGAGCCCGGCTGCCAAATTCGAAACGTCCAGCAATTGCGCCCACACGAAAGCTGCCAGCACGGAATGCTGTAGCTGGTTTTCACTGTCCCTTGGAACTGCATTCGCTGCCACACAGACATTCGCTTTCCCCAAAAGCTTTGGTTCGTAAAGGGGCAACACTGTGTATGTGTCTCTCGCAGAGCCCGGCTGCCAAATTCGAAACGTCCAGCGATTGCGCCCACAAGAAAGCTGCCAGCACGGAATGCTGTAGCTGGTTTTCACTGTCCCTTGGAACTGCATTCGCTGCCACACAGACATTCGCTTTCCCCAAAAGCTTTGCTTGGTAGTGGGGCAACACTGTGTATCTCTCTCTCGCAGAGCCCGGCTGCCAAATTCGAAACGTCCAGCGATTTCTCCCACACGAAATCTGCCAGCACGGAATGCTGTAGCTGGTTTTCACTGTCCCTTGGAACTGCATTCGCTGCGACACAGACATTCGCTTTCCCCAAAAGCTTTGCTTGGTAGTGGGGCAACACTGTGTATCTCTCTCTCGCAGAGCCCGGCTGCCAAATTCGAAACGTCCAGCGATTGCGCCCACACGAAAGCTGCCAGCACGGAATGCTGTAGCTGGTTTTCACTGTCCCTTGGAACTGCATTCGCTGCCACACAGACATTCGCTTTCCCCAAAAGCTTTGGTTCGTAAAGGGGCAACACTGTGTATGTGTCTCTCGCAGAGCCCGGCTAACAAATTCGAAACGTCCAGCGATTTCTCCCACACGAAAGCTGCCAGCACGGAATGCTGTAGCTGGTTTTCACTGTCCCTTGGAACTGCATTCGCTGCCACACAGACATTCGCTTTCCCCAAAAGCTTTGGTTCGTAAAGGGGCAACACTGTGTATGTGTCTCTCGCAGAGCCCGGCTGCCAAATTCGAAACGTCCAGCGATTGCGCCCACACGAAAGCTGCCAGCACGGAATGCTGTAGCTGGTTTTCACTGTCCCTTGGAACTGCATTCGCTGCCACACAGACATTCGCTTTCCCCAAAAGCTTTGCTTGGTAATGGGGCAACACTGTGTATGTGTCTCTCGCAGAGCCCGGCTGCCAAATTCGAAACGTCCAGCGATTGCGCCCACACGAAAGCTGCCAGCACGGAATGCTGTAGCTGGTTTTCACTGTCCCTTGGAACTGCATTCGCTGCCACACAGACATTCGCTTTCCCCAAAAGCTTTGCTTGGTAGTGGGGCAACACTGTGTATCTCTCTCTCGCAGAGCCCGGCTGCCAAATTCGAAACGTCCAGCGATTGCGCCCACACGAAAGCTGCCAGCACGGAATGCTGTAGCTGGTTTTCACTGTCCCTTGGAACTGCATTCACTGCCACACAGACATTCGCTTTCCCCAAAAGCTTTGCTTGGTAAAGGGGCAACACTGTGTATGTGTCTCTCGCAGAGCCCGGCTGCCAAATTCGAAACGTCCAGCGATTGCGCCCACACGAAAGCTGCCAGCACGGAATGCTGTAGCTGGTTTTCACTGTCCCTTGGAACTGCATTCGCTGCCACACAGACATTCGCTTTCCCCAAAAGCTTTGGTTCGTAAAGGGGCAACACTGCGTATGTGTCTCTCGCAGAGCCCGGCTGCCAAATTCGAAACGTCCAGCGATTGCGCCCACACGAAAGCTGCCAGCACGGAATGCTGTAGCTGGTTTTCACTGTCCCTTGGAACTGCATTCGCTGCCACACAGACATTCGCTTTCCCCAAAAGCTTTGGTTCGTAAAGGGGCAACACTGTGTATGTGTCTCTCGCAGAGCCCGGCTGCCAAATTCGAAACGTCCAGCGATTTCTCCCACACGAAAGCTGCCAGCACGGAATGCTGTAGCTGGTTTTCACTGTCCCTTGGAACTGCATTCGCTGCCACACAGACATTCGCTTTCCCCAAAAGCTTTGCTTGGTAATGGGGCAACACTGTGTATCTCTCTCTCGCAGAGCCCGGCTGCCAAATTCGAAACGTCCAGCGATTGCGCCCACACGAAAGCTGCCAGCACGGAATGCTGTAGCTGGTTTTCACTGTCCCTTGGAACTGCATTCGCTGCCACACAGACATTCGCTTTCCCCAAAAGCTTTGCTTGGTAAAGGGGCAACACTGTGTATGTGTCTCTCGCAGAGCCCGGCTGCCAAATTCGAAACGTCCAGCGATTTCGCCCACACGAAAGCTGCCAGCACGTAATGCTGTAGCTGGTTTTCACTGTCCCTTGGAACTGCATTCGCTGCCACACAGACATTCGCTTTCCCCAAAAGCTTTGCTTGGTAATGGGGCAACACTGTGTATGTGTCTCTCGATGAGCCCGGCTGCCAAATTCGAAACGTCCAGCGATTTCTCCCACACGAAAGCTGCCAGCACGGAATGCTGTAGCTGGTTTTCACTGTCCCTTGGAACTGCATTCGCTGCCACACAGACATTCGCTTTCCCCAAAAGCTTTGCTTGGTAATGGGGCAACACTGTGTATGTGTCTCTCGCAGAGCCCGGCTGCCAAATTCGAAACGTCCAGCGATTGCGCCCACACGAAAGCTGCCAGCACGGAATGCTGTAGCTGGTTTTCACTGTCCCTTGGAACTGCATTCGCTGCCACACAGACATTCGCTTTCCCCAGAAGCTTTGCTTGGTAGTGGGGCAACACTGTGTATGTGTCTCTCGCAGAGCCCGGCTGCCAAATTCGAAACGTCCAGCAATTGCGCCCACACGAAAGCTGCCAGCACGGAATGCTGTAGCTGGTTTTCACTGTCCCTTGGAACTGCATTCGCTGCCACACAGACATTCGCTTTCCCCAAAAGCTTTGCTTGGTAGTGGGGCAACACTGTGTATCTCTCTCTCGCAGAGCCCGGCTGCCAAATTCGAAACGTCCAGCGATTTCTCCCACACGAAATCTGCCAGCACGGAATGCTGTAGCTGGTTTTCACTGTCCCTTGGAACTGCATTCGCTGCGACACAGACATTCGCTTTCCCCAAAAGCTTTGCTTGGTAGTGGGGCAACACTGTGTATCTCTCTCTCGCAGAGCCCGGCTGCCAAATTCGAAACGTCCAGCGATTGCGCCCACACGAAAGCTGCCAGCACGGAATGCTGTAGCTGGTTTTCACTGTCCCTTGGAACTGCATTCGCTGCCACACAGACATTCGCTTTCCCCAAAAGCTTTGGTTCGTAAAGGGGCAACACTGTGTATGTGTCTCTCGCAGAGCCCGGCTAACAAATTCGAAACGTCCAGCGATTTCTCCCACACGAAAGCTGCCAGCACGGAATGCTGTAGCTGGTTTTCACTGTCCCTTGGAACTGCATTCGCTGCCACACAGACATTCGCTTTCCCCAAAAGCTTTGGTTCGTAAAGGGGCAACACTGTGTATGTGTCTCTCGCAGAGCCCGGCTGCCAAATTCGAAACGTCCAGCGATTGCGCCCACACGAAAGCTGCCAGCACGGAATGCTGTAGCTGGTTTTCACTGTCCCTTGGAACTGCATTCGCTGCCACACAGACATTCGCTTTCCCCAAAAGCTTTGGTTCGTAAAGGGGCAACACTGTGTATGTGTCTCTCGCAGAGCCCGGCTGCCAAATTCGAAACGTCCAGCGATTTCTCCCACACGAAATCTGCCAGCACGGAATGCTGTAGCTGGTTTTCACTGTCCCTTGGAACTGCATTCGCTGCCACACAGACATTCGCTTTCCCCAAAAGCTTTGCTTGGTAATGGGGCAACACTGTGTATGTGTCTCTCGCAGAGCCCGGCTGCCAAATTCGAAACGTCCAGCGATTGCGCCCACACGAAAGCTGCCAGCACGGAATGCTGTAGCTGGTTTTCACTGTCCCTTGGAACTGCATTCGCTGCCACACAGACATTCGCTTTCCCCAAAAGCTTTGCTTGGTAGTGGGGCAACACTGTGTATCTCTCTCTCGCAGAGCCCGGCTGCCAAATTCGAAACGTCCAGCGATTGCGCCCACACGAAAGCTGCCAGCACGGAATGCTGTAGCTGGTTTTCACTGTCCCTTGGAACTGCATTCGCTGCCACACAGACATTCGCTTTCCCCAAAAGCTTTGCTTGGTAAAGGGGCAACACTGTGTATGTGTCTCTCGCAGAGCCCGGCTGCCAAATTCGAAACGTCCAGCGATTTCTCCCACACGAAAGCTGCCAGCACGGAATGCTGTAGCTGGTTTTCACTGTCCCTTGGAACTGCATTCGCTGCCACACAGACATTCGCTTTCCCCAAAAGCTTTGGTTCGTAAAGGGGCAACACTGCGTATGTGTCTCTCGCAGAGCCCGGCTGCCAAATTCGAAACGTCCAGCGATTGCGCCCACACGAAAGCTGCCAGCACGGAATGCTGTAGCTGGTTTTCACTGTCCCTTGGAACTGCATTCGCTGCCACACAGACATTCGCTTTCCCCAAAAGCTTTGGTTCGTAAAGGGGCAACACTGTGTATGTGTCTCTCGCAGAGCCCGGCTGCCAAATTCGAAACGTCCAGCGATTTCTCCCACACGAAAGCTGCCAGCACGGAATGCTGTAGCTGGTTTTCACTGTCCCTTGGAACTGCATTCGCTGCCACACAGACATTCGCTTTCCCCAAAAGCTTTGCTTGGTAATGGGGCAACACTGTGTATCTCTCTCTCGCAGAGCCCGGCTGCCAAATTCGAAACGTCCAGCGATTGCGCCCACACGAAAGCTGCCAGCACGGAATGCTGTAGCTGGTTTTCACTGTCCCTTGGAACTGCATTCGCTGCCACACAGACATTCGCTTTCCCCAAAAGCTTTGCTTGGTAAAGGGGCAACACTGTGTATGTGTCTCTCGCAGAGCCCGGCTGCCAAATTCGAAACGTCCAGCGATTTCGCCCACACGAAAGCTGCCAGCACGTAATGCTGTAGCTGGTTTTCACTGTCCCTTGGAACTGCATTCGCTGCCACACAGACATTCGCTTTCCCCAAAAGCTTTGGTTCGTAAAGGGGCAACACTGTGTATGTGTCTCTCGATGAGCCCGGCTGCCAAATTCGAAACGTCCAGCGATTTCTCCCACACGAAATCTGCCAGCACGGAATGCTGTAGCTGGTTTTCACTGTCCCTTGGAACTGCATTCGCTGCCACACAGACATTCGCTTTCCCCAAAAGCTTTGCTTGGTAGTGGGGCAAAACTGTGTATCTCTCTCTCGCAGAGCCCGGCTGCCAAATTCGAAACGTCCAGCGATTGCGCCCACACGAAAGCTGCCAGCACGGAATGCTGTAGCTGGTTTTCACTGTCCCTTGGAACTGCATTCGCTGCCACACAGACATTCGCTTTCCCCAAAAGCTTTGCTTGGTAGTGGGGCAACACTGTGTATCTCTCTCTCGCAGAGCCCGGCTGCCAAATTCGAAACGTCCAGCGATTGCGCCCACACGAAAGCTGCCAGCACGGAATGCTGTAGCTGGTTTTCACTGTCCCTTGGAACTGCATTCGCTGCCACACAGACATTCGCTTTCCCCAAAAGCTTTGCTTGGTAAAGGGGCAACACTGTGTATGTGTCTCTCGCAGAGCCCGGCTGCCAAATTCGAAACGTCCAGCGATTTCTCCCACACGAAAGCTGCCAGCACGGAATGCTGTAGCTGGTTTTCACTGTCCCTTGGAACTGCATTCGCTGCCACACAGACATTCGCTTTCCCCAAAAGCTTTGGTTCGTAAAGGGGCAACACTGCGTATGTGTCTCTCGCAGAGCCCGGCTGCCAAATTCGAAACGTCCAGCGATTGCGCCCACACGAAAGCTGCCAGCACGGAATGCTGTAGCTGGTTTTCACTGTCCCTTGGAACTGCATTCACTGCCACACAGACATTCGCTTTCCCCAAAAGCTTTGGTTCGTAAAGGGGCAACACTGTGTATGTGTCTCTCGCAGAGCCCGGCTGCCAAATTCGAAACGTCCAGCGATTGCGCCCACACGAAAGCTGCCAGCACGGAATGCTGTAGCTGGTTTTCACTGTCCCTTGGAACTGCATTCGCTGCCACACAGACATTCGCTTTCCCCAAAAGCTTTGCTTGGTAAAGGGGCAACACTGTGTATGTGTCTCTCGCAGAGCCCGGCTAACAAATTCGAAACGTCCAGCGATTGCGCCCACACGAAAGCTGCCAGCACGGAATGCTGTAGCTGGTTTTCACTGTCCCTTGGAACTGCATTCGCTGCCACACAGACATTCGCTTTCCCCAAAAGCTTTGCTTGGTAATGGGGCAACACTGTGTATGTGTCTCTCGCAGAGCCCGGCTGCCAAATTCGAAAAGTCCAGCGATTGCGCCCACACGAAAGCTGCCAGCACGGAATGCTGTAGCTGGTTTTCACTGTCCCTTGGAACTGCATTCGCTGCCACACAGACATTCGCTTTCCCCAAAAGCTTTGCTTGGTAAAGGGGCAACACTGTGTATGTGTCTCTCGCAGAGCCCGGCTGCCAAATTCGAAACGTCCAGCGATTGCGCCCACACGAAAGCTGCCAGCACGGAATGCTGTAGCTGGTTTTCACTGTCCCTTGGAACTGCATTCGCTGCCGCACAGACATTCGCTTTCCCCAGAAGCTTTGCTTGGTAATGGGGCAACACCGTGTATCTCTCTCTCGCAGAGCCCGGCTGCCAAATTCGAAACGTCCAGCGATTGCGCCCACAAGAAAGCTGCCAGCACGGAATGCTGCAGCTGGTTTTCACTGTCCCTTGGAACTGCATTCGCTGCCACACAGACATTCGCTTTCCCCAAAAGTTTAGGTTCGTAAAGGGGCAACACTGTGTATGTGTCTCTCGCAGAGCCCGGCTGCCAAATTCGAAACGTCCAGCGATTTCTCCCACACGAAAGCTGCCTGCACGGAATGCTGTAGCTGGTTTTCACTGTCCCTTGGAACTGCATTCGCTGCCACACAGACATTCGCTTTCCCCAAAAGCTTTGCTTGGTAATGGGGCAACACTGTGTATCTCTCTCTCGCAGAGCCCGGCTGCCAAATTCGAAACGTCCAGCGATTGCGCCCACACGAAAGCTGCCAGCACGGAATGCTGTAGCTGGTTTTCACTGTCCCTTGGAACTGCATTCCCTGCCACACAGACATTCGCTTTCCCCAAAAGCTTTGCTTGGTAATGGGGCAACACTGTGTATGTGTCTCTCGCAGAGCCCGGCTGCCAAATTCGAAACGTCCAGCGATTTCTCCCACACGAAATCTGCCAGCACGGAATGCTGTAGCTGGTTTTCACTGTCCCTTGGAACTGCATTCGCTGCCACACAGACATTCGCTTTCCCCAAAAGCTTTGCTTGGTAATGGGGCAACACTGTGTATGTGTCTCTCGCAGAGCCCGGCTGCCAAATTCGAAACGTCCAGCGATTGCGCCCACACGAAAGCTGCCAGCACGGAATGCTGTAGCTGGTTTTCACTGTCCCTTGGAACTGCATTCGCTGCCACACAGACATTCGCTTTCCCCAGAAGCTTTGCTTGGTAGTGGGGCAACACTGTGTATGTGTCTCTCGCAGAGCCCGGCTGCCAAATTCGAAACGTCCAGCAATTGCGCCCACACGAAAGCTGCCAGCACGGAATGCTGTAGCTGGTTTTCACTGTCCCTTGGAACTGCATTCGCTGCCACACAGACATTCGCTTTCCCCAAAAGCTTTGGTTCGTAAAGGGGCAACACTGTGTATGTGTCTCTCGCAGAGCCCGGCTGCCAAATTCGAAACGTCCAGCGATTGCGCCCACAAGAAAGCTGCCAGCACGGAATGCTGTAGCTGGTTTTCACTGTCCCTTGGAACTGCATTCGCTGCCACACAGACATTCGCTTTCCCCAAAAGCTTTGCTTGGTAGTGGGGCAACACTGTGTATCTCTCTCTCGCAGAGCCCGGCTGCCAAATTCGAAACGTCCAGCGATTTCTCCCACACGAAATCTGCCAGCACGGAATGCTGTAGCTGGTTTTCACTGTCCCTTGGAACTGCATTCGCTGCGACACAGACATTCGCTTTCCCCAAAAGCTTTGCTTGGTAGTGGGGCAACACTGTGTATCTCTCTCTCGCAGAGCCCGGCTGCCAAATTCGAAACGTCCAGCGATTGCGCCCACACGAAAGCTGCCAGCACGGAATGCTGTAGCTGGTTTTCACTGTCCCTTGGAACTGCATTCGCTGCCACACAGACATTCGCTTTCCCCAAAAGCTTTGGTTCGTAAAGGGGCAACACTGTGTATGTGTCTCTCGCAGAGCCCGGCTAACAAATTCGAAACGTCCAGCGATTTCTCCCACACGAAAGCTGCCAGCACGGAATGCTGTAGCTGGTTTTCACTGTCCCTTGGAACTGCATTCGCTGCCACACAGACATTCGCTTTCCCCAAAAGCTTTGGTTCGTAAAGGGGCAACACTGTGTATGTGTCTCTCGCAGAGCCCGGCTGCCAAATTCGAAACGTCCAGCGATTGCGCCCACACGAAAGCTGCCAGCACGGAATGCTGTAGCTGGTTTTCACTGTCCCTTGGAACTGCATTCGCTGCCACACAGACATTCGCTTTCCCCAAAAGCTTTGCTTGGTAATGGGGCAACACTGTGTATGTGTCTCTCGCAGAGCCCGGCTGCCAAATTCGAAACGTCCAGCGATTGCGCCCACACGAAAGCTGCCAGCACGGAATGCTGTAGCTGGTTTTCACTGTCCCTTGGAACTGCATTCGCTGCCACACAGACATTCGCTTTCCCCAAAAGCTTTGCTTGGTAGTGGGGCAACACTGTGTATCTCTCTCTCGCAGAGCCCGGCTGCCAAATTCGAAACGTCCAGCGATTGCGCCCACACGAAAGCTGCCAGCACGGAATGCTGTAGCTGGTTTTCACTGTCCCTTGGAACTGCATTCACTGCCACACAGACATTCGCTTTCCCCAAAAGCTTTGCTTGGTAAAGGGGCAACACTGTGTATGTGTCTCTCGCAGAGCCCGGCTGCCAAATTCGAAACGTCCAGCGATTGCGCCCACACGAAAGCTGCCAGCACGGAATGCTGTAGCTGGTTTTCACTGTCCCTTGGAACTGCATTCGCTGCCACACAGACATTCGCTTTCCCCAAAAGCTTTGGTTCGTAAAGGGGCAACACTGTGTATGTGTCTCTCGCAGAGCCCGGCTGCCAAATTCGAAACGTCCAGCGATTGCGCCCACACGAAAGCTGCCAGCACGGAATGCTGTAGCTGGTTTTCACTGTCCCTTGGAACTGCATTCGCTGCCACACAGACATTCGCTTTCCCCAAAAGCTTTGCTTGGTAAAGGGGCAACACTGTGTATGTGTCTCTCGCAGAGCCCGGCTAACAAATTCGAAACGTCCAGCGATTGCGCCCACACGAAAGCTGCCAGCACGGAATGCTGTAGCTGGTTTTCACTGTCCCTTGGAACTGCATTCGCTGCCACACAGACATTCGCTTTCCCCAAAAGCTTTGCTTGGTAATGGGGCAACACTGTGTATGTGTCTCTCGCAGAGCCCGGCTGCCAAATTCGAAACGTCCAGCGATTGCGCCCACACGAAAGCTGCCAGCACGGAATGCTGTAGCTGGTTTTCACTGTCCCTTGGAACTGCATTCGCTGCCACACAGACATTCGCTTTCCCCAAAAGCTTTGCTTGGTAAAGGGGCAACACTGTGTATGTGTCTCTCGCAGAGCCCGGCTGCCAAATTCGAAACGTCCAGCGATTGCGCCCACACGAAAGCTGCCAGCACGGAATGCTGTAGCTGGTTTTCACTGTCCCTTGGAACTGCATTCGCTGCCGCACAGACATTCGCTTTCCCCAGAAGCTTTGCTTGGTAATGGGGCAACACCGTGTATCTCTCTCTCGCAGAGCCCGGCTGCCAAATTCGAAACGTCCAGCGATTGCGCCCACAAGAAAGCTGCCAGCACGGAATGCTGCAGCTGGTTTTCACTGTCCCTTGGAACTGCATTCGCTGCCACACAGACATTCGCTTTCCCCAAAAGTTTAGGTTCGTAAAGGGGCAACACTGTGTATGTGTCTCTCGCAGAGCCCGGCTGCCAAATTCGAAACGTCCAGCGATTGCGCCCACACGAAAGCTGCCAGCACGGAATGCTGTAGCTGGTTTTCACTGTCCCTTGGAACTGCATTCGCTGCCACACAGACATTCGCTTTCCCCAAAAGCTTTGCTTGGTAATGGGGCAACACTGTGTATCTCTCTCTCGATGAGCCCGGCTGCCAAATTCGAAACGTCCAGCGATTTCTCCCACACGAAAGCTGCCAGCACGGAATGCTGTAGCTGGTTTTCACTGTCCCTTGGAACTGCATTTGCTGCCACACAGACATTCGCTTTCCCCAAAAGCTTTGCTTGGTAATGGGGCAACACTGTGTATGTGTCTCTCGCAGAGCCCGGCTGCCAAATTCGAAACGTCCAGCGATTTCTCCCACACGAAATCTGCCAGCACGGAATGCTGTAGCTGGTTTTCACTGTCCCTTGGAACTGCATTCGCTGCCACACAGACATTCGCTTTCCCCAAAAGCTTTGCTTGGTAATGGGGCAACACTGTGTATGTGTCTCTCGCAGAGCCCGGCTGCCAAATTCGAAACGTCCAGCGATTGCGCCCACACGAAAGCTGCCAGCACGGAATGCTGTAGCTGGTTTTCACTGTCCCTTGGAACTGCATTCGCTGCCACACAGACATTCGCTTTCCCCAGAAGCTTTGCTTGGTAGTGGGGCAACACTGTGTATGTGTCTCTCGCAGAGCCCGGCTGCCAAATTCGAAACGTCCAGCAATTGCGCCCACACGAAAGCTGCCAGCACGGAATGCTGTAGCTGGTTTTCACTGTCCCTTGGAACTGCATTCGCTGCGACACAGACATTCGCTTTCCCCAAAAGCTTTGCTTGGTAGTGGGGCAACACTGTGTATCTCTCTCTCGCAGAGCCCGGCTGCCAAATTCGAAACGTCCAGCGATTGCGCCCACACGAAAGCTGCCAGCACGGAATGCTGTAGCTGGTTTTCACTGTCCCTTGGAACTGCATTCGCTGCCGCACAGACATTCGCTTTCCCCAAAAGCTTTGGTTCGTAAAGGGGCAACACTGTGTATGTGTCTCTCGCAGAGCCCGGATAAAAAATTCGAAACGTCCAGCGATTTCTCCCACACGAAAGCTGCCAGCACGGAATGCTGTAGCTGGTTTTCACTGTCCCTTGGAACTGCATTCGCTGCCACACAGACATTCGCTTTACCCAAAAGCTTTGGTTCGTAAAGGGGCAACACTGTGTATGTGTCTCTCGCAGAGCCCGGCTGCCAAATTCGAAACGTCCAGCGATTGCGCCCACACGAAAGCTGCCAGCACGGAATGCTGTAGCTGGTTTTCACTGTCCCTTGGAACTGCATTCGCTGCCACACAGACATTCGCTTTCCCCAAAAGCTTTGGTTCGTAAAGGGGCAACACTGTGTATGTGTCTCTCGCAGAGCCTGGCTGCCAAATTCGAAACGTCCAGCGATTTCTCCCACACGAAAGCTGCCAGCACGGAATGCTGTAGCTGGTTTTCACTGTCCCTTGGAACTGCATTCGCTGCCACACAGACATTCGCTTTCCCCAAAAGCTTTGCTTGGTAATGGGGCAACACTGTGTATCTCTCTCTCGCAGAGCCCGGCTGCCAAATTCGAAACGTCCAGCGATTGCGCCCACACGAAAGCTGCCAGCACGGAATGCTGTAGCTGGTTTTCACTGTCCCTTGGAACTGCATTCGCTGCCACACAGACATTCGCTTTCCCCAAAAGCTTTGCTTGGTAGTGGGGCAACACTGTGTATCTCTCTCTCGCAGAGCCCGGCTGCCAAATTCGAAACATCCAGCGATTGCGCCCACACGAAAGCTGCCAGCACGGAATGCTGTAGCTGGTTTTCACTGTCCCTTGGAACTGCATTCGCTGCCACACAGACATTCGCTTTCCCCAAAAGCTTTGCTTGGTAAAGGGGCAACACTGTGTATGTGTCTCTCGCAGAGCCCGGCTGCCAAATTCGAAACGTCCAGCGATTTCTCCCACACGAAAGCTGCCAGCACGGAATGCTGTAGCTGGTTTTCACTGTCCCTTGGAACTGCATTCGCTGCCACACAGACATTCGCTTTCCCCAAAAGCTTTGGTTCGTAAAGGGGCAACACTGTGTATGTGTCTCTCGCAGAGCCCGGCTGCCAAATTCGAAACGTCCAGGGATTTCTCCCACACGAAATCTGCCAGCACGGAATGCTGTAGCTGGTTTTCACTGTCCCTTGGAACTGCATTCGCTGCCACACAGACATTCGCTTTCCCCAAAAGCTTTGCTTGGTAATGGGGCAACACTGTGTATCTCTCTCTCGCAGAGCCCGGCTGCCAAATTCGAAACGTCCAGCGATTGCGCCCACACGAAAGCTGCCAGCACGGAATGCTGTAGCTGGTTTTCACTGTCCCTTGGAACTGCATTCGCTGCCACACAGACATTCGCTTTCCCCAAAAGCTTTGGTTCGTAAAGGGGCAACACTGTGTATGTGTCTCTCGCAGAGCCCGGCTGCCAAATTCGAAACGTCCAGCGATTTCTCCCACACGAAAGCTGCCAGCACGGAATGCTGTAGCTGGTTTTCACTGTCCCTTGGAACTGCATTCGCTGCCACACAGACATTCGCTTTCCCCAAAAGCTTTGCTTGGTAATGGGGCAACACTGTGTATCTCTCTCTCGCAGAGCCCGGCTGCCAAATTCGAAACGTCCAGCGATTGCGCCCACACGAAAGCTGCCAGCACGGAATGCTGTAGCTGGTTTTCACTGTCCCTTGGAACTGCATTCGCTGCCACACAGACATTCGCTTTCCCCAAAAGCTTTGCTTGGTAGTGGGGCAACACTGTGTATCTCTCTCTCGCAGAGCCCGGCTGCCAAATTCGAAACGTCCAGCGATTGCGCCCACACGAAAGCTGCCAGCACGGAATGCTGTAGCTGGTTTTCACTGTCCCTTGGAACTGCATTCGCTGCCACACAGACATTCGCTTTCCCCAAAAGCTTTGCTTGGTAAAGGGGCAACACTGTGTATGTGTCTCTCGCAGAGCCCGGCTGCCAAATTCGAAACGTCCAGCGATTTCTCCCACACGAAAGCTGCCAGCACGGAATGCTGTAGCTGGTTTTCACTGTCCCTTGGAACTGCATTCGCTGCCACACAGACATTCGCTTTCCCCAGAAGCTTTGGTTCGTAAAGGGGCAACACTGTGTATGTGTCTCTCGCAGAGCCCGGCTGCCAAATTCGAAACGTCCAGCGATTGCGCCCACACGAAAGCTGCCAGCACGGAATGCTGTAGCTGGTTTTCACTGTCCCTTGGAACTGCATTCGCTGCCACACAGACATTCGCTTTCCCCAAAAGCTTTGCTTGGTAGTGGGGCAACACTGTATACCTCTCTCTCGCAGAGCCCGGCTGCCAAATTCGAAACGTCCAGCGATTGCGCCCACACGAAAGCTGCCAGCACGGAATGCTGTAGCTGGTTTTCACTGTCCCTTGGAACTGCATTCGCTGCCACACAGACATTCGCTTTCCCCAAAAGCTTTGCTTGGTAAAGGGGCAACACTGTGTATGTGTCTCTCGCAGAGCCCGGCTAACAAATTCGAAACGTCCAGCGATTGCGCCCACACGAAAGCTGCCAGCACGGAATGCTGTAGCTGGTTTTCACTGTCCCTTGGAACTGCATTCGCTGCCACACAGACATTCGCTTTCCCCAAAAGCTTTGCTTGGTAATGGGGCAACACTGTGTATGTGTCTCTCGCAGAGCCCGGCTGCCAAATTCGAAACGTCCAGCGATTTCTCCCACACGAAAGCTGCCAGCACGGAATGCTGTAGCTGGTTTTCACTGTCCCTTGGAACTGCATTCGCTGCCACACAGACATTCGCTTTCCCCAAAAGCTTTGGTTCGTAAAGGGGCAACACTGCGTATGTGTCTCTCGCAGAGCCCGGCTGCCAAATTCGAAACGTCCAGCGATTGCGCCCACACGAAAGCTGCCAGCACGGAATGCTGTAGCTGGTTTTCACTGTCCCTTGGAACTGCATTCGCTGCCACACAGACATTCGCTTTCCCCAAAAGCTTTGGTTCGTAAAGGGGCAACACTGTGTATGTGTCTCTCGCAGAGCCCGGCTGCCAAATTCGAAACGTCCAGCGATTTCTCCCACACGAAAGCTGCCAGCACGGAATGCTGTAGCTGGTTTTCACTGTCCCTTGGAAATGCATTCGCTGCCACACAGACATTCGCTTTCCCCAAAAGCTTTGCTTGGTAGTGGGGCAACACTGTGTATGTGTCTCTCGCAGAGCCCGGCTGCCAAATTCGAAACGTCCAGCGATTGCGCCCACACGAAAGCTGCCAGCACGGAATGCTGTAGCTGGTTTTCACTGTCCCTTGGAACTGCATTCGCTGCCACACAGACATTCGCTTTCCCCAGAAGCTTTGCTTGGTAATGGGGCAACACTGTGTATCTCTCTCTCGCAGAGCCCGGCTGCCAAATTCGAAACGTCCAGCGATTGCGCCCACACGAAAGCTGCCAGCATGGAATGCTGTAGCTGGTTTTCACTGTCCCTTGGAACTGCATTCGCTGCCGCACAGACATTCGCTTTCCCCAAAAGCTTTGGTTCGTAAAGGGGCAACACTGTGTATGTGTCTCTCGCAGAGCCCGGATAAAAAATTCGAAACGTCCAGCGATTTCTCCCACACGAAAGCTGCCAGCACGGAATGCTGTAGCTGGTTTTCACTGTCCCTTGGAACTGCATTCGCTGCCACACAGACATTCGCTTTCCCCAAAAGCTTTGGTTCGTAAAGGGGCAACACTGTGTATGTGTCTCTCGCAGAGCCCGGCTGCCAAATTCGAAACGTCCAGCGATTGCGCCCACACGAAAGCTGCCAGCACGGAATGCTGTAGCTGGTTTTCACTGTCCCTTGGAACTGCATTCGCTGCCACACAGACATTCGCTTTCCCCAAAAGCTTTGGTTCGTAAAGGGGCAACACTGTGTATGTGTCTCTCGCAGAGCCCGGCTGCCAAATTCGAAACGTCCAGCGATTTCTCCCACACGAAAGCTGCCAGCACGGAATGCTGTAGCTGGTTTTCACTGTCCCTTGGAACTGCATTCGCTGCCACACAGACATTCGCTTTCCCCAAAAGCTTTGCTTGGTAATGGGGCAACACTGTGTATCTCTCTCTCGCAGAGCCCGGCTGCCAAATTCGAAACGTCCAGCGATTGCGCCCACACGAAAGCTGCCAGCACGGAATGCTGTAGCTGGTTTTCACTGTCCCTTGGAACTGCATTCGCTGCCACACAGACATTCGCTTTCCCCAAAAGCTTTGCTTGGTAGTGGGGCAACACTGTGTATCTCTCTCTCGCAGAGCCCGGCTGCCAAATTCGAAACATCCAGCGATTGCGCCCACACGAAAGCTGCCAGCACGGAATGCTGTAGCTGGTTTTCACTGTCCCTTGGAACTGCATTCGCTGCCACACAGACATTCGCTTTCCCCAAAAGCTTTGCTTGGTAAAGGGGCAACACTGTGTATGTGTCTCTCGCAGAGCCCGGCTGCCAAATTCGAAACGTCCAGCGATTTCTCCCACACGAAAGCTGCCAGCACGGAATGCTGTAGCTGGTTTTCACTGTCCCTTGGAACTGCATTCGCTGCCACACAGACATTCGCTTTCCCCAAAAGCTTTGGTTCGTAAAGGGGCAACACTGTGTATGTGTCTCTCGCAGAGCCCGGCTGCCAAATTCGAAACGTCCAGGGATTTCTCCCACACGAAATCTGCCAGCACGGAATGCTGTAGCTGGTTTTCACTGTCCCTTGGAACTGCATTCGCTGCCACACAGACATTCGCTTTCCCCAAAAGCTTTGCTTGGTAATGGGGCAACACTGTGTATCTCTCTCTCGCAGAGCCCGGCTGCCAAATTCGAAACGTCCAGCGATTGCGCCCACACGAAAGCTGCCAGCACGGAATGCTGTAGCTGGTTTTCACTGTCCCTTGGAACTGCATTCGCTGCCACACAGACATTCGCTTTCCCCAAAAGCTTTGCTTGGTAATGGGGCAACACTGTGTATCTCTCTCTCGCAGAGCCCGGCTGCCAAATTCGAAACGTCCAGCGATTGCGCCCACACGAAAGCTGCCAGCACGGAATGCTGTAGCTGGTTTTCACTGTCCCTTGGAACTGCATTCGCTGCCACACAGACATTCGCTTTCCCCAAAAGCTTTGCTTGGTAGTGGGGCAACACTGTGTATCTCTCTCTCGCAGAGCCCGGCTGCCAAATTCGAAACGTCCAGCGATTGCGCCCACACGAAAGCTGCCAGCACGGAATGCTGTAGCTGGTTTTCACTGTCCCTTGGAACTGCATTCGCTGCCACACAGACATTCGCTTTCCCCAAAAGCTTTGCTTGGTAAAGGGGCAACACTGTGTATGTGTCTCTCGCAGAGCCCGGCTGCCAAATTCGAAACGTCCAGCGATTTCTCCCACACGAAAGCTGCCAGCACGGAATGCTGTAGCTGGTTTTCACTGTCCCTTGGAACTGCATTCGCTGCCACACAGACATTCGCTTTCCCCAAAAGCTTTGGTTCGTAAAGGGGCAACACTGTGTATGTGTCTCTCGCAGAGCCCGGCTGCCAAATTCGAAACGTCCAGCGATTGCGCCCACACGAAAGCTGCCAGCACGGAATGCTGTAGCTGGTTTTCACTGTCCCTTGGAACTGCATTCGCTGCCACACAGACATTCGCTTTCCCCAGAAGCTTTGCTTGGTAATGGGGCAACACTGTGTATGTGTCTCTCGCAGAGCCCGGCTGCCAAATTCGAAACGTCCAGCGATTGCGCCCACACGAAAGCTGCCAGCACGGAATGCTGTAGCTGGTTTTCACTGTCCCTTGGAACTGCATTCGCTGCCACACAGACATTCGCTTTCCCCAAAAGCTTTGCTTGGTAGTGGGGCAACACTGTATATCTCTCTCTCGCAGAGCCCGGCTGCCAAATTCGAAACGTCCAGCGATTGCGCCCACACGAAAGCTGCCAGCACGGAATGCTGTAGCTGGTTTTCACTGTCCCTTGGAACTGCATTCGCTGCCACACAGACATTCGCTTTCCCCAAAAGCTTTGCTTGGTAAAGGGGCAACACTGTGTATGTGTCTCTCGCAGAGCCCGGCTGCCAAATTCGAAACGTCCAGCGATTTCTCCCACACGAAAGCTGCCAGCACGGAATGCTGTAGCTGGTTTTCACTGTCCCTTGGAACTGCATTCGCTGCCACACAGACATTCGCTTTCCCCAAAAGCTTTGGTTCGTAAAGGGGCAACACTGTGTATGTGTCTCTCGCAGAGCCCGGCTGCCAAATTCGAAACGTCCAGCGATTGCGCCCACACGAAAGCTGCCAGCACGGAATGCTGTAGCTGGTTTTCACTGTCCCTTGGAACTGCATTCGCTGCCACACAGACATTCGCTTTCACCAGAAGCTTTGCTTGGTAATGGGGCAACACTGTGTATGTGTCTCTCGCAGAGCCCGGCTGCCAAATTCGAAACGTCCAGCGATTGCGCCCACACGAAAGCTGCCAGCACGGAATGCTGTAGCTGGTTTTCACTGTCCCTTGGAACTGCATTCGCTGCCACACAGACATTCGCTTTCCCCAAAAGCTTTGGTTCGTAAAGGGGCAACACTGTGTATGTGTCTCTCGCAGAGCCCGGCTGCCAAATTCGAAACGTCCAGCGATTTCTCCCACACGAAAGCTGCCAGCACGGAATGCTGTAGCTGGTTTTCACTGTCCCTTGGAAATGCATTCGCTGCCACACAGACATTCGCTTTCCCCAAAAGCTTTGCTTGGTAGTGGGGCAACACTGTGTATGTGTCTCTCGCAGAGCCCGGCTGCCAAATTCGAAACGTCCAGCGATTGCGCCCACACGAAAGCTGCCAGCACGGAATGCTGTAGCTGGTTTTCACTGTCCCTTGGAACTGCATTCGCTGCCACACAGACATTCGCTTTCCCCAGAAGCTTTGCTTGGTAATGGGGCAACACTGTGTATCTCTCTCTCGCAGAGCCCGGCTGCCAAATTCGAAACGTCCAGCGATTGCGCCCTCAAGAAAGCTGCCAGCACGGAATGCTGTAGCTGGTTTTCACTGTCCCTTGGAACTGCATTCGCTGCCACAAAGACATTCGCTTTCCCCAAAAGCTTTGCTTGGTAAAGGGGCAACACTGTGTATGTGTCTCTCGCAGAGCCCGGCTGCCAAATTTGAAACGTCCAGCGATTGCGCCCACACGAAAGCTGCCAGCACGGAATGCTGTAGCTGGTTTTCAGTGTCCCTTGGAACTGCATTCGCTGCCACACAGACATTCGCTTTCCCCAAAAGCTTTGGTTCGTAAAGGGGCAACACTGCGTATGTGTCTCTCGCAGAGCCCGGCTGCCAAACTCGAAACGTCCAGCGATTGCGCCCACACGAAATCTGCCAGCACGGAATGCTGTAGCTGGTTTTCACTGTCCCTTGGAACTGCATTCGCTGCCACACAGACATTCGCTTTCCCCAAAAGCTTTGGTTCGTAAAGGGGCAACACTGTGTATGAGTCTCTCGCAGAGCCCGGCTGCCAAATTCGAAACGTCCAGCGATTGCGCCCACACGAAAGCTGCCAGCACGGAATGCTGTAGCTGGTTTTCACTGTCCCTTGGAACTGCATTCGCTGCCACACAGACATTCGCTTTCCCCAAAAGCTGTGCTTGGTAATGGGGCAACACTGTGTATGTGTCTCTCGCAGAGCCCGGCTAACAAATTCGAAACGTCCAGCGATTTCGCCCACACGAAAGCTGCCAGCACGGAATGCTGTAGCTGGTTTTCACTGTCCCTTGGAACTGCATTCGCTGCCACACAGACATTCGCTTTCCCCAAAAGCTTTGGTTCGTAAAGGGGCAACACTGTGTATGTGTCTCTCGCAGAGCCCGGCTAACAAATTCGAAACGTACAGCGATTGCGCCCACACGAAAGCTGCCAGCACGGAATGCTGTAGCTGGTTTTCACTGTCCCTTGGAACTGCATTTGCTGCCACACAGACATTCGCTTTCCCCAAAAGCTTTGCTTGGTAATGGGGCAACACTGTGTATGTGTCTCTCGCAGAGCCCGGCTGCCAAATTCGAAACGTCCAGCGATTGCGCCCACACGAAAGCTGCCAGCACGGAATGCTGTAGCTGGTTTTCACTGTCCCTTGGAACTGCATTCGCTGCCACACAGACATTCGCTTTCCCCAAAAGCTTTGCTTGGTAATGGGGCAACACTGTGTATGTGTCTCTCGCAGAGCCCGGCTGCCAAATTCGAAACGTCCAGCGATTGCGCCCACACGAAAGCTGCCAGCACGGAATGCTGTAGCTGGTTTTCACTGTCCCTTGGAACTGCATTCGCTGCCACACAGACATTCGCTTTCCCCAGAAGCTTTGCTTGGTAGTGGGGCAACACTGTGTATGTGTCTCTCGCAGAGCCCGGCTGCCAAATTCGAAACGTCCAGCAATTGCGCCCACACGAAAGCTGCCAGCACGGAATGCTGTAGCTGGTTTTCACTGTCCCTTGGAACTGCATTCGCTGCCACACAGACATTCGCTTTCCCCAAAAGCTTTGCTTGGTAGTGGGGCAACACTGTGTATCTCTCTCTCGCAGAGCCCGGCTGCCAAATTCGAAACGTCCAGCGATTTCTCCCACACGAAATCTGCCAGCACGGAATGCTGTAGCTGGTTTTCACTGTCCCTTGGAACTGCATTCGCTGCGACACAGACATTCGCTTTCCCCAAAAGCTTTGCTTGGTAGTGGGGCAACACTGTGTATCTCTCTCTCGCAGAGCCCGGCTGCCAAATTCGAAACGTCCAGCGATTGCGCCCACACGAAAGCTGCCAGCACGGAATGCTGTAGCTGGTTTTCACTGTCCCTTGGAACTGCATTCGCTGCCACACAGACATTCGCTTTCCCCAAAAGCTTTGGTTCGTAAAGGGGCAACACTGTGTATGTGTCTCTCGCAGAGCCCGGATAAAAAATTCGAAACGTCCAGCGATTTCTCCCACACGAAAGCTGCCAGCACGGAATGCTGTAGCTGGTTTTCACTGTCCCTTGGAACTGCATTCGCTGCCACACAGACATTCGCTTTCCCCAAAAGCTTTGGTTCGTAAAGGGGCAACACTGTGTATGTGTCTCTCGCAGAGCCCGGCTGCCAAATTCGAAACGTCCAGCGATTGCGCCCACACGAAAGCTGCCAGCACGGAATGCTGTAGCTGGTTTTCACTGTCCCTTGGAACTGCATTCGCTGCCACACAGACATTCGCTTTCCCCAAAAGCTTTGGTTCGTAAAGGGGCAACACTGTGTATGTGTCTCTCGCAGAGCCCGGCTGCCAAATTCGAAACGTCCAGCGATTTCTCCCACACGAAAGCTGCCAGCACGGAATGCTGTAGCTGGTTTTCACTGTCCCTTGGAACTGCATTCGCTGCCACACAGACATTCGCTTTCCCCAAAAGCTTTGCTTGGTAGTGGGGCAACACTGTGTATCTCTCTCTCGCAGAGCCCGGCTGCCAAATTCGAAACGTCCAGCGATTGCGCCCACACGAAAGCTGCCAGCACGGAATGCTGTAGCTGGTTTTCACTGTCCCTTGGAACTGCATTCGCTGCCACACAGACATTCGCTTTCCCCAAAAGCTTTGGTTCGTAAAGGGGCAACACTGCGTATGTGTCTCTCGCAGAGCCCGGCTGCCAAATTCGAAACGTCCAGCGATTGCGCCCACACGAAAGCTGCCAGCACGGAATGCTGTAGCTGGTTTTCACTGTCCCTTGGAACTGCATTCGCTGCCACACAGACATTCGCTTTCCCCAAAAGCTTTGCTTGGTAAAGGGGCAACACTGTGTATGTGTCTCTCGCAGAGCCCGGCTGCCAAATTCGAAACGTCCAGCGATTTCTCCCACACGAAAGCTGCCAGCACGGAATGCTGTAGCTGGTTTTCACTGTCCCTTGGAACTGCATTCGCTGCCACACAGACATTCGCTTTCCCCAAAAGCTTTGGTTCGTAAAGGGGCAACACTGTGTATGTGTCTCTCGCAGAGCCCGGCTGCCAAATTCGAAACGTCCAGGGATTTCTCCCACACGAAATCTGCCAGCACGGAATGCTGTAGCTGGTTTTCACTGTCCCTTGGAACTGCATTCGCTGCCACACAGACATTCGCTTTCCCCAAAAGCTTTGCTTGGTAATGGGGCAACACTGTGTATGTGTCTCTCGCAGAGCCCGGCTGCCAAATTCGAAACGTCCAGCGATTGCGCCCACACGAAAGCTGCCAGCACGGAATGCTGTAGCTGGTTTTCACTGTCCCTTGGAACTGCATTCGCTGCCACACAGACATTCGCTTTCCCCAAAAGCTTTGCTTGGTAGTGGGGCAACACTGTATATCTCTCTCTCGCAGAGCCCGGCTGCCAAATTCGAAACGTCCAGCGATTGCGCCCACACGAAAGCTGCCAGCACGGAATGCTGTAGCTGGTTTTCACTGTCCCTTGGAACTGCATTCGCTGCCACACAGACATTCGCTTTCCCCAAAAGCTTTGCTTGGTAAAGGGGCAACACTGTGTATGTGTCTCTCGCAGAGCCCGGCTGCCAAATTCGAAACGTCCAGCGATTGCGCCCACACGAAAGCTGCCAGCACGGAATGCTGTAGCTGGTTTTCACTGTCCCTTGGAACTGCATTCGCTGCCACACAGACATTCGCTTTCCCCAAAAGCTTTGCTTGGTAATGGGGCAACACTGTGTATGTGTCTCTCGCAGAGCCCGGCTGCCAAATTCGAAACGTCCAGCGATTGCGCCCACACGAAAGCTGCCAGCACGGAATGCTGTAGCTGGTTTTCACTGTCCCTTGGAACTGCATTCGCTGCCACACAGACATTCGCTTTCCCCAAAAGCTTTGGTTCGTAAAGGGGCAACACTGTGTATGTGTCTCTCGCAGAGCCCGGCTGCCAAATTCGAAACGTCCAGCGATTTCTCCCACACGAAAGCTGCCAGCACGGAATGCTGTAGCTGGTTTTCACTGTCCCTTGGAACTGCATTCGCTGCCACACAGACATTCGCTTTCCCCAAAAGCTTTGCTTGGTAGTGGGGCAACACTGTGTATGTGTCTCTCGCAGAGCCCGGCTGCCAAATTCGAAACGTTCAGCGATTGCGCCCACACGAAAGCTGCCAGCACGGAATGCTGTAGCTGGTTTTCACTGTCCCTTGGAACTGCATTCGCTGCCACACAGACATTCGCTTTCCCCAAAAGCTTTGGTTCGTAAAGGGGCAACACTGTGTATGTGTCTCTCACAGAGCCCGGCTGCCAAATTCGAAACGTCCAGCGATTGCGCCCACACGAAAGCTGCCAGCACGGAATGCTGTAGCTGGTTTTCACTGTCCCTTGGAACTGCATTCGCTGCCACACAGACATTCGCTTTCCCCAAAAGCTTTGGTTCGTAAAGGGGCAACACTGTGTATGTGTCTCTCGCAGAGCCCGGCTGCCAAATTCGAAACGTCCAGCGATTTCTCCCACACGAAAGCTGCCAGCACGGAATGCTGTAGCTGGTTTTCACTGTCCCTTGGAACTGCATTCGCTGCCACACAGACATTCGCTTTCCCCAAAAGCTTTGCTTGGTAGTGGGGCAACACTGTGTATGTGTCTCTCGCAGAGCCCGGCTGCCAAATTCGAAACGTTCAGCGATTGCGCCCACACGAAAGCTGCCAGCACGGAATGCTGTAGCTGGTTTTCACTGTCCCTTGGAACTGCATTCGCTGCCACACAGACATTCGCTTTCCCCAAAAGCTTTGGTTCGTAAAGGGGCAACACTGTGTATGTGTCTCTCACAGAGCCCGGCTGCCAAATTCGAAACGTCCAGCGATTGCGCCCACACGAAAGCTGCCAGCACGGAATGCTGTAGCTGGTTTTCACTGTCCCTTGGAACTGCATTCGCTGCCACACAGACATGCGCTTTCCCCAGAAGCTTTGCTTGGTAATGGGGCAACACTGTGTATCTCTCTCTCGCAGAGCCGGGCTGCCAAATTCGAAACGTCCAGCGATTGCGCCCTCAAGAAAGCTGCCAGCACGGAATGCTGTAGCTGGTTTTCACTGTCCCTTGGAACTGCATTCGCTGCCACAAAGACATTCGCTTTCCCCAAAAGCTTTGCTTGGTAAAGGGGAAACACTGTGTATGTGTCTCTCGCAGAGCCCGGCTGCCAAATTTGAAACGTCCAGCGATTGCGCCCACACGAAAGCTGCCAGCACGGAATGCTGTAGCTGGTTTTCAGTGTCCCTTGGAACTGCATTCGCTGCCACACAGACATTCGCTTTCCCCAAAAGCTTTGCTTGGTAATGGGGCAACACTGCGTATGTGTCTCTCGCAGAGCCCGGCTGCCAAATTCGAAACGTCCAGCGATTGCGCCCACACGAAAGCTGCCAGCACGGAATGCTGTAGCTGGTTTTCACTGTCCCTTGGAACTGCATTCGCTGCCACACAGACATTCGCTTTCCCCAAAAGCTTTGGTTCGTAAAGGGGCAACACTGCGTATGTGTCTCTCGCAGAGCCCGGCTGCCAAACTCGAAACGTCCAGCGATTGCGCCCACACGAAATCTGCCAGCACGGAATGCTGTAGCTGGTTTTCACTGTCCCTTGGAACTGCATTCGCTGCCACACAGACATTCGCTTTCCCCAAAAGCTTTGGTTCGTAAAGGGGCAACACTGTGTATGAGTCTCTCGCAGAGCCCGGCTGCCAAATTCGAAACGTCCAGCGATTGCGCCCACACGAAAGCTGCCAGCACGGAATGCTGTAGCTGGTTTTCACTGTCCCTTGGAACTGCATTCGCTGCCACACAGACATTCGCTTTCCCCAAAAGCTTTGCTTGGTAGTGGGGCAACACTGTGTATCTCTCTCTCGCAGAGCCCGGCTGCCAAATTCGAAACGTCCAGCGATTTCTCCCACACGAAATCTGCCAGCACGGAATGCTGTAGCTGGTTTTCACTGTCCCTTGGAACTGCATTCGCTGCGACACAGACATTCGCTTTCCCCAAAAGCTTTGCTTGGTAGTGGGGCAACACTGTGTATCTCTCTCTCGCAGAGCCCGGCTGCCAAATTCGAAACGTCCAGCGATTGCGCCCACACGAAAGCTGCCAGCACGGAATGCTGTAGCTGGTTTTCACTGTCCCTTGGAACTGCATTCGCTGCCACACAGACATTCGCTTTCCCCAAAAGCTTTGGTTCGTAAAGGGGCAACACTGTGTATGAGTCTCTCGCAGAGCCCGGCTGCCAAATTCGAAACGTCCAGCGATTGCGCCCACACGAAAGCTGCCAGCACGGAATGCTGTAGCTGGTTTTCACTGTCCCTTGGAACTGCATTCGCTGCCACACAGACATTCGCTTTCCCCAAAAGCTTTGCTTGGTAGTGGGGCAACACTGTGTATCTCTCTCTCGCAGAGCCCGGCTGCCAAATTCGAAACGTCCAGCGATTGCGCCCACACGAAAGCTGCCAGCACGGAATGCTGTAGCTGGTTTTCACTGTCCCTTGGAACTGCATTCGCTGCCACACAGACATTCGCTTTCCCCAAAAGCTTTGGTTCGTAAAGGGGCAACACTGTGTATGTGTCTCTCGCAGAGCCCGGCTAACAAATTCGAAACGTACAGCGATTGCGCCCACACGAAAGCTGCCAGCACGGAATGCTGTAGCTGGTTTTCACTGTCCCTTGGAACTGCATTCGCTGCCACACAGACATTCGCTTTCCCCAAAAGCTTTGGTTCGTAAAGGGGCAACACTGTGTATGTGTCTCTCGCAGAGCCCGGCTGCCAAATTCGAAACGTCCAGCGATTGCGCCCACACGAAAGCTGCCAGCACGGAATGCTGTAGCTGGTTTTCACTGTCCCTTGGAACTGCATTCCCTGCCACACAGACATTCGCTTTCCCCAGAAGCTTTGCTTGGTAATGGGGCAACACTGTGTATCTCTCTCTCGCAGAGCCCGGCTGCCAAATTCGAAACGTCCAGCGATTGCGCCCACACGAAAGCTGCCAGCACGGAATGCTGTAGCTGGTTTTCACTGTCCCTTGGAACTGCATTCGCTGCCGCACAGACATTCGCTTTCCCCAGAAGCTTTGCTTGGTAATGGGGCAACACCGTGTATCTCTCTCTCGCAGAGCCCGGCTGCCAAATTCGAAACGTCCAGCGATTGCGCCCACACGAAAGCTGCCAGCACGGAATGCTGTAGCTGGTTTTCACTGTCCCTTGGAACTGCATTCCCTGCCACACAGACATTCGCTTTCCCCAGAAGCTTTGCTTGGTAGTGGGGCAACACTGTGTATGTGTCTCTCGCAGAGCCCGGCTGCCAAATTCGAAACGTCCAGCGATTGCGCCCACACGAAAGCTGCCAGCACGGAATGCTGTAGCTGGTTTTCACTGTCCCTTGGAACTGCATTCGCTGCCACACAGACATTCGCTTTCCCCAAAAGCTTTGCTTGGTAGTGGGGCAACACTGTGTATCTCTCTCTCGCAGAGCCCGGCTGCCAAATTCGAAACGTCCAGCGATTGCGCCCACAAGAAAGCTGCCAGCACGGAATGCTGTAGCTGGTTTTCACTGTCCCTTGGAACTGCATTCGCTGCCACACAGACATTCGCTTTCCCCAAAAGCTTTGCTTGGTAGTGGGGCAACACTGTGTATCTCTCTCTCGCAGAGCCCGGCTGCCAAATTCGAAACGTCCAGCGATTTCTCCCACACGAAATCTGCCAGCACGGAATGCTGTAGCTGGTTTTCACTGTCCCTTGGAACTGCATTCGCTGCGACACAGACATTCGCTTTCCCCAAAAGCTTTGCTTGGTAGTGGGGCAACACTGTGTATCTCTCTCTCGCAGAGCCCGGCTGCCAAATTCGAAACGTCCAGCGATTGCGCCCACACGAAAGCTGCCAGCACGGAATGCTGTAGCTGGTTTTCACTGTCCCTTGGAACTGCATTCGCTGCCACACAGACATTCGCTTTCCCCAAAAGCTTTGGTTCGTAAAGGGGCAACAGTGTGTATGTGTCTCTCGCAGAGCCCGGCTGCCAAATTCGAAACGTCCAGCGATTTCTCCCACACGAAAGCTGCCAGCACGGAATGCTGTAGCTGGTTTTCACTGTCCCTTGGAACTGCATTCGCTGCCACACAGACATTCGCTTTCCCCAAAAGCTTTGGTTCGTAAAGGGGCAACACTGTGTATGTGTCTCTCGCAGAGCCCGGCTGCCAAATTCGAAACGTCCAGCGATTTCGCCCACACGAAAGCTGCCAGCACGGAATGCTGTAGCTGGTTTTCACTGTCCCTTGGAACTGCATTCGCTGCCGCACAGACATTCGCTTTCCCCAGAAGCTTTGCTTGGTAATGGGGCAACACCGTGTATCTCTCTCTCGCAGAGCCCGGCTGCCAAATTCGAAACGTCCAGCGATTGCGCCCACACGAAAGCTGCCAGCACGGAATGCTGTAGCTGGTTTTCACTGTCCCTTGGAACTGCATTCCCTGCCACACAGACATTCGCTTTCCCCAGAAGCTTTGCTTGGTAATGGGGCAACACTGTGTATGTGTCTCTCGCAGAGCCCGGCTGCCAAATTCGAAACGTCCAGCGATTTCGCCCACACGAAAGCTGCCAGCACGGAATGCTGTAGCTGGTTTTCACTGTCCCTTGGAACTGCATTCGCTGCCACACAGACATTCGCTTTCCCCAGAAGCTTTGCTTGGTAGTGGGGCAACACTGTGTATGTGTCTCTCGCAGAGCCCGGCTGCCAAATTCGAAACGTCCAGCAATTGCGCCCACACGAAAGCTGCCAGCACGGAATGCTGTAGCTGGTTTTCACTGTCCCTTGGAACTGCATTCGCTGCCACACAGACATTCGCTTTCCCCAAAAGCTTTGCTTGGTAGTGGGGCAACACTGTGTATCTCTCTCTCGCAGAGCCCGGCTGCCAAATTCGAAACGTCCAGCGATTGCGCCCACAAGAAAGCTGCCAGCACGGAATGCTGTAGCTGGTTTTCACTGTCCCTTGGAACTGCATTCGCTGCCACACAGACATTCGCTTTCCCCAAAAGCTTTGCTTGGTAGTGGGGCAACACTGTGTATCTCTCTCTCGCAGAGCCCGGCTGCCAAATTCGAAACGTCCAGCGATTTCTCCCACACGAAATCTGCCAGCACGGAATGCTGTAGCTGGTTTTCACTGTCCCTTGGAACTGCATTCGCTGCGACACAGACATTCGCTTTCCCCAAAAGCTTTGCTTGGTAGTGGGGCAACACTGTGTATCTCTCTCTCGCAGAGTCCGGCTGCCAAATTCGAAACGTCCAGCGATTGCGCCCACACGAAAGCTGCCAGCACGGAATGCTGTAGCTGGTTTTCACTGTCCCTTGGAACTGCATTCGCTGCCACACAGACATTCGCTTTCCCCAAAAGCTTTGGTTCGTAAAGGGGCAACACTGTGTATGTGTCTCTCGCAGAGCCCGGATAAAAAATTCGAAACGTCCAGCGATTTCTCCCACACGAAAGCTGCCAGCACGGAATGCTGTAGCTGGTTTTCACTGTCCCTTGGAACTGCATTCGCTGCCACACAGACATTCGCTTTCCCCAAAAGCTTTGGTTCGTAAAGGGGCAACACTGTGTATGTGTCTCTCGCAGAGCCCGGCTGCCAAATTCGAAACGTCCAGCGATTGCGCCCACACGAAAGCTGCCAGCACGGAATGCTGTAGCTGGTTTTCACTGTCCCTTGGAACTGCATTCGCTGCCACACAGACATTCGCTTTCCCCAAAAGCTTTGCTTGGTAGTGGGGCAACACTGTGTATCTCTCTCTCGCAGAGCCCGGCTGCCAAATTCGAAACGTCCAGCGATTGCGCCCACACGAAAGCTGCCAGCACGGAATGCTGTAGCTGGTTTTCACTGTCCCTTGGAACTGCATTCGCTGCCACACAGACATTCGCTTTCCCCAAAAGCTTTGCTTGGTAGTGGGGCAACACTGTGTATCTCTCTCTCGCAGAGCCCGGCTGCCAAATTCGAAACGTCCAGCGATTGCGCCCACACGAAAGCTGCCAGCACGGAATGCTGTAGCTGGTTTTCACTGTCCCTTGGAACTGCATTCGCTGCCACACAGACATTCGCTTTCCCCAAAAGCTTTGCTTGGTAAAGGGGCAACACTGTGTATGTGTCTCTCGCAGAGCCCGGCTGCCAAATTCGAAACGTCCAGCGATTTCTCCCACACGAAAGCTGCCAGCACGGAATGCTGTAGCTGGTTTTCACTGTCCCTTGGAACTGCATTCGCTGCCACACAGACATTCGCTTTCCCCAAAAGCTTTGGTTCGTAAAGGGGCAACACTGTGTATGTGTCTCTCGCAGAGCCCGGCTGCCAAATTCGAAACGTCCAGCGATTTCTCCCACACGAAAGCTGCCAGCACGGAATGCTGTAGCTGGTTTTCACTGTCCCTTGGAACTGCATTCGCTGCCACACAGACATTCGCTTTCCCCAAAAGCTTTGGTTGGTAGTGGGGCAACACTGTGTATGTGTCTCTCGCAGAGCCCGGCTGCCAAATTCGAAACGTTCAGCGATTGCGCCCACACGAAAGCTGCCAGCACGGAATGCTGTAGCTGGTTTTCACTGTCCCTTGGAACTGCATTCGCTGCCACACAGACATTCGCTTTCCCCAAAAGCTTTGGTTGGTAGTGGGGCAACACTGTGTATGTGTCTCTCGCAGAGCCGGGCTGCCAAATTCGAAACGTCCAGCGATTGCGCCCTCAAGAAAGCTGCCAGCACGGAATGCTGTAGCTGGTTTTCACTGTCCCTTGGAACTGCATTCGCTGCCACACAGACATTCGCTTTCCCCAAAAGCTTTGCTTGGTAAAGGGGAAACACTGTGTATGTGTCTCTCGCAGAGCCCGGCTGCCAAATTTGAAACGTCCAGCGATTGCGCCCACACGAAAGCTGCCAGCACGGAATGCTGTAGCTGGTTTTCAGTGTCCCTTGGAACTGCATTCGCTGCCACACAGACATTCGCTTTCCCCAAAAGCTTTGCTTGGTAATGGGGCAACACTGCGTATGTGTCTCTCGCAGAGCCCGGCTGCCAAATTCGAAACGTCCAGCGATTGCGCCCACACGAAAGCTGCCAGCACGGAATGCTGTAGCTGGTTTTCACTGTCCCTTGGAACTGCATTCGCTGCCACACAGACATTCGCTTTCCCCAAAAGCTTTGCTTGGTAGTGGGGCAACACTGTATATCTCTCTCTCGCAGAGCCCGGCTGCCAAATTCGAAACGTCCAGCGATTTCTCCCACACGAAAGCTGCCAGCACGGAATGCTGTAGCTGGTTTTCACTGTCCCTTGGAACTGCATTCGCTGCCACACAGACATTCGCTTTCCCCAAAAGCTTTGCTTGGTAAAGGGGCAACACTGTGTATGTGTCTCTCGCAGAGCCCGGCTAACAAATTCGAAACGTCCAGCGATTGCGCCCACACGAAAGCTGCCAGCACGTAATGCTGTAGCTGGTTTTCACTGTCCCTTGGAACTGCATTCGCTGCCACACAGACATTCGCTTTCCCCAAAAGCTTTGCTTGGTAATGGGGCAACACTGTGTATGTGTCTCTCGCAGAGCCCGGCTGCCAAATTCGAAACGTCCAGCGATTTCTCCCACACGAAAGCTGCCAGCACGGAATGCTGTAGCTGGTTTTCACTGTCCCTTGGAACTGCATTCGCTGCCACACAGACATTCGCTTTCCCCAAAAGCTTTGGTTCGTAAAGGGGCAACACTGTGTATGTGTCTCTCGCAGAGCCCGGCTGCCAAATTCGAAACGTCCAGCGATTTCTCCCACACGAAAGCTGCCAGCACGGAATGCTGTAGCTGGTTTTCACTGTCCCTTGGAACTGCATTCGCTGCCACACAGACATTCGCTTTCCCCAAAAGCTTTGCTTGGTAGTGGGGCAACACTGTGTATGTGTCTCTCGCAGAGCCCGGCTGCCAAATTCGAAACGTTCAGCGATTGCGCCCACACGAAAGCTGCCAGCACGGAATGCTGTAGCTGGTTTTCACTGTCCCTTGGAACTGCATTCGCTGCCACACAGACATTCGCTTTCCCCAAAAGCTTTGGTTCGTAAAGGGGCAACACTGTGTATGTGTCTCTCACAGAGCCCGGCTGCCAAATTCGAAACGTCCAGCGATTGCGCCCACACGAAAGCTGCCAGCACGGAATGCTGTAGCTGGTTTTCACTGTCCCTTGGAACTGCATTCGCTGCCACACAGACATGCGCTTTCCCCAGAAGCTTTGCTTGGTAATGGGGCAACACTGTGTATCTCTCTCTCGCAGAGCCGGGCTGCCAAATTCGAAACGTCCAGCGATTGCGCCCTCAAGAAAGCTGCCAGCACGGAATGCTGTAGCTGGTTTTCACTGTCCCTTGGAACTGCATTCGCTGCCACACAGACATTCGCTTTCCCCAAAAGCTTTGCTTGGTAAAGGGGAAACACTGTGTATGTGTCTCTCGCAGAGCCCGGCTGCCAAATTTGAAACGTCCAGCGATTGCGCCCACACGAAAGCTGCCAGCACGGAATGCTGTAGCTGGTTTTCAGTGTCCCTTGGAACTGCATTCGCTGCCACACAGACATTCGCTTTCCCCAAAAGCTTTGCTTGGTAATGGGGCAACACTGCGTATGTGTCTCTCGCAGAGCCCGGCTGCCAAATTCGAAACGTCCAGCGATTGCGCCCACACGAAAGCTGCCAGCACGGAATGCTGTAGCTGGTTTTCACTGTCCCTTGGAACTGCATTCGCTGCCACACAGACATTCGCTTTCCCCAAAAGCTTTGCTTGGTAGTGGGGCAACACTGTGTATCTCTCTCTCGCAGAGCCCGGCTGCCAAATTCGAAACGTCCAGCGATTGCGCCCACACGAAAGCTGCCAGCACGGAATGCTGTAGCTGGTTTTCACTGTCCCTTGGAACTGCATTCGCTGCCACACAGACATTCGCTTTCCCCAAAAGCTTTGCTTGGTAGTGGGGCAACACTGTGTATCTCTCTCTCGCAGAGCCCGGCTGCCAAATTCGAAACGTCCAGCGATTGCGCCCACACGAAAGCTGCCAGCACGGAATGCTGTAGCTGGTTTTCACTGTCCCTTGGAACTGCATTCGCTGCCACACAGACATTCGCTTTCCCCAAAAGCTGTGCTTGGTAATGGGGCAACACTGTGTATGTGTCTCTCGCAGAGCCCGGCTAACAAATTCGAAACGTCCAGCGATTTCGCCCACACGAAAGCTGCCAGCACGGAATGCTGTAGCTGGTTTTCACTGTCCCTTGGAACTGCATTCCCTGCCACACAGACATTCGCTTTCCCCAAAAGCTTTGGTTCGTAAAGGGGCAACACTGTGTATGTGTCTCTCGCAGAGCCCGGCTAACAAATTCGAAACGTACAGCGATTGCGCCCACACGAAAGCTGCCAGCACGGAATGCTGTAGCTGGTTTTCACTGTCCCTTGGAACTGCATTCGCTGCCACACAGACATTCGCTTTCCCCAAAAGCTTTGGTTCGTAAAGGGGCAACACTGTGTATGTGTCTCTCGCAGAGCCCGGCTGCCAAATTCGAAACGTCCAGCGATTGCGCCCACACGAAAGCTGCCAGCACGGAATGCTGTAGCTGGTTTTCACTGTCCCTTGGAACTGCATTCCCTGCCACACAGACATTCGCTTTCCCCAGAAGCTTTGCTTGGTAATGGGGCAACACTGTGTATCTCTCTCTCGCAGAGCCCGGCTGCCAAATTCGAAACGTCCAGCGATTTCTCCCACACGAAAGCTGCCAGCACGGAATGCTGTAGCTGGTTTTCACTGTCCCTTGGAACTGCATTCGCTGCCACACAGACATTCGCTTTCCCCAAAAGCTTTGCTTGGTAATGGGGCAACACTGTGTATGTGTCTCTCGCAGAGCCCGGCTGCCAAATTCGAAACGTCCAGCGATTTCGCCCACACGAAAGCTGCCAGCACGGAATGCTGTAGCTGGTTTTCACTGTCCCTTGGAACTGCATTCGCTGCCGCACAGACATTCGCTTTCCCCAGAAGCTTTGCTTGGTAATGGGGCAACACCGTGTATCTCTCTCTCGCAGAGCCCGGCTGCCAAATTCGAAACGTCCAGCGATTGCGCCCACAAGAAAGCTGCCAGCACGGAATGCTGTAGCTGGTTTTCACTGTCCCTTGGAACTGCATTCGCTGCCACACAGACATTCGCTTTCCCCAAAAGCTTTGCTTGGTAAAGGGGCAACACTCTGTATGTGTCTCTCGCAGAGCCCGGCTGCCAAATTCGAAACGTCCAGCGATTTCTCCCACACGAAATCTGCCAGTACGGAATGCTGTAGCTGGTTTTCACTGTCCCTTGGAACTGCATTCGCTGCGACACAGACATTCGCTTTCCCCAAAAGCTTTGCTTGGTAAAGGGGCAACACTGTGTATGTGTCTCTCGCAGAGCCCGGCTGCCAAATTCAAAACGTCCAGCGATTTCTCCCACACGAAAGCTGCCAGCACGGAATGCTGTAGCTGGTTTTCACTGTCCCTTGGAACTGCATTCGCTGCCACACAGACATTCGCTTTCCCCAAAAGCTTTGGTTCGTAAAGGGGCAACACTGTGTATGTGTCTCTCGCAGAGCCCGGCTGCCAAATTCGAAATGTCCAGCGATTTCTCCCACACGAAATCTGCCAGCACGGAATGCTGTAGCTGGTTTTCACTGTCCCTTGGAACTGCATTCGCTGCCACACAGACATTCGCTTTCCCCAAAAGCTTTGCTTGGTAATGGGGCAACACTGTGTATGTGTCTCTCGCAGAGCCCGGCTGCCAAATTCGGAACGTCCAGCGATTGCGCCCACACGAAAGCTGCCAGCACGGAATGCTGTAGCTGGTTTTCACTGTCCCTTGGAACTGCATTCGCTGCCACACAGACATTCGCTTTCCCCAAAAGCTTTGCTTGGTAGTGGAGCAACACTGTGTATCTCTCTCTCGCAGAGCCCGGCTGCCAAATTCGAAACGTCCAGCGATTGCGCCCACACGAAAGCTGCCAGCACGGAATGCTGTAGCTGGTTTTCACTGTCCCTTGGAACTGCATTCGCTGCCACACAGACATTCGCTTTCCCCAAAAGCTTTGCTTGGTAAAGGGGCAACACTGTGTATGTGTCTCTCGCAGAGCCCGGCTAACAAATTCGAAACGTCCAGCGATTTCGCCCACACGAAAGCTGCCAGCACGGAATGCTGTAGCTGGTTTTCACTGTCCCTTGGAACTGCATTCGCTGCCGCACAGACATTCGCTTTCCCCAGAAGCTTTGCTTGGTAATGGGGCAACACCGTGTATCTCTCTCTCGCAGAGCCCGGCTGCCAAATTCGAAACGTCCAGCGATTGCGCCCACAAGAAAGCTGCCAGCACGGAATGCTGTAGCTGGTTTTCACTGTCCCTTGGAACTGCATTCGCTGCCACACAGACATTCGCTTTCCCCAAAAGCTTTGGTTCGTAAAGGGGCAACAGTGTGTATGTGTCTCTCGCAGAGCCCGGCTGCCAAATTCGAAACGTCCAGCGATTTCTCCCACACGAAAGCTGCCAGCACGGAATGCTGTAGCTGGTTTTCACTGTCCCTTGGAACTGCATTCGCTGCCACACAGACATTCGCTTTCCCCAAAAGCTTTGCTTGGTAAAGGGGCAACACTGTGTATGTGTCTCTCGCAGAGCCCGGCTGCCAAATTCGAAACGTCCAGCGATTGCGCCCACACGAAAGCTGCCAGCACGGAATGCTGTAGCTGGTTTTCACTGTCCCTTGGAACTGCATTCGCTGCCACACAGACATTCGCTTTCCCCAAAAGCTTTGCTTGGTAGTGGGGCAACACTGTGTATCTCTCTCTCGCAGAGCCCGGCTGCCAAATTCGAAACGTCCAGCGATTGCGCCCACACGAAAGCTGCCAGCACGGAATGCTGTAGCTGGTTTTCACTGTCCCTTGGAACTGCATTCGCTGCCACACAGACATTCGCTTTCCCCAAAAGCTTTGGTTGGTAAAGGGGCAACACTGTGTATGTGTCTCTCGCAGAGCCCGGCTGCCAAATTCGAAACGTCCAGCGATTTCGCCCACACGAAAGCTGCCAGCACGGAATGCTGTAGCTGGTTTTCACTGTCCCTTGGAACTGCATTCGCTGCCGCACAGACATTCGCTTTCCCCAGAAGCTTTGCTTGGTAATGGGGCAACACCGTGTATCTCTCTCTCGCAGAGCCCGGCTGCCAAATTCGAAACGTCCAGCGATTGCGCCCACAAGAAAGCTGCCAGCACGGAATGCTGTAGCTGGTTTTCACTGTCCCTTGGAACTGCATTCGCTGCCACACAGACATTCGCTTTCCCCAAAAGCTTTGCTTGGTAATGGGGCAACACTGTGTATGTGTCTCTCGCAGAGCCCGGCTGCCAAATTCGAAACGTCCAGCGATTGCGCCCACACGAAAGCTGCCAGCACGGAATGCTGTAGCTGGTTTTCACTGTCCCTTGGAACTGCATTCGCTGCCACACAGACATTCGCTTTCCCCAAAAGCTTTGGTTCGTAAAGGGGCAACACTGTGTATGTGTCTCTCGCAGAGCCCGGCTGCCAAATTCGAAACGTCCAGCGATTTCTCCCACACGAAAGCTGCCAGCACGGAATGCTGTAGCTGGTTTTCACTGTCCCTTGGAAATGCATTCGCTGCCACACAGACATTCGCTTTCCCCAAAAGCTTTGCTTGGTAAAGGGGCAACACTGTGTATGTGTCTCTCGCAGAGCCCGGCTGCCAAATTCGAAACGTCCAGCGATTGCGCCCACACGAAAGCTGCCAGCACGGAATGCTGTAGCTGGTTTTCACTGTCCCTTGGAACTGCATTCGCTGCCACACAGACATTCGCTTTCCCCAAAAGCTTTGGTTCGTAAAGGGGCAACACTGTGTATGTGTCTCTCGCAGAGCCCGGCTGCCAAATTCGAAACGTCCAGCGATTGCGCCCACACGAAAGCTGCCAGCACGGAATGCTGTAGCTGGTTTTCACTGTCCCTTGGAACTGCATTCGCTGCCACACAGACATGCGCTTTCCCCAGAAGCTTTGCTTGGTAATGGGGCAACACTGTGTATCTCTCTCTCGCAGAGCCCGGCTGCCAAATTCGAAACGTCCAGCGATTGCGCCCTCAAGAAAGCTGCCAGCACGGAATGCTGTAGCTGGTTTTCACTGTCCCTTGGAACTGCATTCGCTGCCACAAAGACATTCGCTTTCCCCAAAAGCTTTGCTTGGTAAAGGGGCAACACTGTGTATGTGTCTCTCGCAGAGCCCGGCTGCCAAATTTGAAACGTCCAGCGATTGCGCCCACACGAAAGCTGCCAGCACGGAATGCTGTAGCTGGTTTTCAGTGTCCCTTGGAACTGCATTCGCTGCCACACAGACATTCGCTTTCCCCAAAAGCTTTGCTTGGTAATGGGGCAACACTGCGTATGTGTCTCTTGCAGAGCCCGGCTGCCAAATTCGAAACGTCCAGCGATTGCGCCCACACGAAAGCTGCCAGCACGGAATGCTGTAGCTGGTTTTCACTGTCCCTTGGAACTGCATTCGCTGCCACACAGACATTCGCTTTCCCCAAAAGCTTTGGTTCGTAAAGGGGCAACACTGTGTATGTGTCTCTCGCAGAGCCCGGCTGCCAAATTCGAAACGTCCAGCGATTGCGCCCACACGAAAGCTGCCAGCACGGAATGCTGTAGCTGGTTTTCACTGTCCCTTGGAACTGCATTCGCTGCCACACAGACATTCGCTTTCCCCAAAAGCTTTGCTTGGTAGTGGGGCAACACTGTGTATCTCTCTCTCGCAGAGCCCGGCTGCCAAATTCGAAACGTCCAGCGATTGCGCCCACACGAAAGCTGCCAGCACGGAATGCTGTAGCTGGTTTTCACTGTCCCTTGGAACTGCATTCCCTGCCACACAGACATTCGCTTTCCCCAGAAGCTTTGCTTGGTAATGGGGCAACACTGTGTATCTCTCTCTCGCAGAGCCCGGCTGCCAAATTCGAAACGTCCAGCGATTGCGCCCACACGAAAGCTGCCAGCACGGAATGCTGTAGCTGGTTTTCACTGTACCTTGGAACTGCATTCCCTGCCACACAGACATTCGCTTTCCCCAAAAGCTTTGCTTGGTAATGGGGCAACACTGTGTATGTGTCTCTCGCAGAGCCCGGCTGCCAAATTCGAAACGTCCAGCGATTGCGCCCACACGAAAGCTGCCAGCACGGAATGCTGTAGCTGGTTTTCACTGTCCCTTGGAACTGCATTCGCTGCCGCACAGACATTCGCTTTCCCCAGAAGCTTTGCTTGGTAATGGGGCAACACCGTGTATCTCTCTCTCGCAGAGCCCGGCTGCCAAATTCGAAACGTCCAGCGATTGCGCCCACAAGAAAGCTGCCAGCACGGAATGCTGTACCTGGTTTTCACTGTCCCTTGGAACTGCATTCGCTGCCACACAGACATTCGCTTTCCCCAAAAGCTTAGGTTCGTAAAGGGGCAACAGTGTGTATGTGTCTCTCGCAGAGCCCGGCTGCCAAATTCGAAACGTCCAGCGATTTCTCCCACACGAAATCTGCCAGTACGGAATGCTGTAGCTGGTTTTCACTGTCCCTTGGAACTGCATTCGCTGCCACACAGACATTCGCTTTCCCCAAAAGCTTTGCTTGGTAATGGGGCAACACTGTGTATGTGTCTCTCGCAGAGCCCGGCTGCCAAATTCGAAACGTCCAGCGATTGCGCCCACACGAAAGCTGCCAGCACGGAATGCTGTAGCTGGTTTTCACTGTCCCTTGGAACTGCATTCGCTGCCACACAGACATTCGCTTTCCCCAAAAGCTTTGCTTGGTAGTGGGGCAACACTGTGTATCTCTCTCTCGCAGAGCCCGGCTGCCAAATTCGAAACGTCCAGCGATTGCGCCCACACGAAAGCTGCCAGCACGGAATGCTGTAGCTGGTTTTCACTGTCCCTTGGAACTGCATTCGCTGCCACACAGACATTCGCTTTCCCCAAAAGCTTTGGTTCGTAAAGGGGCAACAGTGTGTATGTGTCTCTCGCAGATCCCGGCTGCCAAATTCGAAACGTCCAGCGATTTCTCCCACACGAAAGCTGCCAGCACGGAATGCTGTAGCTGGTTTTCACTGTCCCTTGGAACTGCATTCGCTGCCACACAGACATTCGCTTTCCCCAAAAGCTTTGCTTGGTAATGGGGCAACACTGTGTATGTGTCTCTCGCAGAGCCCGGCTGCCAAATTCGAAACGTCCAGCGATTGCGCCCACACGAAAGCTGCCAGCACGGAATGCTGTAGCTGGTTTTCACTGTCCCTTGGAACTGCATTCGCTGCCACACAGACATTCGCTTTCCCCAAAAGCTTTGCTTGGTAAAGGGGCAACACTGTGTATGTGTCTCTCGCAGAGCCCGGCTGCCAAATTCGAAACGTCCAGCGATTTCTCCCACACGAAAGCTGCCAGCACGGAATGCTGTAGCTGGTTTTCACTGTCCCTTGGAACTGCATTCGCTGCCACACAGACATTCGCTTTCCCCAAAAGCTTTGCTTCGTAAAGGGGCAACACTGTGTATGTGTCTCTCGCAGAGCCCGGCTGCCAAATTCGAAACGTCCAGCGATTTCTCCCACACGAAATCTGCCAGCACGGAATGCTGTAGCTGGTTTTCACTGTCCCTTGGAACTGCATTCGCTGCCACACAGACATTCGCTTTCCCCAGAAGCTTTGCTTGGTAATGGGGCAACACTGTGTATGTGTCTCTCGCAGAGCCCGGCTGCCAAATTCGAAACGTCCAGCGATTGCGCCCACACGAAAGCTGCCAGCACGGAATGCTGTAGCTGGTTTTCACTGTCCCTTGGAACTGCATTCGCTGCCACACAGACATTCGCTTTCCCCAAAAGCTTTGCTTGGTAGTGGGGCAACACTGTGTATCTCTCTCTCGCAGAGCCCGGCTGCCAAATTCGAAACGTCCAGCGATTGCGCCCACACGAAAGCTGCCAGCACGGAATGCTGTAGCTGGTTTTCACTGTCCCTTGGAACTGCATTCGCTGCCACACAGACATTCGCTTTCCCCAAAAGCTTTGCTTGGTAAAGGGGCAACACTGTGTATGTGTCTCTCGCAGAGCCCGGCTAACAAATTCGAAACGTACAGCGATTGCGCCCACACGAAAGCTGCCAGCACGGAATGCTGTAGCTGGTTTTCACTGTCCCTTGGAACTGCATTCCCTGCCACACAGACATTCGCTTTCCACAAAAGCTTTGGTTCGTAAAGGGGCAACACTGTGTATGTGTCTCTCGCAGATCCCGGCTGCCAAATTCGAAACGTCCAGCGATTTCTCCCACACGAAAGCTGCCAGCACGGAATGCTGTAGCTGGTTTTCACTGTCCCTTGGAACTGCATTCGCTGCCACACAGACATTCGCTTTCCCCAAAAGCTTTGCTTGGTAATGGGGCAACACTGTGTATGTGTCTCTCGCAGAGCCCGGCTGCCAAATTCGAAACGTCCAGCGATTGCGCCCACACGAAAGCTGCCAGCACGGAATGCTGTAGCTGGTTTTCACTGTCCCTTGGAACTGCATTCGCTGCCACACAGACATTCGCTTTCCCCAAAAGCTTTGCTTGGTAAAGGGGCAACACTGTGTATGTGTCTCTCGCAGAGCCCGGCTGCCAAATTCGAAACGTCCAGCGATTTCTCCCACACGAAAGCTGCCAGCACGGAATGCTGTAGCTGGTTTTCACTGTCCCTTGGAACTGCATTCGCTGCCACACAGACATTCGCTTTCCCCAAAAGCTTTGCTTCGTAAAGGGGCAACACTGTGTATGTGTCTCTCGCAGAGCCCGGCTGCCAAATTCGAAACGTCCAGCGATTTCTCCCACACGAAATCTGCCAGCACGGAATGCTGTAGCTGGTTTTCACTGTCCCTTGGAACTGCATTCGCTGCCACACAGACATTCGCTTTCCCCAGAAGCTTTGCTTGGTAATGGGGCAACACTGTGTATGTGTCTCTCGCAGAGCCCGGCTGCCAAATTCGAAACGTCCAGCGATTGCGCCCACACGAAAGCTGCCAGCACGGAATGCTGTAGCTGGTTTTCACTGTCCCTTGGAACTGCATTCGCTGCCACACAGACATTCGCTTTCCCCAAAAGCTTTGCTTGGTAGTGGGGCAACACTGTGTATCTCTCTCTCGCAGAGCCCGGCTGCCAAATTCGAAACGTCCAGCGATTGCGCCCACACGAAAGCTGCCAGCACGGAATGCTGTAGCTGGTTTTCACTGTCCCTTGGAACTGCATTCGCTGCCACACAGACATTCGCTTTCCCCAAAAGCTTTGCTTGGTAAAGGGGCAACACTGTGTATGTGTCTCTCGCAGAGCCCGGCTAACAAATTCGAAACGTACAGCGATTGCGCCCACACGAAAGCTGCCAGCACGGAATGCTGTAGCTGGTTTTCACTGTCCCTTGGAACTGCATTCCCTGCCACACAGACATTCGCTTTCCACAAAAGCTTTGGTTCGTAAAGGGGCAACACTGTGTATGTGTCTCTCGCAGAGCCCGGCTGCCAAATTCGAAACGTCCAGCGATTGCGCCCACACGAAAGCTGCCAGCACGGAATGCTGTAGCTGGTTTTCACTGTCCCTTGGAACTGCATTCCCTGCCACACAGACATTCGCTTTCCCCAGAAGCTTTGCTTGGTAATGGGGCAACACTGTGTATCTCTCTCTCGCAGAGCCCGGCTGCCAAATTCGAAACGTCCAGCGATTGCGCCCACACGAAAGCTGCCAGCACGGAATGCTGTAGCTGGTTTTCACTGTCCCTTGGAACTGCATTCCCTGCCACACAGACATTCGCTTTCCCCAAAAGCTTTGCTTGGTAATGGGGCAACACTGTGTATGTGTCTCTCGCAGAGCCCGGCTGCCAAATTCGAAACGTCCAGCGATTGCGCCCACACGAAAGCTGCCAGCACGGAATGCTGTAGCTGGTTTTCACTGTCCCTTGGAACTGCATTCGCTGCCACACAGACATTCGCTTTCCCCAAAAGCTTAGGTTCGTAAAGGGGCAACAGTGTGTATGTGTCTCTCGCAGAGCCCGGCTGCCAAATTCGAAACGTCCAGCGATTGCGCCCACACGAAAGCTGCCAGCACGGAATGCTGTAGCTGGTTTTCACTGTCCCTTGGAACTGCATTCGCTGCCACACAGACATTCGCTTTCCCCAAAAGCTTTGCTTGGTAATGGGGCAACACTGTGTATGTGTCTCTCGCAGAGCCCGGCTGCCAAATTCGAAACGTCCAGCGATTGCGCCCACACGAAAGCTGCCAGCACGGAATGCTGTAGCTGGTTTTCACTGTCCCTTGGAACTGCATTCGCTGCCACACAGACATTCGCTTTCCCCAAAAGCTTTGCTTGGTAGTGGGGCAACACTGTGTATCTCTCTCTCGCAGAGCCCGGCTGCCAAATTCGAAACGTCCAGCGATTGCGCCCACACGAAAGCTGCCAGCACGGAATGCTGTAGCTGGTTTTCACTGTCCCTTGGAACTGCATTCGCTGCCACACAGACATTCGCTTTCCCCAAAAGCTTTGCTTGGTAGTGGGGCAACACTGTGTATCTCTCTCTCGCAGAGCCCGGCTGCCAAATTCGAAACGTCCAGCGATTTCTCCCACACGAAAGCTGCCAGAACGGAATGCTGTAGCTGGTTTTCACTGTCCCTTGGAACTGCATTCGCTGCCACACAGACATTCGCTTTCCCCAAAAGCTTTGGTTGGTAAAGGGGCAACACTGTGTATGTGTCTCTCGCAGAGCCCGGCTGCCAAATTCGAAACGTCCAGCGATTGCGCCCACACGAAAGCTGCCAGCACGGAATGCTGTAGCTGGTTTTCACTGTCCCTTGGAACTGCATTCGCTGCCACACAGACATTCGCTTTCCCCAAAAGCTTAGGTTCGTAAAGGGGCAACAGTGTGTATGTGTCTCTCGCAGAGCCCGGCTGCCAAATTCGAAACGTCCAGCGATTTCTCCCACACGAAAGCTGCCAGCACGGAATGCTGTAGCTGGTTTTCACTGTCCCTTGGAACTGCATTCGCTGCCACACAGACATTCGCTTTCCCCAAAAGCTTTGGTTCGTAAAGGGGCAACAGTGTGTATGTGTCTCTCGCAGAGCCCGGCTGCCAAATTCGAAACGTCCAGCGATTTCTCCCACACGAAAGCTGCCTGCACGGAATGCTGTAGCTGGTTTTCACTGTCCCTTGGAACTGCATTCGCTGCCACACAGACATTCGCTTTCCCCAAAAGCTTTGGTTCGTAAAGGGGCAACACTGTGTATGTGTCTCTCGCAGAGCCCGGCTGCCAAATTCGAAACGTCCAGCGATTTCTCCCACACGAAATCTGCCAGCACGGAATGCTGTAGCTGGTTTTCACTGTCCCTTGGAACTGCATTCGCTGCCACACAGACATTCGCTTTCCCCAAAAGCTTTGCTTGGTAATGGGGCAACACTGTGTATGTGTCTCTCGCAGAGCCCGGCTGCCAAATTCGAAACGTCCAGCGATTGCGCCCACACGAAAGCTGCCAGCACGGAATGCTGTAGCTGGTTTTCACTGTCCCTTGGAACTGCATTCGCTGCCACACAGACATTCGCTTTCCCCAAAAGCTTTGCTTGGTAGTGGGGCAACACTGTGTATCTCTCTCTCGCAGAGCCCGGCTGCCAAATTCGAAACGTCCAGCGATTGCGCCCACACGAAAGCTGCCAGCACGGAATGCTGTAGCTGGTTTTCACTGTCCCTTGGAACTGCATTCGCTGCCACACAGACATTCGCTTTCCCCAAAAGCTTTGGTTGGTAGTGGGGCAACACTGTGTATGTGTCTCTCGCAGAGCCCGGCTGCCAAATTCGAAACGTCCAGCGATTGCGCCCACACGAAAGCTGCCAGCACGGAATGCTGTAGCTGGTTTTCACTGTCCCTTGGAACTGCATTCCCTGCCACACAGACATTCGCTTTCCCCAGAAGCTTTGCTTGGTAATGGGGCAACACTGTGTATGTGTCTCTCGCAGAGCCCGGCTGCCAAATTCGAAACGTCCAGCGATTTCTCCCACACGAAAGCTGCCAGCACGGAATGCTGTAGCTGGTTTTCACTGTCCCTTGGAACTGCATTCGCTGCCACACAGACATTCGCTTTCCCCAAAAGCTTTGGTTCGTAAAGGGGCAACACTGCGTATGTGTCTCTCGCAGAGCCCGGCTGCCAAATTCGAAACGTCCAGCGATTGCGCCCACACGAAAGCTGCCAGCACGGAATGCTGTAGCTGGTTTTCACTGTCCCTTGGAACTGCATTCGCTGCCACACAGACATTCGCTTTCCCCAAAAGCTTTGGTTCGTAAAGGGGCAACACTGTGTATGTGTCTCTCGCAGAGCCCGGCTGCCAAATTCGAAACGTCCAGCGATTTCGCCCACACGAAAGCTGCCAGCACGGAATGCTGTAGCTGGTTTTCACTGTCCCTTGGAACTGCATTCGCTGCCACACAGACATTCGCTTTCCCCAAAAGCTTTGCTTGGTAGTGGGGCAACACTGTGTATCTCTCTCTCGCAGAGCCCGGCTGCCAAATTCGAAACGTCCAGCGATTGCGCCCACACGAAAGCTGCCAGCACGGAATGCTGTAGCTGGTTTTCACTGTCCCTTGGAACTGCATTCGCTGCCACACAGACATTCGCTTTCCCCAAAAGCTTTGGTTCGTAAAGGGGCAACACTGTGTATGTGTCTCTCGCAGAGCCCGGCTGCCAAATTCGAAACGTCCAGCGATTGCGCCCACACGAAAGCTGCCAGCACGGAATGCTGTAGCTGGTTTTCACTGTCCCTTGGAACTGCATTCCCTGCCACACAGACATGCGCTTTCCCCAGAAGCTTTGCTTGGTAATCGGGCAACACTGTGTATCTCTCTCTCGCAGAGCCCGGCTGCCAAATTCGAAACGTCCAGCGATTGCGCCCTCAAGAAAGCTGCCAGCACGGAATGCTGTAGCTGGTTTTCACTGTCCCTTGGAACTGCATTCGCTGCCACAAAGACATTCGCTTTCCCCAAAAGCTTTGCTTGGTAAAGGGGCAACACTGTGTATGTGTCTCTCGCAGAGCCCGGCTGCCAAATTTGAAACGTCCAGCGATTGCGCCCACACGAAAGCTGCCAGCACGGAATGCTGTAGCTGGTTTTCACTGTCCCTTGGAACTGCATTCGCTGCCACACAGACATTCGCTTTCCCCAAAAGCTTTGCTTGGTAATGGGGCAACACTGCGTATGTGTCTCTTGCAGAGCCCGGCTGCCAAATTCAAAACGTCCAGCGATTTCGCCCACACGAAAGCTGCCAGCACGGAATGCTGTAGCTGGTTTTCACTGTCCCTTGGAACTGCATTCGCTGCCACACAGACATTCGCTTTCCCCAAAAGCTTTGGTTCGTAAAGGGGCAACACTGTGTATGTGTCTCTCGCAGAGCCCGGCTGCCAAACTCGAAACGTCCAGCGATTGCGCCCACACGAAATCTGCCAGCACGGAATGCTGTAGCTGGTTTTCACTGTCCCTTGGAACTGCATTCGCTGCCACACAGACATTCGCTTTCCCCAAAAGCTTTGGTTTGTAAAGGGGCAACACTGTGTATGAGTCTCTCGCAGAGCCCGGCTGCCAAATTCGAAACGTCCAGCGATTGCGCCCACACGAAAGCTGCCAGCACGGAATGCTGTAGCTGGTTTTCACTGTCCCTTGGAACTGCATTCGCTGCCACACAGACATTCGCTTTCCCCAAAAGCTTTGCTTGGTAGTGGGGCAACACTGTGTATGTGTCTCTCGCAGAGCCCGGCTGCCAAATTCGAAACGTCCAGCGATTTCTCCCACACGAAAGCTGCCAGCACGGAATGCTGTAGCTGGTTTTCACTGTCCCTTGGAACTGCATTCGCTGCCACACAGAGATTCGCTTTCCCCAAAAGCTTTGGTTCGTAAAGGGGCAACACTGTGTATGTGTCTCTCGCAGAGCCCGGCTGCCAAATTCGAAACGTCCAGCGATTGCGCCCACACGAAAGCTGCCAGCACGGAATGCTGTAGCTGGTTTTCACTGTCCCTTGGAACTGCATTCGCTGCCACACAGACATTCGCTTTCCCCAAAAGCTTTGCTTGGTAGTGGGGCAACACTGTGTATCTCTCTCTCGCAGAGCCCGGCTGCCAAATTCGAAAAGTCCAGCGATTTCTCCCACACGAAAGCTGCCAGCACGGAATGCTGTAGCTGGTTTTCACTGTCCCTTGGAACTGCATTCGCTGCCACACAGACATTCGCTTTCCCCAAAAGCTTTGGTTGGTAAAGGGGCAACACTGTGTATGTGTCTCTCGCAGAGCCCGGCTGCCAAATTCGAAACGTCCAGCGATTTCGCCCACACGAAAGCTGCCAGCACGGAATGCTGTAGCTGGTTTTCACTGTCCCTTGGAACTGCATTCGCTGCCACACAGACATTCGCTTTCCCCAAAAGCTTTGGTTCGTAAAGGGGCAACAGTGTGTATGTGTCTCTCGCAGAGCCCGGCTGCCAAATTCGAAACGTCCAGCGATTTCTCCCACACGAAAGCTGCCAGCACGGAATGCTGTAGCTGGTTTTCACTGTCCCTTGGAACTGCATTCGCTGCCACACAGACATTCGCTTTCCCCAAAAGCTTTGGTTCGTAAAGGGGCAACACTGTGTATGTGTCTCTCGCAGAGCCCGGCTGCCAAATTCGAAACGTCCAGCGATTTCTCCCACACGAAAGCTGCCAGCACGGAATGCTGTAGCTGGTTTTCACTGTCCCTTGGAACTGCATTCGCTGCCACACAGACATTCGCTTTCCCCAAAAGCTTTGGTTGGTAAAGGGGCAACACTGTGTATGTGTCTCTCGCAGAGCCCGGCTGCCAAATTCGAAACGTCCAGCGATTGCACCCACACGAAAGCTGCCAGCACGGAATGCTGTAGCTGGTTTTCACTGTCCCTTGGAACTGCATTCGCTGCCACACAGACATTCGCTTTCCCCAAAAGCTTTGGTTGGTAGTGGGGCAACACTGTGTATGTGTCTCTCGCAGAGCCCGGCTGCCAAATTCGAAACGTCCAGCGATTTCGCCCACACGAAAGCTGCCAGCACGGAATGCTGTAGCTGGTTTTCACTGTCCCTTGGAACTGCATTCGCTGCCACACAGACATTCGCTTTCCCCAAAAGCTTTGCTTGGTAATGGGGCAACACTGTGTATGTGTCTCTCGCAGAGCCCGGCTGCCAAATTCGAAACGTCCAGCGATTGCGCCCACACGAAAGCTGCCAGCACGGAATGCTGTAGCTGGTTTTCACTGTCCCTTGGAACTGCATTCGCTGCCACACAGACATTCGCTTTCCCCAAAAGCTTTGGTTGGTAAAGGGGCAACACTGTGTATGTGTCTCTCGCAGAGCCCGGCTGCCAAATTCGAAACGTCCAGCGATTGCGCCCACACAAAAGCTGCCAGCACGGAATGCTGTAGCTGGTTTTCACTGTCCCTTGGAACTGCATTCGCTGCCGCACAGACATTCGCTTTCCCCAGAAGCTTTGCTTGGTAATGGGGCAACACCGTGTATCTCTCTCTCGCAGAGCCCGGCTGCCAAATTCGAAACGTCCAGCGATTGCGCCCACAAGAAAGCTGCCAGCACGGTATGCTGTAGCTGGTTTTCACTGTCCCTTGGAACTGCATTCGCTGCCACACAGACATTCGCTTTCCCCAAAAGCTTTGGTTCGTAAAGGGGCAACACTGTGTATGTGTCTCTCGCAGAGCCCGGCTGCCAAATTCGAAACGTCCAGCGATTGCGCCCACACGAAAGCTGCCAGCACGGAATGCTGTAGCTGGTTTTCACTGTCCCTTGGAACTGCATTCGCTGCCACACAGACATGCGCTTTCCCCAGAAGCTTTGCTTGGTAATGGGGCAACACTGTGTATCTCTCTCTCGCAGAGCCCGGCTGCCAAATTCGAAACGTCCAGCGATTGCGCCCTCAAGAAAGCTGCCAGCACGGAATGCTGTAGCTGGTTTTCACTGTCCCTTGGAACTGCATTCGCTGCCACAAAGACATTCGCTTTCCCCAAAAGCTTTGCTTGGTAAAGGGGCAACACTGTGTATGTGTCTCTCGCAGAGCCCGGCTGCCAAATTTGAAACGTCCAGCGATTGCGCCCACACGAAAGCTGCCAGCACGGAATGCTGTAGCTGGTTTTCAGTGTCCCTTGGAACTGCATTCGCTGCCACACAGACATTCGCTTTCCCCAAAAGCTTTGCTTGGTAATGGGGCAACACTGCGTATGTGTCTCTTGCAGAGCCCGGCTGCCAAATTCGAAACGTCCAGCGATTGCGCCCACACGAAAGCTGCCAGCACGGAATGCTGTAGCTGGTTTTCACTGTCCCTTGGAACTGCATTCGCTGCCACACAGACATTCGCTTTCCCCAAAAGCTTTGGTTCGTAAAGGGGCAACACTGCGTATGTGTCTCTCGCAGAGCCCGGCTGCCAAACTCGAAACGTCCAGCGATTGCGCCCACACGAAATCTGCCAGCACGGAATGCTGTAGCTGGTTTTCACTGTCCCTTGGAACTGCATTCGCTGCCACACAGACATTCGCTTTCCCCAAAAGCTTTGGTTCGTAAAGGGGCAACACTGTGTATGAGTCTCTCGCAGAGCCCGGCTGCCAAATTCGAAACGTCCAGCGATTGCGCCCACACGAAAGCTGCCAGCACGGAATGCTGTAGCTGGTTTTCACTGTCCCTTGGAACTGCATTCGCTGCCACACAGACATTCGCTTTCCCCAAAAGCTTTGCTTGGTAGTGGGGCAACACTGTGTATCTCTCTCTCGCAGAGCCCGGCTGCCAAATTCGAAACGTCCAGCGATTGCGCCCACACGAAAGCTGCCAGCACGGAATGCTGTAGCTGGTTTTCACTGTCCCTTGGAACTGCATTCGCTGCCACACAGACATTCGCTTTCCCCAAAAGCTGTGCTTGGTAATGGGGCAACACTGTGTATGTGTCTCTCGCAGAGCCCGGCTGCCAAATTCGAAACGTCCAGCGATTGCGCCCACACGAAAGCTGCCAGCACGGAATGCTGTAGCTGGTTTTCAGTGTCCCTTGGAACTGCATTCGCTGCCACACAGACATTCGCTTTCCCAAAAGCTTTGGTTCGTAAAGGGGCAACACTGTGTATGTGTCTCTCGCAGAGCCCGGCTGCCAAATTCGAAACGTCCAGCGATTTCTCTCACACGAAAGCTGCCAGCACGGAATGCTGTAGCTGGTTTTCACTGTCCCTTGGAACTGCATTCGCTGCCACACAGACATTCGCTTTCCCCAGAAGCTTTGCTTGGTAATGGGGCAACACTGTGTATCTCTCTCTCGCAGAGCCCGGCTGCCAAATTCGAAACGTCCAGCGATTGCGCCCACACGAAAGCTGCCAGCACGGAATGCTGTAGCTGGTTTTCACTGTCCCTTGGAACTGCATTCGCTGCCACACAGACATTCGCTTTCCCCAAAAGCTTTGCTTGGTAGTGGGGCAACACTGTGTATCTCTCTCTCGCAGAGCCCGGCTGCCAAATTCGAAACGTCCAGCGATTGCGCCCACACGAAAGCTGCCAGCACGGAATGCTGTAGCTGGTTTTCACTGTCCCTTGGAACTGCATTCGCTGCCACACAGACATTCGCTTTCCCCAAAAGCTTTGCTTGGTAAAGGGGCAACACTGTGTATGTGTCTCTCGCAGAGCCCGGCTGCCAAATTCGAAACGTCCAGCGATTTCTCCCACACGAAAGCTGCCAGCACGGAATGCTGTAGCTGGTTTTCACTGTCCCTTGGAACTGCATTCGCTGCCACACAGACATTCGCTTTCCCCAAAAGCTTTGGTTCGTAAAGGGGCAACACTGTGTATGTGTCTCTCGCAGAGCCCGGCTGCCAAATTCGAAACGTCCAGGGATTTCTCCCACACGAAATCTGCCAGCACGGAATGCTGTAGCTGGTTTTCACTGTCCCTTGGAACTGCATTCGCTGCCACACAGACATTCGCTTTCCCCAAAAGCTTTGCTTGGTAATGGGGCAACACTGTGTATGTGTCTCTCGCAGAGCCCGGCTGCCAAATTCGAAACGTCCAGCGATTGCGCCCACACGAAAGCTGCCAGCACGGAATGCTGTAGCTGGTTTTCACTGTCCCTTGGAACTGCATTCGCTGCCACACAGACATTCGCTTTCCCCAAAAGCTTTGCTTGGTAGTGGGGCAACACTGTATATCTCTCTCTCGCAGAGCCCGGCTGCCAAATTCGAAACGTCCAGCGATTGCGCCCACACGAAAGCTGCCAGCACGGAATGCTGTAGCTGGTTTTCACTGTCCCTTGGAACTGCATTCGCTGCCACACAGACATTCGCTTTCCCCAAAAGCTTTGCTTGGTAAAGGGGCAACACTGTGTATGTGTCTCTCGCAGAGCCCGGCTAACAAATTCGAAACGTACAGCGATTGCGCCCACACGAAAGCTGCCAGCACGGAATGCTGTAGCTGGTTTTCACTGTCCCTTGGAACTGCATTCGCTGCCACACAGACATTCGCTTTCCCCAAAAGCTTTGCTTGGTAATGGGGCAACACTGTGTATGTGTCTCTCGCAGAGCCCGGCTGCCAAATTCGAAACGTCCAGCGATTTCTCCCACACGAAAGCTGCCAGCACGGAATGCTGTAGCTGGTTTTCACTGTCCCTTGGAACTGCATTCGCTGCCACACAGACATTCGCTTTCCCCAAAAGCTTTGGTTCGTAAAGGGGCAACACTGCGTATGTGTCTCTCGCAGAGCCCGGCTGCCAAATTCGAAACGTCCAGCGATTGCGCCCACACGAAAGCTGCCAGCACGGAATGCTGTAGCTGGTTTTCACTGTCCCTTGGAACTGCATTCGCTGCCACACAGACATTCGCTTTCCCCAAAAGCTTTGGTTCGTAAAGGGGCAACACTGTGTATGTGTCTCTCGCAGAGCCCGGCTGCCAAATTCGAAACGTCCAGCGATTTCTCCCACACGAAAGCTGCCAGCACGGAATGCTGTAGCTGGTTTTCACTGTCCCTTGGAAATGCATTCGCTGCCACACAGACATTCGCTTTCCCCAAAAGCTTTGCTTGGTAGTGGGGCAACACTGTGTATGTGTCTCTCGCAGAGCCCGGCTGCCAAATTCGAAACGTCCAGCGATTGCGCCCACACGAAAGCTGCCAGCACGGAATGCTGTAGCTGGTTTTCACTGTCCCTTGGAACTGCATTCGCTGCCACACAGACATTCGCTTTCCCCAAAAGCTTTGGTTCGTAAAGGGGCAACACTGTGTATGTGTCTCTCGCAGAGCCCGGCTGCCAAATTCGAAACGTCCAGCGATTGCGCCCACACGAAAGCTGCCAGCACGGAATGCTGTAGCTGGTTTTCACTGTCCCTTGGAACTGCATTCGCTGCCACACAGACATGCGCTTTCCCCAGAAGCTTTGCTTGGTAATGGGGCAACACTGTGTATCTCTCTCTCGCAGAGCCCGGCTGCCAAATTCGAAACGTCCAGCGATTGCGCCCTCAAGAAAGCTGCCAGCACGGAATGCTGTAGCTGGTTTTCACTGTCCCTTGGAACTGCATTCGCTGCCACAAAGACATTCGCTTTCCCCAAAAGCTTTGCTTGGTAAAGGGGCAACACTGTGTATGTGTCTCTCGCAGAGCCCGGCTGCCAAATTTGAAACGTCCAGCGATTGCGCCCACACGAAAGCTGCCAGCACGGAATGCTGTAGCTGGTTTTCAGTGTCCCTTGGAACTGCATTCGCTGCCACACAGACATTCGCTTTCCCCAAAAGCTTTGCTTGGTAATGGGGCAACACTGCGTATGTGTCTCTTGCAGAGCCCGGCTGCCAAATTCGAAACGTCCAGCGATTGCGCCCACACGAAAGCTGCCAGCACGGAATGCTGTAGCTGGTTTTCACTGTCCCTTGGAACTGCATTCGCTGCCACACAGACATTCGCTTTCCCCAAAAGCTTTGGTTCGTAAAGGGGCAACACTGCGTATGTGTCTCTCGCAGAGCCCGGCTGCCAAACTCGAAACGTCCAGCGATTGCGCCCACACGAAATCTGCCAGCACGGAATGCTGTAGCTGGTTTTCACTGTCCCTTGGAACTGCATTCGCTGCCACACAGACATTCGCTTTCCCCAAAAGCTTTGGTTCGTAAAGGGGCAACACTGTGTATGAGTCTCTCGCAGAGCCCGGCTGCCAAATTCGAAACGTCCAGCGATTGCGCCCACACGAAAGCTGCCAGCACGGAATGCTGTAGCTGGTTTTCAGTGTCCCTTGGAACTGCATTCGCTGCCACACAGACATTCGCTTTCCCCAAAAGCTTTGCTTGGTAATGGGGCAACACTGCGTATGTGTCTCTTGCAGAGCCCGGCTGCCAAATTCGAAACGTCCAGCGATTGCGCCCACACGAAAGCTGCCAGCACGGAATGCTGTAGCTGGTTTTCACTGTCCCTTGGAACTGCATTCGCTGCCACACAGACATTCGCTTTCCCCAAAAGCTTTGGTTCGTAAAGGGGCAACACTGCGTATGTGTCTCTCGCAGAGCCCGGCTGCCAAACTCGAAACGTCCAGCGATTGCGCCCACACGAAATCTGCCAGCACGGAATGCTGTAGCTGGTTTTCACTGTCCCTTGGAACTGCATTCGCTGCCACACAGACATTCGCTTTCCCCAAAAGCTTTGCTTGGTAGTGGGGCAACACTGTGTATCTCTCTCTCGCAGAGCCCGGCTGCCAAATTCGAAACGTCCAGCGATTGCGCCCACACGAAAGCTGCCAGCACGGAATGCTGTAGCTGGTTTTCACTGTCCCTTGGAACTGCATTCGCTGCCACACAGACATTCGCTTTCCCCAAAAGCTTTGCTTGGTAGTGGGGCAACACTGTGTATCTCTCTCTCGCAGAGCCCGGCTGCCAAATTCGAAACGTCCAGCGATTGCGCCCACACGAAAGCTGCCAGCACGGAATGCTGTAGCTGGTTTTCACTGTCCCTTGGAACTGCATTCGCTGCCACACAGACATTCGCTTTCCCCAAAAGCTTTGCTTGGTAGTGGGGCAACACTGTGTATGTGTCTCTCGCAGAGCCCGGCTGCCAAATTCGAAACGTCCAGCGATTGCGCCCACACGAAAGCTGCCAGCACGGAATGCTGTAGCTGGTTTTCACTGTCCCTTGGAACTGCATTCGCTGCCACACAGACATTCGCTTTCCCCAAAAGCTTTGGTTCGTAAAGGGGCAACACTGTGTATGTGTCTCTCGCAGAGCCCGGCTGCCAAATTCGAAACGTCCAGCGATTGCGCCCACACGAAAGCTGCCAGCACGGAATGCTGTAGCTGGTTTTCACTGTCCCTTGGAACTGCATTCGCTGCCACACAGACATGCGCTTTCCCCAGAAGCTTTGCTTGGTAATGGGGCAACACTGTGTATCTCTCTCTCGCAGAGCCCGGCTGCCAAATTCGAAACGTCCAGCGATTGCGCCCTCAAGAAAGCTGCCAGCACGGAATGCTGTAGCTGGTTTTCACTGTCCCTTGGAACTGCATTCGCTGCCACAAAGACATTCGCTTTCCCCAAAAGCTTTGCTTGGTAAAGGGGCAACACTGTGTATGTGTCTCTCGCAGAGCCCGGCTGCCAAATTTGAAACGTCCAGCGATTGCGCCCACACGAAAGCTGCCAGCACGGAATGCTGTAGCTGGTTTTCAGTGTCCCTTGGAACTGCATTCGCTGCCACACAGACATTCGCTTTCCCCAAAAGCTTTGCTTGGTAATGGGGCAACACTGCGTATGTGTCTCTTGCAGAGCCCGGCTGCCAAATTCGAAACGTCCAGCGATTGCGCCCACACGAAAGCTGCCAGCACGGAATGCTGTAGCTGGTTTTCACTGTCCCTTGGAACTGCATTCGCTGCCACACAGACATTCGCTTTCCCCAAAAGCTTTGGTTCGTAAAGGGGCAACACTGCGTATGTGTCTCTCGCAGAGCCCGGCTGCCAAACTCGAAACGTCCAGCGATTGCGCCCACACGAAATCTGCCAGCACGGAATGCTGTAGCTGGTTTTCACTGTCCCTTGGAACTGCATTCGCTGCCACACAGACATTCGCTTTCCCCAAAAGCTTTGGTTCGTAAAGGGGCAACACTGTGTATGAGTCTCTCGCAGAGCCCGGCTGCCAAATTCGAAACGTCCAGCGATTGCGCCCACACGAAAGCTGCCAGCACGGAATGCTGTAGCTGGTTTTCAGTGTCCCTTGGAACTGCATTCGCTGCCACACAGACATTCGCTTTCCCCAAAAGCTTTGCTTGGTAATGGGGCAACACTGCGTATGTGTCTCTTGCAGAGCCCGGCTGCCAAATTCGAAACGTCCAGCGATTGCGCCCACACGAAAGCTGCCAGCACGGAATGCTGTAGCTGGTTTTCACTGTCCCTTGGAACTGCATTCGCTGCCACACAGACATTCGCTTTCCCCAAAAGCTTTGGTTCGTAAAGGGGCAACACTGCGTATGTGTCTCTCGCAGAGCCCGGCTGCCAAACTCGAAACGTCCAGCGATTGCGCCCACACGAAATCTGCCAGCACGGAATGCTGTAGCTGGTTTTCACTGTCCCTTGGAACTGCATTCGCTGCCACACAGACATTCGCTTTCCCCAAAAGCTTTGCTTGGTAGTGGGGCAACACTGTGTATCTCTCTCTCGCAGAGCCCGGCTGCCAAATTCGAAACGTCCAGCGATTGCGCCCACACGAAAGCTGCCAGCACGGAATGCTGTAGCTGGTTTTCACTGTCCCTTGGAACTGCATTCGCTGCCACACAGACATTCGCTTTCCCCAAAAGCTTTGCTTGGTAGTGGGGCAACACTGTGTATCTCTCTCTCGCAGAGCCCGGCTGCCAAATTCGAAACGTCCAGCGATTGCGCCCACACGAAAGCTGCCAGCACGGAATGCTGTAGCTGGTTTTCACTGTCCCTTGGAACTGCATTCGCTGCCACACAGACATTCGCTTTCCCCAAAAGCTGTGCTTGGTAATGGGACAACACTGTGTATGTGTCTCTCGCAGAGCCCGGCTAACAAATTCGAAACGTCCAGCGATTTCGCCCACACGAAAGCTGCCAGCACGGAATGCTGTAGCTGGTTTTCACTGTCCCTTGGAACTGCATTCGCTGCCACACAGACATTCGCTTTCCCCAAAAGCTTTGGTTCGTAAAGGGGCAACACTGTGTATGTGTCTCTCGCAGAGCCCGGCTGCCAAATTCGAAACGTACAGCGATTGCGCCCACACGAAAGCTGCCAGCACGGAATGCTGTAGCTGGTTTTCACTGTCCCTTGGAACTGCATTCGCTGCCACACAGACATTCGCTTTCCCCAAAAGCTTTGGTTCGTAAAGGGGCAACACTGTGTATGTGTCTCTCGCAGAGCCCGGCTGCCAAATTCGAAACGTCCAGCGATTGCGCCCACACGAAAGCTGCCAGCACGGAATGCTGTAGCTGGTTTTCACTGTCCCTTGGAACTGCATTCCCTGCCACACAGACATTCGCTTTCCCCAGAAGCTTTGCTTGGTAATGGGGCAACACTGTGTATCTCTCTCTCGCAGAGCCCGGCTGCCAAATTCGAAACGTCCAGCGATTGCGCCCACACGAAAGCTGCCAGCACGGAATGCTGTAGCTGGTTTTCACTGTCCCTTGGAACTGCATTCCCTGCCACACAGACATTCGCTTTCCCCAAAAGCTTTGCTTGGTAATGGGGCAACACTGTGTATGTGTCTCTCGCAGAGCCCGGCTGCCAAATTCGAAACGTCCAGCGATTTCGCCTACACGAAAGCTGCCAGCACGGAATGCTGTAGCTGGTTTTCACTGTCCCTTGGAACTGCATTCGCTGCCGCACAGACATTCGCTTTCCCCAGAAGCTTTGCTTGGTAATGGGGCAACACCGTGTATCTCTCTCTCGCAGAGCCCGGCTGCCAAATTCGAAACGTCCAGCGATTGCGCCCACAAGAAAGCTGCCAGCACGGAATGCTGTAGCTGGTTTTCACTGTCCCTTGGAACTGCATTCGCTGCCACACAGACATTCGCTTTCCCCAAAAGCTTTGCTTGGTAAAGGGGCAACACTCTGTATGTGTCTCTCGCAGAGCCCGGCTGCCAAATTCGAAACGTCCAGCGATTTCTCCCACACGAAAGCTGCCAGTACGGAATGCTGTAGCTGGTTTTCACTGTCCCTTGGAACTGCATTCGCTGCCACACAGACATTCGCTTTCCCCAAAAGCTTTGCTTGGTAATGGGGCAACACTGTGTATGTGTCTCTCGCAGAGCCCGGCTGCCAAATTCGAAACGTCCAGCGATTGCGCCCACACGAAAGCTGCCAGCACGGAATGCTGTAGCTGGTTTTCACTGTCCCTTGGAACTGCATTCGCTGCCACACAGACATTCGCTTTCCCCAAAAGCTTTGCTTGGTAGTGGGGCAACACTGTGTATCTCTCTCTCGCAGAGCCCGGCTGCCAAATTCGAAACGTCCAGCGATTGCGCCCACACGAAAGCTGCCAGCACGGAATGCTGTAGCTGGTTTTCACTGTCCCTTGGAACTGCATTCGCTGCCACACAGACATTCGCTTTCCCCAAAAGCTTTGCTTGGTAAAGGGGCAACACTGTGTATGTGTCTCTCGCAGAGCCCGGCTGCCAAATTCAAAACGTCCAGCGATTTCTCCCACACGAAAGCTGCCAGCACGGAATGCTGTAGCTGGTTTTCACTGTCCCTTGGAACTGCATTCGCTGCCACACAGACATTCGCTTTCCCCAAAAGCTTTGCTTGGTAATGGGGCAACACTGTGTATGTGTCTCTGACAGAGCCCGGCTGCCAAATTCGAAACGTCCAGCGATTGCGCCCACACGAAAGCTGCCAGCACGGAATGCTGTAGCTGGTTTTCACTGTCCCTTGGAACTGCATTCGCTGCCACACAGACATTCGCTTTCCCCAAAAGCTTTGCTTGGTAGTGGGGCAACACTGTGTATCTCTCTCTCGCAGAGCCCGGCTGCCAAATTCGAAACGTCCAGCGATTGCGCCCACACGAAAGCTGCCAGCACGGAATGCTGTAGCTGGTTTTCACTGTCCCTTGGAACTGCATTCGCTGCCACACAGACATTCGCTTTCCCCAAAAGCTTTGCTTGGTAGTGGGGCAACACTGTGTATGTGTCTCTCGCAGAGCCCGGCTGCCAAATTCGGAACGTCCAGCGATTGCGCCCACACGAAAGCTGCCAGCACGGAATGCTGTAGCTGGTTTTCACTGTCCCTTGGAACTGCATTCGCTGCCACACAGACATTCGCTTTCCCCAAAAGCTTTGCTTGGTAAAGGGGCAACACTGTGTATGTGTCTCTCGCAGAGCCCGGCTAACAAATTCGAAACGTCCAGCGATTTCGCCCACACGAAAGCTGCCAGCACGGAATGCTGTAGCTGGTTTTCACTGTCCCTTGGAACTGCATTCCCTGCCGCACAGACATTCGCTTTCCCCAGAAGCTTTGCTTGGTAATGGGGCAACACCGTGTATCTCTCTCTCGCAGAGCCCGGCTGCCAAATTCGAAACGTCCAGCGATTGCGCCCACACGAAAGCTGCCAGCACGGAATGCTGTAGCTGGTTTTCACTGTCCCTTGGAACTGCATTCTCTGCCACACAGACATTCGCTTTCCCCAAAAGCTTTGCTTGGTAGTGGGGCAACACTGTGTATCTCTCTCTCGCAGAGCCCGGCTGCCAAATTCGAAACGTCCAGCGATTGCGCCCACACGAAAGCTGCCAGCACGGAATGCTGTAGCTGGTTTTCACTGTCCCTTGGAACTGCATTCGCTGCCACACAGACATTCGCTTTCCCCAAAAGCTTTGCTTGGTAAAGGGGCAACACTGTGTATGTGTCTCTCGCAGAGCCCGGCTGCCAAATTCGAAACGTCCAGCGATTTCTCGCACACGAAAGCTGCCAGCACGGAATGCTGTAGCTGGTTTTCACTGTCCCTTGGAACTGCATTCGCTGCCACACAGACATTCGCTTTCCCCAAAAGCTTTGGTTCGTAAAGGGGCAACACTGTGTATGTGTCTCTCGCAGAGCCCGGCTGCCAAATTCGAAACGTCCAGCGATTGCGCCCACACGAAAGCTGCCAGCACGGAATGCTGTAGCTGGTTTTCACTGTCCCTTGGAACTGCATTCTCTGCCACACAGACATTCGCTTTCCCCAAAAGCTTTGCTTGGTAGTGGGGCAACACTGTGTATCTCTCTCTCGCAGAGCCCGGCTGCCAAATTCGAAACGTCCAGCGATTGCGCCCACACGAAAGCTGCCAGCACGGAATGCTGTAGCTGGTTTTCACTGTCCCTTGGAACTGCATTCGCTGCCACACAGACATTCGCTTTCCCCAAAAGCTTTGCTTGGTAAAGGGGCAACACTGTGTATGTGTCTCTCGCAGAGCCCGGCTGCCAAATTCGAAACGTCCAGCGATTTCTCGCACACGAAAGCTGCCAGCACGGAATGCTGTAGCTGGTTTTCACTGTCCCTTGGAACTGCATTCGCTGCCACACAGACATTCGCTTTCCCCAAAAGCTTTGGTTCGTAAAGGGGCAACACTGTGTATGTGTCCCTCGCAGAGCCCGGCTGCCAAATTCGAAACGTCCAGCGATTTCTCCCACACGAAAGCTGCCAGCACGGAATGCTGTAGCTGGTTTTCACTGTCCCTTGGAACTGCATTCCCTGCCACACAGACATTCGCTTTCCCCAAAAGCTTTGCTTGGTAATGGGGCAACACTGTGTATGTGTCTCTCGCAGAGCCCGGCTGCCAAATTCGAAACGTCCAGCGATTTCGCCCACACGAAAGCTGCCAGCACGGAATGCTGTAGCTGGTTTTCACTGTCCCTTGGAACTGCATTCGCTGCCGCACAGACATTCGCTTTTCCCAGAAGCTTTGCTTGGTAATGGGGCAACACCGTGTATCTCTCTCTCGCAGAGCCCGGCTGCCAAATTCGAAACGTCCAGCGATTGCGCCCACAAGAAAGCTGCCAGCACGGAATGCTGTAGCTGGTTTTCACTGTCCCTTGGAACTGCATTCGCTGCCACACAGACATTCGCTTTCCCCAAAAGCTTTGCTTGGTAATGGGGCAACACTGTGTATGTGTCTCTCGCAGAGCCCGGCTGCCAAATTCGAAACGTCCAGCGATTTCTCCCACACGAAAGCTGCCAGCACGGAATGCTGTAGCTGGTTTTCACTGTCCCTTGGAACTGCATTCGCTGCCACACAGACATTCGCTTTCCCCAAAAGCTTTGGTTCGTAAAGGGGCAACACTGCGTATGTGTCTCTCGCAGAGCCCGGCTGCCAAATTCGAAACGTCCAGCGATTGCGCCCACACGAAAGCTGCCAGCACGGAATGCTGTAGCTGGTTTTCACTGTCCCTTGGAACTGCATTCGCTGCCACACAGACATTCGCTTTCCCCAAAAGCTTTGGTTCGTAAAGGGGCAACACTGTGTATGTGTCTCTCGCAGAGCCCGGCTGCCAAATTCGAAACGTCCAGCGATTTCTCCCACACGAAAGCTGCCAGCACGGAATGCTGTAGCTGGTTTTCACTGTCCCTTGGAAATGCATTCGCTGCCACACAGACATTCGCTTTCCCCAAAAGCTTTGCTTGGTAAAGGGGCAACACTGTGTATGTGTCTCTCGCAGAGCCCGGCTGCCAAATTCGAAACGTCCAGCGATTGCGCCCACACGAAAGCTGCCAGCACGGAATGCTGTAGCTGGTTTTCACTGTCCCTTGGAACTGCATTCGCTGCCACACAGACATTCGCTTTCCCCAAAAGCTTTGGTTCGTAAAGGGGCAACACTGTGTATGTGTCTCTCGCAGAGCCCGGCTGCCAAATTCGAAACGTCCAGCGATTGCGCCCACACGAAAGCTGCCAGCACGGAATGCTGTAGCTGGTTTTCACTGTCCCTTGGAACTGCATTCGCTGCCACACAGACATGCGCTTTCCCCAGAAGCTTTGCTTGGTAATGGGGCAACACTGTGTATCTCTCTCTCGCAGAGCCCGGCTGCCAAATTCGAAACGTCCAGCGATTGCGCCCTCAAGAAAGCTGCCAGCACGGAATGCTGTAGCTGGTTTTCACTGTCCCTTGGAACTGCATTCGCTGCCACACAGACATGCGCTTTCCCCAGAAGCTTTGCTTGGTAATGGGGCAACACTGTGTATCTCTCTCTCGCAGAGCCCGGCTGCCAAATTTGAAACGTCCAGCGATTGCGCCCACACGAAAGCTGCCAGCACGGAATGCTGTAGCTGGTTTTCAGTGTCCCTTGGAACTGCATTCGCTGCCACACAGACATTCGCTTTCCCCAAAAGCTTTGCTTGGTAATGGGGCAACACTGCGTATGTGTCTCTCGCAGAGCCCGGCTGCCAAATTCGAAACGTCCAGCGATTTCGCCCACACGAAAGCTGCCAGCACGGAATGCTGTAGCTGGTTTTCACTGTCCCTTGGAACTGCATTCGCTGCCACACAGACATTCGCTTTCCCCAAAAGCTTTGGTTCGTAAAGGGGCAACACTGCGTATGTGTCTCTCGCAGAGCCCGGCTGCCAAACTCGAAACGTCCAGCGATTGCGCCCACACGAAATCTGCCAGCACGGAATGCTGTAGCTGGTTTTCACTGTCCCTTGGAACTGCATTCGCTGCCACACAGACATTCGCTTTCCCCAAAAGCTTTGCTTGGTAGTGGGGCAACACTGTGTATCTCTCTCTCGCAGAGCCCGGCTGCCAAATTCGAAACGTCCAGCGATTGCGCCCACACGAAAGCTGCCAGCACGGAATGCTGTAGCTGGTTTTCACTGTCCCTTGGAACTGCATTCCCTGCCACACAGACATTCGCTTTCCCCAGAAGCTTTGCTTGGTAATGGGGCAACACTGTGTATCTCTCTCTCGCAGAGCCCGGCTGCCAAATTCGAAACGTCCAGCGATTGCGCCCACACGAAAGCTGCCAGCACGGAATGCTGTAGCTGGTTTTCACTGTCCCTTGGAACTGCATTCCCTGCCACACAGACATTCGCTTTCCCCAAAAGCTTAGGTTCGTAAAGGGGCAACACTGTGTATGTGTCTCTCGCAGAGCCCGGCTGCCAAATTCGAAACGTCCAGCGATTTCGCCCACACGAAAGCTGCCAGCACGGAATGCTGTAGCTGGTTTTCACTGTCCCTTGGAACTGCATTCGCTGCCGCACAGACATTCGCTTTCCCCAGAAGCTTTGCTTGGTAATGGGGCAACACTGTGTATGTGTCTCTCGCAGAGCCCGGCTGCCAAATTCGAAACGTCCAGCGATTGCGCCCACACGAAAGCTGCCAGCACGGAATGCTGTAGCTGGTTTTCACTGTCCCTTGGAACTGCATTCGCTGCCACAAAGACATTCGCTTTCCCCAAAAGCTTTGCTTGGTAAAGGGGCAACACTGTGTATGTGTCTCTCGCAGAGCCCGGCTGCCAAATTTGAAACGTCCAGCGATTGCGCCCACACGAAAGCTGCCAGCACGGAATGCTGTAGCTGGTTTTCAGTGTCCCTTGGAACTGCATTCGCTGCCACACAGACATTCGCTTTCCCCAAAAGCTTTGCTTGGTAATGGGGCAACACTGCGTATGTGTCTCTCGCAGAGCCCGGCTGCCAAATTCGAAACGTCCAGCGATTTCGCCCACACGAAAGCTGCCAGCACGGAATGCTGTAGCTGGTTTTCACTGTCCCTTGGAACTGCATTCGCTGCCACACAGACATTCGCTTTCCCCAAAAGCTTTGGTTCGTAAAGGGGCAACACTGCGTATGTGTCTCTCGCAGAGCCCGGCTGCCAAACTCGAAACGTCCAGCGATTGCGCCCACACGAAATCTGCCAGCACGGAATGCTGTAGCTGGTTTTCACTGTCCCTTGGAACTGCATTCGCTGCCACACAGACATTCGCTTTCCCCAAAAGCTTTGGTTCGTAAAGGGGCAACACTGTGTATGAGTCTCTCGCAGAGCCCGGCTGCCAAATTCGAAACGTCCAGCGATTGCGCCCACACGAAAGCTGCCAGCACGGAATGCTGTAGCTGGTTTTCACTGTCCCTTGGAACTGCATTCGCTGCCACACAGACATTCGCTTTCCCCAAAAGCTTTGCTTGGTAGTGGGGCAACACTGTGTATCTCTCTCTCGCAGAGCCCGGCTGCCAAATTCGAAACGTCCAGCGATTGCGCCCACACGAAAGCTGCCAGCACGGAATGCTGTAGCTGGTTTTCACTGTCCCTTGGAACTGCATTCCCTGCCACACAGACATTCGCTTTCCCCAGAAGCTTTGCTTGGTAATGGGGCAACACTGTGTATCTCTCTCTCGCAGAGCCCGGCTGCCAAATTCGAAACGTCCAGCGATTGCGCCCACACGAAAGCTGCCAGCACGGAATGCTGTAGCTGGTTTTCACTGTCCCTTGGAACTGCATTCCCTGCCACACAGACATTCGCTTTCCCCAAAAGCTTTGCTTGGTAATGGGGCAACACTGTGTATGTGTCTCTCGCAGAGCCCGGCTGCCAAATTCGAAACGTCCAGCGATTTCGCCCACACGAAAGCTGCCAGCACGGAATGCTGTAGCTGGTTTTCACTGTCCCTTGGAACTGCATTCGCTGCCGCACAGACATTCGCTTTCCCCAGAAGCTTTGCTTGGTAATGGGGCAACACCGTGTATCTCTCTCTCGCAGAGCCCGGCTGCCAAATTCGAAACGTCCAGCGATTGCGCCCACAAGAAAGCTGCCAGCACGGAATGCTGTAGCTGGTTTTCACTGTCCCTTGGAACTGCATTCGCTGCCACACAGACATTCGCTTTCCCCAAAAGCTTAGGTTCGTAAAGGGGCAACAGTGTGTATGTGTCTCTCGCAGAGCCCGGCTGCCAAATTCGAAACGTCCAGCGATTTCTCCCACACGAAATCTGCCAGTACGGAATGCTGTAGCTGGTTTTCACTGTCCCTTGGAACTGCATTCGCTGCCACACAGACATTCGCTTTCCCCAAAAGCTTTGCTTGGTAATGGGGCAACACAGTGTATGTGTCTCTCGCAGAGCCCGGCTGCCAAATTCGAAACGTCCAGCGATTGCGCCCACACGAAAGCTGCCAGCACGGAATGCTGTAGCTGGTTTTCACTGTCCCTTGGAACTGCATTCGCTGCCACACAGACATTCGCTTTCCCCAAAAGCTTTGCTTGGTAGTGGGGCAACACTGTGTATCTCTCTCTCGCAGAGCCCGGCTGCCAAATTCGAAACGTCCAGCGATTGCGCCCACACGAAAGCTGCCAGCACGGAATGCTGTAGCTGGTTTTCACTGTCCCTTGGAACTGCATTCGCTGCCACACAGACATTCGCTTTCCCCAAAAGCTTTGCTTGGTAATGGGGCAACACTGTGTATGTGTCTCTCGCAGAGCCCGGCTGCCAAATTCGAAACGTCCAGCGATTTTGCCCACACGAAAGCTGCCAGCACGGAATGCTGTAGCTGGTTTTCACTGTCCCTTGGAACTGCATTCGCTGCCGCACAGACATTCGCTTTCCCCAGAAGCTTTGCTTGGTAATGGGGCAACACCGTGTATCTCTCTCTCGCAGAGCCCGGCTGCCAAATTCGAAACGTCCAGCGATTGCGCCCACACGAAAGCTGCCAGCACGGAATGCTGTAGCTGGTTTTCACTGTCCCTTGGAACTGCATTCGCTGCCACACAGACATTCGCTTTCCCCAAAAGCTTTGCTTGGTAATGGGGCAACACTGTGTATGTGTCTCTCGCAGAGCCCGGCTGCCAAATTCGAAACGTCCAGCGATTGCGCCCACACGAAAGCTGCCAGCACGGAATGCTGTAGCTGGTTTTCACTGTCCCTTGGAACTGCATTCGCTGCCACACAGACATTCGCTTTCCCCAAAAGCTTTGCTTGGTAGTGGGGCAACACTGTGTATCTCTCTCTCGCAGAGCCCGGCTGCCAAATTCGAAACGTCCAGCGATTGCGCCCACACGAAAGCTGCCAGCACGGAATGCTGTAGCTGGTTTTCACTGTCCCTTGGAACTGCATTCGCTGCCACACAGACATTCGCTTTCCCCAAAAGCTTTGCTTGGTAGTGGGGCAACACTGTGTATCTCTCTCTCGCAGAGCCCGGCTGCCAAATTCGAAACGTCCAGCGATTTCTCCCACACGAAAGCTGCCAGCACGGAATGCTGTAGCTGGTTTTCACTGTCCCTTGGAACTGCATTCGCTGCCGCACAGACATTCGCTTTCCCCAGAAGCTTTGCTTGGTAATGGGGCAACACCGTGTATCTCTCTCTCGCAGAGCCCGGCTGCCAAATTCGAAACGTCCAGCGATTGCGCCCACAAGAAAGCTGCCAGCACGGAATGCTGTAGCTGGTTTTCACTGTCCCTTGGAACTGCATTCGCTGCCACACAGACATTCGCTTTCCCCAAAAGCTTTGGTTCGTAAAGGGGCAACACTGCGTATGTGTCTCTCGCAGAGCCCGGCTGCCAAATTCGAAACGTCCAGCGATTGCGCCCACACGAAAGCTGCCAGCACGGAATGCTGTAGCTGGTTTTCACTGTCCCTTGGAACTGCATTCGCTGCCACACAGACATTCGCTTTCCCCAAAAGCTTTGGTTCGTAAAGGGGCAACACTGTGTATGTGTCTCTCGCAGAGCCCGGCTGCCAAATTCGAAACGTCCAGCGATTTCTCCCACACGAAAGCTGCCAGCACGGAATGCTGTAGCTGGTTTTCACTGTCCCTTGGAAATGCATTCGCTGCCACACAGACATTCGCTTTCCCCAAAAGCTTTGCTTGGTAAAGGGGCAACACTGTGTATGTGTCTCTCGCAGAGCCCGGCTGCCAAATTCGAAACGTCCAGCGATTGCGCCCTCAAGAAAGCTGCCAGCACGGAATGCTGTAGCTGGTTTTCACTGTCCCTTGGAACTGCATTCGCTGCCACAAAGACATTTGCTTTCCCCAAAAGCTTTGCTTGGTAGTGGGGCAACACTGTGTATGTGTCTCTCGCAGAGCCCGGCTGCCAAATTTGAAACGTCCAGCGATTGCGCCCACACGAAAGCTGCCAGCACGGAATGCTGTAGCTGGTTTTCAGTGTCCCTTGGAACTGCATTCGCTGCCACACAGACATTCGCTTTCCCCAAAAGCTTTGCTTGGTAATGGGGCAACACTGCGTATGTGTCTCTCGCAGAGCCCGGCTGCCAAATTCGAAACGTCCAGCGATTTCGCCCACACGAAAGCTGCCAGCACGGAATGCTGTAGCTGGTTTTCACTGTCCCTTGGAACTGCATTCGCTGCCACACAGACATTCGCTTTCCCCAAAAGCTTTGGTTCGTAAAGGGGCAACACTGCGTATGTGTCTCTCGCAGAGCCCGGCTGCCAAACTCGAAACGTCCAGCGATTGCGCCCACACGAAATCTGCCAGCACGGAATGCTGTAGCTGGTTTTCACTGTCCCTTGGAACTGCATTCGCTGCCACACAGACATTCGCTTTCCCCAAAAGCTTTGGTTCGTAAAGGGGCAACACTGTGTATGAGTCTCTCGCAGAGCCCGGCTGCCAAATTCGAAACGTCCAGCGATTGCGCCCACACGAAAGCTGCCAGCACGGAATGCTGTAGCTGGTTTTCACTGTCCCTTGGAACTGCATTCGCTGCCACACAGACATTCGCTTTCCCCAAAAGCTTTGCTTGGTAGTGGGGCAACACTGTGTATCTCTCTCTCGCAGAGCCCGGCTGCCAAATTCGAAACGTCCAGCGATTGCGCCCACACGAAAGCTGCCAGCACGGAATGCTGTAGCTGGTTTTCACTGTCCCTTGGAACTGCATTCCCTGCCACACAGACATTCGCTTTCCCCAAAAGCTTTGCTTGGTAGTGGGGCAACACTGTGTATCTCTCTCTCGCAGAGCCCGGCTGCCAAATTCGAAACGTCCAGCGATTGCGCCCACACGAAAGCTGCCAGCACGGAATGCTGTAGCTGGTTTTCACTGTCCCTTGGAACTGCATTCCCTGCCACACAGACATTCGCTTTCCCCAAAAGCTTTGCTTGGTAATGGGGCAACACTGTGTATGTGTCTCTCGCAGAGCCCGGCTGCCAAATTCGAAACGTCCAGCGATTTCGCCCACACGAAAGCTGCCAGCACGGAATGCTGTAGCTGGTTTTCACTGTCCCTTGGAACTGCATTCGCTGCCGCACAGACATTCGCTTTCCCCAGAAGCTTTGCTTGGTAATGGGGCAACACCGTGTATCTCTCTCTCGCAGAGCCCGGCTGCCAAATTCGAAACGTCCAGCGATTGCGCCCACAAGAAAGCTGCCAGCACGGAATGCTGTAGCTGGTTTTCACTGTCCCTTGGAACTGCATTCGCTGCCACACAGACATTCGCTTTCCCCAAAAGCTTAGGTTCGTAAAGGGGCAACAGTGTGTATGTGTCTCTCGCAGAGCCCGGCTGCCAAATTCGAAACGTCCAGCGATTTCTCCCACACGAAATCTGCCAGTACGGAATGCTGTAGCTGGTTTTCACTGTCCCTTGGAACTGCATTCGCTGCCACACAGACATTCGCTTTCCCCAAAAGCTTTGCTTGGTAATGGGGCAACACTGTGTATGTGTCTCTCGCAGAGCCCGGCTGCCAAATTCGAAACGTCCAGCGATTGCGCCCACACGAAAGCTGCCAGCACGGAATGCTGTAGCTGGTTTTCACTGTCCCTTGGAACTGCATTCGCTGCCACACAGACATTCGCTTTCCCCAAAAGCTTTGCTTGGTAGTGGGGCAACACTGTGTATCTCTCTCTCGCAGAGCCCGGCTGCCAAATTCGAAACGTCCAGCGATTGCGCCCACACGAAAGCTGCCAGCACGGAATGCTGTAGCTGGTTTTCACTGTCCCTTGGAACTGCATTCGCTGCCACACAGACATTCGCTTTCCCCAAAAGCTTTGGTTCGTAAAGGGGCAACACTGTGTATGTGTCTCTCGCAGAGCCCGGCTGCCAAATTCGAAACGTCCAGCGATTTCTCCCACACGAAATCTGCCAGCACGGAATGCTGTAGCTGGTTTTCACTGTCCCTTGGAACTGCATTCGCTGCCACACAGACATTCGCTTTCCCCAAAAGCTTTGCTTGGTAATGGGGCAACACTGTGTATGTGTCTCTCGCAGAGCCCGGCTGCCAAATTCGAAACGTCCAGCGATTGCGCCCACACGAAAGCTGCCAGCACGGAATGCTGTAGCTGGTTTTCACTGTCCCTTGGAACTGCATTCGCTGCCACACAGACATTCGCTTTCCCCAAAAGCTTTGCTTGGTAGTGGGGCAACACTGTGTATCTCTCTCTCGCAGAGCCCGGCTGCCAAATTCGAAACGTCCAGCGATTGCGCCCACACGAAAGCTGCCAGCACGGAATGCTGTAGCTGGTTTTCACTGTCCCTTGGAACTGCATTCGCTGCCACACAGACATTCGCTTTCCCCAAAAGCTTAGGTTCGTAAAGGGGCAACAGTGTGTATGTGTCTCTCGCAGAGCCCGGCTGCCAAATTCGAAACGTCCAGCGATTTCTCCCACACGAAAGCTGCCAGCACGGAATGCTGTAGCTGGTTTTCACTGTCCCTTGGAACTGCATTCGCTGCCACACAGACATTCGCTTTCCCCAAAAGCTTTGCTTGGTAATGGGGCAACACTGTGTATGTGTCTCTCGCAGAGCCCGGCTGCCAAATTCGAAACGTCCAGCGATTGCGCCCACACGAAAGCTGCCAGCACGGAATGCTGTAGCTGGTTTTCACTGTCCCTTGGAACTGCATTCGCTGCCACACAGACATTCGCTTTCCCCAAAAGCTTTGCTTGGTAGTGGGGCAACACTGTGTATCTCTCTCTCGCAGAGCCCGGCTGCCAAATTCGAAACGTCCAGCGATTGCGCCCACACGAAAGCTGCCAGCACGGAATGCTGTAGCTGGTTTTCACTGTCCCTTGGAACTGCATTCGCTGCCACACAGACATTCGCTTTCCCCAAAAGCTTTGCTTGGTAGTGGGGCAACACTGTGTATCTCTCTCTCGCAGAGCCCGGCTGCCAAATTCGAAACGTCCAGCGATTTCTCCCACACGAAAGCTGCCAGAACGGAATGCTGTAGCTGGTTTTCACTGTCCCTTGGAACTGCATTCGCTGCCACACAGACATTCGCTTTCCCCAAAAGCTTTGGTTCGTAAAGGGGCAACACTGTGTATGTGTCTCTCGCAGAGCCCGGCTGCCAAATTCGAAACGTCCAGCGATTGCGCCCACACGAAAGCTGCCAGCACGGAATGCTGTAGCTGGTTTTCACTGTCCCTTGGAACTGCATTCGCTGCCACACAGACATTCGCTTTCCCCAAAAGCTTTGCTTGGTAGTGGGGCAACACTGTGTATCTCTCTCTCGCAGAGCCCGGCTGCCAAATTCGAAAAGTCCAGCGATTTCTCCCACACGAAAGCTGCCAGCACGGAATGCTGTAGCTGGTTTTCACTGTCCCTTGGAACTGCATTCGCTGCCACACAGACATTCGCTTTCCCCAAAAGCTTTGGTTCGTAAAGGGGCAACACTGTGTATGTGTCTCTCGCAGAGCCCGGCTGCCAAATTCGAAACGTCCAGCGATTTCTCCCACACGAAATCTGCCAGCACGGAATGCTGTAGCTGGTTTTCACTGTCCCTTGGAACTGCATTCGCTGCCACACAGACATTCGCTTTCCCCAAAAGCTTTGCTTGGTAATGGGGCAACACTGTGTATGTGTCTCTCGCAGAGCCCGGCTGCCAAATTCGAAACATCATGCGATTGCGCCCACACGAAAGCTGCCAGCACGGAATGCTGTAGCTGGTTTTCACTGTCCCTTGGAACTGCATTCGCTGCCACACAGACATTCGCTTTCCCCAAAAGCTTTGCTTGGTAGTGGGGCAACACTGTGTATCTCTCTCTCGCAGAGCCCGGCTGCCAAATTCGAAACGTCCAGCGATTGCGCCCACACGAAAGCTGCCAGCACGGAATGCTGTAGCTGGTTTTCACTGTCCCTTGGAACTGCATTCCCTGCCACACAGACATGCGCTTTCCCCAGAAGCTTTGCTTGGTAATCGGGCAACACTGTGTATCTCTCTCTCGCAGAGCCCGGCTGCCAAATTCGAAACGTCCAGCGATTGCGCCCTCAAGAAAGCTGCCAGCACGGAATGCTGTAGCTGGTTTTCACTGTCCCTTGGAACTGCATTCGCTGCCACAAAGACATTCGCTTTCCCCAAAAGCTTTGCTTGGTAAAGGGGCAACACTGTGTATGTGTCTCTCGCAGAGCCCGGCTGCCAAATTTGAAACGTCCAGCGATTGCGCCCACACGAAAGCTGCCAGCACGGAATGCTGTAGCTGGTTTTCACTGTCCCTTGGAACTGCATTCGCTGCCACACAGACATTCGCTTTCCCCAAAAGCTTTGCTTGGTAATGGGGCAACACTGCGTATGTGTCTCTTGCAGAGCCCGGCTGCCAAATTCAAAACGTCCAGCGATTTCGCCCACACGAAAGCTGCCAGCACGGAATGCTGTAGCTGGTTTTCACTGTCCCTTGGAACTGCATTCGCTGCCACACAGACATTCGCTTTCCCCAAAAGCTTTGGTTCGTAAAGGGGCAACACTGTGTATGTGTCTCTCGCAGAGCCCGGCTGCCAAACTCGAAACGTCCAGCGATTGCGCCCACACGAAATCTGCCAGCACGGAATGCTGTAGCTGGTTTTCACTGTCCCTTGGAACTGCATTCGCTGCCACACAGACATTCGCTTTCCCCAAAAGTTTTGGTTTGTAAAGGGGCAACACTGTGTATGAGTCTCTCGCAGAGCCCGGCTGCCAAATTCGAAACGTCCAGCGATTGCGCCCACACGAAAGCTGCCAGCACGGAATGCTGTAGCTGGTTTTCACTGTCCCTTGGAACTGCATTCGCTGCCACACAGACATTCGCTTTCCCCAAAAGCTTTGCTTGGTAGTGGGGCAACACTGTGTATGTGTCTCTCGCAGAGCCCGGCTGCCAAATTCGAAACGTCCAGCGATTTCTCCCACACGAAAGCTGCCAGCACGGAATGCTGTAGCTGGTTTTCACTGTCCCTTGGAACTGCATTCGCTGCCACACAGAGATTCGCTTTCCCCAAAAGCTTTGGTTCGTAAAGGGGCAACACTGTGTATGTGTCTCTCGCAGAGCCCGGCTGCCAAATTCGAAACGTCCAGCGATTGCGCCCACACGAAAGCTGCCAGCACGGAATGCTGTAGCTGGTTTTCACTGTCCCTTGGAACTGCATTCGCTGCCACACAGACATTCGCTTTCCCCAAAAGCTTTGCTTGGTAGTGGGGCAACACTGTGTATCTCTCTCTCGCAGAGCCCGGCTGCCAAATTCGAAAAGTCCAGCGATTTCTCCCACACGAAAGCTGCCAGCACGGAATGCTGTAGCTGGTTTTCACTGTCCCTTGGAACTGCATTCGCTGCCACACAGACATTCGCTTTCCCCAAAAGCTTTGGTTCGTAAAGGGGCAACACTGTGTATGTGTCTCTCGCAGAGCCCGGCTGCCAAATTCGAAACGTCCAGCGATTGCGCCCACACGAAAGCTGCCAGCACGGAATGCTGTAGCTGGTTTTCACTGTCCCTTGGAACTGCATTCGCTGCCACACAGACATTCGCTTTCCCCAAAAGCTTAGGTTCGTAAAGGGGCAACAGTGTGTATGTGTCTCTCGCAGAGCCCGGCTGCCAAATTCGAAACGTCCAGCGATTTCTCCCACACGAAAGCTGCCAGCACGGAATGCTGTAGCTGGTTTTCACTGTCCCTTGGAACTGCATTCGCTGCCACACAGACATTCGCTTTCCCCAAAAGCTTTGCTTGGTAATGGGGCAACACTGTGTATGTGTCTCTCGCAGAGCCCGGCTGCCAAATTCGAAACGTCCAGCGATTGCGCCCACACGAAAGCTGCCAGCACGGAATGCTGTAGCTGGTTTTCACTGTCCCTTGGAACTGCATTCGCTGCCACACAGACATTCGCTTTCCCCAAAAGCTTTGCTTGGTAGTGGGGCAACACTGTGTATCTCTCTCTCGCAGAGCCCGGCTGCCAAATTCGAAACGTCCAGCGATTGCGCCCACACGAAAGCTGCCAGCACGGAATGCTGTAGCTGGTTTTCACTGTCCCTTGGAACTGCATTCGCTGCCACACAGACATTCGCTTTCCCCAAAAGCTTTGCTTGGTAGTGGGGCAACACTGTGTATCTCTCTCTCGCAGAGCCCGGCTGCCAAATTCGAAACGTCCAGCGATTTCTCCCACACGAAAGCTGCCAGAACGGAATGCTGTAGCTGGTTTTCACTGTCCCTTGGAACTGCATTCGCTGCCACACAGACATTCGCTTTCCCCAAAAGCTTTGGTTCGTAAAGGGGCAACACTGTGTATGTGTCTCTCGCAGAGCCCGGCTGCCAAATTCGAAACGTCCAGCGATTGCGCCCACACGAAAGCTGCCAGCACGGAATGCTGTAGCTGGTTTTCACTGTCCCTTGGAACTGCATTCGCTGCCACACAGACATTCGCTTTCCCCAAAAGCTTTGCTTGGTAGTGGGGCAACACTGTGTATCTCTCTCTCGCAGAGCCCGGCTGCCAAATTCGAAAAGTCCAGCGATTTCTCCCACACGAAAGCTGCCAGCACGGAATGCTGTAGCTGGTTTTCACTGTCCCTTGGAACTGCATTCGCTGCCACACAGACATTCGCTTTCCCCAAAAGCTTTGGTTCGTAAAGGGGCAACACTGTGTATGTGTCTCTCGCAGAGCCCGGCTGCCAAATTCGAAACGTCCAGCGATTTCTCCCACACGAAATCTGCCAGCACGGAATGCTGTAGCTGGTTTTCACTGTCCCTTGGAACTGCATTCGCTGCCACACAGACATTCGCTTTCCCCAAAAGCTTTGCTTGGTAATGGGGCAACACTGTGTATGTGTCTCTCGCAGAGCCCGGCTGCCAAATTCGAAACATCATGCGATTGCGCCCACACGAAAGCTGCCAGCACGGAATGCTGTAGCTGGTTTTCACTGTCCCTTGGAACTGCATTCGCTGCCACACAGACATTCGCTTTCCCCAAAAGCTTTGCTTGGTAGTGGGGCAACACTGTGTATCTCTCTCTCGCAGAGCCCGGCTGCCAAATTCGAAACGTCCAGCGATTGCGCCCACACGAAAGCTGCCAGCACGGAATGCTGTAGCTGGTTTTCACTGTCCCTTGGAACTGCATTCCCTGCCACACAGACATGCGCTTTCCCCAGAAGCTTTGCTTGGTAATCGGGCAACACTGTGTATCTCTCTCTCGCAGAGCCCGGCTGCCAAATTCGAAACGTCCAGCGATTGCGCCCTCAAGAAAGCTGCCAGCACGGAATGCTGTAGCTGGTTTTCACTGTCCCTTGGAACTGCATTCGCTGCCACAAAGACATTCGCTTTCCCCAAAAGCTTTGCTTGGTAAAGGGGCAACACTGTGTATGTGTCTCTCGCAGAGCCCGGCTGCCAAATTTGAAACGTCCAGCGATTGCGCCCACACGAAAGCTGCCAGCACGGAATGCTGTAGCTGGTTTTCACTGTCCCTTGGAACTGCATTCGCTGCCACACAGACATTCGCTTTCCCCAAAAGCTTTGCTTGGTAATGGGGCAACACTGCGTATGTGTCTCTTGCAGAGCCCGGCTGCCAAATTCAAAACGTCCAGCGATTTCGCCCACACGAAAGCTGCCAGCACGGAATGCTGTAGCTGGTTTTCACTGTCCCTTGGAACTGCATTCGCTGCCACACAGACATTCGCTTTCCCCAAAAGCTTTGGTTCGTAAAGGGGCAACACTGTGTATGTGTCTCTCGCAGAGCCCGGCTGCCAAACTCGAAAAGTCCAGCGATTGCGCCCACACGAAATCTGCCAGCACGGAATGCTGTAGCTGGTTTTCACTGTCCCTTGGAACTGCATTCGCTGCCACACAGACATTCGCTTTCCCCAAAAGTTTTGGTTTGTAAAGGGGCAACACTGTGTATGAGTCTCTCGCAGAGCCCGGCTGCCAAATTCGAAACGTCCAGCGATTGCGCCCACACGAAAGCTGCCAGCACGGAATGCTGTAGCTGGTTTTCACTGTCCCTTGGAACTGCATTCGCTGCCACACAGACATTCGCTTTCCCCAAAAGCTTTGCTTGGTAGTGGGGCAACACTGTGTATGTGTCTCTCGCAGAGCCCGGCTGCCAAATTCGAAACGTCCAGCGATTTCTCCCACACGAAAGCTGCCAGCACGGAATGCTGTAGCTGGTTTTCACTGTCCCTTGGAACTGCATTCGCTGCCACACAGAGATTCGCTTTCCCCAAAAGCTTTGGTTCGTAAAGGGGCAACACTGTGTATGTGTCTCTCGCAGAGCCCGGCTGCCAAATTCGAAACGTCCAGCGATTGCGCCCACACGAAAGCTGCCAGCACGGAATGCTGTAGCTGGTTTTCACTGTCCCTTGGAACTGCATTCGCTGCCACACAGACATTCGCTTTCCCCAAAAGCTTTGCTTGGTAGTGGGGCAACACTGTGTATCTCTCTCTCGCAGAGCCCGGCTGCCAAATTCGAAAAGTCCAGCGATTTCTCCCACACGAAAGCTGCCAGCACGGAATGCTGTAGCTGGTTTTCACTGTCCCTTGGAACTGCATTCGCTGCCACACAGACATTCGCTTTCCCCAAAAGCTTTGGTTCGTAAAGGGGCAACACTGTGTATGTGTCTCTCGCAGAGCCCGGCTGCCAAATTCGAAACGTCCAGCGATTGCGCCCACACGAAAGCTGCCAGCACGGAATGCTGTAGCTGGTTTTCACTGTCCCTTGGAACTGCATTCGCTGCCACACAGACATTCGCTTTCCCCAAAAGCTTTGGTTCGTAAAGGGGCAACACTGTGTATGTGTCTCTCGCAGAGCCCGGCTGCCAAATTCGAAACGTCCAGCGATTGCGCCCACACGAAAGCTGCCAGCACGGAATGCTGTAGCTGGTTTTCACTGTCCCTTGGAACTGCATTCCCTGCCACACAGACATTCGCTTTCCCCAGAAGCTTTGCTTGGTAATGGGGCAACACTGTGTATGTGTCTCTCGCAGAGCCCGGCTGCCAAATTCGAAACGTCCAGCGATTTCTCCCACACGAAAGCTGCCAGCACGGAATGCTGTAGCTGGTTTTCACTGTCCCTTGGAACTGCATTCGCTGCCACACAGACATTCGCTTTCCCCAAAAGCTTTGCTTGGTAGTGGGGCAACACTGTGTATCTCTCTCTCGCAGAGCCCGGCTGCCAAATTCGAAACGTCCAGCGATTGCGCCCACACGAAAGCTGCCAGCACGGAATGCTGTAGCTGGTTTTCACTGTCCCTTGGAACTGCATTCGCTGCCACACAGACATTCGCTTTCCCCAAAAGCTTTGGTTCGTAAAGGGGCAACACTGTGTATGTGTCTCTCGCAGAGCCCGGCTGCCAAATTCGAAACGTCCAGCGATTGCGCCCACACGAAAGCTGCCAGCACGGAATGCTGTAGCTGGTTTTCACTGTCCCTTGGAACTGCATTCGCTGCCACACAGACATGCGCTTTCCCCAAAAGCTTTGCTTGGTAATGGGGCAACACTGTGTATGTGTCTCTCGCAGAGCCCGGCTGCCAAATTCGAAACGTCCAGCGATTGCGCCCACACGAAAGCTGCCAGCACGGAATGCTGTAGCTGGTTTTCACTGTCCCTTGGAACTGCATTCGCTGCCACACAGACATTCGCTTTCCCCAAAAGCTTTGGTTCGTAAAGGGGCAACACTGCGTATGTGTCTCTCGCAGAGCCCGGCTGCCAAACTTGAAACGTCCAGCGATTGCGCCCACACGAAAGCTGCTGGCACGGAATGCTGTAGCTGGTTTTCACTGTCCCTTGGAACTGCATTCGCTGCCACACAGACATTCGCTTTCCCCAAAAGCTTTGGTTCGTAAAGGGGCAACACTGTGTATGTGTCTCTCGCAGAGCCCGGCTGCCAAATTCGAAACGTCCAGCGATTGCGCCCACACGAAAGCTGCCAGCACGGAATGCTGTAGCTGGTTTTCACTGTCCCTTGGAACTGCATTCGCTGCCACACAGACATTCGCTTTCCCCAAAAGCTTTGCTTGGTAAAGGGGCAACACTGTGTATGTGTCTCTCGCAGAGCCCGGCTGCCAAATTCGAAACGTCCAGCGATTGCGCCCACACGAAATCTGCCAGCACGGAATGCTGTAGCTGGTTTTCACTGTCCCTTGGAACTGCATTCGCTGCGACACAGACATTCGCTTTCCCCAAAAGCTTTGCTTGGTAGAGGGGCAACACTGTGTATGTGTCTCTCGCAGAGCCCGGCTGCCAAATTCGAAACGTCCAGCGATTGCGCCCACACGAAAGCTGCCAGCACGGAATGCTGTAGCTGGTTTTCACTGTCCCTTGGAACTGCATTCGCTGCCACACAGACATTCGCTTTCCCCAAAAGCTTTGCTTGGTAAAGGGGCAACACTGTGTATGTGTCTCTCGCAGAGCCCGGCTAACAAATTCGAAACGTCCAGCGATTGCGCCCACACGAAAGCTGCCAGCACGGAATGCTGTAGCTGGTTTTCACTGTCCCTTGGAACTGCATTCGCTGCCACACAGACATTCGCTTTCCCCAAAAGCTTTGGTTCGTAAAGGGGCAACACTGTGTATGTGTCTCTCGCAGAGCCCGGCTGCCAAATTCGAAACGTCCAGCGATTGCGCCCACACGAAAGCTGCCAGCACGGAATGCTGTAGCTGGTTTTCACTGTCCCTTGGAACTGCATTCGCTGCCACACAGACATTCGCTTTCCCCAAAAGCTTTGGTTCGTAAAGGGGCAACACTGTGTATGTGTCTCTCGCAGAGCCCGGCTGCCAAATTCGAAACGTCCAGCGATTGCGCCCACACGAAAGCTGCCAGCACGGAATGCTGTAGCTGGTTTTCACTGTCCCTTGGAACTGCATTCCCTGCCACACAGACATTCGCTTTCCCCAGAAGCTTTGCTTGGTAATGGGGCAACACTGTGTATGTGTCTCTCGCAGAGCCCGGCTGCCAAATTCGAAACGTCCAGCGATTTCTCCCACACGAAAGCTGCCAGCACGGAATGCTGTAGCTGGTTTTCACTGTCCCTTGGAACTGCATTCGCTGCCACACAGACATTCGCTTTCCCCAAAAGCTTTGCTTGGTAGTGGGGCAACACTGTGTATCTCTCTCTCGCAGAGCCCGGCTGCCAAATTCGAAACGTCCAGCGATTGCGCCCACACGAAAGCTGCCAGCACGGAATGCTGTAGCTGGTTTTCACTGTCCCTTGGAACTGCATTCGCTGCCACACAGACATTCGCTTTCCCCAAAAGCTTTGGTTCGTAAAGGGGCAACACTGTGTATGTGTCTCTCGCAGAGCCCGGCTGCCAAATTCGAAACGTCCAGCGATTGCGCCCACACGAAAGCTGCCAGCACGGAATGCTGTAGCTGGTTTTCACTGTCCCTTGGAACTGCATTCGCTGCCACACAGACATGCGCTTTACCCAGAAGCTTTGCTTGGTAATGGGGCAACACTGTGTATGTGTCTCTCGCAGAGCCCGGCTGCCAAATTCGAAACGTCCAGCGATTTCGCCCACACGAAAGCTGCCAGCACGGAATGCTGTAGCTGGTTTTCACTGTCCCTTGGAACTGCATTCGCTGCCACACAGACATTCGCTTTCCCCAAAAGCTTTGGTTCGTAAAGGGGCAACACTGCGTATGTGTCTCTCGCAGAGCCCGGCTGCCAAACTTGAAACGTCCAGCGATTGCGCCCACACGAAAGCTGCTGGCACGGAATGCTGTAGCTGGTTTTCACTGTCCCTTGGAACTGCATTCGCTGCCACACAGACATTCGCTTTCCCCAAAAGCTTTGGTTCGTAAAGGGGCAACACTGTGTATGTGTCTCTCGCAGAGCCCGGCTGCCAAATTCGAAACGTCCAGCGATTGCGCCCACACGAAAGCTGCCAGCACGGAATGCTGTAGCTGGTTTTCACTGTCCCTTGGAACTGCATTCGCTGCCACACAGACATTCGCTTTCCCCAAAAGCTTTGCTTGGTAGTGGGGCAACACTGTGTATGTGTCTCTCGCAGAGCCCGGCTGCCAAATTCGAAACGTCCAGCGATTGCGCCCACACGAAAGCTGCCAGCACGGAATGCTGTAGCTGGTTTTCACTGTCCCTTGGAACTGCATTCGCTGCCACACAGACATTCGCTTTCCCCAAAAGCTTTGCTTGGTAGTGGGGCAACACTGTGTATGTGTCTCTCGCAGAGCCCGGCTGCCAAATTCGAAACGTCCAGCGATTGCGCCCACACGAAAGCTGCCAGCACGGAATGCTGTAGCTGGTTTTCACTGTCCCTTGGAACTGCATTCGCTGCCACACAGACATTCGCTTTCCCCAAAAGCTTTGCTTGGTAAAGGGGCAACACTGTGTATGTGTCTCTCGCAGAGCCCGGCTAACAAATTCGAAACGTCCAGCGATTGCGCCCACACGAAAGCTGCCAGCACGGAATGCTGTAGCTGGTTTTCACTGTCCCTTGGAACTGCATTCGCTGCCACACAGACATTCGCTTTCCCCAGAAGCTTTGCTTGGTAATGGGGCAACACTGTGTATGTGTCTCTCGCAGAGCCCGGCTGCCAAATTCGAAACGTCCAGCGATTTCTCCCACACGAAAGCTGCCAGCACGGAATGCTGTAGCTGGTTTTCACTGTCCCTTGGAACTGCATTCGCTGCCACACAGACATTCGCTTTCCCCAAAAGCTTTGCTTGGTAGTGGGGCAACACTGTGTATCTCTCTCTCGCAGAGCCCGGCTGCCAAATTCGAAACGTCCAGCGATTGCGCCCACACGAAAGCTGCCAGCACGGAATGCTGTAGCTGGTTTTCACTGTCCCTTGGAACTGCATTCGCTGCCACACAGACATTCGCTTTCCCCAAAAGCTTTGGTTCGTAAAGGGGCAACACTGTGTATGTGTCTCTCGCAGAGCCCGGCTAACAAATTCGAAACGTCCAGCGATTGCGCCCACACGAAAGCTGCCAGCACGGAATGCTGTAGCTGGTTTTCACTGTCCCTTGGAACTGCATTCGCTGCCACACAGACATGCGCTTTCCCCAAAAGCTTTGCTTGGTAATGGGGCAACACTGTGTATGTGTCTCTCGCAGAGCCCGGCTGCCAAATTCGAAACGTCCAGCGATTTCGCCCACACGAAAGCTGCCAGCACGGAATGCTGTAGCTGGTTTTCACTGTCCCTTGGAACTGCATTCGCTGCCACACAGACATTCGCTTTCCCCAAAAGCTTTGGTTCGTAAAGGGGCAACACTGTGTATGTGTCTCTCGCAGAGCCCGGCTGCCAAATTCGAAACGTCCAGCGATTGCGCCCACACGAAAGCTGCCAGCACGGAATGCTGTAGCTGGTTTTCACTGTCCCTTGGAACTGCATTCGCTGCCACACAGACATTCGCTTTCCCCAAAAGCTTTGGTTCGTAAAGGGGCAACACTGTGTATGTGTCTCTCGCAGAGCCCGGCTGCCAAATTCGAAACGTCCAGCGATTTCTCCCACACGAAAGCTGCCAGCACGGAATGCTGTAGCTGGTTTTCACTGTCCCTTGGAACTGCATTCGCTGCCACACAGACATTCGCTTTCCCCAAAAGCTTTGCTTGGTAGTGGGGCAACACTGTGTATGTGTCTCTCGCAGAGCCCGGCTGCCAAATTCGAAACGTCCAGCGATTGCGCCCACACGAAAGCTGCCAGCACGGAATGCTGTAGCTGGTTTTCACTGTCCCTTGGAACTGCATTCGCTGCCACACAGACATTCGCTTTCCCCAAAAGCTTTGCTTGGTAAAGGGGCAACACTGTGTATGTGTCTCTCGCAGAGCCCGGCTGCCAAATTCGAAACGTCCAGCGATTGCGCCCACACGAAAGCTGCCAGCACGGAATGCTGTAGCTGGTTTTCACTGTCCCTTGGAACTGCATTCGCTGCCACACAGACATTCGCTTTCCCCAAAAGCTTTTCTTGGTAAAGGGGCAACACTGTGTATGTGTCTCTCGCAGAGCCCGGCTAACAAATTCGAAACGTCCAGCGATTTCTCGCACACGAAAGCTGCCAGCACGGAATGCTGTAGCTGGTTTTCACTGTCCCTTGGAACTGCATTCGCTGCCACACAGACATTCGCTTTCCCCAAAAGCTTTGGTTCGTAAAGGGGCAACACTGCGTATGTGTCTCTCGCAGAGCCCGGCTGCCAAATTCGAAACGTCCAGCGATTGCGCCCACACGAAAGCTGCCAGCACGGAATGCTGTAGCTGGTTTTCACTGTCCCTTGGAACTGCATTCGCTGCCACACAGACATTCGCTTTCCCCAAAAGCTTTGCTTGGTAATGGGGCAACACTGTGTATGTGTCTCTCACAGAGCCCGGCTGCCAAATTCGAAACGTCCAGCGATTGCGCCCACACGAAAGCTGCCAGCACGGAATGCTGTAGCTGGTTTTCACTGTCCCTTGGAACTGCATTCGCTGCCACACAGACATTCGCTTTCCCCAAAAGCTTTGCTTGGTAAAGGGGCAACACTGTGTATGTGTCTCTCGCAGAGCCCGGCTAACAAATTCGAAACGTCCAGCGATTGCGCCCACACGAAAGCTGCCAGCACGGAATGCTGTAGCTGGTTTTCACTGTCCCTTGGAACTGCATTCGCTGCCGCACAGACATTCGCTTTCCCCAAAAGCTTTGCTTGGTAATGGGGCAACACCGTGTATCTCTCTCTCGCAGAGCCCGGCTGCCAAATTCGAAACGTCCAGCGATTGCGCCCACAAGAAAGCTGCCAGCACGGAATGCTGCAGCTGGTTTTCACTGTCCCTTGGAACTGCATTCGCTGCCACACAGACATTCGCTTTCCCCAAAAGTTTAGGTTCGTAAAGGGGCAACACTGCGTATGTGTCTCTCGCAGAGCCCGGCTGCCAAATTCGAAACGTCCAGCGATTTCTCCCACACGAAAGCTGCCAGCACGGAATGCTGTAGCTGGTTTTCACTGTCCCTTGGAACTGCATTTGCTGCCACACAGACATTCGCTTTCCCCAAAAGCTTTGCTTGGTAATGGGGCAACACTGTGTATGTGTCTCTCGATGAGCCCGGCTGCCAAATTCGAAACGTCCAGCGATTTCTCCCACACGAAAGCTGCCAGCACGGAATGCTGTAGCTGGTTTTCACTGTCCCTTGGAACTGCATTCGCTGCCACACAGACATTCGCTTTCCCCAAAAGCTTTGGTTCGTAAAGGGGCAACGCTGTGTATGTGTCTCTCGCAGAGCCCGGCTGCCAAATTCGAAACGTCCAGCGATTGCGCCCACACGAAAGCTGCCAGCACGGAATGCTGTAGCTGGTTTTCACTGTCCCTTGGAACTGCATTCGCTGCCACACAGACATTCGCTTTCCCCAAAAGCTTTGGTTCGTAAAGGGGCAACACTGTGTATGTGTCTCTCGCAGAGTCCGGCTGCCAAATTCGAAACGTCCAGCAATTGCGCCCACACGAAAGCTGCCAGCACGGAATGCTGTAGCTGGTTTTCACTGTCCCTTGGAACTGCATTCGCTGCCACACAGACATTCGCTTTCCCCAAAAGCTTTGCTTGGTAATGGGGCAACACTGTGTATGTGTCTCTCGCAGAGCCCGGCTGCCAAATTCGAAACGTCCAGCGATTTCTCCCACACGAAAGCTGCCAGCACGGAATGCTGTAGCTGGTTTTCACTGTCCCTTGGAACTGCATTCGCTGCCGCACAGACATTCGCTTTCCCCAAAAGCTTTGCTTGGTAGTGGGGCAACACTGTGTATCTCTCTCTCGCAGAGCCCGGCTGCCAAATTCGAAACGTCCAGCGATTGCGCCCACACGAAAGCTGCCAGCACGGAATGCTGTAGCTGGTTTTCACTGTCCCTTGGAACTGCATTCGCTGCCACACAGACATTCGCTTTCCCCAAAAGCTTTGGTTCGTAAAGGGGCAACACTGTGTATGTGTCTCTCGCAGAGCCCGGCTGCCAAATTCGAAACGTCCAGCGATTGCGCCCACACGAAAGCTGCCAGCACGGAATGCTGTAGCTGGTTTTCACTGTCCCTTGGAACTGCATTCGCTGCCACACAGACATTCGCTTTCCCCAAAAGCTTTGGTTCGTAAAGGGGCAACACTGCGTATGTGTCTCTCGCAGAGCCCGGCTGCCAAACTTGAAACGTCCAGCGATTGCGCCCACACGAAAGCTGCTGGCACGGAATGCTGTAGCTGGTTTTCACTGTCCCTTGGAACTGCATTCGCTGCCACACAGACATTCGCTTTCCCCAAAAGCTTTGGTTCGTAAAGGGGCAACACTGTGTATGTGTCTCTCGCAGAGCCCGGCTAACAAATTCGAAACGTCCAGCGATTTCTCCCACACGAAAGCTGCCAGCACGGAATGCTGTAGCTGGTTTTCACTGTCCCTTGGAACTGCATTCGCTGCCACACAGACATTCGCTTTCCCCAAAAGCTTTGCTTGGTAAAGGGGCAACACTGTGTATGTGTCTCTCGCAGAGCCCGGCTGCCAAATTCGAAACGTCCAGCGATTGCGCCCACACGAAAGCTGCCAGCACGGAATGCTGTAGCTGGTTTTCACTGTCCCTTGGAACTGCATTCGCTGCCACACAGACATTCGCTTTCCCCAGAAGCTTTGCTTGGTAATGGGGCAACACTGTGTATGTGTCTCTCGCAGAGCCCGGCTGCCAAATTCGAAACGTCCAGCGATTTCTCCCACACGAAAGCTGCCAGCACGGAATGCTGTAGCTGGTTTTCACTGTCCCTTGGAACTGCATTCGCTGCCACACAGACATTCGCTTTCCCCAAAAGCTTTGGTTCGTAAAGGGGCAACACTGTGTATGTGTCTCTCGCAGAGCCCGGCTGCCAAATTCGAAACGTCCAGCGATTTCTCCCACACGAAATCTGCCAGCACGGAATGCTGTAGCTGGTTTTCACTGTCCCTTGGAACTGCATTCGCTGCCACACAGACATTCGCTTTCCCCAAAAGCTTTGGTTCGTAAAGGGGCAACACTGTGTATGTGTCTCTCGCAGAGCCCGGCTGCCAAATTCGAAACGTCCAGCGATTGCACCCACACGAAAGCTGCCAGCACGGAATGCTGTAGCTGGTTTTCACTGTCCCTTGGAACTGCATTCGCTGCCACACAGACATTCGCTTTCCCCAAAAGCTTTGCTTGGTAGTGGGGCAACACTGTGTATGTGTCTCTCGCAGAGCCCGGCTGCCAAATTCGAAAAGTCCAGCGATTTCTCCCACACGAAAGCTGCCAGCACGGAATGCTGTAGCTGGTTTTCACTGTCCCTTGGAACTGCATTCGCTGCCACACAGACATTCGCTTTCCCCAAAAGCTTTGGTTGGTAAAGGGGCAACACTGTGTATGTGTCTCTCGCAGAGCCCGGCTGCCAAATTCGAAACGTCCAGCGATTTCGCCCACACGAAAGCTGCCAGCACGGAATGCTGTAGCTGGTTTTCACTGTCCCTTGGAACTGCATTCGCTGCCACACAGACATTCGCTTTCCCCAAAAGCTTAGGTTCGTAAAGGGGCAACAGTGTGTATGTGTCTCTCGCAGAGCCCGGCTGCCAAATTCGAAACGTCCAGCGATTTCTCCCACACGAAAGCTGCCAGCACGGAATGCTGTAGCTGGTTTTCACTGTCCCTTGGAACTGCATTCGCTGCCACACAGACATTCGCTTTCCCCAAAAGCTTTGGTTCGTAAAGGGGCAACACTGTGTATGTGTCTCTCGCAGAGCCCGGCTGCCAAATTCGAAACGTCCAGCGATTGCGCCCACACGAAAGCTGCCAGCACGGAATGCTGTAGCTGGTTTTCACTGTCCCTTGGAACTGCATTCGCTGCCACACAGACATTCGCTTTCCCCAAAAGCTTTGGTTCGTAAAGGGGCAACACTGTGTATGTGTCTCTCGCAGAGCCCGGCTGCCAAATTCGAAACGTCCAGCGATTGCGCCCACACGAAAGCTGCCAGCACGGAATGCTGTAGCTGGTTTTCACTGTCCCTTGGAACTGCATTCCCTGCCACACAGACATTCGCTTTCCCCAGAAGCTTTGCTTGGTAATGGGGCAACACTGTGTATGTGTCTCTCGCAGAGCCCGGCTGCCAAATTCGAAACGTCCAGCGATTGCGCCCACACGAAAGCTGCCAGCACGGAATGCTGTAGCTGGTTTTCACTGTCCCTTGGAACTGCATTCGCTGCCACACAGACATTCGCTTTCCCCAAAAGCTTTGCTTGGTAATGGGGCAACACTGTGTATGTGTCTCTCGCAGAGCCCGGCTGCCAAATTCGAAACGTCCAGCGATTTCTCCCACACGAAAGCTGCCAGCACGGAATGCTGTAGCTGGTTTTCACTGTCCCTTGGAACTGCATTCGCTGCCACACAGACATTCGCTTTCCCCAAAAGCTTTGCTTGGTAGTGGGGCAACACTGTGTATCTCTCTCTCGCAGAGCCCGGCTGCCAAATTCGAAACGTCCAGCGATTGCGCCCACACGAAAGCTGCCAGCACGGAATGCTGTAGCTGGTTTTCACTGTCCCTTGGAACTGCATTCGCTGCCACACAGACATTCGCTTTCCCCAAAAGCTTTGGTTCGTAAAGGGGCAACACTGTGTATGTGTCTCTCGCAGAGCCCGGCTGCCAAATTCGAAACGTCCAGCGATTGCGCCCACACGAAAGCTGCCAGCACGGAATGCTGTAGCTGGTTTTCACTGTCCCTTGGAACTGCATTCGCTGCCACACAGACATGCGCTTTACCCAAAAGCTTTGCTTGGTAATGGGGCAACACTGTGTATGTGTCTCTCGCAGAGCCCGGCTGCCAAATTCGAAACGTCCAGCGATTGCGCCCACACGAAAGCTGCCAGCACGGAATGCTGTAGCTGGTTTTCACTGTCCCTTGGAACTGCATTCGCTGCCACACAGACATTCGCTTTCCCCAAAAGCTTTGGTTCGTAAAGGGGCAACACTGCGTATGTGTCTCTCGCAGAGCCCGGCTGCCAAACTTGAAACGTCCAGCGATTGCGCCCACACGAAAGCTGCTGGCACGGAATGCTGTAGCTGGTTTTCACTGTCCCTTGGAACTGCATTCGCTGCCACACAGACATTCGCTTTCCCCAAAAGCTTTGGTTCGTAAAGGGGCAACACTGTGTATGTGTCTCTCGCAGAGCCCGGCTGCCAAATTCGAAACGTCCAGCGATTTCTCCCACACGAAAGCTGCCAGCACGGAATGCTGTAGCTGGTTTTCACTGTCCCTTGGAACTGCATTCGCTGCCACACAGACATTCGCTTTCCCCAAAAGCTTTGCTTGGTAGTGGGTCAACACTGTGTATGTGTCTCTCGCAGAGCCCGGCTGCCAAATTCGAAACGTCCAGCGATTGCGCCCACACGAAAGCTGCCAGCACGGAATGCTGTAGCTGGTTTTCACTGTCCCTTGGAACTGCATTCGCTGCCACACAGACATTCGCTTTCCCCAAAAGCTTTGCTTGGTAAAGGGGCAACACTGTGTATGTGTCTCTCGCAGAGCCCGGCTGCCAAATTCGAAACGTCCAGCGATTGCGCCCACACGAAAGCTGCCAGCACGGAATGCTGTAGCTGGTTTTCACTGTCCCTTGGAACTGCATTCGCTGCGACACAGACATTCGCTTTCCCCAAAAGCTTTGCTTGGTAGTGGGGCAACACTGTGTATGTGTCTCTCGCAGAGCCCGGCTGCCAAATTCGAAACGTCCAGCGATTGCGCCCACACGAAAGCTGCCAGCACGGAATGCTGTAGCTGGTTTTCACTGTCCCTTGGAACTGCATTCGCTGCCACACAGACATTCGCTTTCCCCAAAAGCTTTGCTTGGTAAAGGGGCAACACTGTGTATGTGTCTCTCGCAGAGCCCGGCTAACAAATTCGAAACGTCCAGCGATTGCGCCCACACGAAAGCTGCCAGCACGGAATGCTGTAGCTGGTTTTCACTGTCCCTTGGAACTGCATTCGCTGCCACACAGACATTCGCTTTCCCCAGAAGCTTTGCTTGGTAATGGGGCAACACTGTGTATGTGTCTCTCGCAGAGCCCGGCTAACAAATTCGAAACGTCCAGCGATTGCGCCCACACGAAAGCTGCCAGCACGGAATGCTGTAGCTGGTTTTCACTGTCCCTTGGAACTGCATTCGCTGCCACACAGACATTCGCTTTCCCCAGAAGCTTTGCTTGGTAATGGGGCAACACTGTGTATGTGTCTCTCGCAGAGCCCGGCTGCCAAATTCGAAACGTCCAGCGATTGCGCCCACACGAAAGCTGCCAGCACGGAATGCTGTAGCTGGTTTTCACTGTCCCTTGGAACTGCATTCGCTGCGACACAGACATTCGCTTTCCCCAAAAGCTTTGCTTGGTAGTGGGGCAACACTGTGTATGTGTCTCTCGCAGAGCCCGGCTGCCAAATTCGAAACGTCCAGCGATTGCGCCCACACGAAAGCTGCCAGCACGGAATGCTGTAGCTGGTTTTCACTGTCCCTTGGAACTGCATTCGCTGCCACACAGACATTCGCTTTCCCCAAAAGCTTTGCTTGGTAAAGGGGCAACACTGTGTATGTGTCTCTCGCAGAGCCCGGCTAACAAATTCGAAACGTCCAGCGATTGCGCCCACACGAAAGCTGCCAGCACGGAATGCTGTAGCTGGTTTTCACTGTCCCTTGGAACTGCATTCGCTGCCACACAGACATTCGCTTTCCCCAAAAGCTTTGGTTCGTAAAGGGGCAACACTGTGTATGTGTCTCTCGCAGAGCCCGGCTGCCAAATTCGAAACGTCCAGCGATTGCGCCCACACGAAAGCTGCCAGCACGGAATGCTGTAGCTGGTTTTCACTGTCCCTTGGAACTGCATTCGCTGCCACACAGACATGCGCTTTCCCCAAAAGCTTTGCTTGGTAATGGGGCAACACTGTGTATGTGTCTCTCGCAGAGCCCGGCTGCCAAATTCGAAACGTCCAGCGATTTCGCCCACACGAAAGCTGCCAGCACGGAATGCTGTAGCTGGTTTTCACTGTCCCTTGGAACTGCATTCGCTGCCACACAGACATTCGCTTTCCCCAAAAGCTTTGGTTCGTAAAGGGGCAACACTGTGTATGTGTCTCTCGCAGAGCCCGGCTGCCAAATTCGAAACGTCCAGCGATTGCGCCCACACGAAAGCTGCCAGCACGGAATGCTGTAGCTGGTTTTCACTGTCCCTTGGAACTGCATTCGCTGCCACACAGACATTCGCTTTCCCCAAAAGCTTTGGTTCGTAAAGGGGCAACACTGTGTATGTGTCTCTCGCAGAGCCCGGCTAACAAATTCGAAACGTCCAGCGATTTCTCCCACACGAAAGCTGCCAGCACGGAATGCTGTAGCTGGTTTTCACTGTCCCTTGGAACTGCATTCGCTGCCACACAGACATTCGCTTTCCCCAAAAGCTTTGCTTGGTAGTGGGGCAACACTGTGTATGTGTCTCTCGCAGAGCCCGGCTGCCAAATTCGAAACGTCCAGCGATTGCGCCCACACGAAAGCTGCCAGCACGGAATGCTGTAGCTGGTTTTCACTGTCCCTTGGAACTGCATTCGCTGCCACACAGACATTCGCTTTCCCCAAAAGCTTTGCTTGGTAAAGGGGCAACACTGTGTATGTGTCTCTCGCAGAGCCCGGCTGCCAAATTCGAAACGTCCAGCGATTGCGCCCACACGAAAGCTGCCAGCACGGAATGCTGTAGCTGGTTTTCACTGTCCCTTGGAACTGCATTCGCTGCCACACAGACATTCGCTTTCCCCAAAAGCTTTGCTTGGTAATGGGGCAACACTGTGTATGTGTCTCTCACAGAGCCCGGCTGCCAAATTCGAAACGTCCAGCGATTGCGCCCACACGAAAGCTGCCAGCACGGAATGCTGTAGCTGGTTTTCACTGTCCCTTGGAACTGCATTCGCTGCCACACAGACATTCGCTTTCCCCAAAAGCTTTGCTTGGTAAAGGGGCAACACTGTGTATGTGTCTCTCGCAGAGCCCGGCTGCCAAATTCGAAACGTCCAGCGATTGCGCCCACACGAAAGCTGCCAGCACGGAATGCTGTAGCTGGTTTTCACTGTCCCTTGGAACTGCATTCGCTGCCGCACAGACATTCGCTTTCCCCAAAAGCTTTGCTTGGTAATGGGGCAACACCGTGTATCTCTCTCTCGCAGAGCCCGGCTGCCAAATTCGAAACGTCCAGCGATTGCGCCCACAAGAAAGCTGCCAGCACGGAATGCTGCAGCTGGTTTTCACTGTCCCTTGGAACTGCATTCGCTGCCACACAGACATTCGCTTTCCCCAAAAGCTTTGCTTGGTAAAGGGGCAACACTGTGTATGTGTCTCTCGCAGAGCCCGGCTAACAAATTCGAAACGTCCAGCGATTGCGCCCACACGAAAGCTGCCAGCACGGAATGCTGTAGCTGGTTTTCACTGTCCCTTGGAACTGCATTCGCTGCCACACAGACATTCGCTTTCCCCAAAAGCTTTGGTTCGTAAAGGGGCAACACTGTGTATGTGTCTCTCGCAGAGCCCGGCTGCCAAATTCGAAACGTCCAGCGATTGCGCCCACACGAAAGCTGCCAGCACGGAATGCTGTAGCTGGTTTTCACTGTCCCTTGGAACTGCATTCGCTGCCACACAGACATGCGCTTTCCCCAAAAGCTTTGCTTGGTAATGGGGCAACACTGTGTATGTGTCTCTCGCAGAGCCCGGCTGCCAAATTCGAAACGTCCAGCGATTTCTCCCACACGAAAGCTGCCAGCACGGAATGCTGTAGCTGGTTTTCACTGTCCCTTGGAACTGCATTCGCTGCCACACAGACATTCGCTTTCCCCAAAAGCTTTGCTTGGTAAAGGGGCAACACTGTGTATGTGTCTCTCGCAGAGCCCGGCTAACAAATTCGAAACGTCCAGCGATTGCGCCCACACGAAAGCTGCCAGCACGGAATGCTGTAGCTGGTTTTCACTGTCCCTTGGAACTGCATTCGCTGCCACACAGACATTCGCTTTCCCCAAAAGCTTTGCTTGGTAATGGGGCAACACTGTGTATGTGTCTCTCACAGAGCCCGGCTGCCAAATTCGAAACGTCCAGCGATTGCGCCCACACGAAAGCTGCCAGCACGGAATGCTGTAGCTGGTTTTCACTGTCCCTTGGAACTGCATTCGCTGCCACACAGACATTCGCTTTCCCCAAAAGCTTTGCTTGGTAAAGGGGCAACACTGTGTATGTGTCTCTCGCAGAGCCCGGCTGCCAAATTCGAAACGTCCAGCGATTGCGCCCACACGAAAGCTGCCAGCACGGAATGCTGTAGCTGGTTTTCACTGTCCCTTGGAACTGCATTCGCTGCCGCACAGACATTCGCTTTCCCCAAAAGCTTTGCTTGGTAATGGGGCAACACCGTGTATCTCTCTCTCGCAGAGCCCGGCTGCCAAATTCGAAACGTCCAGCGATTGCGCCCACAAGAAAGCTGCCAGCACGGAATGCTGCAGCTGGTTTTCACTGTCCCTTGGAACTGCATTCGCTGCCACACAGACATTCGCTTTCCCCAAAAGTTTAGGTTCGTAAAGGGGCAACACTCTGTATGTGTCTCTCGCAGAGCCCGGCTGCCAAATTCGAAACGTCCAGCGATTTCTCCCACACGAAAGCTGCCTGCACGGAATGCTGTAGCTGGTTTTCACTGTCCCTTGGAACTGCATTCGCTGCCACACAGACATTCGCTTTCCCCAAAAGCTTTGCTTGGTAATGGGGCAACACTGTGTATGTGTCTCTCGCAGAGCCCGGCTGCCAAATTCGAAACGTCCAGCGATTTCTCCCACACGAAAGCTGCCAGCACGGAATGCTGTAGCTGGTTTTCACTGTCCCTTGGAACTGCATTTGCTGCCACACAGACATTCGCTTTCCCCAAAAGCTTTGCTTGGTAATGGGGCAACACTGTGTATGTGTCTCTCGATGAGCCCGGCTGCCAAATTCGAAACGTCCAGCGATTTCTCCCACACGAAAGCTGCCAGCACGGAATGCTGTAGCTGGTTTTCACTGTCCCTTGGAACTGCATTCGCTGCCACACAGACATTCGCTTTCCCCAAAAGCTTTGGTTCGTAAAGGGGCAACACTGTGTATGTGTCTCTCGCAGAGTCCGGCTGCCAAATTCGAAACGTCCAGCAATTGCGCCCACACGAAAGCTGCCAGCACGGAATGCTGTAGCTGGTTTTCACTGTCCCTTGGAACTGCATTCGCTGCCACACAGACATTCGCTTTCCCCAAAAGCTTTGCTTGGTAATGGGGCAACACTGTGTATGTGTCTCTCGCAGAGCCCGGCTGCCAAATTCGAAACGTCCAGCGATTTCTCCCACACGAAAGCTGCCAGCACGGAATGCTGTAGCTGGTTTTCACTGTCCCTTGGAACTGCATTCGCTGCCGCACAGACATTCGCTTTCCCCAAAAGCTTTGCTTGGTAATGGGGCAACACCGTGTATCTCTCTCTCGCAGAGCCCGGCTGCCAAATTCGAAACGTCCAGCGATTGCGCCCACAAGAAAGCTGCCAGCACGGAATGCTGTAGCTGGTTTTCACTGTCCCTTGGAACTGCATTCGCTGCCACACAGACATTCGCTTTCCCCAAAAGCTTAGGTTCGTAAAGGGGCAACAGTGTATATGTGTCTCTCGCAGAGCCCGGCTGCCAAATTCGAAACGTCCAGCGATTTCTCCCACACGAAATCTGCCAGCACGGAATGCTGTAGCTGGTTTTCACTGTCCCTTGGAACTGCATTCGCTGCGACACAGACATTCGCTTTCCCCAAAAGCTTTGCTTGGTAGTGGGGCAACACTGTGTATGTGTCTCTCGCAGAGCCCGGCTGCCAAATTCGAAACGTCCAGCGATTGCGCCCACACGAAAGCTGCCAGCACGGAATGCTGTAGCTGGTTTTCACTGTCCCTTGGAACTGCATTCGCTGCCACACAGACATTCGCTTTCCCCAAAAGCTTTGCTTGGTAAAGGGGCAACACTGTGTATGTGTCTCTCGCAGAGCCCGGCTAACAAATTCGAAACGTCCAGCGATTGCGCCCACACGAAAGCTGCCAGCACGGAATGCTGTAGCTGGTTTTCACTGTCCCTTGGAACTGCATTCGCTGCCACACAGACATTCGCTTTCCCCAAAAGCTTTGGTTCGTAAAGGGGCAACACTGTGTATGTGTCTCTCGCAGAGCCCGGCTGCCAAATTCGAAACGTCCAGCGATTGCGCCCACACGAAAGCTGCCAGCACGGAATGCTGTAGCTGGTTTTCACTGTCCCTTGGAACTGCATTCCCTGCCACACAGACATTCGCTTTCCCCAGAAGCTTTGCTTGGTAATGGGGCAACACTGTGTATGTGTCTCTCGCAGAGCCCGGCTGCCAAATTCGAAACGTCCAGCGATTTCTCCCACACGAAAGCTGCCAGCACGGAATGCTGTAGCTGGTTTTCACTGTCCCTTGGAACTGCATTCGCTGCCACACAGACATTCGCTTTCCCCAAAAGCTTTGCTTGGTAATGGGGCAACACTGTGTATGTGTCTCTCGCAGAGCCCGGCTGCCAAATTTGAAACGTCCAGCGATTTCTCCCACACGAAAGCTGCCAGCACGGAATGCTGTAGCTGGTTTTCACTGTCCCTTGGAACTGCATTCGCTGCCACACAGACATTCGCTTTCCCCAAAAGCTTTGCTTGGTAGTGGGGCAACACTGTGTATCTCTCTCTCGCAGAGCCCGGCTGCCAAATTCGAAACGTCCAGCGATTGCGCCCACACGAAAGCTGCCAGCACGGAATGCTGTAGCTGGTTTTCACTGTCCCTTGGAACTGCATTCGCTGCCACACAGACATTCGCTTTCCCCAAAAGCTTTGGTTCGTAAAGGGGCAACACTGCGTATGTGTCTCTCGCAGAGCCCGGCTGCCAAACTCGAAACGTCCAGCGATTGCGCCCACACGAAATCTGCTGGCACGGAATGCTGTAGCTGGTTTTCACTGTCCCTTGGAACTGCATTCGCTGCCACACAGACATTCGCTTTCCCCAAAAGCTTTGGTTCGTAAAGGGGCAACACTGTGTATGTGTCTCTCGCAGAGCCCGGCTAACAAATTCGAAACGTCCAGCGATTGCACCCACACGAAAGCTGCCAGCACGGAATGCTGTAGCTGGTTTTCACTGTCCCTTGGAACTGCATTCGCTGCCACACAGACATTCGCTTTCCCCAAAAGCTTTGGTTGGTAGTGGGGCAACACTGTGTATGTGTCTCTCGCAGAGCCCGGCTGCCAAATTCGAAACGTCCAGCGATTTCGCCCACACGAAAGCTGCCAGCACGGAATGCTGTAGCTGGTTTTCACTGTCCCTTGGAACTGCATTCGCTGCCACACAGACATTCGCTTTCCCCAAAAGCTTTGCTTGGTAATGGGGCAACACTGTGTATGTGTCTCTCGCAGAGCCCGGCTGCCAAATTCGAAACGTCCAGCGATTGCGCCCACACGAAAGCTGCCAGCACGGAATGCTGTAGCTGGTTTTCACTGTCCCTTGGAACTGCATTCGCTGCCACACAGACATTCGCTTTCCCCAAAAGCTTTGGTTGGTAAAGGGGCAACACTGTGTATGTGTCTCTCGCAGAGCCCGGCTGCCAAATTCGAAACGTCCAGCGATTGCGCCCACACAAAAGCTGCCAGCACGGAATGCTGTAGCTGGTTTTCACTGTCCCTTGGAACTGCATTCGCTGCCGCACAGACATTCGCTTTCCCCAGAAGCTTTGCTTGGTAATGGGGCAACACCGTGTATCTCTCTCTCGCAGAGCCCGGCTGCCAAATTCGAAACGTCCAGCGATTGCGCCCACAAGAAAGCTGCCAGCACGGTATGCTGTAGCTGGTTTTCACTGTCCCTTGGAACTGCATTCGCTGCCACACAGACATTCGCTTTCCCCAAAAGCTTTGGTTCGTAAAGGGGCAACACTGTGTATGTGTCTCTCGCAGAGCCCGGCTGCCAAATTCGAAACGTCCAGCGATTGCGCCCACACGAAAGCTGCCAGCACGGAATGCTGTAGCTGGTTTTCACTGTCCCTTGGAACTGCATTCCCTGCCACACAGACATTCGCTTTCCCCAGAAGCTTTGCTTGGTAATGGGGCAACACTGTGTATGTGTCTCTCGCAGAGCCCGGCTGCCAAATTCGAAACGTCCAGCGATTGCGCCCACACGAAAGCTGCCAGCACGGAATGCTGTAGCTGGTTTTCACTGTCCCTTGGAACTGCATTCGCTGCCACACAGACATTCGCTTTCCCCAAAAGCTTTGCTTGGTAGTGGGGCAACACTGTGTATCTCTCTCTCGCAGAGCCCGGCTGCCAAATTCGAAACGTCCAGCGATTGCGCCCACACGAAAGCTGCCAGCACGGAATGCTGTAGCTGGTTTTCACTGTCCCTTGGAACTGCATTCGCTGCCACACAGACATTCGCTTTCCCCAAAAGCTTTGGTTCGTAAAGGGGCAACACTGTGTATGTGTCTCTCGCAGAGCCCGGCTGCCAAATTCGAAACGTCCAGCGATTGCGCCCACACGAAAGCTGCCAGCACGGAATGCTGTAGCTGGTTTTCACTGTCCCTTGGAACTGCATTCGCTGCCACACAGACATGCGCTTTCCCCAAAAGCTTTGCTTGGTAATGGGGCAACACTGTGTATGTGTCTCTCGCAGAGCCCGGCTGCCAAATTCGAAACGTCCAGCGATTTCGCCCACACGAAAGCTGCCAGCACGGAATGCTGTAGCTGGTTTTCACTGTCCCTTGGAACTGCATTCGCTGCCACACAGACATTCGCTTTCCCCAAAAGCTTTGGTTCGTAAAGGGGCAACACTGCGTATGTGTCTCTCGCAGAGCCCGGCTGCCAAACTCGAAACGTCCAGCGATTGCGCCCACACGAAAGCTGCTGGCACGGAATGCTGTAGCTGGTTTTCACTGTCCCTTGGAACTGCATTCGCTGCCACACAGACATTCGCTTTCCCCAAAAGCTTTGGTTCGTAAAGGGGCAACACTGTGTATGTGTCTCTCGCAGAGCCCGGCTAACAAATTCGAAACGTCCAGCGATTTCTCCCACACGAAAGCTGCCAGCACGGAATGCTGTAGCTGGTTTTCACTGTCCCTTGGAACTGCATTCGCTGCCACACAGACATTCGCTTTCCCCAAAAGCTTTGCTTGGTAGTGGGTCAACACTGTGTATGTGTCTCTCGCAGAGCCCGGCTGCCAAATTCGAAACGTCCAGCGATTGCGCCCACACGAAAGCTGCCAGCACGGAATGCTGTAGCTGGTTTTCACTGTCCCTTGGAACTGCATTCGCTGCCACACAGACATTCGCTTTCCCCAAAAGCTTTGCTTGGTAAAGGGGCAACACTGTGTATGTGTCTCTCGCAGAGCCCGGCTGCCAAATTCGAAACGTCCAGCGATTGCGCCCACACGAAATCTGCCAGCACGGAATGCTGTAGCTGGTTTTCACTGTCCCTTGGAACTGCATTCGCTGCGACACAGACATTCGCTTTCCCCAAAAGCTTTGGTTCGTAAAGGGGCAACACTGTGTATGTGTCTCTCGCAGAGCCCGGCTGCCAAATTCGAAACGTCCAGCGATTGCGCCCACACGAAAGCTGCCAGCACGGAATGCTGTAGCTGGTTTTCACTGTCCCTTGGAACTGCATTCGCTGCCACACAGACATTCGCTTTCCCCAAAAGCTTTGCTTGGTAAAGGGGCAACACTGTGTATGTGTCTCTCGCAGAGCCCGGCTGCCAAATTCGAAACGTCCAGCGATTGCGCCCACACGAAAGCTGCCAGCACGGAATGCTGTAGCTGGTTTTCACTGTCCCTTGGAACTGCATTCGCTGCCACACAGACATTCGCTTTCCCCAGAAGCTTTGCTTGGTAATGGGGCAACACTGTGTATGTGTCTCTCGCAGAGCCCGGCTGCCAAATTCGAAACGTCCAGCGATTTCTCCCACACGAAAGCTGCCAGCACGGAATGCTGTAGCTGGTTTTCACTGTCCCTTGGAACTGCATTCGCTGCCACACAGACATTCGCTTTCCCCAAAAGCTTTGCTTGGTAAAGGGGCAACACTGTGTATGTGTCTCTCGCAGAGCCCGGCTGCCAAATTCGAAACGTCCAGCGATTTCTCCCACACGAAATCTGCCAGCACGGAATGCTGTAGCTGGTTTTCACTGTCCCTTGGAACTGCATTCGCTGCCACACAGACATTCGCTTTCCCCAAAAGCTTTGGTTCGTAAAGGGGCAACACTGTGTATGTGTCTCTCGCAGAGCCCGGCTGCCAAATTCGAAACGTCCAGCGATTGCACCCACACGAAAGCTGCCAGCACGGAATGCTGTAGCTGGTTTTCACTGTCCCTTGGAACTGCATTCGCTGCCACACAGACATTCGCTTTCCCCAAAAGCTTTGGTTGGTAGTGGGGCAACACTGTGTATGTGTCTCTCGCAGAGCCCGGCTGCCAAATTCGAAACGTCCAGCGATTTCGCCCACACGAAAGCTGCCAGCACGGAATGCTGTAGCTGGTTTTCACTGTCCCTTGGAACTGCATTCGCTGCCGCACAGACATTCGCTTTCCCCAGAAGCTTTGCTTGGTAATGGGGCAACACCGTGTATCTCTCTCTCGCAGAGCCCGGCTGCCAAATTCGAAACGTCCAGCGATTGCGCCCACAAGAAAGCTGCCAGCACGGAATGCTGTAGCTGGTTTTCACTGTCCCTTGGAACTGCATTCGCTGCCACACAGACATTCGCTTTCCCCAAAAGCTTTGGTTCGTAAAGGGGCAACACTGTGTATGTGTCTCTCGCAGAGCCCGGCTGCCAAATTCGAAACGTCCAGCGATTGCGCCCACACGAAAGCTGCCAGCACGGAATGCTGTAGCTGGTTTTCACTGTCCCTTGGAACTGCATTCCCTGCCACACAGACATTCGCTTTCCCCAGAAGCTTTGCTTGGTAATGGGGCAACACTGTGTATGTGTCTCTCGCAGAGCCCGGCTGCCAAATTCGAAACGTCCAGCGATTGCGCCCACACGAAAGCTGCCAGCACGGAATGCTGTAGCTGGTTTTCACTGTCCCTTGGAACTGCATTCCCTGCCACACAGACATTCGCTTTCCCCAAAAGCTTTGCTTGGTAATGGGGCAACACTGTGTATCTCTCTCTCGCAGAGCCCGGCTGCCAAATTCGAAACGTCCAGCGATTTCTCCCACACGAAAGCTGCCAGCACGGAATGCTGTAGCTGGTTTTCACTGTCCCTTGGAACTGCATTCGCTGCCACACAGACATTCGCTTTCCCCAAAAGCTTTGCTTGGTAGTGGGGCAACACTGTGTATCTCTCTCTCGCAGAGCCCGGCTGCCAAATTCGAAACGTCCAGCGATTGCGCCCACACGAAAGCTGCCAGCACGGAATGCTGTAGCTGGTTTTCACTGTCCCTTGGAACTGCATTCGCTGCCACACAGACATTCGCTTTCCCCAAAAGCTTTGGTTCGTAAAGGGGCAACACTGTGTATGTGTCTCTCGCAGAGCCCGGCTGCCAAATTAGAAACGTCCAGCGATTGCGCCCACACGAAAGCTGCCAGCACGGAATGCTGTAGCTGGTTTTCACTGTCCCTTGGAACTGCATTCGCTGCCACACAGACATGCGCTTTCCCCAAAAGCTTTGCTTGGTAATGGGGCAACACTGTGTATGTGTCTCTCGCAGAGCCCGGCTGCCAAATTCGAAACGTCCAGCGATTGCGCCCACACGAAAGCTGCCAGCACGGAATGCTGTAGCTGGTTTTCACTGTCCCTTGGAACTGCATTCGCTGCCACACAGACATTCGCTTTCCCCAAAAGCTTTGCTTGGTAGTGGGGCAACACTGTGTATCTCTCTCTCGCAGAGCCCGGCTGCCAAATTCGAAACGTCCAGCGATTGCGCCCACACGAAAGCTGCCAGCACGGAATGCTGTAGCTGGTTTTCACTGTCCCTTGGAACTGCATTCGCTGCCACACAGACATTCGCTTTCCCCAAAAGCTTTGGTTCGTAAAGGGGCAACACTGTGTATGTGTCTCTCGCAGAGCCCGGCTAACAAATTCGAAACGTCCAGCGATTTCTCCCACACGAAAGCTGCCAGCACGGAATGCTGTAGCTGGTTTTCACTGTCCCTTGGAACTGCATTCGCTGCCACACAGACATTCGCTTTCCCCAAAAGCTTTGCTTGGTAGTGGGGCAACACTGTGTATGTGTCTCTCGCAGAGCCCGGCTGCCAAATTCGAAACGTCCAGCGATTGCGCCCACACGAAAGCTGCCAGCACGGAATGCTGTAGCTGGTTTTCACTGTCCCTTGGAACTGCATTCGCTGCCACACAGACATTCGCTTTCCCCAAAAGCTTTGCTTGGTAAGGGGGCAACACTGTGTATGTGTCTCTCGCAGAGCCCGGCTAACAAATTCGAAACGTCCAGCGATTTCTCCCACACGAAAGCTGCCAGCACGGAATGCTGTAGCTGGTTTTCACTGTCCCTTGGAACTGCATTCGCTGCCACACAGACATTCGCTTTCCCCAAAAGCTTTGGTTCGTAAAGGGGCAACACCGCGTATGTGTCTCTCGCAGAGCCCGGCTGCCAAATTCGAAACGTCCAGCGATTGCGCCCACACGAAAGCTGCCAGCACGGAATGCTGTAGCTGGTTTTCACTGTCCCTTGGAACTGCATTCGCTGCCACACAGACATTCGCTTTCCCCAAAAGCTTTGCTTGGTAATGGGGCAACACTGTGTATGTGTCTCTCACAGAGCCCGGCTGTCAAATTCGAAACGTCCAGCGATTGCGCCCACACGAAAGCTGCCAGCACGGAATGCTGTAGCTGGTTTTCACTGTCCCTTGGAACTGCATTCGCTGCCACACAGACATTCGCTTTCCCCAAAAGTTTAGGTTCGTAAAGGGGCAACACTCTGTATGTGTCTCTCGCAGAGCCCGGCTGCCAAATTCGAAACGTCCAGCGATTTCTCCCACACGAAAGCTGCCTGCACGGAATGCTGTAGCTGGTTTTCACTGTCCCTTGGAACTGCATTCGCTGCCACACAGACATTCGCTTTCCCCAAAAGCTTTGGTTCGTAAAGGGGCAACACCGCGTATGTGTCTCTCGCAGAGCCCGGCTGCCAAATTCGAAACGTCCAGCGATTGCGCCCACACGAAAGCTGCCAGCACGGAATGCTGTAGCTGGTTTTCACTGTCCCTTGGAACTGCATTCGCTGCCACACAGACATTCGCTTTCCCCAAAAGCTTTGCTTGGTAATGGGGCAACACTGTGTATGTGTCTCTCACAGAGCCCGGCTGCCAAATTCGAAACGTCCAGCGATTGCGCCCACACGAAAGCTGCCAGCACGGAATGCTGTAGCTGGTTTTCACTGTCCCTTGGAACTGCATTCGCTGCCACACAGACATTCGCTTTCCCCAAAAGCTTTGCTTGGTAAAGGGGCAACACTGTGTATGTGTCTCTCGCAGAGCCCGGCTGCCAAATTCGAAACGTCCAGCGATTGCGCCCACACGAAAGCTGCCAGCACGGAATGCTGTAGCTGGTTTTCACTGTCCCTTGGAACTGCATTCGCTGCCGCACAGACATTCGCTTTCCCCAAAAGCTTTGCTTGGTAATGGGGCAACACCGTGTATCTCTCTCTCGCAGAGCCCGGCTGCCAAATTCGAAACGTCCAGCGATTGCGCCCACAAGAAAGCTGCCAGCACGGAATGCTGCAGCTGGTTTTCACTGTCCCTTGGAACTGCATTCGCTGCCACACAGACATTCGCTTTCCCCAAAAGTTTAGGTTCGTAAAGGGGCAACACTCTGTATGTGTCTCTCGCAGAGCCCGGCTGCCAAATTCGAAACGTCCAGCGATTTCTCCCACACGAAAGCTGCCTGCACGGAATGCTGTAGCTGGTTTTCACTGTCCCTTGGAACTGCATTCGCTGCCACACAGACATTCGCTTTCCCCAAAAGCTTTGCTTGGTAATGGGGCAACACTGTGTATGTGTCTCTCGCAGAGCCCGGCTGCCAAATTCGAAACGTCCAGCGATTTCTCCCACACGAAAGCTGCCAGCACGGAATGCTGTAGCTGGTTTTCACTGTCCCTTGGAACTGCATTCGCTGCCACACAGACATTCGCTTTCCCCAAAAGCTTTGGTTCGTAAAGGGGCAACACTGTGTATGTGTCTCTCGCAGAGCCCGGCTGCCAAATTCGAAACGTCCAGCGATTGCGCCCACACGAAAGCTGCCAGCACGGAATGCTGTAGCTGGTTTTCACTGTCCCTTGGAACTGCATTCGCTGCCACACAGACATTCGCTTTCCCCAAAAGCTTTGCTTGGTAATGGGGCAACACTGTGTATGTGTCTCTCGCAGAGCCCGGCTGCCAAATTCGAAACGTCCAGCGATTTCTCCCACATGAAAGCTGCCAGCACGGAATGCTGTAGCTGGTTTTCACTATCCCTTGGAACTGCATTCGCTGCCACACAGACATTCGCTTTCCCCAAAAGCTTTGCTTGGTAGTGGGGCAACACTGTGTATCTCTCTCTCGCAGAGCCCGGCTGCCAAATTCGAAACGTCCAGCGATTGCGCCCACACGAAAGCTGCCAGCACGGAATGCTGTAGCTGGTTTTCACTGTCCCTTGGAACTGCATTCGCTGCCACACAGACATTCGCTTTCCCCAAAAGCTTTGGTTCGTAAAGGGGCAACACTGTGTATGTGTCTCTCGCAGAGCCCGGCTGCCAAATTCGAAACGTCCAGCGATTGCGCCCACACGAAAGCTGCCAGCACGGAATGCTGTAGCTGGTTTTCACTGTCCCTTGGAACTGCATTCGCTGCCACACAGACATTCGCTTTCCCCAAAAGCTTTGGTTCGTAAAGGGGCAACACTGTGTATGTGTCTCTCGCAGAGCCCGGCTGCCAAATTCGAAACGTCCAGCGATTGCGCCCACACGAAAGCTGCCAGCACGGAATGCTGTAGCTGGTTTTCACTGTCCCTTGGAACTGCATTCGCTGCCACACAGACATTCGCTTTCCCCAAAAGCTTTGGTTGGTAAAGGGGCAACGCTGTGTATGTGTCTCTCGCAGAGCCCGGCTGCCAAATTCGAAACGTCCAGCGATTGCGCCCACACAAAAGCTGCCAGCACGGAATGCTGTAGCTGGTTTTCACTGTCCCTTGGAACTGCATTCGCTGCCGCACAGACATTCGCTTTCCCCAGAAGCTTTGCTTGGTAATGGGGCAACACCGTGTATCTCTCTCTCGCAGAGCCCGGCTGCCAAATTCGAAACGTCCAGCGATTGCGCCCACAAGAAAGCTGCCAGCACGGTATGCTGTAGCTGGTTTTCACTGTCCCTTGGAACTGCATTCGCTGCCACACAGACATTCGCTTTCCCCAAAAGCTTTGGTTCGTAAAGGGGCAACACTGTGTATGTGTCTCTCGCAGAGCCCGGCTGCCAAATTCGAAACGTCCAGCGATTTCTCCCACACGAAAGCTGCCAGCACGGAATGCTGTAGCTGGTTTTCACTGTCCCTTGGAACTGCATTCCCTGCCACACAGACATTCGCTTTCCCCAGAAGCTTTGCTTGGTAATGGGGCAACACTGTGTATGTGTCTCTCGCAGAGCCCGGCTGCCAAATTCGAAACGTCCAGCGATTGCGCCCACACGAAAGCTGCCAGCACGGAATGCTGTAGCTGGTTTTCACTGTCCCTTGGAACTGCATTCGCTGCCACACAGACATTCGCTTTCCCCAAAAGTTTAGGTTCGTAAAGGGGCAACACTCTGTATGTGTCTCTCGCAGAGCCCGGCTGCCAAATTCGAAACGTCCAGCGATTTCTCCCACACGAAAGCTGCCTGCACGGAATGCTGTAGCTGGTTTTCACTGTCCCTTGGAACTGCATTCGCTGCCACACAGACATTCGCTTTCCCCAAAAGCTTTGCTTGGTAATGGGGCAACACTGTGTATGTGTCTCTCGCAGAGCCCGGCTGCCAAATTCGAAACGTCCAGCGATTTCTCCCACACGAAAGCTGCCAGCACGGAATGCTGTAGCTGGTTTTCACTGTCCCTTGGAACTGCATTCGCTGCCACACAGACATTCGCTTTCCCCAAAAGCTTTGGTTCGTAAAGGGGCAACGCTGTGTATGTGTCTCTCGCAGAGCCCGGCTGCCAAATTCGAAACGTCCAGCGATTGCGCCCACACGAAAGCTGCCAGCACGGAATGCTGTAGCTGGTTTTCACTGTCCCTTGGAACTGCATTCGCTGCCACACAGACATTCGCTTTCCCCAAAAGCTTTGGTTCGTAAAGGGGCAACACTGTGTATGTGTCTCTCGCAGAGTCCGGCTGCCAAATTCGAAACGTCCAGCAATTGCGCCCACACGAAAGCTGCCAGCACGGAATGCTGTAGCTGGTTTTCACTGTCCCTTGGAACTGCATTCGCTGCCACACAGACATTCGCTTTCCCCAAAAGCTTTGCTTGGTAATGGGGCAACACTGTGTATGTGTCTCTCGCAGAGCCCGGCTGCCAAATTCGAAACGTCCAGCGATTTCTCCCACACGAAAGCTGCCAGCACGGAATGCTGTAGCTGGTTTTCACTGTCCCTTGGAACTGCATTCGCTGCCGCACAGACATTCGCTTTCCCCAAAAGCTTTGCTTGGTAATGGGGCAACACCGTGTATCTCTCTCTCGCAGAGCCCGGCTGCCAAATTCGAAACGTCCAGCGATTGCGCCCACAAGAAAGCTGCCAGCACGGAATGCTGTAGCTGGTTTTCACTGTCCCTTGGAACTGCATTCGCTGCCACACAGACATTCGCTTTCCCCAAAAGCTTAGGTTCGTAAAGGGGCAACAGTGTGTATGTGTCTCTCGCAGAGCCCGGCTGCCAAAGTCGAAACGTCCAGCGATTTCTCCCACACGAAATCTGCCAGCACGGAATGCTGTAGCTGGTTTTCACTGTCCCTTGGAACTGCATTCGCTGCGACACAGACATTCGCTTTCCCCAAAAGCTTTGCTTGGTAGTGGGGCAACACTGTGTATGTGTCTCTCGCAGAGCCCGGCTGCCAAATTCGAAACGTCCAGCGATTGCGCCCACACGAAAGCTGCCAGCACGGAATGCTGTAGCTGGTTTTCACTGTCCCTTGGAACTGCATTCGCTGCCACACAGACATTCGCTTTCCCCAAAAGCTTTGCTTGGTAAAGGGGCAACACTGTGTATGTGTCTCTCGCAGAGCCCGGCTGCCAAATTCGAAACGTCCAGCGATTGCGCCCACACGAAAGCTGCCAGCACGGAATGCTGTAGCTGGTTTTCACTGTCCCTTGGAACTGCATTCGCTGCCACACAGACATTCGCTTTCCCCAAAAGCTTTGGTTCGTAAAGGGGCAACACTGTGTATGTGTCTCTCGCAGAGCCCGGCTGCCAAATTCGAAACGTCCAGCGATTGCGCCCACACGAAAGCTGCCAGCACGGAATGCTGTAGCTGGTTTTCACTGTCCCTTGGAACTGCATTCCCTGCCACACAGACATTCGCTTTCCCCAGAAGCTTTGCTTGGTAATGGGGCAACACTGTGTATGTGTCTCTCGCAGAGCCCGGCTGCCAAATTCGAAACGTCCAGCGATTTCTCCCACACGAAAGCTGCCAGCACGGAATGCTGTAGCTGGTTTTCACTGTCCCTTGGAACTGCATTCGCTGCCACACAGACATTCGCTTTCCCCAAAAGCTTTGCTTGGTAATGGGGCAACACTGTGTATGTGTCTCTCGCAGAGCCCGGCTGCCAAATTCGAAACGTCCAGCGATTTCTCCCACACGAAAGCTGCCAGCACGGAATGCTGTAGCTGGTTTTCACTGTCCCTTGGAACTGCATTCGCTGCCACACAGACATTCGCTTTCCCCAAAAGCTTTGCTTGGTAGTGGGGCAACACTGTGTATCTCTCTCTCGCAGAGCCCGGCTGCCAAATTCGAAACGTCCAGCGATTGCGCCCACAAGAAAGCTGCCAGCACGGAATGCTGTAGCTGGTTTTCACTGTCCCTTGGAACTGCATTCGCTGCCACACAGACATTCGCTTTCCCCAAAAGCTTAGGTTCGTAAAGGGGCAACAGTGTGTATGTGTCTCTCGCAGAGCCCGGCTGCCAAAGTCGAAACGTCCAGCGATTTCTCCCACACGAAATCTGCCAGCACGGAATGCTGTAGCTGGTTTTCACTGTCCCTTGGAACTGCATTCGCTGCGACACAGACATTCGCTTTCCCCAAAAGCTTTGCTTGGTAGTGGGGCAACACTGTGTATGTGTCTCTCGCAGAGCCCGGCTGCCAAATTCGAAACGTCCAGCGATTGCGCCCACACGAAAGCTGCCAGCACGGAATGCTGTAGCTGGTTTTCACTGTCCCTTGGAACTGCATTCGCTGCCACACAGACATTCGCTTTCCCCAAAAGCTTTGGTTCGTAAAGGGGCAACACTGCGTATGTGTCTCTCGCAGAGCCCGGCTGCCAAACTCGAAACGTCCAGCGATTGCGCCCACACGAAATCTGCTGGCACGGAATGCTGTAGCTGGTTTTCACTGTCCCTTGGAACTGCATTCGCTGCCACACAGACATTCGCTTTCCCCAAAAGCTTTGGTTCGTAAAGGGGCAACACTGTGTATGTGTCTCTCGCAGAGCCCGGCTAACAAATTCGAAACGTCCAGCGATTGCACCCACACGAAAGCTGCCAGCACGGAATGCTGTAGCTGGTTTTCACTGTCCCTTGGAACTGCATTCGCTGCCACACAGACATTCGCTTTCCCCAAAAGCTTTGGTTGGTAGTGGGGCAACACTGTGTATGTGTCTCTCGCAGAGCCCGGCTGCCAAATTCGAAACGTCCAGCGATTTCGCCCACACGAAAGCTGCCAGCACGGAATGCTGTAGCTGGTTTTCACTGTCCCTTGGAACTGCATTCGCTGCCACACAGACATTCGCTTTCCCCAAAAGCTTTGCTTGGTAATGGGGCAACACTGTGTATGTGTCTCTCGCAGAGCCCGGCTGCCAAATTCGAAACGTCCAGCGATTGCGCCCACACGAAAGCTGCCAGCACGGAATGCTGTAGCTGGTTTTCACTGTCCCTTGGAACTGCATTCGCTGCCACACAGACATTCGCTTTCCCCAAAAGCTTTGGTTGGTAAAGGGGCAACACTGTGTATGTGTCTCTCGCAGAGCCCGGCTGCCAAATTCGAAACGTCCAGCGATTGCGCCCACACAAAAGCTGCCAGCACGGAATGCTGTAGCTGGTTTTCACTGTCCCTTGGAACTGCATTCGCTGCCGCACAGACATTCGCTTTCCCCAGAAGCTTTGCTTGGTAATGGGGCAACACCGTGTATCTCTCTCTCGCAGAGCCCGGCTGCCAAATTCGAAACGTCCAGCGATTGCGCCCACAAGAAAGCTGCCAGCACGGTATGCTGTAGCTGGTTTTCACTGTCCCTTGGAACTGCATTCGCTGCCACACAGACATTCGCTTTCCCCAAAAGCTTTGGTTCGTAAAGGGGCAACACTGTGTATGTGTCTCTCGCAGAGCCCGGCTGCCAAATTCGAAACGTCCAGCGATTGCGCCCACACGAAAGCTGCCAGCACGGAATGCTGTAGCTGGTTTTCACTGTCCCTTGGAACTGCATTCCCTGCCACACAGACATTCGCTTTCCCCAGAAGCTTTGCTTGGTAATGGGGCAACACTGTGTATGTGTCTCTCGCAGAGCCCGGCTGCCAAATTCGAAACGTCCAGCGATTGCGCCCACACGAAAGCTGCCAGCACGGAATGCTGTAGCTGGTTTTCACTGTCCCTTGGAACTGCATTCGCTGCCACACAGACATTCGCTTTCCCCAAAAGCTTTGCTTGGTAATGGGGCAACACTGTGTATGTGTCTCTCGCAGAGCCCGGCTGCCAAATTCGAAACGTCCAGCGATTTCTCCCACACGAAAGCTGCCAGCACGGAATGCTGTAGCTGGTTTTCACTGTCCCTTGGAACTGCATTCGCTGCCACACAGACATTCGCTTTCCCCAAAAGCTTTGCTTGGTAGTGGGGCAACACTGTGTATCTCTCTCTCGCAGAGCCCGGCTGCCAAATTCGAAACGTCCAGCGATTGCGCCCACACGAAAGCTGCCAGCACGGAATGCTGTAGCTGGTTTTCACTGTCCCTTGGAACTGCATTCGCTGCCACACAGACATTCGCTTTCCCCAAAAGCTTTGGTTCGTAAAGGGGCAACACTGTGTATGTGTCTCTCGCAGAGCCCGGCTGCCAAATTCGAAACGTCCAGCGATTGCGCCCACACGAAAGCTGCCAGCACGGAATGCTGTAGCTGGTTTTCACTGTCCCTTGGAACTGCATTCGCTGCCACACAGACATGCGCTTTCCCCAAAAGCTTTGCTTGGTAATGGGGCAACACTGTGTATGTGTCTCTCGCAGAGCCCGGCTGCCAAATTCGAAACGTCCAGCGATTTCGCCCACACGAAAGCTGCCAGCACGGAATGCTGTAGCTGGTTTTCACTGTCCCTTGGAACTGCATTCGCTGCCACACAGACATTCGCTTTCCCCAAAAGCTTTGGTTCGTAAAGGGGCAACACTGCGTATGTGTCTCTCGCAGAGCCCGGCTGCCAAACTCGAAACGTCCAGCGATTGCGCCCACACGAAAGCTGCTGGCACGGAATGCTGTAGCTGGTTTTCACTGTCCCTTGGAACTGCATTCGCTGCCACACAGACATTCGCTTTCCCCAAAAGCTTTGGTTCGTAAAGGGGCAACACTGTGTATGTGTCTCTCGCAGAGCCCGGCTAACAAATTCGAAACGTCCAGCGATTTCTCCCACACGAAAGCTGCCAGCACGGAATGCTGTAGCTGGTTTTCACTGTCCCTTGGAACTGCATTCGCTGCCACACAGACATTCGCTTTCCCCAAAAGCTTTGCTTGGTAGTGGGTCAACACTGTGTATGTGTCTCTCGCAGAGCCCGGCTGCCAAATTCGAAACGTCCAGCGATTGCGCCCACACGAAAGCTGCCAGCACGGAATGCTGTAGCTGGTTTTCACTGTCCCTTGGAACTGCATTCGCTGCCACACAGACATTCGCTTTCCCCAAAAGCTTTGCTTGGTAAAGGGGCAACACTGTGTATGTGTCTCTCGCAGAGCCCGGCTGCCAAATTCGAAACGTCCAGCGATTGCGCCCACACGAAATCTGCCAGCACGGAATGCTGTAGCTGGTTTTCACTGTCCCTTGGAACTGCATTCGCTGCGACACAGACATTCGCTTTCCCCAAAAGCTTTGCTTGGTAGTGGGGCAACACTGTGTATGTGTCTCTCGCAGAGCCCGGCTGCCAAATTCGAAACGTCCAGCGATTGCGCCCACACGAAAGCTGCCAGCACGGAATGCTGTAGCTGGTTTTCACTGTCCCTTGGAACTGCATTCGCTGCCACACAGACATTCGCTTTCCCCAAAAGCTTTGCTTGGTAAAGGGGCAACACTGTGTATGTGTCTCTCGCAGAGCCCGGCTGCCAAATTCGAAACGTCCAGCGATTGCGCCCACACGAAAGCTGCCAGCACGGAATGCTGTAGCTGGTTTTCACTGTCCCTTGGAACTGCATTCGCTGCCACACAGACATTCGCTTTCCCCAGAAGCTTTGCTTGGTAATGGGGCAACACTGTGTATGTGTCTCTCGCAGAGCCCGGCTGCCAAATTCGAAACGTCCAGCGATTTCTCCCACACGAAAGCTGCCAGCACGGAATGCTGTAGCTGGTTTTCACTGTCCCTTGGAACTGCATTCGCTGCCACACAGACATTCGCTTTCCCCAAAAGCTTTGCTTGGTAAAGGGGCAACACTGTGTATGTGTCTCTCGCAGAGCCCGGCTGCCAAATTCGAAACGTCCAGCGATTTCTCCCACACGAAATCTGCCAGCACGGAATGCTGTAGCTGGTTTTCACTGTCCCTTGGAACTGCATTCGCTGCCACACAGACATTCGCTTTCCCCAAAAGCTTTGGTTCGTAAAGGGGCAACACTGTGTATGTGTCTCTCGCAGAGCCCGGCTGCCAAATTCGAAACGTCCAGCGATTGCACCCACACGAAAGCTGCCAGCACGGAATGCTGTAGCTGGTTTTCACTGTCCCTTGGAACTGCATTCGCTGCCACACAGACATTCGCTTTCCCCAAAAGCTTTGGTTGGTAGTGGGGCAACACTGTGTATGTGTCTCTCGCAGAGCCCGGCTGCCAAATTCGAAACGTCCAGCGATTTCGCCCACACGAAAGCTGCCAGCACGGAATGCTGTAGCTGGTTTTCACTGTCCCTTGGAACTGCATTCGCTGCCACACAGACATTCGCTTTCCCCAAAAGCTTTGCTTGGTAATGGGGCAACACTGTGTATGTGTCTCTCGCAGAGCCCGGCTGCCAAATTCGAAACGTCCAGCGATTGCGCCCACACGAAAGCTGCCAGCACGGAATGCTGTAGCTGGTTTTCACTGTCCCTTGGAACTGCATTCGCTGCCACACAGACATTCGCTTTCCCCAAAAGCTTTGGTTGGTAAAGGGGCAACACTGTGTATGTGTCTCTCGCAGAGCCCGGCTGCCAAATTCGAAACGTCCAGCGATTGCGCCCACACAAAAGCTGCCAGCACGGAATGCTGTAGCTGGTTTTCACTGTCCCTTGGAACTGCATTCGCTGCCGCACAGACATTCGCTTTCCCCAGAAGCTTTGCTTGGTAATGGGGCAACACCGTGTATCTCTCTCTCGCAGAGCCCGGCTGCCAAATTCGAAACGTCCAGCGATTGCGCCCACAAGAAAGCTGCCAGCACGGAATGCTGTAGCTGGTTTTCACTGTCCCTTGGAACTGCATTCGCTGCCACACAGACATTCGCTTTCCCCAAAAGCTTTGGTTCGTAAAGGGGCAACACTGTGTATGTGTCTCTCGCAGAGCCCGGCTGCCAAATTCGAAACGTCCAGCGATTGCGCCCACACGAAAGCTGCCAGCACGGAATGCTGTAGCTGGTTTTCACTGTCCCTTGGAACTGCATTCCCTGCCACACAGACATTCGCTTTCCCCAGAAGCTTTGCTTGGTAATGGGGCAACACTGTGTATGTGTCTCTCGCAGAGCCCGGCTGCCAAATTCGAAACGTCCAGCGATTGCGCCCACACGAAAGCTGCCAGCACGGAATGCTGTAGCTGGTTTTCACTGTCCCTTGGAACTGCATTCGCTGCCACACAGACATTCGCTTTCCCCAAAAGCTTTGCTTGGTAATGGGGCAACACTGTGTATGTGTCTCTCGCAGAGCCCGGCTGCCAAATTCGAAACGTCCAGCGATTTCTCCCACACGAAAGCTGCCAGCACGGAATGCTGTAGCTGGTTTTCACTGTCCCTTGGAACTGCATTCGCTGCCACACAGACATTCGCTTTCCCCAAAAGCTTTGCTTGGTAGTGGGGCAACACTGTGTATCTCTCTCTCGCAGAGCCCGGCTGCCAAATTCGAAACGTCCAGCGATTGCGCCCACACGAAAGCTGCCAGCACGGAATGCTGTAGCTGGTTTTCACTGTCCCTTGGAACTGCATTCGCTGCCACACAGACATTCGCTTTCCCCAAAAGCTTTGGTTCGTAAAGGGGCAACACTGTGTATGTGTCTCTCGCAGAGCCCGGCTGCCAAATTCGAAACGTCCAGCGATTGCGCCCACACGAAAGCTGCCAGCACGGAATGCTGTAGCTGGTTTTCACTGTCCCTTGGAACTGCATTCGCTGCCACACAGACATGCGCTTTCCCCAAAAGCTTTGCTTGGTAATGGGGCAACACTGTGTATGTGTCTCTCGCAGAGCCCGGCTGCCAAATTCGAAACGTCCAGCGATTGCGCCCACACGAAAGCTGCCAGCACGGAATGCTGTAGCTGGTTTTCACTGTCCCTTGGAACTGCATTCGCTGCCACACAGACATTCGCTTTCCCCAAAAGCTTTGGTTCGTAAAGGGGCAACACTGTGTATGTGTCTCTCGCAGAGCCCGGCTGCCAAATTCGAAACGTCCAGCGATTGCGCCCACACGAAAGCTGCCAGCACGGAATGCTGTAGCTGGTTTTCACTGTCCCTTGGAACTGCATTCGCTGCCACACAGACATTCGCTTTCCCCAAAAGCTTTGGTTCGTAAAGGGGCAACACTGTGTATGTGTCTCTCGCAGAGCCCGGCTAACAAATTCGAAACGTCCAGCGATTTCTCCCACACGAAAGCTGCCAGCACGGAATGCTGTAGCTGGTTTTCACTGTCCCTTGGAACTGCATTCGCTGCCACACAGACATTCGCTTTCCCCAAAAGCTTTGCTTGGTAGTGGGGCAACACTGTGTATGTGTCTCTCGCAGAGCCCGGCTGCCAAATTCGAAACGTCCAGCGATTGCGCCCACACGAAAGCTGCCAGCACGGAATGCTGTAGCTGGTTTTCACTGTCCCTTGGAACTGCATTCGCTGCCACACAGACATTCGCTTTCCCCAAAAGCTTTGCTTGGTAAAGGGGCAACACTGTGTATGTGTCTCTCGCAGAGCCCGGCTGCCAAATTCGAAACGTCCAGCGATTGCGCCCACACGAAAGCTGCCAGCACGGAATGCTGTAGCTGGTTTTCACTGTCCCTTGGAACTGCATTCGCTGCCACACAGACATTCGCTTTCCCCAAAAGCTTTGGTTGGTAAAGGGGCAACACTCTGTATGTGTCTCTCGCAGAGCCCGGCTAACAAATTCGAAACGTCCAGCGATTTCTCCCACACGAAAGCTGCCAGCACGGAATGCTGTAGCTGGTTTTCACTGTCCCTTGGAACTGCATTCGCTGCCACACAGACATTCGCTTTCCCCAAAAGCTTTGGTTCGTAAAGGGGCAACACTGCGTATGTGTCTCTTGCAGAGCCCGGCTGCCAAATTCGAAACGTCCAGCGATTGCGCCCACACGAAAGCTGCCAGCACGGAATGCTGTAGCTGGTTTTCACTGTCCCTTGGAACTGCATTCGCTGCCACACAGACATTCGCTTTCCCCAAAAGCTTTGCTTGGTAATGGGGCAACACTGTGTATGTGTCTCTCACAGAGCCCGGCTGCCAAATTCGAAACGTCCAGCGATTGCGCCCACACGAAAGCTGCCAGCACGGAATGCTGTAGCTGGTTTTCACTGTCCCTTGGAACTGCATTCGCTGCCACACAGACATTCGCTTTCCCCAAAAGCTTTGCTTGGTAAAGGGGCAACACTGTGTATGTGTCTCTCGCAGAGCCCGGCTGCCAAATTCGAAACGTCCAGCGATTGCGCCCACACGAAAGCTGCCAGCACGGAATGCTGTAGCTGGTTTTCACTGTCCCTTGGAACTGCATTCGCTGCCGCACAGACATTCGCTTTCCCCAAAAGCTTTGCTTGGTAATGGGGCAACACCGTGTATCTCTCTCTCGCAGAGCCCGGCTGCCAAATTCGAAACGTCCAGCGATTGCGCCCACAAGAAAGCTGCCAGCACGGAATGCTGCAGCTGGTTTTCACTGTCCCTTGGAACTGCATTCGCTGCCACACAGACATTCGCTTTCCCCAAAAGCTTTGGTTCGTAAAGGGGCAACACTGTGTATGTGTCTCTCGCAGAGCCCGGCTGCCAAATTCGAAACGTCCAGCGATTTCTCCCACACGAAAGCTGCCTGCACGGAATGCTGTAGCTGGTTTTCACTGTCCCTTGGAACTGCATTCGCTGCCACACAGACATTCGCTTTCCCCAAAAGCTTTGCTTGGTAATGGGGCAACACTGTGTATGTGTCTCTCGCAGAGCCCGGCTGCCAAATTCGAAACGTCCAGCGATTTCTCCCACACGAAAGCTGCCAGCACGGAATGCTGTAGCTGGTTTTCACTGTCCCTTGGAACTGCATTCGCTGCCACACAGACATTCGCTTTCCCCAAAAGCTTTGGTTCGTAAAGGGGCAACACTGTGTATGTGTCTCTCGCAGAGCCCGGCTGCCAAATTCGAAACGTCCAGCGATTGCGCCCACACGAAAGCTGCCAGCACGGAATGCTGTAGCTGGTTTTCACTGTCCCTTGGAACTGCATTCGCTGCCACACAGACATTCGCTTTCCCCAAAAGCTTTGCTTGGTAATGGGGCAACACTGTGTATGTGTCTCTCGCAGAGCCCGGCTGCCAAATTCGAAACGTCCAGCGATTTCTCCCACATGAAAGCTGCCAGCACGGAATGCTGTAGCTGGTTTTCACTATCCCTTGGAACTGCATTCGCTGCCACACAGACATTCGCTTTCCCCAAAAGCTTTGCTTGGTAGTGGGGCAACACTGTGTATCTCTCTCTCGCAGAGCCCGGCTGCCAAATTCGAAACGTCCAGCGATTGCGCCCACACGAAAGCTGCCAGCACGGAATGCTGTAGCTGGTTTTCACTGTCCCTTGGAACTGCATTCGCTGCCACACAGACATTCGCTTTCCCCAAAAGCTTTGGTTCGTAAAGGGGCAACACTGTGTATGTGTCTCTCGCAGAGCCCGGCTGCCAAATTCGAAACGTCCAGCGATTGCGCCCACACGAAAGCTGCCAGCACGGAATGCTGTAGCTGGTTTTCACTGTCCCTTGGAACTGCATTCGCTGCCACACAGACATGCGCTTTCCCCAAAAGCTTTGCTTGGTAATGGGGCAACACTGTGTATGTGTCTCTCGCAGAGCCCGGCTGCCAAATTCGAAACGTCCAGCGATTTCGCCCACACGAAAGCTGCCAGCACGGAATGCTGTAGCTGGTTTTCACTGTCCCTTGGAACTGCATTCGCTGCCACACAGACATTCGCTTTCCCCAAAAGCTTTGGTTCGTAAAGGGGCAACACTGCGTATGTGTCTCTCGCAGAGCCCGGCTGCCAAACTCGAAACGTCCAGCGATTGCGCCCACACGAAAGCTGCTGGCACGGAATGCTGTAGCTGGTTTTCACTGTCCCTTGGAACTGCATTCGCTGCCACACAGACATTCGCTTTCCCCAAAAGCTTTGGTTCGTAAAGGGGCAACACTGTGTATGTGTCTCTCGCAGAGCCCGGCTGCCAAACTCGAAACGTCCAGCGATTGCGCCCACACGAAATCTGCTGGCACGGAATGCTGTAGCTGGTTTTCACTGTCCCTTGGAACTGCATTCGCTGCCACACAGACATTCGCTTTCCCCAAAAGCTTTGGTTCGTAAAGGGGCAACACTGTGTATGTGTCTCTCGCAGAGCCCGGCTAACAAATTCGAAACGTCCAGCGATTGCACCCACACGAAAGCTGCCAGCACGGAATGCTGTAGCTGGTTTTCACTGTCCCTTGGAACTGCATTCGCTGCCACACAGACATTCGCTTTCCCCAAAAGCTTTGGTTGGTAGTGGGGCAACACTGTGTATGTGTCTCTCGCAGAGCCCGGCTGCCAAATTCGAAACGTCCAGCGATTTCGCCCACACGAAAGCTGCCAGCACGGAATGCTGTAGCTGGTTTTCACTGTCCCTTGGAACTGCATTCGCTGCCACACAGACATTCGCTTTCCCCAAAAGCTTTGCTTGGTAATGGGGCAACACTGTGTATGTGTCTCTCGCAGAGCCCGGCTGCCAAATTCGAAACGTCCAGCGATTGCGCCCACACGAAAGCTGCCAGCACGGAATGCTGTAGCTGGTTTTCACTGTCCCTTGGAACTGCATTCGCTGCCACACAGACATTCGCTTTCCCCAAAAGCTTTGGTTGGTAAAGGGGCAACACTGTGTATGTGTCTCTCGCAAAGCCCGGCTGCCAAATTCGAAACGTCCAGCGATTGCGCCCACACAAAAGCTGCCAGCACGGAATGCTGTAGCTGGTTTTCACTGTCCCTTGGAACTGCATTCGCTGCCGCACAGACATTCGCTTTCCCCAGAAGCTTTGCTTGGTAATGGGGCAACACCGTGTATCTCTCTCTCGCAGAGCCCGGCTGCCAAATTCGAAACGTCCAGCGATTGCGCCCACAAGAAAGCTGCCAGCACGGTATGCTGTAGCTGGTTTTCACTGTCCCTTGGAACTGCATTCGCTGCCACACAGACATTCACTTTCCCCAAAAGCTTTGGTTCGTAAAGGGGCAACACTGTGTATGTGTCTCTCGCAGAGCCCGGCTGCCAAATTCGAAACGTCCAGCGATTGCGCCCACACGAAAGCTGCCAGCACGGAATGCTGTAGCTGGTTTTCACTGTCCCTTGGAACTGCATTCCCTGCCACACAGACATTCGCTTTCCCCAGAAGCTTTGCTTGGTAATGGGGCAACACTGTGTATGTGTCTCTCGCAGAGCCCGGCTGCCAAATTCGAAACGTCCAGCGATTGCGCCCACACGAAAGCTGCCAGCACGGAATGCTGTAGCTGGTTTTCACTGTCCCTTGGAACTGCATTCGCTGCCACACAGACATTCGCTTTCCCCAAAAGCTTTGCTTGGTAATGGGGCAACACTGTGTATGTGTCTCTCGCAGAGCCCGGCTGCCAAATTCGAAACGTCCAGCGATTTCTCCCACACGAAAGCTGCCAGCACGGAATGCTGTAGCTGGTTTTCACTGTCCCTTGGAACTGCATTCGCTGCCACACAGACATTCGCTTTCCCCAAAAGCTTTGCTTGGTAGTGGGGCAACACTGTGTATCTCTCTCTCGCAGAGCCCGGCTGCCAAATTCGAAACGTCCAGCGATTGCGCCCACACGAAAGCTGCCAGCACGGAATGCTGTAGCTGGTTTTCACTGTCCCTTGGAACTGCATTCGCTGCCACACAGACATTCGCTTTCCCCAAAAGCTTTGGTTCGTAAAGGGGCAACACTGTGTATGTGTCTCTCGCAGAGCCCGGCTGCCAAATTCGAAACGTCCAGCGATTGCGCCCACACGAAAGCTGCCAGCACGGAATGCTGTAGCTGGTTTTCACTGTCCCTTGGAACTGCATTCGCTGCCACACAGACATGCGCTTTCCCCAAAAGCTTTGCTTGGTAATGGGGCAACACTGTGTATGTGTCTCTCGCAGAGCCCGGCTGCCAAATTCGAAACGTCCAGCGATTTCGCCCACACGAAAGCTGCCAGCACGGAATGCTGTAGCTGGTTTTCACTGTCCCTTGGAACTGCATTCGCTGCCACACAGACATTCGCTTTCCCCAAAAGCTTTGGTTCGTAAAGGGGCAACACTGCGTATGTGTCTCTCGCAGAGCCCGGCTGCCAAACTCGAAACGTCCAGCGATTGCGCCCACACGAAAGCTGCTGGCACGGAATGCTGTAGCTGGTTTTCACTGTCCCTTGGAACTGCATTCGCTGCCACACAGACATTCGCTTTCCCCAAAAGCTTTGGTTCGTAAAGGGGCAACACTGTGTATGTGTCTCTCGCAGAGCCCGGCTAACAAATTCGAAACGTCCAGCGATTTCTCCCACACGAAAGCTGCCAGCACGGAATGCTGTAGCTGGTTTTCACTGTCCCTTGGAACTGCATTCGCTGCCACACAGACATTCGCTTTCCCCAAAAGCTTTGCTTGGTAGTGGGTCAACACTGTGTATGTGTCTCTCGCAGAGCCCGGCTGCCAAATTCGAAACGTCCAGCGATTGCGCCCACACGAAAGCTGCCAGCACGGAATGCTGTAGCTGGTTTTCACTGTCCCTTGGAACTGCATTCGCTGCCACACAGACATTCGCTTTCCCCAAAAGCTTTGCTTGGTAAAGGGGCAACACTGTGTATGTGTCTCTCGCAGAGCCCGGCTGCCAAATTCGAAACGTCCAGCGATTGCGCCCACACGAAATCTGCCAGCACGGAATGCTGTAGCTGGTTTTCACTGTCCCTTGGAACTGCATTCGCTGCGACACAGACATTCGCTTTCCCCAAAAGCTTTGCTTGGTAGTGGGGCAACACTGTGTATGTGTCTCTCGCAGAGCCCGGCTGCCAAATTCGAAACGTCCAGCGATTTCTCCCACACGAAAGCTGCCAGCACGGAATGCTGTAGCTGGTTTTCACTGTCCCTTGGAACTGCATTCGCTGCCACACAGACATTCGCTTTCCCCAAAAGCTTTGCTTGGTAAAGGGGCAACACTGTGTATGTGTCTCTCGCAGAGCCCGGCTGCCAAATTCGAAACGTCCAGCGATTTCTCCCACACGAAATCTGCCAGCACGGAATGCTGTAGCTGGTTTTCACTGTCCCTTGGAACTGCATTCGCTGCCACACAGACATTCGCTTTCCCCAAAAGCTTTGGTTCGTAAAGGGGCAACACTGTGTATGTGTCTCTCGCAGAGCCCGGCTGCCAAATTCGAAACGTCCAGCGATTGCACCCACACGAAAGCTGCCAGCACGGAATGCTGTAGCTGGTTTTCACTGTCCCTTGGAACTGCATTCGCTGCCACACAGACATTCGCTTTCCCCAAAAGCTTTGGTTGGTAGTGGGGCAACACTGTGTATGTGTCTCTCGCAGAGCCCGGCTGCCAAATTCGAAACGTCCAGCGATTTCGCCCACACGAAAGCTGCCAGCACGGAATGCTGTAGCTGGTTTTCACTGTCCCTTGGAACTGCATTCGCTGCCACACAGACATTCGCTTTCCCCAAAAGCTTTGCTTGGTAATGGGGCAACACTGTGTATGTGTCTCTCGCAGAGCCCGGCTGCCAAATTCGAAACGTCCAGCGATTGCGCCCACACGAAAGCTGCCAGCACGGAATGCTGTAGCTGGTTTTCACTGTCCCTTGGAACTGCATTCGCTGCCACACAGACATTCGCTTTCCCCAAAAGCTTTGGTTGGTAAAGGGGCAACACTGTGTATGTGTCTCTCGCAGAGCCCGGCTGCCAAATTCGAAACGTCCAGCGATTGCGCCCACACAAAAGCTGCCAGCACGGAATGCTGTAGCTGGTTTTCACTGTCCCTTGGAACTGCATTCGCTGCCGCACAGACATTCGCTTTCCCCAGAAGCTTTGCTTGGTAATGGGGCAACACCGTGTATCTCTCTCTCGCAGAGCCCGGCTGCCAAATTCGAAACGTCCAGCGATTGCGCCCACAAGAAAGCTGCCAGCACGGAATGCTGTAGCTGGTTTTCACTGTCCCTTGGAACTGCATTCGCTGCCACACAGACATTCGCTTTCCCCAAAAGCTTTGGTTCGTAAAGGGGCAACACTGTGTATGTGTCTCTCGCAGAGCCCGGCTGCCAAATTCGAAACGTCCAGCGATTGCGCCCACACGAAAGCTGCCAGCACGGAATGCTGTAGCTGGTTTTCACTGTCCCTTGGAACTGCATTCCCTGCCACACAGACATTCGCTTTCCCCAGAAGCTTTGCTTGGTAATGGGGCAACACTGTGTATGTGTCTCTCGCAGAGCCCGGCTGCCAAATTCGAAACGTCCAGCGATTGCGCCCACACGAAAGCTGCCAGCACGGAATGCTGTAGCTGGTTTTCACTGTCCCTTGGAACTGCATTCGCTGCCACACAGACATTCGCTTTCCCCAAAAGCTTTGCTTGGTAATGGGGCAACACTGTGTATGTGTCTCTCGCAGAGCCCGGCTGCCAAATTCGAAACGTCCAGCGATTGCGCCCACACGAAAGCTGCCAGCACGGAATGCTGTAGCTGGTTTTCACTGTCCCTTGGAACTGCATTCGCTGCCACACAGACATGCGCTTTCCCCAAAAGCTTTGCTTGGTAATGGGGCAACACTGTGTATGTGTCTCTCGCAGAGCCCGGCTGCCAAATTCGAAACGTCCAGCGATTGCGCCCACACGAAAGCTGCCAGCACGGAATGCTGTAGCTGGTTTTCACTGTCCCTTGGAACTGCATTCGCTGCCACACAGACATTCGCTTTCCCCAAAAGCTTTGGTTCGTAAAGGGGCAACACTGTGTATGTGTCTCTCGCAGAGCCCGGCTGCCAAATTCGAAACGTCCAGCGATTGCGCCCACACGAAAGCTGCCAGCACGGAATGCTGTAGCTGGTTTTCACTGTCCCTTGGAACTGCATTCGCTGCCACACAGACATTCGCTTTCCCCAAAAGCTTTGGTTCGTAAAGGGGCAACACTGTGTATGTGTCTCTCGCAGAGCCCGGCTAACAAATTCGAAACGTCCAGCGATTTCTCCCACACGAAAGCTGCCAGCACGGAATGCTGTAGCTGGTTTTCACTGTCCCTTGGAACTGCATTCGCTGCCACACAGACATTCGCTTTCCCCAAAAGCTTTGCTTGGTAGTGGGGCAACACTGTGTATGTGTCTCTCGCAGAGCCCGGCTGCCAAATTCGAAACGTCCAGCGATTGCGCCCACACGAAAGCTGCCAGCACGGAATGCTGTAGCTGGTTTTCACTGTCCCTTGGAACTGCATTCGCTGCCACACAGACATTCGCTTTCCCCAAAAGCTTTGGTTGGTAGTGGGGCAACACTGTGTATGTGTCTCTCGCAGAGCCCGGCTAACAAATTCGAAACGTCCAGCGATTTCTCCCACACGAAAGCTGCCAGCACGGAATGCTGTAGCTGGTTTTCACTGTCCCTTGGAACTGCATTCGCTGCCACACAGACATTCGCTTTCCCCAAAAGCTTTGGTTCGTAAAGGGGCAACACTGCGTATGTGTCTCTTGCAGAGCCCGGCTGCCAAATTCGAAACGTCCAGCGATTGCGCCCACACGAAAGCTGCCAGCACGGAATGCTGTAGCTGGTTTTCACTGTCCCTTGGAACTGCATTCGCTGCCACACAGACATTCGCTTTCCCCAAAAGCTTTGCTTGGTAATGGGGCAACACTGTGTATGTGTCTCTCACAGAGCCCGGCTGCCAAATTCGAAACGTCCAGCGATTGCGCCCACACGAAAGCTGCCAGCACGGAATGCTGTAGCTGGTTTTCACTGTCCCTTGGAACTGCATTCGCTGCCACACAGACATTCGCTTTCCCCAAAAGCTTTGCTTGGTAAAGGGGCAACACTGTGTATGTGTCTCTCGCAGAGCCCGGCTGCCAAATTCGAAACGTCCAGCGATTGCGCCCACACGAAAGCTGCCAGCACGGAATGCTGTAGCTGGTTTTCACTGTCCCTTGGAACTGCATTCGCTGCCGCACAGACATTCGCTTTCCCCAAAAGCTTTGCTTGGTAATGGGGCAACACCGTGTATCTCTCTCTCGCAGAGCCCGGCTGCCAAATTCGAAACGTCCAGCGATTGCGCCCACAAGAAAGCTGCCAGCACGGAATGCTGCAGCTGGTTTTCACTGTCCCTTGGAACTGCATTCGCTGCCACACAGACATTCGCTTTCCCCAAAAGCTTTGGTTCGTAAAGGGGCAACACTGTGTATGTGTCTCTCGCAGAGCCCGGCTGCCAAATTCGAAACGTCCAGCGATTGCGCCCACACGAAAGCTGCCAGCACGGAATGCTGTAGCTGGTTTTCACTGTCCCTTGGAACTGCATTCGCTGCCACACAGACATTTGCTTTCCCCAAAAGCTTTGGTTGGTAGTGGGGCAACACTGTGTATGTGTCTCTCGCAGAGCCCGGCTGCCAAATTCGAAACGTCCAGCGATTGCGCCCACACGAAAGCTGCCAGCACGGAATGCTGTAGCTGGTTTTCACTGTCCCTTGGAACTGCATTCGCTGCCACACAGACATTCGCTTTCCCCAAAAGCTTTGCTTGGTAATGGGGCAACACCGTGTATCTCTCTCTCGCAGAGCCCGGCTGCCAAATTCGAAACGTCCAGCGATTGCGCCCACAAGAAAGCTGCCAGCACGGAATGCTGTAGCTGGTTTTCACTGTCCCTTGGAACTGCATTCGCTGCCACACAGACATTCGCTTTCCCCAAAAGCTTTGGTTCGTAAAGGGGCAACACTGTGTATGTGTCTCTCGCAGAGCCCGGCTGCCAAATTCGAAACGTCCAGCGATTGCGCCCACACGAAAGCTGCCAGCACGGAATGCTGTAGCTGGTTTTCACTGTCCCTTGGAACTGCATTCGCTGCCACACAGACATTCGCTTTCCCCAAAAGCTTTGCTTGGTAATGGGGCAACACTGTGTATGTGTCTCTCGCAGAGCCCGGCTGCCAAATTCGAAACGTCCAGCGATTTCTCCCACACGAAAGCTGCCAGCACGGAATGCTGTAGCTGGTTTTCACTGTCCCTTGGAACTGCATTCGCTGCCACACAGACATTCGCTTTCCCCAAAAGCTTTGCTTGGTAGTGGGGCAACACTGTGTATCTCTCTCTCGCAGAGCCCGGCTGCCAAATTCGAAACGTCCAGCGATTGCGCCCACACGAAAGCTGCCAGCACGGAATGCTGTAGCTGGTTTTCACTGTCCCTTGGAACTGCATTCGCTGCCACACAGACATTCGCTTTCCCCAAAAGCTTTGGTTCGTAAAGGGGCAACACTGTGTATGTGTCTCTCGCAGAGCCCGGCTGCCAAATTCGAAACGTCCAGCGATTGCGCCCACACGAAAGCTGCCAGCACGGAATGCTGTAGCTGGTTTTCACTGTCCCTTGGAACTGCATTCGCTGCCACACAGACATGCGCTTTCCCCAAAAGCTTTGCTTGGTAATGGGGCAACACTGTGTATGTGTCTCTCGCAGAGCCCGGCTGCCAAATTCGAAACGTCCAGCGATTGCGCCCACACGAAAGCTGCCAGCACGGAATGCTGTAGCTGGTTTTCACTGTCCCTTGGAACTGCATTCGCTGCCACACAGACATTCGCTTTCCCCAAAAGCTTTGGTTCGTAAAGGGGCAACACTGTGTATGTGTCTCTCGCAGAGCCCGGCTGCCAAATTCGAAACGTCCAGCGATTGCGCCCACACGAAAGCTGCCAGCACGGAATGCTGTAGCTGGTTTTCACTGTCCCTTGGAACTGCATTCGCTGCCACACAGACATTCGCTTTCCCCAAAAGCTTTGGTTCGTAAAGGGGCAACACTGTGTATGTGTCTCTCGCAGAGCCCGGCTAACAAATTCGAAACGTCCAGCGATTTCTCCCACACGAAAGCTGCCAGCACGGAATGCTGTAGCTGGTTTTCACTGTCCCTTGGAACTGCATTCGCTGCCACACAGACATTCGCTTTCCCCAAAAGCTTTGCTTGGTAGTGGGGCAACACTGTGTATGTGTCTCTCGCAGAGCCCGGCTGCCAAATTCGAAACGTCCAGCGATTGCGCCCACACGAAAGCTGCCAGCACGGAATGCTGTAGCTGGTTTTCACTGTCCCTTGGAACTGCATTCGCTGCCACACAGACATTCGCTTTCCCCAAAAGCTTTGCTTGGTAAAGGGGCAACACTGTGTATGTGTCTCTCGCAGAGCCCGGCTGCCAAATTCGAAACGTCCAGCGATTGCGCCCACACGAAAGCTGCCAGCACGGAATGCTGTAGCTGGTTTTCACTGTCCCTTGGAACTGCATTCGCTGCCACACAGACATTCGCTTTCCCCAAAAGCTTTGCTTGGTAAAGGGGCAACACTGTGTATGTGTCTCTCGCAGAGCCCGGCTAACAAATTCGAAACGTCCAGCGATTTCTCGCACACGAAAGCTGCCAGCACGGAATGCTGTAGCTGGTTTTCACTGTCCCTTGGAACTGCATTCGCTGCCACACAGACATTCGCTTTCCCCAAAAGCTTTGGTTCGTAAAGGGGCAACACTGTGTATGTGTCTCTCGCAGAGCCCGGCTGCCAAATTCGAAACGTCCAGCAATTGCGCCCACACGAAAGCTGCCAGCACGGAATGCTGTAGCTGGTTTTCACTGTCCCTTGGAACTGCATTCGCTGCCACACAGACATTCGCTTTCCCCAAAAGCTTTGCTTGGTAATGGGGCAACACTGTGTATGTGTCTCTCGCAGAGCCCGGCTGCCAAATTCGAAACGTCCAGCGATTTCTCCCACACGAAAGCTGCCAGCACGGAATGCTGTAACTGGTTTTCACTGTCCCTTGGAACTGCATTCGCTGCCGCACAGACATTCGCTTTCCCCAAAAGCTTTGCTTGGTAATGGGGCAACACCGTGTATCTCTCTCTCGCAGAGCCCGGCTGCCAAATTCGAAACGTCCAGCGATTGCGCCCACAAGAAAGCTGCCAGCACGGAATGCTGTAGCTGGTTTTCACTGTCCCTTGGAACTGCATTCGCTGCCACACAGACATTCGCTTTCCCCAAAAGCTTAGGTTCGTAAAGGGGCAACACTGTGTATGTGTCTCTCGCAGAGCCCGGCTGCCAAATTCGAAACGTCCAGCGATTTCTCCCACACGAAATCTGCCAGCACGGAATGCTGTAGCTGGTTTTCACTGTCCCTTGGAACTGCATTCGCTGCGACACAGACATTCGCTTTCCCCAAAAGCTTTGCTTGGTAGTGGGGCAACACTGTGTATGTGTCTCTCGCAGAGCCCGGCTGCCAAATTCGAAACGTCCAGCGATTGCGCCCACACGAAAGCTGCCAGCACGGAATGCTGTAGCTGGTTTTCACTGTCCCTTGGAACTGCATTCGCTGCCACACAGACATTCGCTTTCCCCAAAAGCTTTGCTTGGTAATGGGGCAACACTGTGTATGTGTCTCTCGCAGAGCCCGGCTAACAAATTCGAAACGTCCAGCGATTGCGCCCACACGAAAGCTGCCAGCACGGAATGCTCTAGCTGGTTTTCACTGTCCCTTGGAACTGCATTCGCTGCCACACAGACATTCGCTTTCCCCAAAAGCTTTGCTTGGTAAAGGGGCAACACTGTGTATGTGTCTCTCGCAGAGCCCGGCTAACAAATTCGAAACGTCCAGCGATTGCGCCCACACGAAAGCTGCCAGCACGGAATGCTGTAGCTGGTTTTCACTGTCCCTTGGAACTGCATTCGCTGCCACACAGACATTCGCTTTCCCCAAAAGCTTTGGTTCGTAAAGGGGCAACACTGTGTATGTGTCTCTCGCAGAGCCCGGCTGCCAAATTCGAAACGTCCAGCGATTGCGCCCACACGAAAGCTGCCAGCACGGAATGCTGTAGCTGGTTTTCACTGTCCCTTGGAACTGCATTCCCTGCCACACAGACATTCGCTTTCCCCAGAAGCTTTGCTTGGTAATGGGGCAACACTGTGTATGTGTCTCTCGCAGAGCCCGGCTGCCAAATTCGAAACGTCCAGCGATTGCGCCCACACGAAAGCTGCCAGCACGGAATGCTGTAGCTGGTTTTCACTGTCCCTTGGAACTGCATTCGCTGCCACACAGACATTCGCTTTCCCCAAAAGCTTTGCTTGGTAATGGGGCAACACTGTGTATGTGTCTCTCGCAGAGCCCGGCTGCCAAATTCGAAACGTCCAGCGATTTCTCCCACACGAAAGCTGCCAGCACGGAATGCTGTAGCTGGTTTTCACTGTCCCTTGGAACTGCATTCGCTGCCACACAGACATTCGCTTTCCCCAAAAGCTTTGCTTGGTAGTGGGGCAACACTGTGTATCTCTCTCTCGCAGAGCCCGGCTGCCAAATTCGAAACGTCCAGCGATTTCTCCCACACGAAAGCTGCCAGCACGGAATGCTGTAGCTGGTTTTCACTGTCCCTTGGAACTGCATTCGCTGCCACACAGACATTCGCTTTCCCCAAAAGCTTTGCTTGGTAAAGGGGCAACACTGTGTATGTGTCTCTCGCAGAGCCCGGCTGCCAAATTCGAAACGTCCAGCGATTGCGCCCACACGAAAGCTGCCAGCACGGAATGCTGTAGCTGGTTTTCACTGTCCCTTGGAACTGCATTCGCTGCCACACAGACATGCGCTTTCCCCAAAAGCTTTGCTTGGTAATGGGGCAACACTGTGTATGTGTCTCTCGCAGAGCCCGGCTGCCAAATTCGAAACGTCCAGCGATTTCTCGCACACGAAAGCTGCCAGCACGGAATGCTGTAGCTGGTTTTCACTGTCCCTTGGAACTGCATTCGCTGCCACACAGACATTCGCTTTCCCCAAAAGCTTTGGTTCGTAAAGGGGCAACACTGCGTATGTGTCTCTCGCAGAGCCCGGCTGCCAAACTCGAAACGTCCAGCGATTGCGCCCACACGAAAGCTGCCAGCACGGAATGCTGTAGCTGGTTTTCACTGTCCCTTGGAACTGCATTCGCTGCCACACAGACATTCGCTTTCCCCAAAAGCTTTGGTTCGTAAAGGGGCAACACTGTGTATGTGTCTCTCGCAGAGCCCGGCTGCCAAATTCGAAACGTCCAGCGATTTCTCCCACACGAAAGCTGCCAGCACGGAATGCTGTAGCTGGTTTTCACTGTCCCTTGGAACTGCATTCGCTGCCACACAGACATTCGCTTTCCCCAAAAGCTTTGCTTGGTAGTGGGGCAACACTGTGTATGTGTCTCTCGCAGAGCCCGGCTGCCAAATTCGAAACGTCCAGCGATTTCTCCCACACGAAAGCTGCCAGCACGGAATGCTGTAGCTGGTTTTCACTGTCCCTTGGAACTGCATTCGCTGCCACACAGACATTCGCTTTCCCCAAAAGCTTTGCTTGGTAAAGGGGCAACACTGTGTATGTGTCTCTCGCAGAGCCCGGCTGCCAAATTCGAAACGTCCAGCGATTGCGCCCACACGAAAGCTGCCAGCACGGAATGCTGTAGCTGGTTTTCACTGTCCCTTGGAACTGCATTCGCTGCCACACAGACATTCGCTTTCCCCAAAAGCTTTGCTTGGTAAAGGGGCAACACTGTGTATGTGTCTCTCGCAGAGCCCGGCTGCCAAATTCGAAACGTCCAGCGATTTCTCGCACACGAAAGCTGCCAGCACGGAATGCTGTAGCTGGTTTTCACTGTCCCTTGGAACTGCATTCGCTGCCACACAGACATTCGCTTTCCCCAAAAGCTTTGGTTCGTAAAGGGGCAACACTGCGTATGTGTCTCTCGCAGAGCCCGGCTGCCAAATTCGAAACGTCCAGCGATTGCGCCCACACGAAAGCTGCCAGCACGGAATGCTGTAGCTGGTTTTCACTGTCCCTTGGAACTGCATTCCCTGCCACACAGACATTCGCTTTCCCCAGAAGCTTTGCTTGGTAATGGGGCAACACTGTGTATGTGTCTCTCGCAGAGCCCGGCTGCCAAATTCGAAACGTCCAGCGATTGCGCCCACACGAAAGCTGCCAGCACGGAATGCTGTAGCTGGTTTTCACTGTCCCTTGGAACTGCATTCGCTGCCACACAGACATTCGCTTTCCCCAAAAGCTTTGCTTGGTAATGGGGCAACACTGTGTATGTGTCTCTCGCAGAGCCCGGCTGCCAAATTCGAAACGTCCAGCGATTTCTCCCACACGAAAGCTGCCAGCACGGAATGCTGTAGCTGGTTTTCACTGTCCCTTGGAACTGCATTCGCTGCCACACAGACATTCGCTTTCCCCAAAAGCTTTGCTTGGTAAAGGGGCAACACTGTGTATCTCTCTCTCGCAGAGCCCGGCTGCCAAATTCGAAACGTCCAGCGATTTCTCCCACACGAAAGCTGCCAGCACGGAATGCTGTAGCTGGTTTTCACTGTCCCTTGGAACTGCATTCGCTGCCACACAGACATTCGCTTTCCCCAAAAGCTTTGCTTGGTAAAGGGGCAACACTGTGTATGTGTCTCTCGCAGAGCCCGGCTGCCAAATTCGAAACGTCCAGCGATTGCGCCCACACGAAAGCTGCCAGCACGGAATGCTGTAGCTGGTTTTCACTGTCCCTTGGAACTGCATTCGCTGCCACACAGACATGCGCTTTCCCCAAAAGCTTTGCTTGGTAATGGGGCAACACTGTGTATGTGTCTCTCGCAGAGCCCGGCTGCCAAATTCGAAACGTCCAGCGATTTCTCGCACACGAAAGCTGCCAGCACGGAATGCTGTAGCTGGTTTTCACTGTCCCTTGGAACTGCATTCGCTGCCACACAGACATTCGCTTTCCCCAAAAGCTTTGGTTCGTAAAGGGGCAACACTGCGTATGTGTCTCTCGCAGAGCCCGGCTGCCAAACTCGAAACGTCCAGCGATTGCGCCCACACGAAATCTGCTAGCACGGAATGCTGTAGCTGGTTTTCACTGTCCCTTGGAACTGCATTCGCTGCCACACAGACATTCGCTTTCCCCAAAAGCTTTGCTTGGTAATGGGGCAACACTGTGTATGTGTCTCTCGCAGAGCCCGGCTAACAAATTCGAAACCTCCAGCGATTTCTCCCACACGAAAGCTGCCAGCACGGAATGCTGTAGCTGGTTTTCACTGTCCCTTGGAACTGCATTCGCTGCCACACAGACATTCGCTTTCCCCAAAAGCTTTGCTTGGTAGTGGGGCAACACTGTGTATGTGTCTCTCGCAGAGCCCGGCTGCCAAATTCGAAACGTCCAGCGATTTCTCCCACACGAAAGCTGCCAGCACGGAATGCTGTAGCTGGTTTTCACTGTCCCTTGGAACTGCATTCGCTGCCACACAGACATTCGCTTTCCCCAAAAGCTTTGCTTGGTAAAGGGGCAACACTGTGTATGTGTCTCTCGCAGAGCCCGGCTGCCAAATTCGAAACGTCCAGCGATTGCGCCCACACGAAAGCTGCCAGCACGGAATGCTGTAGCTGGTTTTCACTGTCCCTTGGAACTGCATTCGCTGCCACACAGACATTCGCTTTCCCCAAAAGCTTTGCTTGGTAGTGGGGCAACACTGTGTATGTGTCTCTCGCAGAGCCCGGCTGCCAAATTCGAAACGTCCAGCGATTTCTCCCACACGAAAGCTGCCAGCACGGAATGCTGTAGCTGGTTTTCACTGTCCCTTGGAACTGCATTCGCTGCCACACAGACATTCGCTTTCCCCAAAAGCTTTGGTTCGTAAAGGGGCAACACTGCGTATGTGTCTCTCGCAGAGCCCGGCTGCCAAATTCGAAACGTCCAGCGATTGCGCCCACACGAAAGCTGCCAGCACGGAATGCTGTAGCTGGTTTTCACTGTCCCTTGGAACTGCATTCGCTGCCACACAGACATTCGCTTTCCCCAAAAGCTTTGCTTGGTAATGGGGCAACACTGTGTATGTGTCTCTCACAGAGCCCGGCTGCCAAATTCGAAACGTCCAGCGATTGCGCCCACACGAAAGCTGCCAGCACGGAATGCTGTAGCTGGTTTTCACTGTCCCTTGGAACTGCATTCGCTGCCACACAGACATTCGCTTTCCCCAAAAGCTTTGCTTGGTAAAGGGGCAACACTGTGTATGTGTCTCTCGCAGAGCCCGGCTGCCAAATTCGAAACGTCCAGCGATTGCGACCACACGAAAGCTGCCAGCACGGAATGCTGTAGCTGGTTTTCACTGTCCCTTGGAACTGCATTCGCTGCCGCACAGACATTCGCTTTCCCCAGAAGCTTTGCTTGGTAATGGGGCAACACCGTGTATCTCTCTCTCGCAGAGCCCGGCTGCCAAATTCGAAACGTCCAGCGATTGCGCCCACAAGAAAGCTGCCAGCACGGAATGCTGCAGCTGGTTTTCACTGTCCCTTGGAACTGCATTCGCTGCCACACAGACATTCGCTTTCCCCAAAAGTTTAGGTTCGTAAAGGGGCAACACTCTGTATGTGTCTCTCGCAGAGCCCGGCTGCCAAATTCGAAACGTCCAGCGATTTCTCCCACACGAAAGCTGCCTGCACGGAATGCTGTAGCTGGTTTTCACTGTCCCTTGGAACTGCATTCGCTGCCACACAGACATTCGCTTTCCCCAAAAGCTTTGCTTGGTAATGGGGCAAAACTGTGTATGTGTCTCTCGCAGAGCCCGGCTGCCAAATTCGAAACGTCCAGCGATTGCGCCCACACGAAAGCTGCCAGCACGGAATGCTGTAGCTGGTTTTCACTGTCCCTTGGAACTGCATTCGCTGCCGCACAGACATTCGCTTTCCCCAAAAGCTTTGCTTGGTAATGGGGCAACACCGTGTATCTCTCTCTCGCAGAGCCCGGCTACCAAATTCGAAACGTCCAGCGATTGCGCCCACAAGAAAGCTGCCAGCACGGAATGCTGTAGCTGGTTTTCACTGTCCCTTGGAACTTCATTCGCTGCCACACAGACATTCGCTTTCCCCAAAAGCTTAGGTTCGTAAAGGGGCAACACTGTGTATGTGTCTCTCGCAGAGCCCGGCTGCCAAATTCGAAACGTCCAGCGATTTCTCCCACACGAAATCTGCCAGCACGGAATGCTGTAGCTGGTTTTCACTGTCCCTTGGAACTGCATTCGCTGCGACACAGACATTCGCTTTCCCCAAAAGCTTTGCTTGGTAGTGGGGCAACACTGTGTATGTGTCTCTCGCAGAGCCCGGCTGCCAAATTCGAAACGTCCAGCGATTTCTCCCACACGAAAGCTGCCAGCACGGAATGCTGTAGCTGGTTTTCACTGTCCCTTGGAACTGCATTCGCTGCCACACAGACATTCGCTTTCCCCAAAAGCTTTGCTTGGTAATGGGGCAACACTGTGTATGTGTCTCTCGCAGAGCCCGGCTGCCAAATTCGAAACGTCCAGCGATTGCGCCCACACGAAAGCTGCCAGCACGGAATGCTGTAGCTGGTTTTCACTGTCCCTTGGAACTGCATTCGCTGCCACACAGACATTCGCTTTCCCCAAAAGCTTTGCTTGGTAGTGGGGCAACACTGTGTATGTGTCTCTCGCAGAGCCCGGCTAACAAATTCGAAACGTCCAGCGATTTCTCCCACACGAAAGCTGCCAGCACGGAATGCTGTAGCTGGTTTTCACTGTCCCTTGGAACTGCATTCGCTGCCACACAGACATTCGCTTTCCCCAAAAGCTTTGGTTCGTAAAGGGGCAACACTGCGTATGTGTCTCTCGCAGAGCCCGGCTGCCAAATTCGAAACGTCCAGCGATTGCGCCCACACGAAAGCTGCCAGCACGGAATGCTGTAGCTGGTTTTCACTGTCCCTTGGAACTGCATTCGCTGCCACACAGACATTCGCTTTCACCAAAAGCTTTGGTTCGTAAAGGGGCAACACTGCGTATGTGTCTCTCGCAGAGCCCGGCTGCCAAACTCGAAACGTCCAGCGATTGCGCCCACACGAAATCTGCTGGCACGGAATGCTGTAGCTGGTTTTCACTGTCCCTTGGAACTGCATTCGCTGCCACACAGACATTCGCTTTCCCCAAAAGCTTTGGTTCGTAAAGGGGCAACACTGTGTATGTGTCTCTCGCAGAGCCCGGCTAACAAATTCGAAACGTCCAGCGATTTCTCTCACACGAAAGCTGCCAGCACGGAATGCTGTAGCTGGTTTTCACTGTCCCTTGGAACTGCATTCGCTGCCACACAGACATTCGCTTTCCCCAAAAGCTTTGCTTGGTAGTGGGGCAACACTGTGTATGTGTCTCTCGCAGAGCCCGGCTGCCAAATTCGAAACGTCCAGCGATTGCGCCCACACGAAAGCTGCCAGCACGGAATGCTGTAGCTGGTTTTCACTGTCCCTTGGAACTGCATTCGCTGCCACACAGACATTCGCTTTCCCCAAAAGCTTTGCTTGGTAAAGGGGCAACACTGTGTATGTGTCTCTCGCAGAGCCCGGCTGCCAAATTCGAAACGTCCAGCGATTGCGCCCACACGAAAGCTGCCAGCACGGAATGCTGTAGCTGGTTTTCACTGTCCCTTGGAACTGCATTCGCTGCCACACAGACATTCGCTTTCCCCAAAAGCTTTGCTTGGTAAAGGGGCAACACTGTGTATGTGTCTCTCGCAGAGCCCGGCTAACAAATTCGAAACGTCCAGCGATTTCTCCCACACGAAAGCTGCCAGCACGGAATGCTGTAGCTGGTTTTCACTGTCCCTTGGAACTGCATTCGCTGCCACACAGACATTCGCTTTCCCCAAAAGCTTTGGTTCGTAAAGGGGCAACACTGCGTATGTGTCTCTCGCAGAGCCCGGCTGCCAAATTCGAAACGTCCAGCGATTGCGCCCACACGAAAGCTGCCAGCACGGAATGCTGTAGCTGGTTTTCACTGTCCCTTGGAACTGCATTCGCTGCCACACAGACATTCGCTTTCCCCAAAAGCTTTGCTTGGTAATGGGGCAACACTGTGTATGTGTCTCTCACAGAGCCCGGCTGCCAAATTCGAAACGTCCAGCGATTGCGCCCACACGAAAGCTGCCAGCACGGAATGCTGTAGCTGGTTTTCACTGTCCCTTGGAACTGCATTCGCTGCCGCACAGACATTCGCTTTCCCCAGAAGCTTTGCTTGGTAATGGGGCAACACCGTGTATCTCTCTCTCGCAGAGCCCGGCTGCCAAATTCGAAACGTCCAGCGATTGCGCCCACAAGAAAGCTGCCAGCACGGAATGCTGCAGCTGGTTTTCACTGTCCCTTGGAACTGCATTCGCTGCCACACAGACATTCGCTTTCCCCAAAAGTTTAGGTTCGTAAAGGGGCAACACTCTGTATGTGTCTCTCGCAGAGCCCGGCTGCCAAATTCGAAACGTCCAGTGATTTCTCCCACACGAAAGCTGCCAGCACGGAATGCTGTAGCTGGTTTTCACTGTCCCTTGGAACTGCATTCGCTGCCACACAGACATTCGCTTTCCCCAAAAGCTTTGCTTGGTAATGGGGCAACACTGTGTATGTGTCTCTCGCAGAGCCCGGCTGCCAAATTCGAAACGTCCAGCGATTTCTCCCACACGAAAGCTGCCAGCACGGAATGCTGTAGCTGGTTTTCACTGTCCCTTGGAACTGCATTCGCTGCCGCACAGACATTCGCTTTCCCCAAAAGCTTTGCTTGGTAATGGGGCAACACCGTGTATCTCTCTCTCGCAGAGCCCGGCTACCAAATTCGAAACGTCCAGCGATTGCGCCCACAAGAAAGCTGCCAGCACGGAATGCTGTAGCTGGTTTTCACTGTCCCTTGGAACTTCATTCGCTGCCACACAGACATTCGCTTTCCCCAAAAGCTTAGGTTCGTAAAGGGGCAACACTGTGTATGTGTCTCTCGCAGAGCCCGGCTGCCAAATTCGAAACGTCCAGCGATTTCTCCCACACGAAATCTGCCAGCACGGAATGCTGTAGCTGGTTTTCACTGTCCCTTGGAACTGCATTCGCTGCGACACAGACATTCGCTTTCCCCAAAAGCTTTGCTTGGTAGTGGGGCAACACTGTGTATGTGTCTCTCGCAGAGCCCGGCTGCCAAATTCGAAACGTCCAGCGATTTCTCCCACACGAAAGCTGCCAGCACGGAATGCTGTAGCTGGTTTTCACTGTCCCTTGGAACTGCATTCGCTGCCACACAGACATTCGCTTTCCCCAAAAGCTTTGCTTGGTAATGGGGCAACACTGTGTATGTGTCTCTCGCAGAGCCCGGCTGCCAAATTCGAAACGTCCAGCGATTGCGCCCACACGAAAGCTGCCAGCACGGAATGCTGTAGCTGGTTTTCACTGTCCCTTGGAACTGCATTCGCTGCCACACAGACATTCGCTTTCCCCAAAAGCTTTGCTTGGTAGTGGGGCAACACTGTGTATGTGTCTCTCGCAGAGCCCGGCTAACAAATTCGAAACGTCCAGCGATTTCTCCCACACGAAAGCTGCCAGCACGGAATGCTGTAGCTGGTTTTCACTGTCCCTTGGAACTGCATTCGCTGCCACACAGACATTCGCTTTCCCCAAAAGCTTTGGTTCGTAAAGGGGCAACACTGCGTATGTGTCTCTCGCAGAGCCCGGCTGCCAAATTCGAAACGTCCAGCGATTGCGCCCACACGAAAGCTGCCAGCACGGAATGCTGTAGCTGGTTTTCACTGTCCCTTGGAACTGCATTCGCTGCCACACAGACATTCGCTTTCCCCAAAAGCTTTGCTTGGTAATGGGGCAACACTGTGTATGTGTCTCTCGCAGAGCCCGGCTGCCAAATTCGAAACGTCCAGCGATTGCGCCCACACGAAAGCTGCCAGCACGGAATGCTGTAGCTGGTTTTCACTGTCCCTTGGAACTGCATTCGCTGCCGCACAGATATTCGCTTTCCCCAGAAGCTTTGCTTGGTAATGGGGCAACACCGTGTATCTCTCTCTCGCAGAGCCCGGCTGCCAAATTCGAAACGTCCAGCGATTGCGCCCACAAGAAAGCTGCCAGCACGGAATGCTGCAGCTGGTTTTCACTGTCCCTTGGAACTGCATTCGCTGCCACACAGACATTCGCTTTCCCCAAAAGTTTAGGTTCGTAAAGGGGCAACACTCTGTATGTGTCTCTCGCAGAGCCCGGCTGCCAAATTCGAAACGTCCAGCGATTTCTCCCACACGAAAGCTGCCTGCACGGAATGCTGTAGCTGGTTTTCACTGTCCCTTGGAACTGCATTCGCTGCCACACAGACATTCGCTTTCCCCAAAAGCTTTGCTTGGTAATGGGGCAACACTGTGTATGTGTCTCTCGCAGAGCCCGGCTGCCAAATTCGAAACGTCCAGCGATTTCTCCCACACGAAAGCTGCCAGCACGGAATGCTGTAGCTGGTGTTCACTGTCCCTTGGAACTGCATTTGCTGCCACACAGACATTCGCTTTCCCCAAAAGCTTTGCTTGGTAATGGGGCAACACTGTGTATGTGTCTCTCGATGAGCCCGGCTGCCAAATTCGAAACGTCCAGCGATTTCTCCCACACGAAAGCTGCCAGCACGGAATGCTGTAGCTGGTTTTCACTGTCCCTTGGAACTGCATTCGCTGCCACACAGACATTCGCTTTCCCCAAAAGCTTTGGTTCGTAAAGGGGCAACGCTGTGTATGTGTCTCTCGCAGAGCCCGGCTGCCAAATTCGAAACGTCCAGCGATTGCGCCCACACGAAAGCTGCCAGCACGGAATGCTGTAGCTGGTTTTCACTGTCCCTTGGAACTGCATTCGCTGCCACACAGACATTCGCTTTCCCCAAAAGCTTTGCTTGGTAGTGGGGCAACACTGTGTATCTCTCTCTCGCAGAGCCCGGCTGCCAAATTCGAAACGTCCAGCGATTGCGCCCACACGAAAGCTGCCAGCACGGAATGCTGTAGCTGGTTTTCACTGTCCCTTGGAACTGCATTCCCTGCCACACAGACATTCGCTTTCCCCAAAAGCTTTGCTTGGTAAAGGGGCAACACTGTGTATGTGTCTCTCGCAGAGCCCGGCTAACAAATTCGAAACGTCCAGCGATTGCGCCCACACGAAAGCTGCCAGCACGGAATGCTGTAGCTGGTTTTCACTGTCCCTTGGAACTGCATTCGCTGCCACACAGACATTCGCTTTCCCCAAAAGCTTTGCTTGGTAATGGGGCAACACTGTGTATGTGTCTCTCGCAGAGCCCGGCTGCCAAATTCGAAACGTCCAGCGATTTCTCCCACACGAAATCTGCCAGCACGGAATGCTGTAGCTGGTTTTCACTGTCCCTTGGAACTGCATTCGCTGCCGCACAGACATTCGCTTTCCCCAAAAGCTTTGCTTGGTAATGGGGCAACACCTTGTATCTCTCTCTCGCAGAGCCCGGCTACCAAATTCGAAACGTCCAGCGATTGCGCCCACAAGAAAGCTGCCAGCACGGAATGCTGTAGCTGGTTTTCACTGTCCCTTGGAACTTCATTCGCTGCCACACAGACATTCGCTTTCCCCAAAAGCTTAGGTTCGTAAAGGGGCAACACTGTGTATGTGTCTCTCGCAGAGCCCGGCTGCCAAATTCGAAACGTCCAGCGATTTCTCCCACACGAAATCTGCCAGCACGGAATGCTGTAGCTGGTTTTCACTGTCCCTTGGAACTGCATTCGCTGCGACACAGACATTCGCTTTCCCCAAAAGCTTTGCTTGGTAGTGGGGCAACACTGTGTATGTGTCTCTCGCAGAGCCCGGCTGCCAAATTCGAAACGTCCAGCGATTGCGCCCACACGAAAGCTGCCAGCACGGAATGCTGTAGCTGGTTTTCACTGTCCCTTGGAACTGCATTCGCTGCCACACAGACATTCGCTTTCCCCAAAAGCTTTGCTTGGTAATGGGGCAACACTGTGTATGTGTCTCTCGCAGAGCCCGGCTAACAAATTCGAAACGTCCAGCGATTGCGCCCACACGAAAGCTGCCAGCACGGAATGCTGTAGCTGGTTTTCACTGTCCCTTGGAACTGCATTCGCTGCCACACAGACATTCGCTTTCCCCAAAAGCTTTGCTTGGTAATGGGGCAACACTGTGTATGTGTCTCTCGCAGAGCCCGGCTGCCAAATTCGAAACGTCCAGCGATTGCACCCACACGAAAGCTGCCAGCACGGAATGCTGTAGCTGGTTTTCACTGTCCCTTGGAACTGCATTCGCTGCCACACAGACATTCGCTTTCCCCAAAAGCTTTGCTTGGTAGTGGGGCAACACTGTGTATCTCTCTCTCGCAGAGCCCGGCTGCCAAATTCGAAACGTCCAGCGATTTCTCGCACACGAAAGCTGCCAGCACGGAATGCTGTAGCTGGTTTTCACTGTCCCTTGGAACTGCATTCGCTGCCACACAGACATTCGCTTTCCCCAAAAGCTTTGGTTCGTAAAGGGGCAACACTGTGTATGTGTCTCTCGCAGAGCCCGGCTGCCAAATTCGAAACGTCCAGCGATTGCGCCCACACGAAAGCTGCCAGCACGGAATGCTGTAGCTGGTTTTCACTGTCCCTTGGAACTGCATTCCCTGCCACACAGACATTCGCTTTCCCCAAAAGCTTTGCTTGGTAATGGGGCAACACTGTGTATGTGTCTCTCGCAGAGCCCGGCTGCCAAATTCGAAACGTCCAGCGATTTCTCCCACACGAAAGCTGCCAGCACGGAATGCTGTAGCTGGTTTTCACTGTCCCTTGGAACTGCATTCGCTGCCACACAGACATTCGCTTTCCCCAAAAGCTTTGGTTCGTAAAGGGGCAACGCTGTGTATGTGTCTCTCGCAGAGCCCGGCTGCCAAATTCGAAACGTCCAGCGATTGCGCCCACACGAAAGCTGCCAGCACGGAATGCTGTAGCTGGTTTTCACTGTCCCTTGGAACTGCATTCGCTGCCACACAGACATTCGCTTTCCCCAAAAGCTTTGCTTGGTAATGGGGCAACACTGTGTATGTGTCTCTCGCAGAGCCCGGCTGCCAAATTCGAAACGTCCAGCGATTTCTCCCACACGAAAGCTGCCAGCACGGAATGCTGTAGCTGGTTTTCACTGTCCCTTGGAACTGCATTCGCTGCCGCACAGACATTCGCTTTCCCCAAAAGCTTTGCTTGGTAATGGGGCAACACCGTGTATCTCTCTCTCGCAGAGCCCGGCTGCCAAATTCGAAAAGTCCAGCGATTGCGCCCACAAGAAAGCTGCCAGCACGGAATGCTGTAGCTGGTTTTCACTGTCCCTTGGAACTGCATTCGCTGCCACACAGACATTCGCTTTCCCCAAAAGCTTAGGTTCGTAAAGGGGCAACACTGTGTATGTGTCTCTCGCAGAGCCCGGCTGCCAAATTCGAAACGTCCAGCGATTTCTCCCACACGAAATCTGCCAGCACGGAATGCTGTAGCTGGTTTTCACTGTCCCTTGGAACTGCATTCGCTGCGACACAGACATTCGCTTTCCCCAAAAGCTTTGCTTGGTAGTGGGGCAACACTGTGTATGTGTCTCTCGCAGAGCCCGGCTGCCAAATTCGAAACGTCCAGCGATTGCGCCCACACGAAAGCTGCCAGCACGGAATGCTGTAGCTGGTTTTCACTGTCCCTTGGAACTGCATTCGCTGCCACACAGACATTCGCTTTCCCCAAAAGCTTTGCTTGGTAAAGGGGCAACACTGTGTATGTGTCTCTCGCAGAGCCCGGCTAACAAATTCGAAACGTCCAGCGATTGCGCCCACACGAAAGCTGCCAGCACGGAATGCTGTAGCTGGTTTTCACTGTCCCTTGGAACTGCATTCGCTGCCACACAGACATTCGCTTTCCCCAAAAGCTTTGCTTGGTAAAGGGGCAACACTGTGTATGTGTCTCTCGCAGAGCCCGGCTAACAAATTCGAAACGTCCAGCGATTGCGCCCACACGAAAGCTGCCAGCACGGAATGCTGTAGCTGGTTTTCACTGTCCCTTGGAACTGCATTCGCTGCCACACAGACATTCGCTTTCCCCAAAAGCTTTGGTTCGTAAAGGGGCAACACTGTGTATGTGTCTCTCGCAGAGCCGGGCTGCCAAATTCGAAACGTCCAGCGATTGCGACCACACGAAAGCTGCCAGCACGGAATGCTGTAGCTGGTTTTCACTGTCCCTTGGAACTGCATTCCCTGCCACACAGACATTCGCTTTCCCCAGAAGCTTTGCTTGGTAATGGGGCAACACTGTGTATGTGTCTCTCGCAGAGCCCGGCTGCCAAATTCGAAACGTCCAGCGATTGCGCCCACACGAAAGCTGCCAGCACGGAATGCTGTAGCTGGTTTTCACTGTCCCTTGGAACTGCATTCGCTGCCACACAGACATTCGCTTTCCCCAAAAGCTTTGCTTGGTAATGGGGCAACACTGTGTATGTGTCTCTCGCAGAGCCCGGCTGCCAAATTCGAAACGTCCAGCGATTTCTCCCACACGAAAGCTGCCAGCACGGAATGCTGTAGCTGGTTTTCACTGTCCCTTGGAACTGCATTCGCTGCCACACAGACATTCGCTTTCCCCAAAAGCTTTGCTTGGTAGTGGGGCAACACTGTGTATCTCTCTCTCGCAGAGCCCGGCTGCCAAATTCGAAACGTCCAGCGATTGCGCCCACACGAAAGCTGCCAGCACGGAATGCTGTAGCTGGTTTTCACTGTCCCTTGGAACTGCATTCGCTGCCACACAGACATTCGCTTTCCCCAAAAGCTTTGGTTCGTAAAGGGGCAACACTGTGTATGTGTCTCTCGCAGAGCCCGGCTGCCAAATTCGAAACGTCCAGCGATTGCGCCCACACGAAAGCTGCCAGCACGGAATGCTGTAGCTGGTTTTCACTGTCCCTTGGAACTGCATTCGCTGCCACACAGACATTCGCTTTCCCCAAAAGCTTTGCTTGGTAATGGGGCAACACTGTGTATGTGTCTCTCGCAGAGCCCGGCTGCCAAATTCGAAACGTCCAGCGATTTCGCCCACACGAAAGCTGCCAGCACGGAATGCTGTAGCTGGTTTTCACTGTCCCTTGGAACTGCATTCGCTGCCACACAGACATTCGCTTTCCCCAAAAGCTTTGGTTCGTAAAGGGGCAACACTGCGTATGTGTCTCTCGCAGAGCCCGGCTGCCAAATTCGAAACGTCCAGCGATTTCTCGCACACGAAAGCTGCCAGCACGGAATGCTGTAGCTGGTTTTCACTGTCCCTTGGAACTGCATTCGCTGCCACACAGACATTCGCTTTCCCCAAAAGCTTTGGTTCGTAAAGGGGCAACACTGCGTATGTGTCTCTCGCAGAGCCCGGCTGCCAAACTCGAAACGTCCAGCGATTGCGCCCACACGAAAGCTGCCGGCACGGAATGCTGTAGCTGGTTTTCACTGTCCCTTGGAACTGCATTCGCTGCCACACAGACATTCGCTTTCCCCAAAAGCTTTGGTTCGTAAAGGGGCAACACTGTGTATGTGTCTCTCGCAGAGCCCGGCTAACAAATTCGAAACGTCCAGCGATTTCTCCCACACGAAAGCTGCCAGCACGGAATGCTGTAGCTGGTTTTCACTGTCCCTTGGAACTGCATTCGCTGCCACACAGACATTCGCTTTCCCCAAAAGCTTTGCTTGGTAGTGGGGCAACACTGTGTATGTGTCTCTCGCAGAGCCCGGCTGCCAAATTCGAAACGTCCAGCGATTTCTCCCACACGAAAGCTGCCAGCACGGAATGCTGTAGCTGGTTTTCACTGTCCCTTGGAACTGCATTCGCTGCCACACAGACATTCGCTTTCCCCAAAAGCTTTGCTTGGTAAAGGGGCAACACTGTGTATGTGTCTCTCGCAGAGCCCGGCTGCCAAATTCGAAACGTCCAGCGATTGCGCCCACACGAAAGCTGCCAGCACGGAATGCTGTAGCTGGTTTTCACTGTCCCTTGGAACTGCATTCGCTGCCACACAGACATTCGCTTTCCCCAAAAGCTTTGGTTCGTAAAGGGGCAACACTGCGTATGTGTCTCTCGCAGAGCCCGGCTGCCAAATTCGAAACGTCCAGCGATTGCGCCCACACGAAAGCTGCCAGCACGGAATGCTGTAGCTGGTTTTCACTGTCCCTTGGAACTGCATTCGCTGCCACACAGACATTCGCTTTCCCCAAAAGCTTTGCTAGGTAATGGGGCAACACTGTGTATGTGTCTCTCACAGAGCCCGGCTGCCAAATTCGAAACGTCCAGCGATTGCGCCCACACGAAAGCTGCCAGCACGGAATGCTGTAGCTGGTTTTCACTGTCCCTTGGAACTGCATTCGCTGCCACACAGACATTCGCTTTCCCCAAAAGCTTTGCTTGGTAAAGGGGCAACACTGTGTATGTGTCTCTCACAGAGCCCGGCTGCCAAATTCGAAACGTCCAGCGATTGCGCCCACACGAAAGCTGCCAGCACGGAATGCTGTAGCTGGTTTTCACTGTCCCTTGGAACTGCATTCGCTGCCGCACAGACATTCGCTTTCCCCAGAAGCTTTGCTTGGTAATGGGGCAACACCGTGTATCTCTCTCTCGCAGAGCCCGGCTGCCAAATTCGAAACGTTCAGCGATTGCGCCCACAAGAAAGCTGCCAGCACGGAATGCTGCAGCTGGTTTTCACTGTCCCTTGGAACTGCATTCGCTGCCACACAGACATTCGCTTTCCCCAAAAGTTTAGGTTCGTAAAGGGGCAACACTCTGTATGTGTCTCTCGCAGAGCCCGGCTGCCAAATTCGAAACGTCCAGCGATTTCTCCCACACGAAAGCTGCCAGCACGGAATGCTGTAGCTGGTTTTCACTGTCCCTTGGAACTGCATTCGCTGCCACACAGACATTCGCTTTCCCCAAAAGCTTTGCTTGGTAATGGGGCAACACTGTGTATGTGTCTCTCGCAGAGCCCGGCTGCCAAATTCGAAACGTCCAGCGATTTCTCCCACACGAAAGCTGCCAGCACGGAATGCTGTAGCTGGTTTTCACTGTCCCTTGGAACTGCATTCGCTGCCACACAGACATTCGCTTTCCCCAAAAGCTTTGCTTGGTAATGGGGCAACACCGTGTATCTCTCTCTCGCAGAGCCCGGCTACCAAATTCGAAACGTCCAGCGATTGCGCCCACAAGAAAGCTGCCAGCACGGAATGCTGTAGCTGGTTTTCACTGTCCCTTGGAACTTCATTCGCTGCCACACAGACATTCGCTTTCCCCAAAAGCTTAGGTTCGTAAAGGGGCAACACTGTGTATGTGTCTCTCGCAGAGCCCGGCTGCCAAATTCGAAACGTCCAGCGATTTCTCCCACACGAAATCTGCCAGCACGGAATGCTGTAGCTGGTTTTCACTGTCCCTTGGAACTGCATTCGCTGCGACACAGACATTCGCTTTCCCCAAAAGCTTTGCTTGGTAGTGGGGCAACACTGTGTATGTGTCTCTCGCAGAGCCCGGCTGCCAAATTCGAAACGTCCAGCGATTTCTCCCACACGAAAGCTGCCAGCACGGAATGCTGTAGCTGGTTTTCACTGTCCCTTGGAACTGCATTCGCTGCCACACAGACATTCGCTTTCCCCAAAAGCTTTGCTTGGTAATGGGGCAACACTGTGTATGTGTCTCTCGCAGAGCCCGGCTGCCAAATTCGAAACGTCCAGCGATTGCGCCCACACGAAAGCTGCCAGCACGGAATGCTGTAGCTGGTTTTCACTGTCCCTTGGAACTGCATTCGCTGCCACACAGACATTCGCTTTCCCCAAAAGCTTTGCTTGGTAGTGGGGCAACACTGTGTATGTGTCTCTCGCAGAGCCCGGCTAACAAATTCGAAACGTCCAGCGATTTCTCCCACACGAAAGCTGCCAGCACGGAATGCTGTAGCTGGTTTTCACTGTCCCTTGGAACTGCATTCGCTGCCACACAGACATTCGCTTTCCCCAAAAGCTTTGGTTCGTAAAGGGGCAACACTGCGTATGTGTCTCTCGCAGAGCCCGGCTGCCAAATTCGAAACGTCCAGCGATTGCGCCCACACGAAAGCTGCCAGCACGGAATGCTGTAGCTGGTTTTCACTGTCCCTTGGAACTGCATTCGCTGCCACACAGACATTCGCTTTCCCCAAAAGCTTTGCTTGGTAGTGGGGCAACACTGTGTATCTCTCTCTCGCAGAGCCCGGCTGCCAAATTCGAAACGTCCAGCGATTGCGCCCACACGAAAGCTGCCAGCACGGAATGCTGTAGCTGGTTTTCACTGTCCCTTGGAACTGCATTCGCTGCCACACAGACATTCGCTTTCCCCAAAAGCTTTGGTTCGTAAAGGGGCAACACTGTGTATGTGTCTCTCGCAGAGCCCGGCTGCCAAATTCGAAACGTCCAGCGATTGCGCCCACACGAAAGCTGCCAGCACGGAATGCTGTAGCTGGTTTTCACTGTCCCTTGGAACTGCATTCGCTGCCACACAGACATGCGCTTTCCCCAAAAGCTTTGCTTGGTAATGGGGCAACACTGTGTATGTGTCTCTCGCAGAGCCCGGCTGCCAAATTCGAAACGTCCAGCGATTTCGCCCACACGAAAGCTGCCAGCACGGAATGCTGTAGCTGGTTTTCACTGTCCCTTGGAACTGCATTCGCTGCCACACAGACATTCGCTTTCCCCAAAAGCTTTGGTTCGTAAAGGGGCAACACTGCGTATGTGTCTCTCGCAGAGCCCGGCTGCCAAACTCGAAACGTCCAGCGATTGCGCCCACACGAAATCTGCTGGCACGGAATGCTGTAGCTGGTTTTCACTGTCCCTTGGAACTGCATTCGCTGCCACACAGACATTCGCTTTCCCCAAAAGCTTTGGTTCGTAAAGGGGCAACACTGTGTATGTGTCTCTCGCAGAGCCCGGCTAACAAATTCGAAACGTCCAGCGATTTCTCCCACACGAAAGCTGCCAGCACGGAATGCTGTAGCTGGTTTTCACTGTCCCTTGGAACTGCATTCGCTGCCACACAGACATTCGCTTTCCCCAAAAGCTTTGCTTGGTAGTGGGGCAACACTGTGTATCTCTCTCTCGCAGAGCCCGGCTGCCAAATTCGAAACGTCCAGCGATTTCTCCCACACGAAAGCTGCCAGCACGGAATGCTGTAGCTGGTTTTCACTGTCCCTTGGAACTGCATTCGCTGCCACACAGACATTCGCTTTCCCCAAAAGCTTTGCTTGGTAAAGGGGCAACACTGTGTATGTGTCTCTCGCAGAGCCCGGCTGCCAAATTCGAAACGTCCAGCGATTGCGCCCACACGAAAGCTGCCAGCACGGAATGCTGTAGCTGGTTTTCACTGTCCCTTGGAACTGCATTCGCTGCCACACAGACATTCGCTTTCCCCAAAAGCTTTGCTTGGTAAAGGGGCAACACTGTGTATGTGTCTCTCGCAGAGCCCGGCTGCCAAATTCGAAACGTCCAGCGATTGCGCCCACACGAAAGCTGCCAGCACGGAATGCTGTAGCTGGTTTTCACTGTCCCTTGGAACTGCATTCGCTGCCGCACAGACATTCGCTTTCCCCAGAAGCTTTGCTTGGTAATGGGGCAACACCGTGTATCTCTCTCTCGCAGAGCCCGGCTGCCAAATTCGAAACGTCCAGCGATTGCGCCCACAAGAAAGCTGCCAGCACGGAATGCTGCAGCTGGTTTTCACTGTCCCTTGGAACTGCATTCGCTGCCACACAGACATTCGCTTTCCCCAAAAGTTTAGGTTCGTAAAGGGGCAACACTCTGTATGTGTCTCTCGCAGAGCCCGGCTGCCAAATTCGAAACGTCCAGCGATTTCTCCCACACGAAAGCTGCCTGCACGGAATGCTGTAGCTGGTTTTCACTGTCCCTTGGAACTGCATTCGCTGCCACACAGACATTCGCTTTCCCCAAAAGCTTTGCTTGGTAATGGGGCAACACTGTGTATGTGTCTCTCGCAGAGCCCGGCTGCCAAATTCGAAACGTCCAGCGATTTCTCCCACACGAAAGCTGCCAGCACGGAATGCTGTAGCTGGTTTTCACTGTCCCTTGGAACTTCATTCGCTGCCACACAGACATTCGCTTTCCCCAAAAGCTTAGGTTCGTAAAGGGGCAACACTGTGTATGTGTCTCTCGCAGAGCCCGGCTGCCAAATTCGAAACGTCCAGCGATTTCTCCCACACGAAAGCTGCCAGCACGGAATGCTGTAGCTGGTTTTCACTGTCCCTTGGAACTGCATTCGCTGCCACACAGACATTCGCTTTCCCCAAAAGCTTTGCTTGGTAGTGGGGCAACACTGTGTATCTCTCTCTCGCAGAGCCCGGCTGCCAAATTCGAAACGTCCAGCGATTGCGCCCACACGAAAGCTGCCAGCACGGAATGCTGTAGCTGGTTTTCACTGTCCCTTGGAACTGCATTCGCTGCCACACAGACATTCGCTTTCCCCAAAAGCTTTGGTTCGTAAAGGGGCAACACTGTGTATGTGTCTCTCGCAGAGCCCGGCTGCCAAATTCGAAACGTCCAGCGATTGCGCCCACACGAAAGCTGCCAGCACGGAATGCTGTAGCTGGTTTTCACTGTCCCTTGGAACTGCATTCGCTGCCACACAGACATGCGCTTTCCCCAAAAGCTTTGCTTGGTAATGGGGCAACACTGTGTATGTGTCTCTCGCAGAGCCCGGCTGCCAAATTCGAAACGTCCAGCGATTTCGCCCACACGAAAGCTGCCAGCACGGAATGCTGTAGCTGGTTTTCACTGTCCCTTGGAACTGCATTCGCTGCCACACAGACATTCGCTTTCCCCAAAAGCTTTGGTTCGTAAAGGGGCAACACTGCGTATGTGTCTCTCGCAGAGCCCGGCTGCCAAACTCGAAACGTCCAGCGATTGCGCCCACACGAAATCTGCTGGCACGGAATGCTGTAGCTGGTTTTCACTGTCCCTTGGAACTGCATTCGCTGCCACACAGACATTCGCTTTCCCCAAAAGCTTTGGTTCGTAAAGGGGCAACACTGTGTATGTGTCTCTCGCAGAGCCCGGCTAACAAATTCGAAACGTCCAGCGATTTCTCCCACACGAAAGCTGCCAGCACGGAATGCTGTAGCTGGTTTTCACTGTCCCTTGGAACTGCATTCGCTGCCACACAGACATTCGCTTTCCCCAAAAGCTTTGCTTGGTAGTGGGGCAACACTGTGTATCTCTCTCTCGCAGAGCCCGGCTGACAAATTCGAAACGTCCAGCGATTTCTCCCACACGAAAGCTGCCAGCACGGAATGCTGTAGCTGGTTTTCACTGTCCCTTGGAACTGCATTCGCTGCCACACAGACATTCGCTTTCCCCAAAAGCTTTGCTTGGTAAAGGGGCAACACTGTGTATGTGTCTCTCGCAGAGCCCGGCTAACAAATTCGAAACGTCCAGCGATTTCTCCCACACGAAAGCTGCCAGCACGGAATGCTGTAGCTGGTTTTCACTGTCCCTTGGAACTGCATTCGCTGCCACACAGACATTCGCTTTCCCCAAAAGCTTTGGTTCGTAAAGGGGCAACACTGTGTATGTGTCTCTCGCAGAGCCCGGCTGCCAAATTCGAAACGTCCAGCGATTGCGCCCACACGAAAGCTGCCAGCACGGAATGCTGCAGCTGGTTTTCACTGTCCCTTGGAACTGCATTCGCTGCCACACAGACATTCGCTTTCCCCAAAAGCTTTGCTTGGTAATGGGGCAACACTGTGTATGTGTCTCTCACAGAGCCCGGCTGCCAAATTCGAAACGTCCAGCGATTGCGCCCACACGAAAGCTGCCAGCACGGAATGCTGTAGCTGGTTTTCACTGTCCCTTGGAACTGCATTCGCTGCCACACAGACATTCGCTTTCCCCAAAAGCTTTGCTTGGTAAAGGGGCAACACTGTGTATGTGTCTCTCGCAGAGCCCGGCTGCCAAATTCGAAACGTCCAGCGATTGCGCCCACACGAAAGCTGCCAGCACGGAATGCTGTAGCTGGTTTTCACTGTCCCTTGGAACTGCATTCGCTGCCGCACAGACATTCGCTTTCCCCAGAAGCTTTGCTTGGTAATGGGGCAACACCGTGTATCTCTCTCTCGCAGAGCCCGGCTGCCAAATTCGAAACGTCCAGCGATTGCGCCCACAAGAAAGCTGCCAGCACGGAATGCTGCAGCTGGTTTTCACTGTCCCTTGGAACTGCATTCGCTGCCACACAGACATTCGCTTTCCCCAAAAGTTTAGGTTCGTAAAGGGGCAACACTCTGTATGTGTCTCTCGCAGAGCCCGGCTGCCAAATTCGAAACGTCCAGCGATTTCTCCCACACGAAAGCTGCCTGCACGGAATGCTGTAGCTGGTTTTCACTGTCCCTTGGAACTGCATTCGCTGCCACACAGACATTCGCTTTCCCCAAAAGCTTTGCTTGGTAATGGGGCAACACTGTGTATGTGTCTCTCGCAGAGCCCGGCTGCCAAATTCGAAACGTCCAGCGATTTCTCCCACACGAAAGCTGCCAGCACGGAATGCTGTAGCTGGTTTTCACTGTCCCTTGGAACTGCATTCGCTGCCGCACAGACATTCGCTTTCCCCAAAAGCTTTGCTTGGTAATGGGGCAACACCGTGTATCTCTCTCTCGCAGAGCCCGGCTACCAAATTCGAAACGTCCAGCGATTGCGCCCACAAGAAAACTGCCAGCACGGAATGCTGTAGCTGGTTTTCACTGTCCCTTGGAACTTCATTCGCTGCCACACAGACATTCGCTTTCCCCAAAAGCTTAGGTTCGTAAAGGGGCAACACTGTGTATGTGTCTCTCGCAGAGCCCGGCTGCCAAATTCGAAACGTCCAGCGATTTCTCCCACACGAAATCTGCCAGCACGGAATGCTGTAGCTGGTTTTCACTGTCCCTTGGAACTGCATTCGCTGCGACACAGACATTCGCTTTCCCCAAAAGCTTTGCTTGGTAGTGGGGCAACACTGTGTATGTGTCTCTCGCAGAGCCCGGCTGCCAAATTCGAAACGTCCAGCGATTGCGCCCACAAGAAAGCTGCCAGCACGGAATGCTGCAGCTGGTTTTCACTGTCCCTTGGAACTGCATTCGCTGCCACACAGACATTCGCTTTCCCCAAAAGTTTAGGTTCGTAAAGGGGCAACACTCTGTATGTGTCTCTCGCAGAGCCCGGCTGCCAAATTCGAAACGTCCAGCGATTTCTCCCACACGAAAGCTGCCTGCACGGAATGCTGTAGCTGGTTTTCACTGTCCCTTGGAACTGCATTCGCTGCCACACAGACATTCGCTTTCCCCAAAAGCTTTGCTTGGTAATGGGGCAACACTGTGTATGTGTCTCTCGCAGAGCCCGGCTGCCAAATTCGAAACGTCCAGCGATTTCTCCCACACGAAAGCTGCCAGCACGGAATGCTGTAGCTGGTTTTCACTGTCCCTTGGAACTTCATTCGCTGCCACACAGACATTCGCTTTCCCCAAAAGCTTAGGTTCGTAAAGGGGCAACACTGTGTATGTGTCTCTCGCAGAGCCCGGCTGCCAAATTCGAAACGTCCAGCGATTTCTCCCACACGAAAGCTGCCAGCACGGAATGCTGTAGCTGGTTTTCACTGTCCCTTGGAACTGCATTCGCTGCCACACAGACATTCGCTTTCCCCAAAAGCTTTGCTTGGTAGTGGGGCAACACTGTGTATCTCTCTCTCGCAGAGCCCGGCTGCCAAATTCGAAACGTCCAGCGATTGCGCCCACACGAAAGCTGCCAGCACGGAATGCTGTAGCTGGTTTTCACTGTCCCTTGGAACTGCATTCGCTGCCACACAGACATTCGCTTTCCCCAAAAGCTTTGGTTCGTAAAGGGGCAACACTGTGTATGTGTCTCTCGCAGAGCCCGGCTGCCAAATTCAAAACGTCCAGCGATTGCGCCCACACGAAAGCTGCCAGCACGGAATGCTGTAGCTGGTTTTCACTGTCCCTTGGAACTGCATTCGCTGCCACACAGACATTCGCTTTCCCCAAAAGCTTTGCTTGGTAGTGGGGCAACACTGTGTATGTGTCTCTCGCAGAGCCCGGCTGCCAAATTCGAAACGTCCAGCGATTGCGCCCACACGAAAGCTGCCAGCACGGAATGCTGTAGCTGGTTTTCACTGTCCCTTGGAACTGCATTCGCTGCCACACAGACATTCGCTTTCCCCAGAAGCTTTGCTTGGTAATGGGGCAACACTGTGTATGTGTCTCTCGCAGAGCCCGGCTGCCAAATTCGAAACGTCCAGCGATTTCTCGCACACGAAAGCTGCCAGCACGGAATGCTGTAGCTGGTTTTCACTGTCCCTTGGAACTGCATTCGCTGCCACACAGACATTCGCTTTCCCCAAAAGCTTTGGTTCGTAAAGGGGCAACACTGTGTATGTGTCTCTCGCAGAGCCCGGCTGCCAAATTCGAAACGTCCAGCGATTTCTCCCACACGAAATCTGCCAGCACGGAATGCTGTAGCTGGTTTTCACTGTCCCTTGGAACTGCATTCGCTGCGACACAGACATTCGCTTTCCCCAAAAGCTTTGCTTGGTAGTGGGGCAACACTGTGTATGTGTCTCTCGCAGAGCCCGGCTGCCAAATTCGAAACGTCCAGCGATTGCGCCCACACGAAAGCTGCCAGCACGGAATGCTGTAGCTGGTTTTCACTGTCCCTTGGAACTGCGTTCGCTGCCACACAGACATTCGCTTTCCCCAAAAGCTTTGGTTCGTAAAGCGGCAACACTGTGTATGTGTCTCTCGCAGAGCCCGGCTGCCAAATTCGAAACGTCCAGCGATTGCGCCCACACGAAAGCTGCCAGCACGGAATGCTGTAGCTGGTTTTCACTGTCCCTTGGAACTGCATTCGCTGCCACACAGATATTCGCTTTCCCCAAAAGCTTTGCTTGGTAAAGGGGCAACACTGCGTATGTGTCTCTCGCAGAGCCCGGCTAACAAATTCGAAACGTCCAGCGATTTCTCCCACACGAAAGCTGCCAGCACGGAATGCTGTAGCTGGTTTTCACTGTCCCTTGGAACTGCATTCGCTGCCACACAGACATTCGCTTTCCCCAAAAGCTTTGCTTGGTAGTGGGGCAACACTGTGTATCTCTCTCTCGCAGAGCCCGGCTGCCAAATTCGAAACGTCCAGCGATTTCTCCCACACGAAAGCTGCCAGCACGGAATGCTGTAGCTGGTTTTCACTGTCCCTTGGAACTGCATTCGCTGCCACACAGACATTCGCTTTCCCCAAAAGCTTTGCTGGGTAGTGGGGCAACACTGTGTATCTCTCTCTCGCAGAGCCCGGCTGCCAAATTCGAAACGTCCAGCGATTGCGCCCACACGAAAGCTGCCAGCACGGAATGCTCTAGCTGGTTTTCACTGTCCCTTGGAACTGCATTCGCTGCCACACAGACATTCGCTTTCCCCAAAAGCTTTGCTTGGTAAAGGGGCAACACTGTGTATGTGTCTCTCGCAGAGCCCGGCTGCCAAATTCGAAACGTCCAGCGATTTCTCGCACACGAAAGCTGCCAGCACGGAATGCTGTAGCTGGTTTTCACTGTCCCTTGGAACTGCATTCGCTGCCACACAGACATTCGCTTTCCCCAAAAGCTTTGGTTCGTAAAGGGGCAACACTGTGTATGTGTCTCTCGCAGAGCCCGGCTGCCAAATTCGAAACGTCCAGCGATTGCGCCCACACGAAAGCTGCCAGCACGGAATGCTGTAGCTGGTTTTCACTGTCCCTTGGAACTGCATTCGCTGCCACACAGACATTCGCTTTCCCCAGAAGCTTTGCTTGGTAATGGGGCAACACTGTGTATCTCTCTCTCGCAGAGCCCGGCTGCCAAATTCGAAACGTCCAGCGATTTCTCGCACACGAAAGCTGCCAGCACGGAATGCTGTAGCTGGTTTTCACTGTCCCTTGGAACTGCATTCGCTGCCACACAGACATTCGCTTTCCCCAAAAGCTTTGGTTCGTAAAGGGGCAACACTGTGTATGTGTCTCTCGCAGAGCCCGGCTGCCAAATTCGAAACGTCCAGCGATTTCTCCCACACGAAATCTGCCAGCACGGAATGCTGTAGCTGGTTTTCACTGTCCCTTGGAACTGCATTCGCTGCCACACAGACATTCGCTTTCCCCAAAAGCTTTGCTTGGTAATGGGGCAACACTGTGTATGTGTCTCTCACAGAGCCCGGCTGCCAAATTCGAAACGTCCAGCGATTGCGCCCACACGAAAGCTGCCAGCACGGAATGCTGTAGCTGGTTTTCACTGTCCCTTGGAACTGCATTCGCTGCCACACAGACATTCGCTTTCCCCAAAAGCTTTGCTCGGTAGTGGGACAACACTGTGTATCTCTCTGTCGCAGAGCCCGGCTGCCAAATTCGAAACGTCCAGCGATTGCGCCCACACGAAAGCTGCCAGCACGGAATGCTGTAGCTGGTTTTCACTGTCCCTTGGAACTGCATTCGCTGCCACACAGACATTCGCTTTCCCCAAAAGCTTTGCTTGGTAAAGGGGCAACACTGTGTATGTGTCTCTCGCAGAGCCAGGCTAACAAATTCGAAACGTCCAGCGATTTCTCCCACACGAAAGCTGCCAGCACGGAATGCTGTAGCTGGTTTTCACTGTCCCTTGGAACTGCATTCGCTGCCACACAGACATTCGCTTTCCCCAAAAGCTTTGGTTCGTAAAGGGGCAACACTGTGTATGTGTCTCTCGCAGAGCCCGGCTGCCAAATTCGAAACGTCCAGCGATTTCTCCCACACGAAATCTGCCAGCACGGAATGCTGTAGCTGGTTTTCACTGTCCCTTGGAACTGCATTCGCTGCCACACAGACATGCGCTTTCCCCAAAAGCTTTGCTTGGTAAAGGGGCAACACTGTGTATGTGTCTCTCGCAGAGCCCGGCTAACAAATTCGAAACGTCCAGCGATTGCGCCCACACGAAAGCTGCCAGCACGGAATGCTGTAGCTGGTTTTCACTGTCCCTTGGAACTGCATTCGCTGCCACACAGACATTCGCTTTCCCCAAAAGCTTTGGTTCGTAAAGGGGCAACACTGCGTATGTGTCTCTCGCAGAGCCCGGCTGCCAAATTCGAAACGTCCAGCGATTGCGCCCACACGAAAGCTGCCAGCACGGAATGCTGTAGCTGGTTTTCACTGTCCCTTGGAACTGCATTCGCTGCCACACAGACATTCGCTTTCCCCAAAAGCTTTGGTTCGTAAAGGGGCAACACTGTGTATGTGTCTCTCGCAGAGCCCGGCTGCCAAATTCGAAACGTCCAGCGATTGCGCCCACACGAAAGCTGCCAGCACGGAATGCTGTAGCTGGTTTTCACTGTCCCTTGGAACTGCGTTCGCTGCCACACAGACATTCGCTTTCCCCAAAAGCTTTGGTTCGTAAAGCGGCAACACTGTGTATGTGTCTCTCGCAGAGCCCGGCTAACAAATTCGAAACGTCCAGCGATTGCGCCCACACGAAAGCTGCCAGCACGGAATGCTGTAGCTGGTTTTCACTGTCCCTTGGAACTGCATTCGCTGCCACACAGATATTCGCTTTCCCCAAAAGCTTTGCTTGGTAAAGGGGCAACACTGTGTATGTGTCTCTCGCAGAGCCCGGCTAACAAATTCGAAACGTCCAGCGATTTCTCCAACACGAAAGCTGCCAGCACGGAATGCTGTAGCTGGTTTTCACTGTCCCTTGGAACTGCATTCGCTGCCACACAGACATTCGCTTTCCCCAAAAGCTTTGCTTGGTAGTGGGGCAACACTGTGTATCTCTCTCTCGCAGAGCCCGGCTGCCAAATTCGAAACGTCCAGCGATTTCTCCCACACGAAAGCTGCCAGCACGGAATGCTGTAGCTGGTTTTCACTGTCCCTTGGAACTGCATTCGCTGCCACACAGACATTCGCTTTCCCCAAAAGCTTTGCTTGGTAGTGGGGCAACACTGTGTATCTCTCTCTCGCAGAGCCCGGCTGCCAAATTCGAAACGTCCAGCGATTTCTCCCACACGAAAGCTGCCAGCACGGAATGCTGTAGCTGGTTTTCACTGTCCCTTGGAACTGCATTCGCTGCCACACAGACATTCGCTTTCCCCAAAAGCTTTGCTTGGTAAAGGGGCAACACTGTGTATGTGTCTCTCGCAGAGCCCAGCTAACAAATTCGAAACGTCCAGCGATTTCTCCCACACGAAAGCTGCCAGCACGGAATGCTGTAGCTGGTTTTCACTGTCCCTTGGAACTGCATTCGCTGCCACACAGACATTCGCTTTCCCCAAAAGCTTTGCTTGGTAATGGGGCAACACTGCGTATGTGTCTCTCGCAGAGCCCGGCTGCCAAATTCGAAACGTCCAGCGATTGCGCCCACACGAAATCTGCCAGCACGGAATGCTGTAGCTGGTTTTCACTGTCCCTTGGAACTGCATTCGCTGCCACACAGACATTCGCTTTCCCCAAAAGCTTTGCTTGGTAATGGGGCAACACTGTGTATGTGTCTCTCGCAGAGCCCGGCTGCCAAATTCGAAACGTCCAGCGATTGCGCCCACACGAAAGCTGCCAGCACGGAATGCTGTAGCTGGTTTTCACTGTCCCTTGGAACTGCATTCGCTGCCACACAGACATTCGCTTTCCCCAAAAGCTTTGCTTGGTAGTGGGGCAACACTGTGTATCTCTCTCTCGCAGAGCCCGGCTGCCAAATTCGAAACGTCCAGCGATTTCTCCCACACGAAAGCTGCCAGCACGGAATGCTGTAGCTGGTTTTCACTGTCCCTTGGAACTGCATTCGCTGCCACACAGACATTCGCTTTCCCCAAAAGCTTTGCTTGGTAGTGGGGCAACACTGTGTATCTCTCTCTCGCAGAGCCCGGCTGCCAAATTCGAAACGTCCAGCGATTTCTCCCACACGAAAGCTGCCAGCACGGAATGCTGTAGCTGGTTTTCACTGTCCCTTGGAACTGCATTCGCTGCCACACAGACATTCGCTTTCCCCAAAAGCTTTGCTTGGTAGTGGGGCAACACTGTGTATCTCTCTCTCGCAGAGCCCGGCTGCCAAATTCGAAACGTCCAGCGATTTCTCCCACACGAAATCTGCCAGCACGGAATGCTGTAGCTGGTTTTCACTGTCCCTTGGAACTGCATTCGCTGCCACACAGACATTCGCTTTCCCCAAAAGCTTTGCTTGGTAAAGGGGCAACACTGTGTATGTGTCTCTCGCAGAGCCCGGCTAACAAATTCGAAACGTCCAGCGATTTCTCCCACACGAAAGCTGCCAGCACGGAATGCTGTAGCTGGTTTTCACTGTCCCTTGGAACTGCATTCGCTGCCACACAGACATTCGCTTTCCCCAAAAGCTTTGCTTGGTAGTGGGGCAACACTGTGTATCTCTCTCTCGCAGAGCCCGGCTGCCAAATTCGAAACGTCCAGCGATTTCTCCCACACGAAATCTGCCAGCACGGAATGCTGTAGCTGGTTTTCACTGTCCCTTGGAACTGCATTCGCTGCCACACAGACATTCGCTTTCCCCAAAAGCTTTGCTTGGTAATGGGGCAACACTGTGTATGTGTCTCTCGCAGAGCCCGGCTGCCAAATTCGAAACGTCCAGCGATTGCGCCCACACGAAAGCTGCCAGCACGGAATGCTGTAGCTGGTTTTCACTGTCCCTTGGAACTGCATTCGCTGCCACACAGACATTCGCTTTCCCCAAAAGCTTTGCTTGGTAGTGGGGCAACACTGTGTATCTCTCTCTCGCAGAGCCCGGCTGCCAAATTTGAAACGTCCAGCGATTGCGCCCACACGAAAGCTGCCAGCACGGAATGCTGTAGCTGGTTTTCACTGTCCCTTGGAACTGCATTCGCTGCCACACAGACATTCGCTTTCCCCAAAAGCTTTGCTTGGTAATGGGGCAACACTGTGTATGTGTCTCTCGCAGAGCCCGGCTGCCAAATTCGAAACGTCCAGCGATTTCTCCCACACGAAAGCTGCCAGCACGGAATGCTGTAGCTGGTTTTCACTGTCCCTTGGAACTGCATTCGCTGCCACACAGACATTCGCTTTCCCCAAAAGCTTTGTTCGTAAAGGGGCAACACTGTGTATGTGTCTCTCGCAGAGCCCGGCTGCCAAATTCGAAACGTCCAGCGATTGCGCCCACACGAAAGCTGCCAGCACGGAATGCTGTAGCTGGTTTTCACTGTCCCTTGGAACTGCATTCGCTGCCGCACAGACATTCGCTTTCCCCAAAAGCTTTGCTTGGTAATGGGGCAACACCGTGTATCTCTCTCTCGCAGAGCCCGGCTGCCAAATTCGAAACGTCCAGCGATTGCGCCCACAAGAAAGCTGCCAGCACGGAATGCTGTAGCTGGTTTTCACTGTCCCTTGGAACTTCATTCGCTGCCACACAGACATTCGCTTTCCCCAAAAGCTTAGGTTCGTAAAGGGGCAACACTGTGTATGTGTCTCTCGCAGAGCCCGGCTGCCAAATTCGAAACGTCCAGCGATTTCTCCCACACGAAATCTGCCAGCACGGAATGCTGTAGCTGGTTTTCACTGTCCCTTGGAACTGCATTCGCTGCGACACAGACATTCGCTTTCCCCAAAAGCTTTGCTTGGTAGTGGGGCAACACTGTGTATGTGTCTCTCGCAGAGCCCGGCTGCCAAATTCGAAACGTCCAGCGATTGCGCCCACACGAAAGCTGCCAGCACGGAATGCTGTAGCTGGTTTTCACTGTCCCTTGGAACTGCGTTCGCTGCCACACAGACATTCGCTTTCCCCAAAAGCTTTGGTTCGTAAAGCGGCAACACTGTGTATGTGTCTCTCGCAGAGCCCGGCTAACAAATTCGAAACGTCCAGCGATTGCGCCCACACGAAAGCTGCCAGCACGGAATGCTGTAGCTGGTTTTCACTGTCCCTTGGAACTGCATTCGCTGCCACACAGACATTCGCTTTCCCCAAAAGCTTTGCTTGGTAAAGGGGCAACACTGTGTATGTGTCTCTCGCAGAGCCCGGCTAACAAATTCGAAACGTCCAGCGATTTCTCCAACACGAAAGCTGCCAGCACGGAATGCTGTAGCTGGTTTTCACTGTCCCTTGGAACTGCATTCGCTGCCACACAGACATTCGCTTTCCCCAAAAGCTTTGCTTGGTAGTGGGGCAACACTGTGTATCTCTCTCTCGCAGAGCCCGGCTGCCAAATTCGAAACGTCCAGCGATTTCTCCCACACGAAAGCTGCCAGCACGGAATGCTGTAGCTGGTTTTCACTGTCCCTTGGAACTGCATTCGCTGCCACACAGACATTCGCTTTCCCCAAAAGCTTTGCTTGGTAATGGGGCAACACTGTGTATGTGTCTCTCGCAGAGCCCGGCTAACAAATTCGAAACGTCCAGCGATTTCTCCCACACGAAAGCTGCCAGCACGGAATGCTGTAGCTGGTTTTCACTGTCCCTTGGAACTGCATTCGCTGCCACACAGACATTCGCTTTCCCCAAAAGCTTTGCTTGGTAATGGGGCAACACTGCGTATGTGTCTCTCGCAGAGCCCGGCTGCCAAATTCGAAACGTCCAGCGATTGCGCCCACACGAAAGCTGCCAGCACGGAATGCTGTAGCTGGTTTTCACTGTCCCTTGGAACTGCATTCGCTGCCACACAGACATTCGCTTTCCCCAAAAGCTTTGGTTCGTAAAGGGGCAACACTGTGTATGTGTCTCTCGCAGAGCCCGGCTGCCAAATTCGAAACGTCCAGCGATTTCTCCCACACGAAAGCTGCCAGCACGGAATGCTGTAGCTGGTTTTCACTGTCCCTTGGAACTGCATTCGCTGACACACAGACATTCGCTTTCCCCAAAAGCTTTGCTTGGTAATGGGGCAACACTGTGTATGTGTCTCTCGCAGAGCCCGGCTGCCAAATTCGAAACGTCCAGCGATTTCTCGCACACGAAAGCTGCCAGCACGGAATGCTGTAGCTGGTTTTCACTGTCCCTTGGAACTGCATTCGCTGCCACACAGACATTCGCTTTCCCCAGAAGCTTTGCTTGGTAATGGGGCAACACTGTGTATGTGTCTCTCGCAGAGCCCGGCTGCCAAATTCGAAACGTCCAGCGATTTCTCCCACACGAAAGCTGCCAGCACGGAATGCTGTAGCTGGTTTTCACTGTCCCTTGGAACTGCATTCGCTGCCACACAGACATTCGCTTTCCCCAAAAGCTTTGGTTCGTAAAGGGGCAACACTGTGTATGTGTCTCTCGCAGAGCCCGGCTGCCAAATTCGAAACGTCCAGCGATTTCTCCCACACGAAATCTGCCAGCACGGAATGCTGTAGCTGGTTTTCACTGTCCCTTGGAACTGCATTCGCTGCCACACAGACATTCGCTTTCCCCAAAAGCTTTGCTTGGTAATGGGGCAACACTGTGTATCTCTCTCTCGCAGAGCCCGGCTGCCAAATTCGAAACGTCCAGCGATTGCGCCCACACGAAAGCTGCCAGCACGGAATGCTGTAGCTGGTTTTCACTGTCCCTTGGAACTGCATTCGCTGCCACACAGACATTCGCTTTCCCCAAAAGCTTTGCTTGGTAAAGGGGCAACACTGTGTATGTGTCTCTCGCAGAGCCCGGCTAACAAATTCGAAACGTCCAGCGATTGCGCCCACACGAAAGCTGCCAGCACGGAATGCTGTAGCTGGTTTTCACTGTCCCTTGGAACTGCATTCGCTGCCACACAGACATTCGCTTTCCCCAAAAGCTTTGCTTGGTAATGGGGCAACACTGTGTATGTGTCTCTCGCAGAGCCCGGCTGCCAAATTCGAAACGTCCAGCGATTTCGCCCACACGAAAGCTGCCAGCACGGAATGCTGTAGCTGGTTTTCACTGTCCCTTGGAACTGCATTCGCTGCCACACAGACATTCGCTTTCCCCAGAAGCTTTGCTTGGTAATGGGGCAACACTGTGTATGTGTCTCTCGCAGAGCCCGGCTGCCAAATTCGAAACGTCCAGCGATTTCTCGCACACGAAAGCTGCCAGCACGGAATGCTGTAGCTGGTTTTCACTGTCCCTTGGAACTGCATTCGCTGCCACACAGACATTCGCTTTCCCCAAAAGCTTTGGTTCGTAAAGGGGCAACACTGTGTATGTGTCTCTCGCAGAGCCCGGCTGCCAAATTCGAAACGTCCAGCGATTTCTCCCACACGAAATCTGCCAGCACGGAATGCTGTAGCTGGTTTTCACTGTCCCTTGGAACTGCATTCGCTGCCACACAGACATTCGCTTTCCCCAAAAGCTTTGCTTGGTAATGGGGCAACACTGTGTATGTGTCTCTCACAGAGCCCGGCTGCCAAATTCGAAACGTCCAGCGATTGCGCCCACACGAAAGCTGCCAGCACGGAATGCTGTAGCTGGTTTTCACTGTCCCTTGGAACTGCATTCGCTGCCACACAGACATTCGCTTTCCCCAAAAGCTTTGGTTCGTAAAGGGGCAACACTGTGTATGTGTCTCTCGCAGAGCCCGGCTAACAAATTCGAAACGTCCAGCGATTGCGCCCACACGAAAGCTGCCAGCACGGAATGCTGTAGCTGGTTTTCACTGTCCCTTGGAACTGCATTCGCTGCCACACAGACATTCGCCTTCCCCAAAAGCTTTGGTTCGTAAAGGGGCAACACTGTGTATGTGTCTCTCGCAGAGCCCGGCTGCCAAATTCGAAACGTCCAGCGATTTCTCCCACACGAAAGCTGCCAGCACGGAATGCTGTAGCTGGTTTTCACTGTCCCTTGGAACTGCATTCGCTGCCGCACAGACATTCGCTTTCCCCAAAAGCTTTGCTTGGTAATGGGGCAACACCGTGTATCTCTCTCTCGCAGAGCCCGGCTGCCAAATTCGAAACGTCCAGCGATTGCGCCCACAAGAAAGCTGCCAGCACGGAATGCTGTAGCTGGTTTTCACTGTCCCTTGGAACTTCATTCGCTGCCACACAGACATTCGCTTTCCCCAAAAGCTTTGCTTGGTAATGGGGCAACACTGTGTATGTGTCTCTCGCAGAGCCCGGCTGCCAAATTCGAAACGTCCAGCGATTGCGCCCACACGAAAGCTGCCAGCACGGAATGCTGTAGCTGGTTTTCACTGTCCCTTGGAACTGCATTCGCTGCCACACAGACATTCGCTTTCCCCAGAAGCTTTGCTTGGTAATGGGGCAACACTGTGTATGTGTCTCTCGCAGAGCCCGGCTGCCAAATTCGAAACGTCCAGCGATTTCTCGCACACGAAAGCTGCCAGCACGGAATGCTGTAGCTGGTTTTCACTGTCCCTTGGAACTGCATTCGCTGCCACACAGACATTCGCTTTCCCCAAAAGCTTTGGTTCGTAAAGGGGCAACACTGTGTATGTGTCTCTCGCAGAGCCCGGCTGCCAAATTCGAAACGTCCAGCGATTTCTCCCACACGAAATCTGCCAGCACGGAATGCTGTAGCTGGTTTTCACTGTCCCTTGGAACTGCATTCGCTGCGACACAGACATTCGCTTTCCCCAAAAGCTTTGCTTGGTAGTGGGGCAACACTGTGTATGTGTCTCTCGCAGAGCCCGGCTGCCAAATTCGAAACGTCCAGCGATTGCGCCCACACGAAAGCTGCCAGCACGGAATGCTGTAGCTGGTTTTCACTGTCCCTTGGAACTGCGTTCGCTGCCACACAGACATTCGCTTTCCCCAAAAGCTTTGGTTCGTAAAGCGGCAACACTGTGTATGTGTCTCTCGCAGAGCCCGGCTAACAAATTCGAAACGTCCAGCGATTGCGCCCACACGAAAGCTGCCAGCACGGAATGCTGTAGCTGGTTTTCACTGTCCCTTGGAACTGCATTCGCTGCCACACAGACATTCGCTTTCCCCAAAAGCTTTGCTTGGTAAAGGGGCAACACTGTGTATGTGTCTCTCGCAGAGCCCGGCTAACAAATTCGAAACGTCCAGCGATTTCTCCCACACGAAAGCTGCCAGCACGGAATGCTGTAGCTGGTTTTCACTGTCCCTTGGAACTGCATTCGCTGCCACACAGACATTCGCTTTCCCCAAAAGCTTTGCTTGGTAGTGGGGCAACACTGTGTATCTCTCTCTCGCAGAGCCCGGCTGCCAAATTCGAAACGTCCAGCGATTTCTCCCACACGAAAGCTGCCAGCACGGAATGCTGTAGCTGGTTTTCACTGTCCCTTGGAACTGCATTCGCTGCCACACAGACATTCGCTTTCCCCAAAAGCTTTGCTGGGTAGTGGGGCAACACTGTGTATCTCTCTCTCGCAGAGCCCGGCTGCCAAATTCGAAACGTCCAGCGATTGCGCCCACACGAAAGCTGCCAGCACGGAATGCTGTAGCTGGTTTTCACTGTCCCTTGGAACTGCATTCGCTGCCACACAGACATTCGCTTTCCCCAAAAGCTTTGCTTGGTAAAGGGGCAACACTGTGTATGTGTCTCTCGCAGAGCCCGGCTGCCAAATTCGAAACGTCCAGCGATTTCTCGCACACGAAAGCTGCCAGCACGGAATGCTGTAGCTGGTTTTCACTGTCCCTTGGAACTGCATTCGCTGCCACACAGACATTCGCTTTCCCCAAAAGCTTTGGTTCGTAAAGGGGCAACACTGTGTATGTGTCTCTCGCAGAGCCCGGCTGCCAAATTCGAAACGTCCAGCGATTGCGCCCACACGAAAGCTGCCAGCACGGAATGCTGTAGCTGGTTTTCACTGTCCCTTGGAACTGCATTCGCTGCCACACAGACATTCGCTTTCCCCAAAAGCTTTGCTTGGTAGTGGGGCAACACTGTGTATCTCTCTCTCGCAGAGCCCGGCTGCCAAATTCGAAACGTCCAGCGATTGCGCCCACACGAAAGCTGCCAGCACGGAATGCTGTAGCTGGTTTTCACTGTCCCTTGGAACTGCATTCGCTGCCACACAGACATTCGCTTTCCCCAAAAGCTTTGCTTGGTAAAGGGGCAACACTGTGTATGTGTCTCTCGCAGAGCCCGGCTAACAAATTCGAAACGTCCAGCGATTGCGCCCACACGAAAGCTGCCAGCACGGAATGCTGTAGCTGGTTTTCACTGTCCCTTGGAACTGCATTCGCTGCCACACAGACATTCGCTTTCCCCAAAAGCTTTGCTTGGTAATGGGGCAACACTGTGTATGTGTCTCTCGCAGAGCCCGGCTGCCAAATTCGAAACGTCCAGCGATTTCGCCCACACGAAAGCTGCCAGCACGGAATGCTGTAGCTGGTTTTCACTGTCCCTTGGAACTGCATTCGCTGCCACACAGACATTCGCTTTCCCCAAAAGCTTTGGTTCGTAAAGGGGCAACACTGTGTATGTGTCTCTCGCAGAGCCCGGCTAACAAATTCGAAACGTCCAGCGATTGCGCCCACACGAAAGCTGCCAGCACGGAATGCTGTAGCTGGTTTTCACTGTCCCTTGGAACTGCATTCGCTGCCACACAGACATTCGCTTTCCCCAAAAGCTTTGCTTGGTAATGGGGCAACACTGTGTATCTCTCTCTCGCAGAGCCCGGCTGCCAAATTCGAAACGTCCAGCGATTGCGCCCACACGAAAGCTGCCAGCACGGAATGCTGTAGCTGGTTTTCACTGTCCCTTGGAACTGCATTCGCTGCCACACAGACATTCGCTTTCCCCAAAAGCTTTGCTTGGTAAAGGGGCAACACTGTGTATGTGTCTCTCGCAGAGCCCGGCTAACAAATTCGAAACGTCCAGCGATTGCGCCCACACGAAAGCTGCCAGCACGGAATGCTGTAGCTGGTTTTCACTGTCCCTTGGAACTGCATTCGCTGCCACACAGACATTCGCTTTCCCCAAAAGCTTTGCTTGGTAATGGGGCAACACTGTGTATGTGTCTCTCGCAGAGCCCGGCTGCCAAATTCGAAACGTCCAGCGATTTCGCCCACACGAAAGCTGCCAGCACGGAATGCTGTAGCTGGTTTTCACTGTCCCTTGGAACTGCATTCGCTGCCACACAGACATTCGCTTTCCCCAGAAGCTTTGCTTGGTAATGGGGCAACACTGTGTATGTGTCTCTCGCAGAGCCCGGCTGCCAAATTCGAAACGTCCAGCGATTTCTCGCACACGAAAGCTGCCAGCACGGAATGCTGTAGCTGGTTTTCACTGTCCCTTGGAACTGCATTCGCTGCCACACAGACATTCGCTTTCCCCAAAAGCTTTGGTTCGTAAAGGGGCAACACTGTGTATGTGTCTCTCGCAGAGCCCGGCTGCCAAATTCGAAACGTCCAGCGATTTCTCCCACACGAAAGCTGCCAGCACGGAATGCTGTAGCTGGTTTTCACTGTCCCTTGGAACTGCATTCGCTGCCACACAGACATTCGCTTTCCCCAAAAGCTTTGCTTGGTAATGGGGCAACACTGTGTATGTGTCTCTCACAGAGCCCGGCTGCCAAATTCGAAACGTCCAGCGATTGCGCCCACACGAAAGCTGCCAGCACGGAATGCTGTAGCTGGTTTTCACTGTCCCTTGGAACTGCATTCGCTGCCACACAGACATTCGCTTTCCCCAAAAGCTTTGCTTGGTAGTGGGGCAACACTGTGTATCTCTCTGTCGCAGAGCCCGGCTGCCAAATTCGAAACGTCCAGCGATTGCGCCCACACGAAAGCTGCCAGCACGGAATGCTGTAGCTGGTTTTCACTGTCCCTTGGAACTGCATTCGCTGCCACACAGACATTCGCTTTCCCCAAAAGCTTTGCTTGGTAAAGGGGCAACACTGTGTATGTGTCTCTCGCAGAGCCAGGCTAACAAATTCGAAACGTCCAGCGATTTCTCCCACACGAAAGCTGCCAGCACGGAATGCTGTAGCTGGTTTTCACTGTCCCTTGGAACTGCATTCGCTGCCACACAGACATTCGCTTTCCCCAAAAGCTTTGGTTCGTAAAGGGGCAACACTGTGTATGTGTCTCTCGCAGAGCCCGGCTGCCAAATTCGAAACGTCCAGCGATTTCTCCCACACGAAATCTGCCAGCACGGAATGCTGTGGCTGGTTTTCACTGTCCCTTGGAACTGCATTCGCTGCCACACAGACATTCGCTTTCCCCAAAAGCTTTGCTTGGTAATGGGGCAACACTGTGTATGTGTCTCTCGCAGAGCCCGGCTGCCAAATTCGAAACGTCCAGCGATTGCGCCCACACGAAAGCTGCCAGCACGGAATGCTGTAGCTGGTTTTCACTGTCCCTTGGAACTGCATTCGCTGCCACACAGACATTCGCTTTCCCCAAAAGCTTTGCTTGGTAGTGGGGCAACACTGTGTATCTCTCTCTCGCAGAGCCCGGCTGCCAAATTCGAAACGTCCAGCGATTGCGCCCACACGAAAGCTGCCAGCACGGAATGCTGTAGCTGGTTTTCACTGTCCCTTGGAACTGCATTCGCTGCCACACAGACATTCGCTTTCCCCAAAAGCTTTGCTTGGTAAAGGGGCAACACTGTGTATGTGTCTCTCGCAGAGCCCGGCTGCCAAATTCGAAACGTCCAGCGATTGCGCCCACACGAAAGCTGCCAGCACGGAATGCTGTAGCTGGTTTTCACTGTCCCTTGGAACTGCATTCGCTGCCACACAGACATTCGCTTTCCCCAAAAGCTTTGCTTGGTAGTGGGGCAACACTGTGTATCTCTCTCTCGCAGAGCCCGGCTGCCAAATTCGAAACGTCCAGCGATTGCGCCCACACGAAAGCTGCCAGCACGGAATGCTGTAGCTGGTTTTCACTGTCCCTTGGAACTGCATTCGCTGCCACACAGACATTCGCTTTCCCCAAAAGCTTTGGTTCGTAAAGGGGCAACACTGTGTATGTGTCTCTCGCAGAGCCCGGCTGCCAAATTCGAAACGTCCAGCGATTTCTCCCACACGAAAGCTGCCAGCACGGAATGCTGTAGCTGGTTTTCACTGTCCCTTGGAACTGCATTCGCTGCCGCACAGACATTCGCTTTCCCCAAAAGCTTTGCTTGGTAATGGGGCAACACCGTGTATCTCTCTCTCGCAGAGCCCGGCTGCCAAATTCGAAACGTCCAGCGATTGCGCCCACAAGAAAGCTGCCAGCACGGAATGCTGTAGCTGGTTTTCACTGTCCCTTGGAACTTCATTCGCTGCCACACAGACATTCGCTTTCCCCAAAAGCTTAGGTTCGTAAAGGGGCAACACTGTGTATGTGTCTCTCGCAGAGCCCGGCTGCCAAATTCGAAACGTCCAGCGATTTCTCCCACACGAAAGCTGCCAGCACGGAATGCTGTAGCTGGTTTTCACTGTCCCTTGGAACTGCATTCTCTGCGACACAGACATTCGCTTTCCCCAAAAGCTTTGGTTCGTAAAGGGGCAACGCTGTGTATGTGTCTCTCGCAGAGCCCGGCTGCCAAATTCGAAACGTCCAGCGATTGCGCCCACACGAAAGCTGCCAGCACGGAATGCTGTAGCTGGTTTTCACTGTCCCTTGGAACTGCATTCGCTGCCACACAGACATTCGCTTTCCCCAAAAGCTTTGGTTCGTAAAGGGGCAACACTGTGTATGTGTCTCTCGCAGAGCCCGGCTGCCAAATTCGAAACGTCCAGCGATTGCGCCCACACGAAAGCTGCCAGCACGGAATGCTGTAGCTGGTTTTCACTGTCCCTTGGAACTGCGTTCGCTGCCACACAGACATTCGCTTTCCCCAAAAGCTTTGGTTCGTAAAGCGGCAACACTGTGTATGTGTCTCTCGCAGAGCCCGGCTAACAAATTCGAAACGTCCAGCGATTGCGCCCACACGAAAGCTGCCAGCACGGAATGCTGTAGCTGGTTTTCACTGTCCCTTGGAACTGCATTCGCTGCCACACAGATATTCGCTTTCCCCAAAAGCTTTGCTTGGTAAAGGGGCAACACTGTGTATGTGTCTCTCGCAGAGCCCGGCTAACAAATTCGAAACGTCCAGCGATTTCTCCAACACGAAAGCTGCCAGCACGGAATGCTGTAGCTGGTTTTCACTGTCCCTTGGAACTGCATTCGCTGCCACACAGACATTCGCTTTCCCCAAAAGCTTTGCTTGGTAGTGGGGCAACACTGTGTATCTCTCTCTCGCAGAGCCCGGCTGCCAAATTCGAAACGTCCAGCGATTTCTCCCACACGAAAGCTGCCAGCACGGAATGCTGTAGCTGGTTTTCACTGTCCCTTGGAACTGCATTCGCTGCCACACAGACATTCGCTTTCCCCAAAAGCTTTGCTTGGTAGTGGGGCAACACTGTGTATCTCTCTCTCGCAGAGCCCGGCTGCCAAATTCGAAACGTCCAGCGATTTCTCCCACACGAAAGCTGCCAGCACGGAATGCTGTAGCTGGTTTTCACTGTCCCTTGGAACTGCATTCGCTGCCACACAGACATTCGCTTTCCCCAAAAGCTTTGCTTGGTAAAGGGGCAACACTGTGTATGTGTCTCTCGCAGAGCCCGGCTAACAAATTCGAAACGTCCAGCGATTTCTCCCACACGAAAGCTGCCAGCACGGAATGCTGTAGCTGGTTTTCACTGTCCCTTGGAACTGCATTCGCTGCCACACAGACATTCGCTTTCCCCAAAAGCTTTGCTTGGTAATGGGGCAACACTGCGTATGTGTCTCTCGCAGAGCCCGGCTGCCAAATTCGAAACGTCCAGCGATTGCGCCCACACGAAATCTGCCAGCACGGAATGCTGTAGCTGGTTTTCACTGTCCCTTGGAACTGCATTCGCTGCCACACAGACATTCGCTTTCCCCAAAAGCTTTGCTTGGTAATGGGGCAACACTGTGTATGTGTCTCTCGCAGAGCCCGGCTGCCAAATTCGAAACGTCCAGCGATTGCGCCCACACGAAAGCTGCCAGCACGGAATGCTGTAGCTGGTTTTCACTGTCCCTTGGAACTGCATTCGCTGCCACACAGACATTCGCTTTCCCCAAAAGCTTTGCTTGGTAGTGGGGCAACACTGTGTATCTCTCTCTCGCAGAGCCCGGCTGCCAAATTCGAAACGTCCAGCGATTTCTCCCACACGAAAGCTGCCAGCACGGAATGCTGTAGCTGGTTTTCACTGTCCCTTGGAACTGCATTCGCTGCCACACAGACATTCGCTTTCCCCAAAAGCTTTGCTTGGTAGTGGGGCAACACTGTGTATCTCTCTCTCGCAGAGCCCGGCTGCCAAATTCGAAACGTCCAGCGATTTCTCCCACACGAAAGCTGCCAGCACGGAATGCTGTAGCTGGTTTTCACTGTCCCTTGGAACTGCATTCGCTGCCACACAGACATTCGCTTTCCCCAAAAGCTTTGCTTGGTAGTGGGGCAACACTGTGTATCTCTCTCTCGCAGAGCCCGGCTGCCAAATTCGAAACGTCCAGCGATTTCTCCCACACGAAATCTGCCAGCACGGAATGCTGTAGCTGGTTTTCACTGTCCCTTGGAACTGCATTCGCTGCCACACAGACATTCGCTTTCCCCAAAAGCTTTGCTTGGTAAAGGGGCAACACTGTGTATGTGTCTCTCGCAGAGCCCGGCTAACAAATTCGAAACGTCCAGCGATTTCTCCCACACGAAAGCTGCCAGCACGGAATGCTGTAGCTGGTTTTCACTGTCCCTTGGAACTGCATTCGCTGCCACACAGACATTCGCTTTCCCCAAAAGCTTTGCTTGGTAGTGGGGCAACACTGTGTATCTCTCTCTCGCAGAGCCCGGCTGCCAAATTCGAAACGTCCAGCGATTTCTCCCACACGAAATCTGCCAGCACGGAATGCTGTAGCTGGTTTTCACTGTCCCTTGGAACTGCATTCGCTGCCACACAGACATTCGCTTTCCCCAAAAGCTTTGCTTGGTAATGGGGCAACACTGTGTATGTGTCTCTCGCAGAGCCCGGCTGCCAAATTCGAAACGTCCAGCGATTGCGCCCACACGAAAGCTGCCAGCACGGAATGCTGTAGCTGGTTTTCACTGTCCCTTGGAACTGCATTCGCTGCCACACAGACATTCGCTTTCCCCAAAAGCTTTGCTTGGTAATGGGGCAACACTGTGTATGTGTCTCTCGCAGAGCCCGGCTGCCAAATTCGAAACGTCCAGCGATTGCGCCCACACGAAAGCTGCCAGCACGGAATGCTGTAGCTGGTTTTCACTGTCCCTTGGAACTGCATTCGCTGCCACACAGACATTCGCTTTCCCCAGAAGCTTTGCTTGGTAATGGGGCAACACTGTGTATGTGTCTCTCGCAGAGCCCGGCTGCCAAATTCGAAACGTCCAGCGATTGCGCCCACACGAAAGCTGCCAGCACGGAATGCTGTAGCTGGTTTTCACTGTCCCTTGGAACTGCATTCGCTGCCACACAGACATTCGCTTTCCCCAAAAGCTTTGGTTCGTAAAGGGGCAACACTGTGTATGTGTCTCTCGCAGAGCCCGGCTGCCAAATTCGAAACGTCCAGCGATTGCGCCCACACGAAAGCTGCCAGCACGGAATGCTGTAGCTGGTTTTCACTGTCCCTTGGAACTGCATTCGCTGCGACACAGACATTCGCTTTCCCCAAAAGCTTTGCTTGGTAGTGGGGCAACACTGTGTATGTGTCTCTCGCAGAGCCCGGCTGCCAAATTCGAAACGTCCAGCGATTGCGCCCACACGAAAGCTGCCAGCACGGAATGCTGTAGCTGGTTTTCACTGTCCCTTGGAACTGCGTTCGCTGCCACACAGACATTCGCTTTCCCCAAAAGCTTTGGTTCGTAAAGCGGCAACACTGTGTATGTGTCTCTCGCAGAGCCCGGCTAACAAATTCGAAACGTCCAGCGATTGCGCCCACACGAAAGCTGCCAGCACGGAATGCTGTAGCTGGTTTTCACTGTCCCTTGGAACTGCATTCGCTGCCACACAGACATTCGCTTTCCCCAAAAGCTTTGCTTGGTAAAGGGGCAACACTGTGTATGTGTCTCTCGCAGAGCCCGGCTAACAAATTCGAAACGTCCAGCGATTTCTCCAACACGAAAGCTGCCAGCACGGAATGCTGTAGCTGGTTTTCACTGTCCCTTGGAACTGCATTCGCTGCCACACAGACATTCGCTTTCCCCAAAAGCTTTGCTTGGTAGTGGGGCAACACTGTGTATCTCTCTCTCGCAGAGCCCGGCTGCCAAATTCGAAACGTCCAGCGATTTCTCCCACACGAAAGCTGCCAGCACGGAATGCTGTAGCTGGTTTTCACTGTCCCTTGGAACTGCATTCGCTGCCACACAGACATTCGCTTTCCCCAAAAGCTTTGCTTGGTAGTGGGGCAACACTGTGTATCTCTCTCTCGCAGAGCCCGGCTGCCAAATTCGAAACGTCCAGCGATTGCGCCCACAAGAAAGCTGCCAGCACGGAATGCTGTAGCTGGTTTTCACTGTCCCTTGGAACTGCATTCGCTGCCACACAGACATTCGCTTTCCCCAAAAGCTTTGCTTGGTAATGGGGCAACACTGTGTATGTGTCTCTCGCAGAGCCCGGCTGCCAAATTCGAAACGTCCAGCGATTTCTCCCACACGAAAGCTGCCAGCACGGAATGCTGTAGCTGGTTTTCACTGTCCCTTGGAACTGCATTCGCTGCCACACAGACATTCGCTTTCCCCAAAAGCTTTGCTTGGTAATGGGGCAACACTGCGTATGTGTCTCTCGCAGAGCCCGGCTGCCAAATTCGAAACGTCCAGCGATTGCGCCCACACGAAAGCTGCCAGCACGGAATGCTGTAGCTGGTTTTCACTGTCCCTTGGAACTGCATTCGCTGCCACACAGACATTCGCTTTCCCCAAAAGCTTTGGTTCGTAAAGGGGCAACACTGTGTATGTGTCTCTCGCAGAGCCCGGCTGCCAAATTCGAAACGTCCAGCGATTTCTCCCACACGAAAGCTGCCAGCACGGAATGCTGTAGCTGGTTTTCACTGTCCCTTGGAACTGCATTCGCTGACACACAGACATTCGCTTTCCCCAAAAGCTTTGCTTGGTAATGGGGCAACACTGTGTATGTGTCTCTCGCAGAGCCCGGCTGCCAAATTCGAAACGTCCAGCGATTTCTCGCACACGAAAGCTGCCAGCACGGAATGCTGTAGCTGGTTTTCACTGTCCCTTGGAACTGCATTCGCTGCCACACAGACATTCGCTTTCCCCAGAAGCTTTGCTTGGTAATGGGGCAACACTGTGTATGTGTCTCTCGCAGAGCCCGGCTGCCAAATTCGAAACGTCCAGCGATTTCTCCCACACGAAAGCTGCCAGCACGGAATGCTGTAGCTGGTTTTCACTGTCCCTTGGAACTGCATTCGCTGCCACACAGACATTCGCTTTCCCCAAAAGCTTTGGTTCGTAAAGGGGCAACACTGTGTATGTGTCTCTCGCAGAGCCCGGCTGCCAAATTCGAAACGTCCAGCGATTTCTCCCACACGAAAGCTGCCAGCACGGAATGCTGTAGCTGGTTTTCACTGTCCCTTGGAACTGCATTCGCTGCCACACAGACATTCGCTTTCCCCAAAAGCTTTGCTTGGTAATGGGGCAACACTGTGTATCTCTCTCTCGCAGAGCCCGGCTGCCAAATTCGAAACGTCCAGCGATTGCGCCCACACGAAAGCTGCCAGGACGGAATGCTGTAGCTGGTTTTCACTGTCCCTTGGAACTGCATTCGCTGCCACACAGACATTCGCTTTCCCCAAAAGCTTTGCTTGGTAGTGGGGCAACACTGTGTATCTCTCTCTCGCAGAGCCCGGCTGCCAAATTCGAAACGTCCAGCGATTGCGCCCACACGAAAGCTGCCAGCACGGAATGCTGTAGCTGGTTTTCACTGTCCCTTGGAACTGCATTCGCTGCCACACAGACATTCGCTTTCCCCAAAAGCTTTGGTTCGTAAAGCGGCAACACTGTGTATGTGTCTCTCGCAGAGCCCGGCTGCCAAATTCGAAACGTCCAGCGATTGCGCCCACACGAAAGCTGCCAGCACGGAATGCTGTAGCTGGTTTTCACTGTCCCTTGGAACTGCATTCGCTGCCACACAGACATTCGCTTTCCCCAAAAGCTTTGGTTCGTAAAGGGGCAACACTGTGTATGTGTCTCTCGCAGAGCCCGGCTGCCAAATTCGAAACGTCCAGCGATTTCTCCCACACGAAAGCTGCCAGCACGGAATGCTGTAGCTGGTTTTCACTGTCCCTTGGAACTGCATTCGCTGCCGCACAGACATTCGCTTTCCCCAAAAGCTTTGCTTGGTAATGGGGCAACACCGTGTATCTCTCTCTCGCAGAGCCCGGCTGCCAAATTCGAAACGTCCAGCGATTGCGCCCACAAGAAAGCTGCCAGCACGGAATGCTGTAGCTGGTTTTCACTGTCCCTTGGAACTTCATTCGCTGCCACACAGACATTCGCTTTCCCCAAAAGCTTAGGTTCGTAAAGGGGCAACACTGTGTATGTGTCTCTCGCAGAGCCCGGCTGCCAAATTCGAAACGTCCAGCGATTTCTCCCACACGAAATCTGCCAGCACGGAATGCTGTAGCTGGTTTTCACTGTCCCTTGGAACTGCATTCGCTGCGACACAGACATTCGCTTTCCCCAAAAGCTTTGCTTGGTAGTGGGGCAACACTGTGTATGTGTCTCTCGCAGAGCCCGGCTAACAAATTCGAAACGTCCAGCGATTGCGCCCACACGAAAGCTGCCAGCACGGAATGCTGTAGCTGGTTTTCACTGTCCCTTGGAACTGCGTTCGCTGCCACACAGACATTCGCTTTCCCCAAAAGCTTTGGTTCGTAAAGCGGCAACACTGTGTATGTGTCTCTCGCAGAGCCCGGCTGCCAAATTCGAAACGTCCAGCGATTTCTCCCACACGAAAGCTGCCAGCACGGAATGCTGTAGCTGGTTTTCACTGTCCCTTGGAACTGCATTCGCTGCCACACAGACATTCGCTTTCCCCAAAAGCTTTGCTTGGTAAAGGGGCAACACTGTGTATGTGTCTCTCGCAGAGCCCGGCTAACAAATTCGAAACGTCCAGCGATTTCTCCAACACGAAAGCTGCCAGCACGGAATGCTGTAGCTGGTTTTCACTGTCCCTTGGAACTGCATTCGCTGCCACACAGACATTCGCTTTCCCCAAAAGCTTTGCTTGGTAGTGGGGCAACACTGTGTATGTGTCTCTCGCAGAGCCCGGCTGCCAAATTCGAAACGTCCAGCGATTTCTCCCACACGAAAGCTGCCAGCACGGAATGCTGTAGCTGGTTTTCACTGTCCCTTGGAACTGCATTCGCTGCCACACAGACATTCGCTTTCCCCAAAAGCTTTGCTTGGTAGTGGGGCAACACTGTGTATCTCTCTCTCGCAGAGCCCGGCTGCCAAATTCGAAACGTCCAGCGATTGCGCCCACACGAAAGCTGCCAGCACGGAATGCTGTAGCTGGTTTTCACTGTCCCTTGGAACTGCATTCGCTGCCACACAGACATTCGCTTTCCCCAAAAGCTTTGCTTGGTAAAGGGGCAACACTGTGTATGTGTCTCTCGCAGAGCCCGGCTAACAAATTCGAAACGTCCAGCGATTTCTCCCACACGAAAGCTGCCAGCACGGAATGCTGTAGCTGGTTTTCACTGTCCCTTGGAACTGCATTCGCTGCCACACAGACATTCGCTTTCCCCAAAAGCTTTGCTTGGTAATGGGGCAACACTGCGTATGTGTCTCTCGCAGAGCCCGGCTGCCAAATTCGAAACGTCCAGCGATTGCGCCCACACGAAAGCTGCCAGCACGGAATGCTGTAGCTGGTTTTCACTGTCCCTTGGAACTGCATTCGCTGCCACACAGACATTCGCTTTCCCCAAAAGCTTTGGTTCGTAAAGGGGCAACACTGTGTATGTGTCTCTCGCAGAGCCCGGCTGCCAAATTCGAAACGTCCAGCGATTTCTCCCACACGAAAGCTGCCAGCACGGAATGCTGTAGCTGGTTTTCACTGTCCCTTGGAACTGCATTCGCTGCCACACAGACATTCGCTTTCCCCAAAAGCTTTGCTTGGTAAAGGGGCAACACTGTGTATGTGTCTCTCGCAGAGCCCGGCTAACAAATTCGAAACGTCCAGCGATTGCGCCCACACGAAAGCTGCCAGCACGGAATGCTGTAGCTGGTTTTCACTGTCCCTTGGAACTGCATTCGCTGCCACACAGACATTCGCTTTCCCCAAAAGCTTTGCTTGGTAATGGGGCAACACTGTGTATGTGTCTCTCGCAGAGCCCGGCTGCCAAATTCGAAACGTCCAGCGATTTCGCCCACACGAAAGCTGCCAGCACGGAATGCTGTAGCTGGTTTTCACTGTCCCTTGGAACTGCATTCGCTGCCACACAGACATTCGCTTTCCCCAGAAGCTTTGCTTGGTAATGGGGCAACACTGTGTATGTGTCTCTCGCAGAGCCCGGCTGCCAAATTCGAAACGTCCAGCGATTTCTCCCACACGAAAGCTGCCAGCACGGAATGCTGTAGCTGGTTTTCACTGTCCCTTGGAACTGCATTCGCTGCCACACAGACATTCGCTTTCCCCAAAAGCTTTGGTTCGTAAAGGGGCAACACTGTGTATGTGTCTCTCGCAGAGCCCGGCTGCCAAATTCGAAACGTCCAGCGATTGCGCCCACACGAAAGCTGCCAGCACGGAATGCTGTAGCTGGTTTTCACTGTCCCTTGGAACTGCATTCGCTGCCGCACAGACATTCGCTTTCCCCAAAAGCTTAGGTTCGTAAAGGGGCAACACCGTGTATCTCTCTCTCGCAGAGCCCGGCTGCCAAATTCGAAACGTCCAGCGATTTCTCCCACACGAAATCTGCCAGCACGGAATGCTGTAGCTGGTTTTCACTGTCCCTTGGAACTGCATTCGCTGCGACACAGACATTCGCTTTCCCCAAAAGCTTTGCTTGGTAGTGGGGCAACACTGTGTATGTGTCTCTCGCAGAGCCCGGCTGCCAAATTCGAAACGTCCAGCGATTGCGCCCACACGAAAGCTGCCAGCACGGAATGCTGTAGCTGGTTTTCACTGTCCCTTGGAACTGCGTTCGCTGCCACACAGACATTCGCTTTCCCCAAAAGCTTTGGTTCGTAAAGCGGCAACACTGTGTATGTGTCTCTCGCAGAGCCCGGCTAACAAATTCGAAACTTCCAGCGATTGCGCCCACACGAAAGCTGCCAGCACGGAATGCTGTAGCTGGTTTTCACTGTCCCTTGGAACTGCATTCGCTGCCACACAGACATTCGCTTTCCCCAAAAGCTTTGCTTGGTAAAGGGGCAACACTGTGTATGTGTCTCTCGCAGAGCCCGGCTAACAAATTCGAAACGTCCAGCGATTTCTCCAACACGAAAGCTGCCAGCACGGAATGCTGTAGCTGGTTTTCACTGTCCCTTGGAACTGCATTCGCTGCCACACAGACATTCGCTTTCCCCAAAAGCTTTGCTTGGTAGTGGGGCAACACTGTGTATCTCTCTCTCGCAGAGCCCGGCTGCCAAATTCGAAACGTCCAGCGATTTCTCCCACACGAAAGCTGCCAGCACGGAATGCTGTAGCTGGTTTTCACTGTCCCTTGGAACTGCATTCGCTGCCACACAGACATTCGCTTTCCCCAAAAGCTTTGCTTGGTAGTGGGGCAACACTGTGTATCTCTCTCTCGCAGAGCCCGGCTGCCAAATTCGAAACGTCCAGCGATTGCGCCCACAAGAAAGCTGCCAGCACGGAATGCTGTAGCTGGTTTTCACTGTCCCTTGGAACTGCATTCGCTGCCACACAGACATTCGCTTTCCCCAAAAGCTTTGCTTGGTAAAGGGGCAACACTCTGTATGTGTCTCTCGCAGAGCCCGGCTAACAAATTCGAAACGTCCAGCGATTTCTCCCACACGAAAGCTGCCAGCACGGAATGCTGTAGCTGGTTTTCACTGTCCCTTGGAACTGCATTCGCTGCCACACAGACATTCGCTTTCCCCAAAAGCTTTGCTTTGTAATGGGTCAACACTGCGTATGTGTCTCTCGCAGAGCCCGGCTGCCAAATTCGAAACGTCCAGCGATTGCGCCCACACGAAAGCTGCCAGCACGGAATGCTGTAGCTGGTTTTCACTGTCCCTTGGAACTGCATTCGCTGCCACACAGACATTCGCTTTCCCCAAAAGCTTTGGTTCGTAAAGGGGCAACACTGTGTATGTGTCTCTCGCAGAGCCCGGCTGCCAAATTCGAAACGTCCAGCGATTGCGCCCACACGAAAGCTGCCAGCACGGAATGCTGTAGCTGGTTTTCACTGTCCCTTGGAACTGCATTCGCTGCCACACAGACATTCGCTTTCCCCAAAAGCTTTGGTTCGTAAAGGGGCAACACTGTGTATGTGTCTCTCGCAGAGCCCGGCTGCCAAATTCGAAACGTCCAGCGATTTCTCCCACACGAAAGCTGCCAGCACGGAATGCTGTAGCTGGTTTTCACTGTCCCTTGGAACTGCATTCGCTGCCACACAGACATTCGCTTTCCCCAAAAGCTTTGCTTGGTAAAGGGGCAACACTGTGTATGTGTCTCTCGCAGAGCCCGGCTGCCAAATTCGAAACGTCCAGCGATTGCGCCCACACGAAAGCTGCCAGCACGGAATGCTGTAGCTGGTTTTCACTGTCCCTTGGAACTGCATTCGCTGCCACACAGACATTCGCTTTCCCCAAAAGCTTTGCTTGGTAGTGGGGCAACACTGTGTATCTCTCTCTCGCAGAGCCCGGCTGCCAAATTCGAAACGTCCAGCGATTGCGCCCACACGAAAGCTGCCAGCACGGAATGCTGTAGCTGGTTTTCACTGTCCCTTGGAACTGCATTCGCTGCCACACAGACATTCGCTTTCCCCAAAAGCGTTGCTTGGTAAAGGGGCAACACTGTGTATGTGTCTCTCGCAGAGCCCGGCTGCCAAATTCGAAACGTCCAGCGATTTCTCCCACACGAAAGCTGCCAGCACGGAATGCTGTAGCTGGTTTTCACTGTCCCTTGGAACTGCATTCGCTGCCACACAGACATTCGCTTTCCCCAAAAGCTTTGGTTCGTACAGGGGCAACACTGTGTATGTGTCTCTCGCAGAGCCCGGCTGCCAAATTCGAAACGTCCAGCGATTTCTCCCACACGAAAGCTGCCAGCACGGAATGCTGTAGCTGGTTTTCACTGTCCCTTGGAACTGCATTCGCTGCCACACAGACATTCGCTTTCCCCAAAAGCTTTGCTTGGTAGTGGGGCAACACTGTGTATGTGTCTCTCGCAGAGCCCGGCTGCCAAATTCGAAACGTCCAGCGATTTCTCCCACACGAAATCTGCCAGCACGGAATGCTGTAGCTGGTTTTCACTGTCCCTTGGAACTGCATTCGCTGCCACACAGACATTCGCTTTCCCCAAAAGCTTTGGTTCGTACAGGGGCAACACTGTGTATGTGTCTCTCGCAGAGCCCGGCTGCCAAATTCGAAACGTCCAGCGATTGCGCCCACACGAAAGCTGCCAGCACGGAATGCTGTAGCTGGTTTTCACTGTCCCTTGGAACTGCGTTCGCTGCCACACAGACATTCGCTTTCCCCAAAAGCTTTGGTTCGTAAAGCGGCAACACTGTGTATGTGTCTCTCGCAGAGCCCGGCTAACAAATTCGAAACGTCCAGCGATTGCGCCCACACGAAAGCTGCCAGCACGGAATGCTGTAGCTGGTTTTCACTGTCCCTTGGAACTGCATTCGCTGCCACACAGACATTCGCTTTCCCCAAAAGCTTTGCTTGGTAAAGGGGCAACACTGTGTATGTGTCTCTCGCAGAGCCCGGCTAACAAATTCGAAACGTCCAGCGATTTCTCCAACACGAAAGCTGCCAGCACGGAATGCTGTAGCTGGTTTTCACTGTCCCTTGGAACTGCATTCGCTGCCACACAGACATTCGCTTTCCCCAAAAGCTTTGCTTGGTAGTGGGGCAACACTGTGTATCTCTCTCTCGCAGAGCCCGGCTGCCAAATTCGAAACGTCCAGCGATTTCTCCCACACGAAAGCTGCCAGCACGGAATGCTGTAGCTGGTTTTCACTGTCCCTTGGAACTGCATTCGCTGCCACACAGACATTCGCTTTCCCCAAAAGCTTTGCTTGGTAGTGGGGCAACACTGTGTATCTCTCTCTCGCAGAGCCCGGCTGCCAAATTCGAAACGTCCAGCGATTGCGCCCACAAGAAAGCTGCCAGCACGGAATGCTGTAGCTGGTTTTCACTGTCCCTTGGAACTGCATTCGCTGCCACACAGACATTCGCTTTCCCCAAAAGCTTTGCTTGGTAAAGGGGCAACACTCTGTATGTGTCTCTCGCAGAGCCCGGCTAACAAATTCGAAACGTCCAGCGATTTCTCCCACACGAAAGCTGCCAGCACGGAATGCTGTAGCTGGTTTTCACTGTCCCTTGGAACTGCATTCGCTGCCACACAGACATTCGCTTTCCCCAAAAGCTTTGCTTTGTAATGGGTCAACACTGCGTATGTGTCTCTCGCAGAGCCCGGCTGCCAAATTCGAAACGTCCAGCGATTGCGCCCACACGAAAGCTGCCAGCACGGAATGCTGTAGCTGGTTTTCACTGTCCCTTGGAACTGCATTCGCTGCCACACAGACATTCGCTTTCCCCAAAAGCTTTGGTTCGTAAAGGGGCAACACTGTGTATGTGTCTCTCGCAGAGCCCGGCTGCCAAATTCGAAACGTCCAGCGATTGCGCCCACACGAAAGCTGCCAGCACGGAATGCTGTAGCTGGTTTTCACTGTCCCTTGGAACTGCATTCGCTGCCACACAGACATTCGCTTTCCCCAAAAGCTTTGGTTCGTAAAGGGGCAACACTGTGTATGTGTCTCTCGCAGAGCCCGGCTGCCAAATTCGAAACGTCCAGCGATTTCTCCCACACGAAAGCTGCCAGCACGGAATGCTGTAGCTGGTTTTCACTGTCCCTTGGAACTGCATTCGCTGCCACACAGACATTCGCTTTCCCCAAAAGCTTTGCTTGGTAAAGGGGCAACACTGTGTATGTGTCTCTCGCAGAGCCCGGCTGCCAAATTCGAAACGTCCAGCGATTGCGCCCACACGAAAGCTGCCAGCACGGAATGCTGTAGCTGGTTTTCACTGTCCCTTGGAACTGCATTCGCTGCCACACAGACATTCGCTTTCCCCAAAAGCTTTGCTTGGTAGTGGGGCAACACTGTGTATCTCTCTCTCGCAGAGCCCGGCTGCCAAATTCGAAACGTCCAGCGATTGCGCCCACACGAAAGCTGCCAGCACGGAATGCTGTAGCTGGTTTTCACTGTCCCTTGGAACTGCATTCGCTGCCACACAGACATTCGCTTTCCCCAAAAGCGTTGCTTGGTAAAGGGGCAACACTGTGTATGTGTCTCTCGCAGAGCCCGGCTGCCAAATTCGAAACGTCCAGCGATTTCTCCCACACGAAAGCTGCCAGCACGGAATGCTGTAGCTGGTTTTCACTGTCCCTTGGAACTGCATTCGCTGCCACACAGACATTCGCTTTCCCCAAAAGCTTTGGTTCGTACAGGGGCAACACTGTGTATGTGTCTCTCGCAGAGCCCGGCTGCCAAATTCGAAACGTCCAGCGATTTCTCCCACACGAAATCTGCCAGCACGGAATGCTGTAGCTGGTTTTCACTGTCCCTTGGAACTGCATTCGCTGCCACACAGACATTCGCTTTCCCCAAAAGCTTTGCTTGGTAAAGGGGCAACACTGTGTATGTGTCTCTCGCAGAGCCCGGCTGCCAAATTCGAAACGTCCAGCGATTGCGCCCACACGAAAGCTGCCAGCACGGAATGCTGTAGCTGGTTTTCACTGTCCCTTGGAACTGCATTCGCTGCCACACAGACATTCGCTTTCCCCAAAAGCTTTGCTTGGTAGTGGGGCAACACTGTGTATCTCTCTCTCGCAGAGCCCGGCTGCCAAATTCGAAACGTCCAGCGATTGCGCCCACACGAAAGCTGCCAGCACGGAATGCTGTAGCTGGTTTTCACTGTCCCTTGGAACTGCATTCGCTGCCACACAGACATTCGCTTTCCCCAAAAGCTTTGCTTGGTAAAGGGGCAACACTGTGTATGTGTCTCTCGCAGAGCCCGGCTAACAAATTCGAAACGTCCAGCGATTGCGCCCACACGAAAGCTGCCAGCACGGAATGCTGTAGCTGGTTTTCACTGTCCCTTGGAACTGCATTCGCTGCCACACAGACATTCGCTTTCCCCAAAAGCTTTGGTTCGTAAAGGGGCAACACTGCGTATGTGTCTCTCGCAGAGCCCGGCTGCCAAATTCGAAACGTCCAGCGATTGCGCCCACACGAAAGCTGCCAGCACGGAATGCTGTAGCTGGTTTTCACTGTCCCTTGGAACTGCATTCGCTGCCACACAGACATTCGCTTTCCCCAAAAGCTTTGGTTCGTAAAGGGGCAACACTGTGTATGTGTCTCTCGCAGAGCCCGGCTGCCAAATTCGAAACGTCCACCGATTTCTCCCACACGAAAGCTGCCAGCACGGAATGCTGTAGCTGGTTTTCACTGTCCCTTGGAACTGCATTCGCTGCCACACAGACATTCGCTTTCCCCAAAAGCTTTGCTTGGTAGTGGGGCAACACTGTGTATCTCTCTCTCGCAGAGCCCGGCTGCCAAATTCGAAACGTCCAGCGATTGCGCCCACACGAAAGCTGCCAGCACGGAATGCTGTAGCTGGTTTTCACTGTCCCTTGGAACTGCATTCGCTGCCACACAGACATTCGCTTTCCCCAAAAGCTTTGGTTCGTAAAGGGGCAACACTGTGTATGTGTCTCTCGCAGAGCCCGGCTGCCAAATTCGAAACGTCCAGCGATTGCGCCCACACGAAAGCTGCCAGCACGGAATGCTGTAGCTGGTTTTCACTGTCCCTTGGAACTGCATTCGCTGCCACACAGACATGCGCTTTCCCAAGAAGCTTTGCTTGGTAATTGGGCAACACTGTGTATGTGTCTCTCGCAGAGCCCGGCTGCCAAATTCGAAACGTCCAGCGATTGCGCCCTCAAGAAAGCTGCCAGCACGGAATGCTGTAGCTGGTTTTCACTGTCCCTTGGAACTGCATTCGCTGCCACACAGACATTCGCTTTCCCCAAAAGCTTTGCTTGGTAAAGGGGCAACACTGTGTATGTGTCTCTCGCAGAGCCCGGCTACCAAATTTGAAACGTCCAGCGATTGCGCCCACACGAAAGCTGCCAGCACGGAATGCTGTAGCTGGTTTTCACTGTCCCTTGGAACTGCATTCGCTGCCACACAGACATTCGCTTTCCCCAAAAGCTTTGCTTGGTAATGGGGCAACACTGCATATGTGTCTCTTGCAGAGCCCGGCTGCCAAATTCGAAACGTCCAGCGATTGCGCCCACACGAAAGCTGCCAGCACGGAATGCTGTAGCTGGTTTTCACTGTCCCTTGGAACTGCATTCGCTGCCACACAGACATTCGCTTTCCCCAAAAGCTTTGGTTCGTAAAGGGGCAACACTGCGTATGTGTCTCTCGCAGAGCCCGGATGCCAAACTCGAAACGTCCAGCGATTGCGCCCACACGAAATCTGCCAGCACGGAATGCTGTACCTGGTTTTCACTGTCCCTTGGAACTGCATTCGCTGCCACACAGACATTCGCTTTCCCCAAAAGCTTTGCTTGGTAGTGGGGCAACACTGTGTATGAGTCTCTCGCAGAGCCCGGCTGCCAAATTCGAAACGTCCAGCGATTGCGCCCACACGAAAGCTGCCAGCACGGAATGCTGTAGCTGGTTTTCACTGTCCCTTGGAACTGCATTCGCTGCCACACAGACATTCGCTTTCCCCAAAAGCTTTGCTTGGTAGTGGGGCAACACTGTGTATCTCTCTCTCGCAGAGCCCGGCTGCCAAATTCGAAACGTCCAGCGATTGCGCCCACACGAAAGCTGCCAGCACGGAATGCTGTAGCTGGTTTTCACTGTCCCTTGGAACTGCATTCGCTGCCACACAGACATTCGCTTTCCCCAAAAGCTTTGCTTGGTAGTGGGGCAACACTGTGTATCTCTCTCTCGCAGAGCCCGGCTGCCAGATTCGAAACGTCCAGCGATTGCGCCCACACGAAAGCTGCCAGCACGGAATGCTGTAGCTGGTTTTCACTGTCCCTTGGAACTGCATTCGCTGCCACACAGACATGCGCTTTCCCAAGAAGCTTTGCTTGGTAATGGGGCAACACTGTGTATCTCTCTCTCGCAGAGCCCGGCTGCCAAATTCGAAACGTCCAGCGATTGCGCCCTCAAGAAAGCTGCCAGCACGGAATGCTGTAGCTGGTTTTCACTGTCCCTTGGAACTGCATTCGCTGCCACACAGACATTCGCTTTCCCCAAAAGCTTTGCTTGGTAATGGGGCAACACTGCATATGTGTCTCTTGCAGAGCCCGGCTGCCAAATTCGAAACGTCCAGCGATTTCGCCCACACGAAAGCTGCCAGCACGGAATGCTGTAGCTGGTTTTCACTGTCCCTTGGAACTGCATTCGCTGCCACACAGACATTCGCTTTCCCCAAAAGCTTTGGTTCGTAAAGGGGCAACACTGCGTATGTGTCTCTCGCAGAGCCCGGATGCCAAACTCGAAACGTCCAGCGATTGCGCCCACACGAAATCTGCCAGCACGGAATGCTGTAGCTGGTTTTCACTGTCCCTTGGAACTGCATTCGCTGCCACACAGACATTCGCTTTCCCCAACAGCTTTGGTTCGTAAAGGGGCAACACTGTGTATGAGTCTCTCGCAGAGCCCGGCTGCCAAATTCGAAACGTCCAGCGATTGCGCCCACACGAAAGCTGCCAGCACGGAATGCTGTAGCTGGTTTTCACTGTCCCTTGGAACTGCATTCGCTGCCACACAGACATTCGCTTTCCCCAAAAGCTTTGCTTGGTAGTGGGGCAACACTGTGTATCTCTCTCTCGCAGAGCCCGGCTGCCAAATTCGAAACGTCCAGCGATTGCGCCCACACGAAAGCTGCCAGCACGGAATGCTGTAGCTGGTTTTCACTGTCCCTTGGAACTGCATTCGCTGCCACACAGACATTCGCTTTCCCCAAAAGCTTTGCTTGGTAGTGGGGCAACACTGTGTATCTCTCTCTCGCAGAGCCCGGCTGCCAGATTCGAAACGTCCAGCGATTGCGCCCACACGAAAGCTGCCAGCACGGAATGCTGTAGCTGGTTTTCACTGTCCCTTGGAACTGCATTCGCTGCCACACAGACATTCGCTTTCCCCAAAAGCTTTGCTTGGTAGTGGGGCAACACTGTGTATGTGTCTCTCGCAGAGCCCGGCTGCCAAATTCGAAACGTCCAGCGATTTCTCCCACACGAAAGCTGCCAGCACGGAATGCTGTAGCTGGTTTTCACTGTCCCTTGGAACTGCATTCGCTGCCACACAGACATTCGCTTTCCCCAAAAGCTTTGCTTGGTAGTGGGGCAACACTGTGTATGTGTCTCTCGCAGAGCCCGGCTGCCAAATTCGAAACGTCCAGCGATTGCGCCCACACGAAAGCTGCCAGCACGGAATGCTGTAGCTGGTTTTCACTGTCCCTTGGAACTGCATTCGCTGCCACACAGACATTCGCTTTCCCCAAAAGCTTTGCTTGGTAAAGGGGCAACACTGTGTATGTGTCTCTCGCAGAGCCCGGCTAACAAATTCGAAACGTCCAGCGATTTCTCCCACACGAAAGCTGCCAGCACGGAATGCTGTAGCTGGTTTTCACTGTCCCTTGGAACTGCATTCGCTGCCACACAGACATTCGCTTTCCCCAAAAGCTTTGGTTCGTAAAGGGGCAACACTGTGTATGTGTCTCTCGCAGAGCCCGGCTGCCAAATTCGAAACGTCCAGCGATTGCGCCCACACGAAAGCTGCCAGCACGGAATGCTGTAGCTGGTTTTCACTGTCCCTTGGAACTGCATTCGCTGCCACACAGACATTCGCTTTCCCCAAAAGCTTTGGTTCGTAAAGCGGCAACACTGTGTATGTGTCTCTCGCAGAGCCCGGCTAACAAATTCGAAACGTCCAGCGATTGCGCCCACACGAAAGCTGCCAGCACGGAATGCTGTAGCTGGTTTTCACTGTCCCTTGGAACTGCATTCGCTGCCACACAGACATTCGCTTTCCCCAAAAGCTTTGCTTGGTAAAGGGGCAACACTGTGTATGTGTCTCTCGCAGAGCCCGGCTGCCAAATTCGAAACGTCCAGCGATTGCGCCCACACGAAAGCTGCCAGCACGGAATGCTGTAGCTGGTTTTCACTGTCCCTTGGAACTGCATTCGCTGCCACACAGACATTCGCTTTCCCCAAAAGCTTTGCTTGGTATTGGGGCAACACTGTGTATGTGTCTCTCGCAGAGCCCGGCTGCCAAATTCGAAACGTCCAGCGATTTCTCCCACACGAAAGCTGCCAGCACGGAATGCTGTAGCTGGTTTTCACTGTCCCTTGGAACTGCATTCGCTGCCACACAGACATTCGCTTTCCCCAAAAGCTTTGCTTGGTAGTGGGGCAACACTGTGTATCTCTCTCTCGCAGAGCCCGGCTGCCAAATTCGAAACGTCCAGCGATTGCGCCCACACGAAAGCTGCCAGCACGGAATGCTGTAGCTGGTTTTCACTGTCCCTTGGAACTGCATTCGCTGCCACACAGACATTCGCTTTCCCCAAAAGCTTTGCTTGGTATTGGGGCAACACTGTGTATGTGTCTCTCGCAGAGCCCGGCTGCCAAATTCGAAACGTCCAGCGATTTCTCCCACACGAAAGCTGCCAGCACGGAATGCTGTAGCTGGTTTTCACTGTCCCTTGGAACTGCATTCGCTGCCACACAGACATTCGCTTTCCCCAAAAGCTTTGCTTGGTAAAGGGGCAACACTGTGTATGTGTCTCTCGCAGAGCCCGGCTAACAAATTCGAAACGTCCAGCGATTTCTCCCACACGAAAGCTGCCAGCACGGAATGCTGTAGCTGGTTTTCACTGTCCCTTGGAACTGCATTCGCTGCCACACAGACATTCGCTTTCCCCAAAAGCTTTGGTTCGTAAAGGGGCAACACTGCGTATGTGTCTCTCGCAGAGCCCGGCTAACAAATTCGAAACGTCCAGCGATTGCGCCCACACGAAAGCTGCCAGCACGGAATGCTGTAGCTGGTTTTCACTGTCCCTTGGAACTGCATTCGCTGCCACACAGACATTCGCTTTCCCCAAAAGCTTTCCTTGGTAGTGGGGCAACACTGTGTATGTGTCTCTCGCAGAGCCCGGCTGCCAAATTCGAAACGTCCAGCGATTGCGCCCACACGAAAGCTGCCAGCACGGAATGCTGTAGCTGGTTTTCACTGTCCCTTGGAACTGCATTCGCTGCCACACAGACATTCGCTTTCCCCAAAAGCTTTGCTTGGTAAAGGTGCAACACTGTGTATGTGTCTCTCGCAGAGCCCGGCTGCCAAATTCGAAACGTCCAGCGATTGCGCCCACACGAAAGCTGCCAGCACGGAATGCTGTAGCTGGTTTTCACTGTCCCTTGGAACTGCATTCGCTGCCACACAGACATTCGCTTTCCCCGAAAGCTTTGCTTGGTAGTGGGGCAACACTGTGTATGTGTCTCTCGCAGAGCCCGGCTGCCAAATTCGAAACGTCCAGCGATTGCGCCCACACGAAAGCTGCCAGCACGGAATGCTGTAGCTGGTTTTCACTGTCCCTTGGAACTGCATTCGCTGCCACACAGACATTCGCTTTCCCCAAAAGCTTTGCTTGGTAATGGGGCAACACTGTGTATGTGTCTCTCGCAGAGCCCGGCTAACAAATTCGAAACGTCCAGCGATTTCGCCCACACGAAAGCTGCCAGCACGGAATGCTGTAGCTGGTTTTCACTGTCCCTTGGAACTGCATTCGCTGACACACAGACATTCGCTTTCCCCAGAAGCTTTGCTTGGTAATGGGGCAACACTGTGTATGTGTCTCTCGCAGAGCCCGGCTAACAAATTCGAAACGTCCAGCGATTGCGCCCACACGAAAGCTGCCAGCACGGAATGCTGTAGCTGGTTTTCACTGTCCCTTGGAACTGCATTCGCTGCCACACAGACATTCGCTTTCCCCAAAAGCTTTGGTTCGTAAAGGGGCAACACTGTGTATGTGTCTCTCGCAGAGCCCGGCTGCCAAATTCGAAACGTCCAGCGATTTCTCGCACACGAAAGCTGCCAGCACGGAATGCTGTAGCTGGTTTTCACTGTCCCTTGGAACTGCATTCGCTGCCACACAGACATTCGCTTTCCCCAAAAGCTTTGCTTGGTAGTGGGGCAACACTGTGTATGTGTCTCTCGCAGAGCCCGGCTGCCAAATTCGAAACGTCCAGCGATTTCTCCCACACGAAAGCTGCCAGCACGGAATGCTGTAGCTGGTTTTCACTGTCCCTTGGAACTGCATTCGCTGCCACACAGACATTCGCTTTCCCCAAAAGCTTTGCTTGGTAAAGGGGCAACACTGTGTATGTGTCTCTCGCAGAGCCCGGCTAACAAATTCGAAACGTCCAGCGATTGCGCCCACACGAAAGCTGCCAGCACGGAATGCTGTAGCTGGTTTTCACTGTCCCTTGGAACTGCATTCGCTGCCACACAGACATTCGCTTTCCCCAAAAGCTTTGCTTGGTAATGGGGCAACACTGTGTATGTGTCTCTCGCAGAGCCCGGCTGCCAAATTTGAAACGTCCAGCGATTTCGCCCACACGAAAGCTGCCAGCACGGAATGCTGTAGCTGGTTTTCACTGTCCCTTGGAACTGCATTCGCTGCCACACAGACATTCGCTTTCCCCAGAAGCTTTGCTTGGTAATGGGGCAACACTGTGTATGTGTCTCTCGCAGAGCCCGGCTGCCAAATTCGAAACGTCCAGCGATTTCGCCCACACGAAAGCTGCCAGCACGGAATGCTGTAGCTGGTTTTCACTGTCCCTTGGAACTGCATTCGCTGCCACACAGACATTCGCTTTCCCCAGAAGCTTTGCTTGGTAATGGGGCAACACTGTGTATGTGTCTCTCGCAGAGCCCGGCTAACAAATTCGAAACTTCCAGCGATTGCGCCCACACGAAAGCTGCCAGCACGGAATGCTGTAGCTGGTTTTCACTGTCCCTTGGAACTGCATTCGCTGCCACACAGACATTCGCTTTCCCCAAAAGCTTTGGTTCGTAAAGGGGCAACACTGTGTATGTGTCTCTCGCAGAGCCCGGCTGCCAAATTCGAAACGTCCAGCGATTGCGCCCACACGAAAGCTGCCAGCACGGAATGCTGTAGCTGGTTTTCACTGTCCCTTGGAAGTGCATTCGCTGCCACACAGACATTCGCTTTCCCCAAAAGCTTTGCTTGGTAGTGGGGCAACACTGTGTATCTCTCTCTCGCAGAGCCCGGCTGCCAAATTCGAAACGTCCAGCGATTGCGCCCACACGAAAGCTGCCAGCACGGAATGCTGTAGCTGGTTTTCACTGTCCCTTGGAACTGCATTCGCTGCCACACAGACATTCGCTTTCCCCAAAAGCTTTGCTTGGTAATGGGGCAACACTGTGTATGTGTCTCTCGCAGAGCCCGGCTGCCAAATTCGAAACGTCCAGCGATTTCGCCCACACGAAAGCTGCCAGCACGGAATGCTGTAGCTGGTTTTCACTGTCCCTTGGAACTGCATTCCCTGCCACACAGACATTCGCTTTCCCCAGAAGCTTTGCTTGGTAATGGGGCAACACTGTGTATGTGTCTCTCGCAGAGCCCGGCTGCCAAATTCGAAACGTCCAGCGATTTCTCGCACACGAAAGCTGCCAGCACGGAATGCTGTAGCTGGTTTTCACTGTCCCTTGGAACTGCATTCGCTGCCACACAGACATTCGCTTTCCCCAAAAGCTTTGGTTCGTAAAGGGGCAACACTGTGTATGTGTCTCTCGCAGAGCCCGGCTGCCAAATTCGAAACGTCCAGCGATTTCTCCCACACGAAATCTGCCAGCACGGAATGCTGTAGCTGGTTTTCACTGTCCCTTGGAACTGCATTCGCTGCCACACAGACATTCGCTTTCCCCAAAAGCTTTGCTTTGTAATGGGGCAACACTGTGTATCTCTCTCTCGCAGAGCCCGGCTGCCAAATTCGAAACGTCCAGCGATTGCGCCCACACGAAAGCTGCCAGCACGGAATGCTGTAGCTGGTTTTCACTGTCCCTTGGAACTGCATTCGCTGCCACACAGACATTCGCTTTCCCCAAAAGCTTTGCTTGGTAAAGGGGCAACACTGTGTATGTGTCTCTCGCAGAGCCCGGCTAACAAATTCGAAACGTCCAGCGATTGCGCCCACACGAAAGCTGCCAGCACGGAATGCTGTAGCTGGTTTTCACTGTCCCTTGGAACTGCATTCGCTGCCACACAGACATTCGCTTTCCCCAAAAGCTTTGCTTGGTAATGGGGCAACACTGTGTATGTGTCTCTCGCAGAGCCCGGCTGCCAAATTCGAAACGTCCAGCGATTTCGCCCACACGAAAGCTGCCAGCACGGAATGCTGTAGCTGGTTTTCACTGTCCCTTGGAACTGCATTCGCTGCCACACAGACATTCGCTTTCCCCAGAAGCTTTGCTTGGTAATGGGGCAACACTGTGTATGTGTCTCTCGCAGAGCCCGGCTGCCAAATTCGAAACGTCCAGCGATTTCTCGCACACGAAAGCTGCCAGCACGGAATGCTGTAGCTGGTTTTCACTGTCCCTTGGAACTGCATTCGCTGCCACACAGACATTCGCTTTCCCCAAAAGCTTTGGTTCGTAAAGGGGCAACACTGTGTATGTGTCTCTCGCAGAGCCCGGCTGCCAAATTCGAAACGTCCAGCGATTTCTCCCACACGAAATCTGCCAGCACGGAATGCTGTAGCTGGTTTTCACTGTCCCTTGGAACTGCATTCGCTGCCACACAGACATTCGCTTTCCCCAAAAGCTTTGCTTGGTAATGGGGCAACACTGTGTATGTGTCTCTCACAGAGCCCGGCTGCCAAATTCGAAACGTCCAGCGATTGCGCCCACACGAAAGCTGCCAGCACGGAATGCTGTAGCTGGTTTTCACTGTCCCTTGGAACTGCATTCGCTGCCACACAGACATTCGCTTTCCCCAAAAGCTTTGCTTGGTAGTGGGGCAACACTGTGTATCTCTCTGTCGCAGAGCCCGGCTGCCAAATTCGAAACGTCCAGCGATTGCGCCCACACGAAAGCTGCCAGCACGGAATGCTGTAGCTGGTTTTCACTGTCCCTTGGAACTGCATTCGCTGCCACACAGACATTCGCTTTCCCCAAAAGCTTTGCTTGGTAAAGGGGCAACACTGTGTATGTGTCTCTCGCAGAGCCCGGCTGCCAAATTCGAAACGTCCAGCGATTTCTCCCACACGAAAGCTGCCAGCACGGAATGCTGTAGCTGGTTTTCACTGTCCCTTGGAACTGCATTCGCTGCCACACAGACATTCGCTTTCCCCAAAAGCTTTGGTTCGTAAAGGGGCAACACTGTGTATGTGTCTCTCGCAGAGCCCGGCTGCCAAATTCGAAACGTCCAGCGATTTCTCCCACACGAAATCTGCCAGCACGGAATGCTGTGGCTGGTTTTCACTGTCCCTTGGAACTGCATTCGCTGCCACACAGACATTCGCTTTCCCCAAAAGCTTTGCTTGGTAATGGGGCAACACTGTGTATGTGTCTCTCGCAGAGCCCGGCTGCCAAATTCGAAACGTCCAGCGATTGCGCCCACACGAAAGCTGCCAGCACGGAATGCTGTAGCTGGTTTTCACTGTCCCTTGGAACTGCATTCGCTGCCACACAGACATTCGCTTTCCCCAAAAGCTTTGCTTGGTAGTGGGGCAACACTGTGTATCTCTCTCTCGCAGAGCCCGGCTGCCAAATTCGAAACGTCCAGCGATTGCGCCCACACGAAAGCTGCCAGCACGGAATGCTGTAGCTGGTTTTCACTGTCCCTTGGAACTGCATTCGCTGCCACACAGACATTCGCTTTCCCCAAAAGCTTTGCTTGGTAAAGGGGCAACACTGTGTATGTGTCTCTCGCAGAGCCCGGCTAACAAATTCGAAACGTCCAGCGATTTCTCCCACACGAAAGCTGCCAGCACGGAATGCTGTAGCTGGTTTTCACTGTCCCTTGGAACTGCATTCGCTGCCACACAGACATTCGCTTTCCCCAAAAGCTTTGGTTCGTAAAGGGGCAACACTGCGTATGTGTCTCTCGCAGAGCCCGGCTGCCAAATTTGAAACGTCCAGCGATTGCGCCCACACGAAAGCTGCCAGCACGGAATGCTGTAGCTGGTTTTCACTGTCCCTTGGAACTGCATTCGCTGCCACACAGACATTCGCTTTCCCCAAAAGCTTTGCTTGGTAGTGGGGCAACACTGTGTATGTGTCTCTCGCAGAGCCCGGCTGCCAAATTCGAAACGTCCAGCGATTGCGCCCACACGAAAGCTGCCAGCACGGAATGCTGTAGCTGGTTTTCACTGTCCCTTGGAACTGCATTCGCTGCCACACAGACATTCGCTTTCCCCAAAAGCTTTGCTTGGTAATGGGGCAACACTGTGTATGTGTCTCTCGCAGAGCCCGGCTGCCAAATTCGAAACGTCCAGCGATTGCGCCCACACGAAAGCTGCCAGCACGGAATGCTGTAGCTGGTTTTCACTGTCCCTTGGAACTGCATTCGCTGCCACACAGACATTCGCTTTCCCCAAAAGCTTTGCTTGGTAAAGGGGCAACACTGTGTATGTGTCTCTCGCAGAGCCCGGCTAACAAATTCGAAACGTCCAGCGATTTCTCCCACACGAAAGCTGCCAGCACGGAATGCTGTAGCTGGTTTTCACTGTCCCTTGGAACTGCATTCGCTGCCACACAGACATTCGCTTTCCCCAAAAGCTTTGGTTCGTAAAGGGGCAACACTGCGTATGTGTCTCTCGCAGAGCCCGGCTGCCAAATTCGAAACGTCCAGCGATTGCGCCCACACGAAAGCTGCCAGCACGGAATGCTGTAGCTGGTTTTCACTGTCCCTTGGAACTGCATTCGCTGCCACACAGACATTCGCTTTCCCCAAAAGCTTTGCTTGGTAGTGGGGCAACACTGTGTATCTCTCTCTCGCAGAGCCCGGCTGCCAAATTCGAAACGTCCAGCGATTGCGCCCACACGAAAGCTGCCAGCACGGAATGCTGTAGCTGGTTTTCACTGTCCCTTGGAACTGCATTCGCTGCCACACAGACATTCGCTTTCCCCAAAAGCTTTGCTTGGTAGTGGGGCAACACTGTGTATCTCTCTCTCGCAGAGCCCGGCTGCCAAATTCGAAACGTCCAGCGATTGCGCCCACACGAAAGCTGCCAGCACGGAATGCTGTAGCTGGTTTTCACTGTCCCTTGGAACTGCATTCGCTGCCACACAGACATTCGCTTTCCCCAAAAGCTTTGCTTGGTAAAGGGGCAACACTGTGTATGTGTCTCTCGCAGAGCCCGGCTAACAAATTCGAAACGTCCAGCGATTGCGCCCACACGAAAGCTGCCAGCACGGAATGCTGTAGCTGGTTTTCACTGTCCCTTGGAACTGCATTCGCTGCCACACAGACATTCGCTTTCCCCAAAAGCTTTGCTTGGTAATGGGCAACACTGTGTATGTGTCTCTCGCAGAGCCCGGCTGCCAAATTCGAAACGTCCAGCGATTTCGCCCACACGAAAGCTGCCAGCACGTAATGCTGTAGCTGGTTTTCACTGTCCCTTGGAACTGCATTCGCTGCCACACAGACATTCGCTTTCCCCAGAAGCTTTGCTTGGTAATGGGGCAACACTGTGTATGTGTCTCTCGCAGAGCCCGGCTGCCAAATTCGAAACGTCCAGCGATTTCTCGCACACGAAAGCTGCCAGCACGGAATGCTGTAGCTGGTTTTCACTGTCCCTTGGAACTGCATTCGCTGCCACACAGACATTCGCTTTCCCCAAAAGCTTTGGTTCGTAAAGGGGCAACACTGTGTATGTGTCTCTCGCAGAGCCCGGCTGCCAAATTCGAAACGTCCAGCGATTTCTCCCACACGAAATCTGCCAGCACGGAATGCTGTAGCTGGTTTTCACTGTCCCTTGGAACTGCATTCGCTGCCACACAGACATTCGCTTTCCCCAAAAGCTTTGCTTGGTAGTGGGGCAACACTGTGTATCTCTCTCTCGCAGAGCCCGGCTGCCAAATTCGAAACGTCCAGCGATTGCGCCCACACGAAAGCTGCCAGCACGGAATGCTGTAGCTGGTTTTCACTGTCCCTTGGAACTGCATTCGCTGCCACACAGACATTCGCTTTCCCCAAAAGCTTTGCTTGGTAAAGGGGCAACACTGTATATGTGTCTCTCGCAGAGCCCGGCTAACAAATTCGAAACGTCCAGCGATTGCGCCCACACGAAAGCTGCCAGCACGGAATGCTGTAGCTGGTTTTCACTGTCCCTTGGAACTGCATTCGCTGCCACACAGACATTCGCTTTCCCCAAAAGCTTTGCTTGGTAATGGGGCAACACTGTGTATGTGTCTCTCGCAGAGCCCGGCTGCCAAATTCGAAACGTCCAGCGATTTCGCCCACACGAAAGCTGCCAGCACGGAATGCTGTAGCTGGTTTTCACTGTCCCTTGGAACTGCATTCGCTGCCACACAGACATTCGCTTTCCCCAGAAGCTTTGCTTGGTAATGGGGCAACACTGTGTATGTGTCTCTCGCAGAGCCCGGCTGCCAAATTCGAAACGTCCAGCGATTTCTCCCACACGAAAGCTGCCAGCACGGAATGCTGTAGCTGGTTTTCACTGTCCCTTGGAACTGCATTCGCTGCCACACAGACATTCGCTTTCCCCAAAAGCTTTGCTTGGTAATGGGGCAACACTGTGTATGTGTCTCTCACAGAGCCCGGCTGCCAAATTCGAAACGTCCAGCGATTGCGCCCACACGAAAGCTGCCAGCACGGAATGCTGTAGCTGGTTTTCACTGTCCCTTGGAACTGCATTCGCTGCCACACAGACATTCGCTTTCCCCAAAAGCTTTGCTTGGTAGTGGGGCAACACTGTGTATCTCTCTGTCGCAGAGCCCGGCTGCCAAATTCGAAACGTCCAGCGATTGCGCCCACACGAAAGCTGCCAGCACGGAATGCTGTAGCTGGTTTTCACTGTCCCTTGGAACTGCATTCGCTGCCACACAGACATTCGCTTTCCCCAAAAGCTTTGCTTGGTAAAGGGGCAACACTGTGTATGTGTCTCTCGCAGAGCCCGGCTGCCAAATTCGAAACGTCCAGCGATTTCTCCCACACGAAAGCTGCCAGCACGGAATGCTGTAGCTGGTTTTCACTGTCCCTTGGAACTGCATTCGCTGCCACACAGACATTCGCTTTCCCCAAAAGCTTTGGTTCGTAAAGGGGCAACACTGTGTATGTGTCTCTCGCAGAGCCCGGCTGCCAAATTCGAAACGTCCAGCGATTTCGCCCACACGAAAGCTGCCAGCACGGAATGCTGTGGCTGGTTTTCACTGTCCCTTGGAACTGCATTCGCTGCCACACAGACATTCGCTTTCCCCAAAAGCTTTGCTTGGTAAAGGGGCAACACTGTGTATGTGTCTCTCGCAGAGCCCGGCTGCCAAATTCGAAACGTCCAGCGATTGCGCCCACACGAAAGCTGCCAGCACGGAATGCTGTAGCTGGTTTTCACTGTCCCTTGGAACTGCATTCGCTGCCACACAGACATTCGCTTTCCCCAAAAGCTTTGCTTGGTAAAGGGGCAACACTGTGTATGTGTCTCTCGCAGAGCCCGGCTGCCAAATTCGAAACGTCCAGCGATTGCGCCCACACGAAAGCTGCCAGCACGGAATGCTGTAGCTGGTTTTCACTGTCCCTTGGAACTGCATTCGCTGCCACACAGACATTCGCTTTCCCCAAAAGCTTTGCTTGGTAGTGGGGCAACACTGTGTATCTCTCTGTCGCAGAGCCCGGCTGCCAAATTCGAAACGTCCAGCGATTGCGCCCACACGAAAGCTGCCAGCACGGAATGCTGTAGCTGGTTTTCACTGTCCCTTGGAACTGCATTCGCTGCCACACAGACATTCGCTTTCCCCAAAAGCTTTGCTTGGTAAAGGGGCAACACTGTGTATGTGTCTCTCGCAGAGCCCGGCTGCCAAATTCGAAACGTCCAGCGATTTCTCCCACACGAAAGCTGCCAGCACGGAATGCTGTAGCTGGTTTTCACTGTCCCTTGGAACTGCATTCGCTGCCACACAGACATTCGCTTTCCCCAAAAGCTTTGGTTCGTAAAGGGGCAACACTGTGTATGTGTCTCTCGCAGAGCCCGGCTGCCAAATTCGAAACGTCCAGCGATTTCGCCCACACGAAAGCTGCCAGCACGGAATGCTGTGGCTGGTTTTCACTGTCCCTTGGAACTGCATTCGCTGCCACACAGACATTCGCTTTCCCCAAAAGCTTTGCTTGGTAAAGGGGCAACACTGTGTATGTGTCTCTCGCAGAGCCCGGCTGCCAAATTCGAAACGTCCAGCGATTGCGCCCACACGAAAGCTGCCAGCACGGAATGCTGTAGCTGGTTTTCACTGTCCCTTGGAACTGCATTCGCTGCCACACAGACATTCGCTTTCCCCAAAAGCTTTGCTTGGTAGTGGGGCAACACTGTGTATCTCTCTCTCGCAGAGCCCGGCTGCCAAATTCGAAACGTCCAGCGATTGCGCCCACACGAAAGCTGCCAGCACGGAATGCTGTAGCTGGTTTTCACTGTCCCTTGGAACTGCATTCGCTGCCACACAGACATTCGCTTTCCCCAAAAGCTTTGCTTGGTAAAGGGGCAACACTGTGTATGTGTCTCTCGCAGAGCCCGGCTGCCAAATTCGAAACGTCCAGCGATTGCGCCCACACGAAAGCTGCCAGCACGGAATGCTGTAGCTGGTTTTCACTGTCCCTTGGAACTGCATTCGCTGCCACACAGACATTCGCCTTCCCCAAAAGCTTTGGTTCGTAAAGGGGCAACACTGTGTATGTGTCTCTCGCAGAGCCCGGCTGCCAAATTCGAAACGTCCAGCGATTTCTCCCACACGAAAGCTGCCAGCACGGAATGCTGTAGCTGGTTTTCACTGTCCCTTGGAACTGCATTCGCTGCCGCACAGACATTCGCTTTCCCCAAAAGCTTTGCTTGGTAATGGGGCAACACCGTGTATCTCTCTCTCGCAGAGCCCGGCTGCCAAATTCGAAACGTCCAGCGATTGCGCCCACACGAAAGCTGCCAGCACGGAATGCTGTAGCTGGTTTTCACTGTCCCTTGGAACTTCATTCGCTGCCACACAGACATTCGCTTTCCCCAAAAGCTTTGCTTGGTAATGGGGCAACACTGTGTATGTGTCTCTCGCAGAGCCCGGCTGCCAAATTCGAAACGTCCAGCGATTGCGCCCACACGAAAGCTGCCAGCACGGAATGCTGTAGCTGGTTTTCACTGTCCCTTGGAACTTCATTCGCTGCCACACAGACATTCGCTTTCCCCAAAAGCTTTGCTTGGTAATGGGGCAACACTGTGTATGTGTCTCTCGCAGAGCCCGGCTGCCAAATTCGAAACGTCCAGCGATTGCGCCCACACGAAAGCTGCCAGCACGGAATGCTGTAGCTGGTTTTCACTGTCCCTTGGAACTGCATTCGCTGCCACACAGACATTCGCTTTCCCCAGAAGCTTTGCTTGGTAATGGGGCAACACTGTGTATGTGTCTCTCGCAGAGCCCGGCTGCCAAATTCGAAACGTCCAGCGATTTCTCGCACACGAAAGCTGCCAGCACGGAATGCTGTAGCTGGTTTTCACTGTCCCTTGGAACTGCATTCGCTGCCACACAGACATTCGCTTTCCCCAAAAGCTTTGGTTCGTAAAGGGGCAACACTGTGTATGTGTCTCTCGCAGAGCCCGGCTGCCAAATTCGAAACGTCCAGCGATTTCTCCCACACGAAATCTGCCAGCACGGAATGCTGTAGCTGGTTTTCACTGTCCCTTGGAACTGCATTCGCTGCGACACAGACATTCGCTTTCCCCAAAAGCTTTGCTTGGTAGTGGGGCAACACTGTGTATGTGTCTCTCGCAGAGCCCGGCTGCCAAATTCGAAACGTCCAGCGATTGCGCCCACACGAAAGCTGCCAGCACGGAATGCTGTAGCTGGTTTTCACTGTCCCTTGGAACTGCGTTCGCTGCCACACAGACATTCGCTTTCCCCAAAAGCTTTGGTTCGTAAAGCGGCAACACTGTGTATGTGTCTCTCGCAGAGCCCGGCTAACAAATTCGAAACGTCCAGCGATTGCGCCCACACGAAAGCTGCCAGCACGGAATGCTCTAGCTGGTTTTCACTGTCCCTTGGAACTGCATTCGCTGCCACACAGATATTCGCTTTCCCCAAAAGCTTTGCTTGGTAAAGGGGCAACACTGTGTATGTGTCTCTCGCAGAGCCCGGCTAACAAATTCGAAACGTCCAGCGATTTCTCCAACACGAAAGCTGCCAGCACGGAATGCTGTAGCTGGTTTTCACTGTCCCTTGGAACTGCATTCGCTGCCACACAGACATTCGCTTTCCCCAAAAGCTTTGCTTGGTAGTGGGGCAACACTGTGTATCTCTCTCTCGCAGAGCCCGGCTGCCAAATTCGAAACGTCCAGCGATTGCGCCCACACGAAAGCTGCCAGCACGGAATGCTGTAGCTGGTTTTCACTGTCCCTTGGAACTGCATTCGCTGCCACACAGACATTCGCTTTCCCCAAAAGCTTTGCTTGGTAAAGGGGCAACACTGTGTATGTGTCTCTCGCAGAGCCCGGCTGCCAAATTCGAAACGTCCAGCGATTTCTCGCACACGAAAGCTGCCAGCACGGAATGCTGTAGCTGGTTTTCACTGTCCCTTGGAACTGCATTCGCTGCCACACAGACATTCGCTTTCCCCAAAAGCTTTGGTTCGTAAAGGGGCAACACTGTGTATGTGTCTCTCGCAGAGCCCGGCTGCCAAATTCGAAACGTCCAGCGATTGCGCCCACACGAAAGCTGCCATCACGGAATGCTGTAGCTGGTTTTCACTGTCCCTTGGAACTGCATTCGCTGCCACACAGACATTCGCTTTCCCCAAAAGCTTTGCTTGGTAGTGGGGCAACACTGTGTATCTCTCTCTCGCAGAGCCCGGCTGCCAAATTCGAAACGTCCAGCGATTGCGCCCACACGAAAGCTGCCAGCACGGAATGCTGTAGCTGGTTTTCACTGTCCCTTGGAACTGCATTCGCTGCCACACAGACATTCGCTTTCCCCAAAAGCTTTGCTTGGTAAAGGGGCAACACTGTGTATGTGTCTCTCGCAGAGCCCGGCTAACAAATTCGAAACGTCCAGCGATTGCGCCCACACGAAAGCTGCCAGCACGGAATGCTGTAGCTGGTTTTCACTGTCCCTTGGAACTGCATTCGCTGCCACACAGACATTCGCTTTCCCCAAAAGCTTTGCTTGGTAATGGGGCAACACTGTGTATGTGTCTCTCGCAGAGCCCGGCTGCCAAATTCGAAACGTCCAGCGATTTCGCCCACACGAAAGCTGCCAGCACGGAATGCTGTAGCTGGTTTTCACTGTCCCTTGGAACTGCATTCGCTGCCACACAGACATTCGCTTTCCCCAAAAGCTTTGGTTCGTAAAGGGGCAACACTGTGTATGTGTCTCTCGCAGAGCCCGGCTAACAAATTCGAAACGTCCAGCGATTGCGCCCACACGAAAGCTGCCAGCACGGAATGCTGTAGCTGGTTTTCACTGTCCCTTGGAACTGCATTCGCTGCCACACAGACATTCGCTTTCCCCAAAAGCTTTGCTTGGTAATGGGGCAACACTGTGTATCTCTCTCTCGCAGAGCCCGGCTGCCAAATTCGAAACGTCCAGCGATTGCGCCCACACGAAAGCTGCCAGCACGGAATGCTGTAGCTGGTTTTCACTGTCCCTTGGAACTGCATTCGCTGCCACACAGACATTCGCTTTCCCCAAAAGCTTTGCTTGGTAAAGGGGCAACACTGTGTATGTGTCTCTCGCAGAGCCCGGCTAACAAATTCGAAACGTCCAGCGATTGCGCCCACACGAAAGCTGCCAGCACGGAATGCTGTAGCTGGTTTTCACTGTCCCTTGGAACTGCATTCGCTGCCACACAGACATTCGCTTTCCCCAAAAGCTTTGCTTGGTAATGGGGCAACACTGTGTATGTGTCTCTCGCAGAGCCCGGCTGCCAAATTCGAAACGTCCAGCGATTGCGCCCACACGAAAGCTGCCAGCACGGAATGCTGTAGCTGGTTTTCACTGTCCCTTGGAACTGCATTCGCTGCCACACAGACATTCGCTTTCCCCAGAAGCTTTGCTTGGTAATGGGGCAACACTGTGTATGTGTCTCTCGCAGAGCCCGGCTGCCAAATTCGAAACGTCCAGCGATTTCTCGCACACGAAAGCTGCCAGCACGGAATGCTGTAGCTGGTTTTCACTGTCCCTTGGAACTGCATTCGCTGCCACACAGACATTCGCTTTCCCCAAAAGCTTTGGTTCGTAAAGGGGCAACACTGTGTATGTGTCTCTCGCAGAGCCCGGCTGCCAAATTCGAAACGTCCAGCGATTTCTCCCACACGAAATCTGCCAGCACGGAATGCTGTAGCTGGTTTTCACTGTCCCTTGGAACTGCATTCGCTGCCACACAGACATTCGCTTTCCCCAAAAGCTTTGCTTGGTAATGGGGCAACACTGTGTATGTGTCTCTCACAGAGCCCGGCTGCCAAATTCGAAACGTCCAGCGATTGCGCCCACACGAAAGCTGCCAGCACGGAATGCTGTAGCTGGTTTTCACTGTCCCTTGGAACTGCATTCGCTGCCACACAGACATTCGCTTTCCCCAAAAGCTTTGCTTGGTAGTGGGGCAACACTGTGTATCTCTCTGTCGCAGAGCCCGGCTGCCAAATTCGAAACGTCCAGCGATTGCGCCCACACGAAAGCTGCCAGCACGGAATGCTGTAGCTGGTTTTCACTGTCCCTTGGAACTGCATTCGCTGCCACACAGACATTCGCTTTCCCCAAAAGCTTTGCTTGGTAAAGGGGCAACACTGTGTATGTGTCTCTCGCAGAGCCAGGCTGCCAAATTCGAACCGTCCAGCGATTTCTCCCACACGAAAGCTGCCAGCACGGAATGCTGTAGCTGGTTTTCACTGTCCCTTGGAACTGCATTCGCTGCCACACAGACATTCGCTTTCCCCAAAAGCTTTGGTTCGTAAAGGGGCAACACTGTGTATGTGTCTCTCGCAGAGCCCGGCTGCCAAATTCGAAACGTCCAGCGATTTCTCCCACACGAAATCTGCCAGCACGGAATGCTGTGGCTGGTTTTCACTGTCCCTTGGAACTGCATTCGCTGCCACACAGACATTCGCTTTCCCCAAAAGCTTTGCTTGGTAAAGGGGCAACACTGTGTATGTGTCTCTCGCAGAGCCCGGCTGCCAAATTCGAAACGTCCAGCGATTGCGCCCACACGAAAGCTGCCAGCACGGAATGCTGTAGCTGGTTTTCACTGTCCCTTGGAACTGCATTCGCTGCCACACAGACATGCGCTTTCCCAAGAAGCTTTGCTTGGTAATGGGGCAACACTGTGTATCTCTCTCTCGCAGAGCCCGGCTGCCAAATTCGAAACGTCCAGCGATTGCGCCCTCAAGAAAGCTGCCAGCACGGAATGCTGTAGCTGGTTTTCACTGTCCCTTGGAACTGCATTCGCTGCCACACAGACATTCGCTTTCCCCAAAAGCTTTGCTTGGTAAAGGGGCAACACTGTGTATGTGTCTCTCGCAGAGCCCGGCTGCCAAATTTGAAACGTCCAGCGATTGCGCCCACACGAAAGCTGCCAGCACGGAATGCTGTAGCTGGTTTTCACTGTCCCTTGGAACTGCATTCGCTGCCACACAGACATTCGCTTTCCCCAAAAGCTTTGCTTGGTAATGGGGCAACACTGCATATGTGTCTCTTGCAGAGCCCGGCTGCCAAATTCGAAACGTCCAGCGATTTCGCCCACACGAAGCTGCCAGCACGGAATGCTGTAGCTGGTTTTCACTGTCCCTTGGAACTGCATTCGCTGCCACACAGACATTCGCTTTCCCCAAAAGCTTTGGTTCGTAAAGGGGCAACACTGCGTATGTGTCTCTCGCAGAGCCCGGATGCCAAACTCGAAACGTCCAGCGATTGCGCCCACACGAAATCTGCCAGCACGGAATGCTGTAGCTGGTTTTCACTGTCCCTTGGAACTGCATTCGCTGCCACACAGACATTCGCTTTCCCCAACAGCTTTGGTTCGTAAAGGGGCAACACTGTGTATGAGTCTCTCGCAGAGCCCGGCTGCCAAATTCGAAACGTCCAGCGATTGCGCCCACACGAAAGCTGCCAGCACGGAATGCTGTAGCTGGTTTTCACTGTCCCTTGGAACTGCATTCGCTGCCACACAGACATTCGCTTTCCCCAAAAGCTTTGCTTGGTAGTGGGGCAACACTGTGTATCTCTCTCTCGCAGAGCCCGGCTGCCAAATTCGAAACGTCCAGCGATTGCGCCCACACGAAAGCTGCCAGCACGGAATGCTGTAGCTGGTTTTCACTGTCCCTTGGAACTGCATTCGCTGCCACACAGACATTCGCTTTCCCCAAAAGCTTTGCTTGGTAGTGGGGCAACACTGTGTATCTCTCTCTCGCAGAGCCCGGCTGCCAGATTCGAAACGTCCAGCGATTGCGCCCACACGAAAGCTGCCAGCACGGAATGCTGTAGCTGGTTTTCACTGTCCCTTGGAACTGCATTCGCTGCCACACAGACATTCGCTTTCCCCAAAAGCTTTGCTTGGTAGTGGGGCAACACTGTGTATGTGTCTCTCGCAGAGCCCGGCTGCCAAATTCGAAACGTCCAGCGATTTCTCCCACACGAAAGCTGCCAGCACGGAATGCTGTAGCTGGTTTTCACTGTCCCTTGGAACTGCATTCGCTGCCACACAGACATTCACTTTCCCCAAAAGCTTTGCTTGGTAGTGGGGCAACACTGTGTATGTGTCTCTCGCAGAGCCCGGCTGCCAAATTCGAAACGTCCAGCGATTGCGCCCACACGAAAGCTGCCAGCACGGAATGCTGTAGCTGGTTTTCACTGTCCCTTGGAACTGCATTCGCTGCCACACAGACATTCGCTTTCCCCAAAAGCTTTGGTTCGTAAAGGGGCAACACTGCGTATGTGTCTCTCGCAGAGCCCGGCTGCCAAATTCGAAACGTCCAGCGATTGCGCCCACACGAAAGCTGCCAGCACGGAATGCTGTAGCTGGTTTTCACTGTCCCTTGGAACTGCATTCGCTGCCACACAGACATTCGCTTTCCCCAAAAGCTTTGCTTGGTAATGGGGCAACACTGTGTATGTGTCTCTCGCAGAGCCCGGCTGCCAAATTCGAAACGTCCAGCGATTGCGCCCACACGAAAGCTGCCAGCACGGAATGCTGTAGCTGGTTTTCACTGTCCCTTGGAACTGCATTCGCTGCCACACAGACATTCGCTTTCCCCAAAAGCTTTGCTTGGTAAAGGGGCAACACTGTGTATGTGTCTCTCGCAGAGCCCGGCTGCCAAATTCGAAACGTCCAGCGATTGCGCCCACACGAAAGCCGCCTGCACGGAATGCTGTAGCTGGTTTTCACTGTCCTTGGAACTGCATTCGCTGCCACACAGACATTCGCTTTCCCCAAAAGCTTTGCTTGGTAATGGGGCAACACTGTGTATGTGTCTCTCGCAGAGCCCGGCTGCCAAATTCGAAACGTCCAGCGATTTCTCCCACACGAAAGCTGCCAGCACGGAATGCTGTAGCTGGTTTTCACTGTCCCTTGGAACTGCATTTGCTGCCACACAGACATTCGCTTTCCCCAAAAGCTTTGCTTGGTAATGGGGCAACACTGTGTATGTGTCTCTCGATGAGCCCGGCTGCCAAATTCGAAACGTCCAGCGATTTCTCCCACACGAAAGCTGCCAGCACGGAATGCTGTAGCTGGTTTTCACTGTCCCTTGGAACTGCATTCGCTGCCACACAGACATTCGCTTTCCCCAAAAGCTTTGGTTCGTAAAGGGGCAACGCTGTGTATGTGTCTCTCGCAGAGCCCGGCTGCCAAATTCGAAACGTCCAGCGATTGCGCCCACACGAAAGCTGCCAGCACGGAATGCTGTAGCTGGTTTTCACTGTCCCTTGGAACTGCATTCGCTGCCACACAGACATTCGCTTTCCCCAAAAGCTTTGGTTCGTAAAGGGGCAACACTGTGTATGTGTCTCTCGCAGAGCCCGGCTGCCAAATTCGAAACGTCCAGCAATTGCGCCCACACGAAAGCTGCCAGCACGGAATGCTGTAGCTGGTTTTCACTGTCCCTTGGAACTGCATTCGCTGCCACACAGACATTCGCTTTCCCCAAAAGCTTTGCTTGGTAGTGGGGCAACACTGTGTATCTCTCTCTCGCAGAGCCCGGCTGCCAAATTCGAAACGTCCAGCGATTGCGCCCACACAAAAGCTGCCAGCACGGAATGCTGTAGCTGGTTTTCACTGTCCCTTGGAACTGCATTCGCTGCCACACAGACATTCGCTTTCCCCAAAAGCTTTGGTTCGTAAAGGGGCAACACTGCGTATGTGTCTCTCGCAGAGCCCGGCTGCCAAATTCGAAACGTCCAGCGATTGCGCCCACACGAAAGCTGCCAGCACGGAATGCTGTAGCTGGTTTTCACTGTCCCTTGGAACTGCATTCGCTGCCACACAGACATTCGCTTTCCCCAAAAGCTTTGCTTGGTAGTGGGGCAACACTGTGTATGTGTCTCTCGCAGAGCCCGGCTGCCAAATTCGAAACGTCCAGCGATTGCGCCCACACGAAAGCTGCCAGCACGGAATGCTGTAGCTGGTTTTCACTGTCCCTTGGAACTGCATTCGCTGCCACACAGACATTCGCTTTCCCCAAAAGCTTTGCTTGGTAAAGGGGCAACACTGTGTATGTGTCTCTCGCAGAGCCCGGCTGCCAAATTCGAAACGTCCAGCGATTGCGCCCACACGAAAGCTGCCAGCACGGAATGCTGTAGCTGGTTTTCACTGTCCCTTGGAACTGCATTCGCTGCCACACAGACATTCGCTTTCCCCAAAAGCTTTGCTTGGTAATGGGGCAACACTGTGTATGTGTCTCTCGCAGAGCCCGGCTGCCAAATTCGAAACGTCCAGCGATTTCGCCCACACGAAAGCTGCCAGCACGGAATGCTGTAGCTGGTTTTCACTGTCCCTTGGAACTGCATTCGCTGACACACAGACATTCGCTTTCCCCAGAAGCTTTGCTTGGTAATGGGGCAACACTGTGTATGTGTCTCTCGCAGAGCCCGGCTAACAAATTCGAAACGTCCAGCGATTGCGCCCACACGAAAGCTGCCAGCACGGAATGCTGTAGCTGGTTTTCACTGTCCCTTGGAACTGCATTCGCTGCCACACAGACATTCGCTTTCCCCAAAAGCTTTGGTTCGTAAAGGGGCAACACTGTGTATGTGTCTCTCGCAGAGCCCGGCTGCCAAATTCGAAACGTCCAGCGATTGCGCCCACACGAAAGCTGCCAGCACGGAATGCTGTAGCTGGTTTTCACTGTCCCTTGGAAGTGCATTCGCTGCCACACAGACATTCGCTTTCCCCAAAAGCTTTGCTTGGTAGTGGGGCAACACTGTGTATCTCTCTCTCGCAGAGCCCAGCTGCCAAATTCGAAACGTCCAGCGATTGCGCCCACACGAAAGCTGCCAGCACGGAATGCTGTAGCTGGTTTTCACTGTCCCTTGGAACTGCATTCGCTGCCACACAGACATTCGCTTTCCCCAAAAGCTTTGCTTGGTAAAGGGGCAACACTGTGTATGTGTCTCTCGCAGAGCCCGGCTAACAAATTCGAAACGTCCAGCGATTGCGCCCACACGAAAGCTGCCAGCACGGAATGCTGTAGCTGGTTTTCACTGTCCCTTGGAACTGCATTCGCTGCCACACAGACATTCGCTTTCCCCAAAAGCTTTGCTTGGTAATGGGGCAACACTGTGTATGTGTCTCTCGCAGAGCCCGGCTGCCAAATTCGAAACGTCCAGCGATTTCGCCCACACGAAAGCTGCCAGCACGGAATGCTGTAGCTGGTTTTCACTGTCCCTTGGAACTGCATTCGCTGCCACACAGACATTCGCTTTCCCCAGAAGCTTTGCTTGGTAATGGGGCAACACTGTGTATGTGTCTCTCGCAGAGCCCGGCTGCCAAATTCGAAACGTCCAGCGATTTCGCCCACACGAAAGCTGCCAGCACGGAATGCTGTAGCTGGTTTTCACTGTCCCTTGGAACTGCATTCGCTGCCACACAGACATTCGCTTTCCCCAGAAGCTTTGCTTGGTAATGGGGCAACACTGTGTATGTGTCTCTCGCAGAGCCCGGCTAACAAATTCGAAACTTCCAGCGATTGCGCCCACACGAAAGCTGCCAGCACGGAATGCTGTAGCTGGTTTTCACTGTCCCTTGGAACTGCATTCGCTGCCACACAGACATTCGCTTTCCCCAAAAGCTTTGGTTCGTAAATGGGCAACACTGTGTATGTGTCTCTCGCAGAGCCCGGCTGCCAAATTCGAAACGTCCAGCGATTGCGCCCACACGAAAGCTGCCAGCACGGAATGCTGTAGCTGGTTTTCACTGTCCCTTGGAAGTGCATTCGCTGCCACACAGACATTCGCTTTCCCCAAAAGCTTTGCTTGGTAGTGGGGCAACACTGTGTATGTGTCTCTCGCAGAGCCCGGCTGCCAAATTCGAAACGTCCAGCGATTGCGCCCACACGAAAGCTGCCAGCACGGAATGCTGTAGCTGGTTTTCACTTTCCCTTGGAACTGCATTCGCTGCCACACAGACATTCGCTTTCCCCAAAAGCTTTGCTTGGTAAAGGGGCAACACTGTGTATGTGTCTCTCGCAGAGCCCGGCTAACAAATTCGAAACGTCCAGCGATTGCGCCCACACGAAAGCTGCCAGCACGGAATGCTGTAGCTGGTTTTCACTGTCCCTTGGAACTGCATTCGCTGCCACACAGACATTCGCTTTCCCCAAAAGCTTTGCTTGGTAATGGGGCAACACTGTGTATGTGTCTCTCGCAGAGCCCGGCTGCCAAATTCGAAACGTCCAGCGATTTCGCCCACACGAAAGCTGCCAGCACGGAATGCTGTAGCTGGTTTTCACTGTCCCTTGGAACTGCATTCGCTGCCACACAGACATTCGCTTTCCCCAGAAGCTTTGCTTGGTAATGGGGCAACACTGTGTATGTGTCTCTCGCAGAGCCCGGCTGCCAAATTCGAAACGTCCAGCGATTTCTCGCACACGAAAGCTGCCAGCACGGAATGCTGTAGCTGGTTTTCACTGTCCCTTGGAACTGCATTCGCTGCCACACAGACATTCGCTTTCCCCAAAAGCTTTGGTTCGTAAAGGGGCAACACTGTGTATGTGTCTCTCGCAGAGCCCGGCTGCCAAATTCGAAACGTCCAGCGATTTCTCCCACACGAAATCTGCCAGCACGGAATGCTGTAGCTGGTTTTCACTGTCCCTTGGAACTGCATTCGCTGCCACACAGACATTCGCTTTCCCCAAAAGCTTTGCTTTGTAATGGGGCAACACTGTGTATCTCTCTCTCGCAGAGCCCGGCTGCCAAATTCGAAACGTCCAGCGATTGCGCCCACACGAAAGCTGCCAGCACGGAATGCTGTAGCTGGTTTTCACTGTCCCTTGGAACTGCATTCGCTGCCACACAGACATTCGCTTTCCCCAAAAGCTTTGCTTGGTAAAGGGGCAACACTGTGTATGTGTCTCTCGCAGAGCCCGGCTAACAAATTCGAAACGTCCAGCGATTGCGCCCACACGAAAGCTGCCAGCACGGAATGCTGTAGCTGGTTTTCACTGTCCCTTGGAACTGCATTCGCTGCCACACAGACATTCGCTTTCCCCAAAAGCTTTGCTTGGTAATGGGGCAACACTGTGTATGTGTCTCTCGCAGAGCCCGGCTGCCAAATTCGAAACGTCCAGCGATTTCGCCCACACGAAAGCTGCCAGCACGGAATGCTGTAGCTGGTTTTCACTGTCCCTTGGAACTGCATTCGCTGCCACACAGACATTCGCTTTCCCCAGAAGCTTTGCTTGGTAATGGGGCAACACTGTGTATGTGTCTCTCGCAGAGCCCGGCTGCCAAATTCGAAACGTCCAGCGATTTCTCGCACACGAAAGCTGCCAGCACGGAATGCTGTAGCTGGTTTTCACTGTCCCTTGGAACTGCATTCGCTGCCACACAGACATTCGCTTTCCCCAAAAGCTTTGGTTCGTAAAGGGGCAACACTGTGTATGTGTCTCTCGCAGAGCCCGGCTAACAAATTCGAAACGTCCAGCGATTTCTCCCACACGAAAGCTGCCAGCACGGAATGCTGTAGCTGGTTTTCACTGTCCCTTGGAACTGCATTCGCTGCCACACAGACATTCGCTTTCCCCAAAAGCTTTGGTTCGTAAAGGGGCAACACTGCGTATGTGTCTCTCGCAGAGCCCGGCTGCCAAATTCGAAACGTCCAGCGATTGCGCCCACACGAAAGCTGCCAGCACGGAATGCTGTAGCTGGTTTTCACTGTCCCTTGGAACTGCATTCGCTGCCACACAGACATTCGCTTTCCCCAAAAGCTTTGCTTGGTAATGGGGCAACACTGTGTATGTGTCTCTCGCAGAGCCCGGCTGCCAAATTCGAAACGTCCAGCGATTGCGCCCACACGAAAGCTGCCAGCACGGAATGCTGTAGCTGGTTTTCACTGTCCCTTGGAACTGCATTCGCTGCCACACAGACATTCGCTTTCCCCAAAAGCTTTGCTTGGTAAAGGGGCAACACTGTGTATGTGTCTCTCGCAGAGCCCGGCTGCCAAATTCGAAACGTCCAGCGATTGCGCCCACACGAAAGCCGCCTGCACGGAATGCTGTAGCTGGTTTTCACTGTCCTTGGAACTGCATTCGCTGCCACACAGACATTCGCTTTCCCCAAAAGCTTTGCTTGGTAATGGGGCAACACTGTGTATGTGTCTCTCGCAGAGCCCGGCTGCCAAATTCGAAACGTCCAGCGATTTCTCCCACACGAAAGCTGCCAGCACGGAATGCTGTAGCTGGTTTTCACTGTCCCTTGGAACTGCATTTGCTGCCACACAGACATTCGCTTTCCCCAAAAGCTTTGCTTGGTAATGGGGCAACACTGTGTATGTGTCTCTCGATGAGCCCGGCTGCCAAATTCGAAACGTCCAGCGATTTCTCCCACACGAAAGCTGCCAGCACGGAATGCTGTAGCTGGTTTTCACTGTCCCTTGGAACTGCATTCGCTGCCACACAGACATTCGCTTTCCCCAAAAGCTTTGGTTCGTAAAGGGGCAACGCTGTGTATGTGTCTCTCGCAGAGCCCGGCTGCCAAATTCGAAACGTCCAGCGATTGCGCCCACACGAAAGCTGCCAGCACGGAATGCTGTAGCTGGTTTTCACTGTCCCTTGGAACTGCATTCGCTGCCACACAGACATTCGCTTTCCCCAAAAGCTTTGGTTCGTAAAGGGGCAACACTGTGTATGTGTCTCTCGCAGAGCCCGGCTGCCAAATTCGAAACGTCCAGCAATTTCGCCCACACGAAAGCTGCCAGCACGGAATGCTGTAGCTGGTTTTCACTGTCCCTTGGAACTGCATTCGCTGCCACACAGACATTCGCTTTCCCCAAAAGCTTTGCTTGGTAGTGGGACAACACTGTGTATCTCTCTCTCGCAGAGCCCGGCTGCCAAATTCGAAACGTCCAGCGATTGCGCCCACACAAAAGCTGCCAGCACGGAATGCTGTAGCTGGTTTTCACTGTCCCTTGGAACTGCATTCGCTGCCACACAGACATTCGCTTTCCCCAAAAGCTTTGGTTCGTAAAGGGGCAACACTGCGTATGTGTCTCTCGCAGAGCCCGGCTGCCAAATTCGAAACGTCCAGCGATTGCGCCCACACGAAAGCTGCCAGCACGGAATGCTGTAGCTGGTTTTCACTGTCCCTTGGAACTGCATTCGCTGCCACACAGACATTCGCTTTCCCCAAAAGCTTTGCTTGGTAGTGGGGCAACACTGTGTATGTGTCTCTCGCAGAGCCCGGCTGCCAAATTCGAAACGTCCAGCGATTGCGCCCACACGAAAGCTGCCAGCACGGAATGCTGTAGCTGGTTTTCACTGTCCCTTGGAACTGCATTCGCTGCCACACAGACATTCGCTTTCCCCAAAAGCTTTGCTTGGTAAAGGGGCAACACTGTGTATGTGTCTCTCGCAGAGCCCGGCTGCCAAATTCGAAACGTCCAGCGATTGCGCCCACACGAAAGCTGCCAGCACGGAATGCTCTAGCTGGTTTTCACTGTCCCTTGGAACTGCATTCGCTGCCACACAGACATTCGCTTTCCCCGAAAGCTTTGCTTGGTAGTGGGGCAACACTGTGTATGTGTCTCTCGCAGAGCCCGGCTGCCAAATTCGAAACGTCCAGCGATTGCGCCCACACGAAAGCTGCCAGCACGGAATGCTGTAGCTGGTTTTCACTGTCCCTTGGAACTGCATTCGCTGCCACACAGACATTCGCTTTCCCCAAAAGCTTTGCTTGGTAAAGGGGCAACACTGTGTATGTGTCTCTCGCAGAGCCCGGCTGCCAAATTCGAAACGTCCAGCGATTGCGCCCACACGAAAGCTGCCAGCACGGAATGCTGTAGCTGGTTTTCACTGTCCCTTGGAACTGCATTCGCTGACACACAGACATTCGCTTTCCCCAGAAGCTTTGCTTGGTAATGGGGCAACACTGTGTATGTGTCTCTCGCAGAGCCCGGCTAACAAATTCGAAACGTCCAGCGATTGCGCCCACACGAAAGCTGCCAGCACGGAATGCTGTAGCTGGTTTTCACTGTCCCTTGGAACTGCATTCGCTGCCACACAGACATTCGCTTTCCCCAAAAGCTTTGGTTCGTAAAGGGGCAACACTGTGTATGTGTCTCTCGCAGAGCCCGGCTGCCAAATTCGAAACGTCCAGCGATTGCGCCCACACGAAAGCTGCCAGCACGGAATGCTGTAGCTGGTTTTCACTGTCCCTTGGAAGTGCATTCGCTGCCACACAGACATTCGCTTTCCCCAAAAGCTTTGCTTGGTAGTGGGGCAACACTGTGTATCTCTCTCTCGCAGAGCCCGGCTGCCAAATTCGAAACGTCCAGCGATTGCGCCCACACGAAAGCTGCCAGCACGGAATGCTGTAGCTGGTTTTCACTGTCCCTTGGAACTGCATTCGCTGCCACACAGACATTCGCTTTCCCCAAAAGCTTTGCTTGGTAAAGGGGCAACACTGTGTATGTGTCTCTCGCAGAGCCCGGCTAACAAATTCGAAACGTCCAGCGATTGCGCCCACACGAAAGCTGCCAGCACGGAATGCTGTAGCTGGTTTTCACTGTCCCTTGGAACTGCATTCGCTGCCACACAGACATTCGCTTTCCCCAAAAGCTTTGCTTGGTAATGGGGCAACACTGTGTATGTGTCTCTCGCAGAGCCCGGCTGCCAAATTCGAAACGTCCAGCGATTTCGCCCACACGAAAGCTGCCAGCACGGAATGCTGTAGCTGGTTTTCACTGTCCCTTGGAACTGCATTCGCTGCCACACAGACATTCGCTTTCCCCAGAAGCTTTGCTTGGTAATGGGGCAACACTGTGTATGTGTCTCTCGCAGAGCCCGGCTGCCAAATTCGAAACGTCCAGCGATTTCGCCCACACGAAAGCTGCCAGCACGGAATGCTGTAGCTGGTTTTCACTGTCCCTTGGAACTGCATTCGCTGCCACACAGACATTCGCTTTCCCCAGAAGCTTTGCTTGGTAATGGGGCAACACTGTGTATGTGTCTCTCGCAGAGCCCGGCTAACAAATTCGAAACTTCCAGCGATTGCGCCCACACGAAAGCTGCCAGCACGGAATGCTGTAGCTGGTTTTCACTGTCCCTTGGAACTGCATTCGCTGCCACACAGACATTCGCTTTCCCCAAAAGCTTTGGTTCGTAAAGGGGCAACACTGTGTATGTGTCTCTCGCAGAGCCCGGCTGCCAAATTCGAAACGTCCAGCGATTGCGCCCACACGAAAGCTGCCAGCACGGAATGCTGTAGCTGGTTTTCACTGTCCCTTGGAAGTGCATTCGCTGCCACACAGACATTCGCTTTCCCCAAAAGCTTTGCTTGGTAGTGGGGCAACACTGTGTATGTGTCTCTCGCAGAGCCCGGCTGCCAAATTCGAAACGTCCAGCGATTGCGCCCACACGAAAGCTGCCAGCACGGAATGCTGTAGCTGGTTTTCACTGTCCCTTGGAACTGCATTCGCTGCCACACAGACATTCGCTTTCCCCAAAAGCTTTGCTTGGTAAAGGGGCAACACTGTGTATGTGTCTCTCGCAGAGCCCGGCTAACAAATTCGAAACGTCCAGCGATTGCGCCCACACGAAAGCTGCCAGCACGGAATGCTGTAGCTGGTTTTCACTGTCCCTTGGAACTGCATTCGCTGCCACACAGACATTCGCTTTCCCCAAAAGCTTTGCTTGGTAAAGGGGCAACACTGTGTATGTGTCTCTCGCAGAGCCCGGCTGCCAAATTCGAAACGTCCAGCGATTGCGCCCACACGAAAGCTGCCAGCACGGAATGCTGTAGCTGGTTTTCACTGTCCCTTGGAACTGCATTCGCTGCCACACAGACATTCGCTTTCCCCGAAAGCTTTGCTTGGTAGTGGGGCAACACTGTGTATGTGTCTCTCGCAGAGCCCGGCTGCCAAATTCGAAACGTCCAGCGATTGCGCCCACACGAAAGCTGCCAGCACGGAATGCTGTAGCTGGTTTTCACTGTCCCTTGGAACTGCATTCGCTGCCACACAGACATTCGCTTTCCCCAAAAGCTTTGCTTGGTAAAGGGGCAACACTGTGTATGTGTCTCTCGCAGAGCCCGGCTGCCAAATTCGAAACGTCCAGCGATTGCGCCCACACGAAAGCTGCCAGCACGGAATGCTGTAGCTGGTTTTCACTGTCCCTTGGAACTGCATTCGCTGACACACAGACATTCGCTTTCCCCAGAAGCTTTGCTTGGTAATGGGGCAACACTGTGTATGTGTCTCTCGCAGAGCCCGGCTAACAAATTCGAAACGTCCAGCGATTGCGCCCACACGAAAGCTGCCAGCACGGAATGCTGTAGCTGGTTTTCACTGTCCCTTGGAACTGCATTCGCTGCCACACAGACATTCGCTTTCCCCAAAAGCTTTGGTTCGTAAAGGGGCAACACTGTGTATGTGTCTCTCGCAGAGCCCGGCTGCCAAATTCGAAACGTCCAGCGATTGCGCCCACACGAAAGCTGCCAGCACGGAATGCTGTAGCTGGTTTTCACTGTCCCTTGGAAGTGCATTCGCTGCCACACAGACATTCGCTTTCCCCAAAAGCTTTGCTTGGTAGTGGGGCAACACTGTGTATCTCTCTCTCGCAGAGCCCGGCTGCCAAATTCGAAACGTCCAGCGATTGCGCCCACACGAAAGCTGCCAGCACGGAATGCTGTAGCTGGTTTTCACTGTCCCTTGGAACTGCATTCGCTGCCACACAGACATTCGCTTTCCCCAAAAGCTTTGCTTGGTAAAGGGGCAACACTGTGTATGTGTCTCTCGCAGAGCCCGGCTAACAAATTCGAAACGTCCAGCGATTGCGCCCACACGAAAGCTGCCAGCACGGAATGCTGTAGCTGGTTTTCACTGTCCCTTGGAACTGCATTCGCTGCCACACAGACATTCGCTTTCCCCAAAAGCTTTGCTTGGTAATGGGGCAACACTGTGTATGTGTCTCTCGCAGAGCCCGGCTGCCAAATTCGAAACGTCCAGCGATTTCGCCCACACGAAAGCTGCCAGCACGGAATGCTGTAGCTGGTTTTCACTGTCCCTTGGAACTGCATTCGCTGCCACACAGACATTCGCTTTCCCCAGAAGCTTTGCTTGGTAATGGGGCAACACTGTGTATGTGTCTCTCGCAGAGCCCGGCTGCCAAATTCGAAACGTCCAGCGATTTCGCCCACACGAAAGCTGCCAGCACGGAATGCTGTAGCTGGTTTTCACTGTCCCTTGGAACTGCATTCGCTGCCACACAGACATTCGCTTTCCCCAGAAGCTTTGCTTGGTAATGGGGCAACACTGTGTATGTGTCTCTCGCAGAGCCCGGCTAACAAATTCGAAACTTCCAGCGATTGCGCCCACACGAAAGCTGCCAGCACGGAATGCTGTAGCTGGTTTTCACTGTCCCTTGGAACTGCATTCGCTGCCACACAGACATTCGCTTTCCCCAAAAGCTTTGCTTGGTAAAGGGGCAACACTGTGTATGTGTCTCTCGCAGAGCCCGGCTGCCAAATTCGAAACGTCCAGCGATTGCGCCCACACGAAAGCTGCCAGCACGGAATGCTGTAGCTGGTTTTCACTGTCCCTTGGAAGTGCATTCGCTGCCACACAGACATTCGCTTTCCCCAAAAGCTTTGCTTGGTAGTGGGGCAACACTGTGTATGTGTCTCTCGCAGAGCCCGGCTGCCAAATTCGAAACGTCCAGCGATTGCGCCCACACGAAAGCTGCCAGCACGGAATGCTGTAGCTGGTTTTCACTGTCCCTTGGAACTGCATTCGCTGCCACACAGACATTCGCTTTCCCCAAAAGCTTTGCTTGGTAAAGGGGCAACACTGTGTATGTGTCTCTCGCAGAGCCCGGCTAACAAATTCGAAACGTCCAGCGATTGCGCCCACACGAAAGCTGCCAGCACGGAATGCTGTAGCTGGTTTTCACTGTCCCTTGGAACTGCATTCGCTGCCACACAGACATTCGCTTTCCCCAAAAGCTTTGCTTGGTAATGGGGCAACACTGTGTATGTGTCTCTCGCAGAGCCCGGCTGCCAAATTCGAAACGTCCAGCGATTTCGCCCACACGAAAGCTGCCAGCACGGAATGCTGTAGCTGGTTTTCACTGTCCCTTGGAACTGCATTCGCTGCCACACAGACATTCGCTTTCCCCAGAAGCTTTGCTTGGTAATGGGGCAACACTGTGTATGTGTCTCTCGCAGAGCCCGGCTGCCAAATTCGAAACGTCCAGCGATTTCTCGCACACGAAAGCTGCCAGCACGGAATGCTGTAGCTGGTTTTCACTGTCCCTTGGAACTGCATTCGCTGCCACACAGACATTCGCTTTCCCCAAAAGCTTTGGTTCGTAAAGGGGCAACACTGTGTATGTGTCTCTCGCAGAGCCCGGCTGCCAAATTCGAAACGTCCAGCGATTTCTCCCACACGAAATCTGCCAGCACGGAATGCTGTAGCTGGTTTTCACTGTCCCTTGGAACTGCATTCGCTGCCACACAGACATTCGCTTTCCCCAAAAGCTTTGCTTTGTAATGGGGCAACACTGTGTATCTCTCTCTCGCAGAGCCCGGCTGCCAAATTCGAAACGTCCAGCGATTGCGCCCACACGAAAGCTGCCAGCACGGAATGCTGTAGCTGGTTTTCACTGTCCCTTGGAACTGCATTCGCTGCCACACAGACATTCGCTTTCCCCAAAAGCTTTGCTTGGTAAAGGGGCAACACTGTGTATGTGTCTCTCGCAGAGCCCGGCTAACAAATTCGAAACGTCCAGCGATTGCGCCCACACGAAAGCTGCCAGCACGGAATGCTGTAGCTGGTTTTCACTGTCCCTTGGAACTGCATTCGCTGCCACACAGACATTCGCTTTCCCCAAAAGCTTTGCTTGGTAGTGGGGCAACACTGTGTATGTGTCTCTCGCAGAGCCCGGCTGCCAAATTCGAAACGTCCAGCGATTTCGCCCACACGAAAGCTGCCAGCACGGAATGCTGTAGCTGGTTTTCACTGTCCCTTGGAACTGCATTCGCTGCCACACAGACATTCGCTTTCCCCAGAAGCTTTGCTTGGTAATGGGGCAACACTGTGTATGTGTCTCTCGCAGAGCCCGGCTGCCAAATTCGAAACGTCCAGCGATTTCTCGCACACGAAAGCTGCCAGCACGGAATGCTGTAGCTGGTTTTCACTGTCCCTTGGAACTGCATTCGCTGCCACACAGACATTCGCTTTCCCCAAAAGCTTTGGTTCGTAAAGGGGCAACACTGTGTATGTGTCTCTCGCAGAGCCCGGCTGCCAAATTCGAAACGTCCAGCGATTTCTCCCACACGAAATCTGCCAGCACGGAATGCTGTAGCTGGTTTTCACTGTCCCTTGGAACTGCATTCGCTGCCACACAGACATTCGCTTTCCCCAAAAGCTTTGCTTGGTAATGGGGCAACACTGTGTATGTGTCTCTCACAGAGCCCGGCTGCCAAATTCGAAACGTCCAGCGATTGCGCCCACACGAAAGCTGCCAGCACGGAATGCTGTAGCTGGTTTTCACTGTCCCTTGGAACTGCATTCGCTGCCACACAGACATTCGCTTTCCCCAAAAGCTTTGCTTGGTAGTGGGGCAACACTGTGTATCTCTCTGTCGCAGAGCCCGGCTGCCAAATTCGAAACGTCCAGCGATTGCGCCCACACGAAAGCTGCCAGCACGGAATGCTGTAGCTGGTTTTCACTGTCCCTTGGAACTGCATTCGCTGCCACACAGACATTCGCTTTCCCCAAAAGCTTTGCTTGGTAAAGGGGCAACACTGTGTATGTGTCTCTCGCAGAGCCCGGCTGCCAAATTCGAAACGTCCAGCGATTTCTCCCACACGAAAGCTGCCAGCACGGAATGCTGTAGCTGGTTTTCACTGTCCCTTGGAACTGCATTCGCTGCCACACAGACATTCGCTTTCCCCAAAAGCTTTGGTTCGTAAAGGGGCAACACTGTGTATGTGTCTCTCGCAGAGCCCGGCTGCCAAATTCGAAACGTCCAGCGATTTCTCCCACACGAAATCTGCCAGCACGGAATGCTGTGGCTGGTTTTCACTGTCCCTTGGAACTGCATTCGCTGCCACACAGACATTCGCTTTCCCCAAAAGCTTTGCTTGGTAATGGGGCAACACTGTGTATGTGTCTCTCGCAGAGCCCGGCTGCCAAATTCGAAACGTCCAGCGATTGCGCCCACACGAAAGCTGCCAGCACGGAATGCTGTAGCTGGTTTTCACTGTCCCTTGGAACTGCATTCGCTGCCACACAGACATTCGCTTTCCCCAAAAGCTTTGCTTGGTAAAGGGGCAACACTGTGTATGTGTCTCTCGCAGAGCCCGGCTAACAAATTCGAAACGTCCAGCGATTTCTCCCACACGAAAGCTGCCAGCACGGAATGCTGTAGCTGGTTTTCACTGTCCCTTGGAACTGCATTCGCTGCCACACAGACATTCGCTTTCCCCAAAAGCTTTGGTTCGTAAAGGGGCAACACTGCGTATGTGTCTCTCGCAGAGCCCGGCTGCCAAATTCGAAACGTCCAGCGATTGCGCCCACACGAAAGCTGCCAGCACGGAATGCTGTAGCTGGTTTTCACTGTCCCTTGGAACTGCATTCGCTGCCACACAGACATTCGCTTTCCCCAAAAGCTTTGCTTGGTAGTGGGGTAACACTGTGTATGTGTCTCTCGCAGAGCCCGGCTGCCAAATTCGAAACGTCCAGCGATTGCGCCCACACGAAAGCTGCCAGCACGGAATGCTGTAGCTGGTTTTCACTGTCCCTTGGAACTGCATTCGCTGCCACACAGACATTCGCTTTCCCCAAAAGCTTTGCTTGGTAATGGGGCAACACTGTGTATGTGTCTCTCGCAGAGCCCGGCTAACAAATTCGAAACGTCCAGCGATTGCGCCCACACGAAAGCTGCCAGCACGGAATGCTGTAGCTGGTTTTCACTGTCCCTTGGAACTGCATTCGCTGCCACACAGACATTCGCTTTCCCCAAAAGCTTTGCTTGGTAGTGGGGCAACACGGTGTATCTCTCTCTCGCAGAGCCCGGCTGCCAAATTCGAAACGTCCAGCGATTTCTCCCACACGAAAGCTGCCAGCACGGAATGCTGTAGCTGGTTTTCACTGTCCCTTGGAACTGCATTCGCTGCCACACAGACATTCGCTTTCCCCAAAAGCTTTGCTTGGTAAAGGGGCAACACTGTGTATGTGTCTCTCGCAGAGCCCGGCTGCCAAATTCGAAACATCCAGCGATTGCGCCCACACGAAAGCTGCCAGCACGGAATGCTGTAGCTGGTTTTCACTGTCCCTTGGAACTGCATTCGCTGCCACACAGACATTCGCTTTCCCCAAAAGCTTTGGTTCGTAAAGGGGCAACACTGTGTATGTGTCTCTCGCAGAGCCCGGCTGCCAAACTCGAAACGTCCAGCGATTGCGCCCACACGAAAGCTGCCAGCACGGAATGCTGTAGCTGGTTTTCACTGTCCCTTGGAACTGCATTCGCTGCCACACAGACATTCGCTTTCCCCAAAAGCTTTGCTTGGTAGTGGGGCAACACTGTGTATCTCTCTCTCGCAGAGCCCGGCTGCCAAATTCGAAACGTCCAGCGATTGCGCCCACACGAAAGCTGCCAGCACGGAATGCTGTAGCTGGTTTTCACTGTCCCTTGGAACTGCATTCGCTGCCACACAGACATTCGCTTTCCCCAAAAGCTTTGCTTGGTAAAGGGGCAACACTGTGTATGTGTCTCTCGCAGAGCCCGGCTAACAAATTCGAAACGTCCAGCGATTGCGCCCACACGAAAGCTGCCAGCACGGAATGCTGTAGCTGGTTTTCACTGTCCCTTGGAACTGCATTCGCTGCCACACAGACATTCGCTTTCCCCAAAAGCTTTGCTTGGTAATGGGCAACACTGTGTATGTGTCTCTCGCAGAGCCCGGCTGCCAAATTCGAAACGTCCAGCGATTTCGCCCACACGAAAGCTGCCAGCACGTAATGCTGTAGCTGGTTTTCACTGTCCCTTGGAACTGCATTCGCTGCCACACAGACATTCGCTTTCCCCAGAAGCTTTGCTTGGTAATGGGGCAACACTGTGTATGTGTCTCTCGCAGAGCCCGGCTGCCAAATTCGAAACGTCCAGCGATTTCTCGCACACGAAAGCTGCCAGCACGGAATGCTGTAGCTGGTTTTCACTGTCCCTTGGAACTGCATTCGCTGCCACACAGACATTCGCTTTCCCCAAAAGCTTTGGTTCGTAAAGGGGCAACACTGTGTATGTGTCTCTCGCAGAGCCCGGCTGCCAAATTCGAAACGTCCAGCGATTTCTCCCACACGAAATCTGCCAGCACGGAATGCTGTAGCTGGTTTTCACTGTCCCTTGGAACTGCATTCGCTGCCACACAGACATTCGCTTTCCCCAAAAGCTTTGCTTGGTAGTGGGGCAACACTGTGTATCTCTCTCTCGCAGAGCCCGGCTGCCAAATTCGAAACGTCCAGCGATTGCGCCCACACGAAAGCTGCCAGCACGGAATGCTGTAGCTGGTTTTCACTGTCCCTTGGAACTGCATTCGCTGCCACACAGACATTCGCTTTCCCCAAAAGCTTTGCTTGGTAAAGGGGCAACACTGTATATGTGTCTCTCGCAGAGCCCGGCTAACAAATTCGAAACGTCCAGCGATTGCGCCCACACGAAAGCTGCCAGCACGGAATGCTGTAGCTGGTTTTCACTGTCCCTTGGAACTGCATTCGCTGCCACACAGACATTCGCTTTCCCCAAAAGCTTTGCTTGGTAATGGGGCAACACTGTGTATGTGTCTCTCGCAGAGCCCGGCTGCCAAATTCGAAACGTCCAGCGATTTCGCCCACACGAAAGCTGCCAGCACGGAATGCTGTAGCTGGTTTTCACTGCCCCTTGGAACTGCATTCGCTGCCACACAGACATTCGCTTTCCCCAGAAGCTTTGCTTGGTAATGGGGCAACACTGTGTATGTGTCTCTCGCAGAGCCCGGCTGCCAAATTCGAAACGTCCAGCGATTGCGCCCACACGAAAGCTGCCAGCACGGAATGCTGTAGCTGGTTTTCACTGTCCCTTGGAACTGCATTCGCTGCCACACAGACATTCGCTTTCCCCAAAAGCTTTGCTTGGTAATGGGGCAACACTGTGTATGTGTCTCTCACAGAGCCCGGCTGCCAAATTCGAAACGTCCAGCGATTGCGCCCACACGAAAGCTGCCAGCACGGAATGCTGTAGCTGGTTTTCACTGTCCCTTGGAACTGCATTCGCTGCCACACAGACATTCGCTTTCCCCAAAAGCTTTGCTTGGTAGTGGGGCAACACTGTGTATCTCTCTGTCGCAGAGCCCGGCTGCCAAATTCGAAACGTCCAGCGATTGCGCCCACACGAAAGCTGCCAGCACGGAATGCTGTAGCTGGTTTTCACTGTCCCTTGGAACTGCATTCGCTGCCACACAGACATTCGCTTTCCCCAAAAGCTTTGCTTGGTAAAGGGGCAACACTGTGTATGTGTCTCTCGCAGAGCCCGGCTGCCAAATTCGAAACGTCCAGCGATTTCTCCCACACGAAAGCTGCCAGCACGGAATGCTGTAGCTGGTTTTCACTGTCCCTTGGAACTGCATTCGCTGCCACACAGACATTCGCTTTCCCCAAAAGCTTTGGTTCGTAAAGGGGCAACACTGTGTATGTGTCTCTCGCAGAGCCCGGCTGCCAAATTCGAAACGTCCAGCGATTTCGCCCACACGAAAGCTGCCAGCACGGAATGCTGTGGCTGGTTTTCACTGTCCCTTGGAACTGCATTCGCTGCCACACAGACATTCGCTTTCCCCAAAAGCTTTGCTTGGTAATGGGGCAACACTGTGTATGTGTCTCTCGCAGAGCCCGGCTGCCAAATTCGAAACGTCCAGCGATTGCGCCCACACGAAAGCTGCCAGCACGGAATGCTGTAGCTGGTTTTCACTGTCCCTTGGAACTGCATTCGCTGCCACACAGACATTCGCTTTCCCCAAAAGCTTTGCTTGGTAGTGGGGCAACACTGTGTATCTCTCTCTCGCAGAGCCCGGCTGCCAAATTCGAAACGTCCAGCGATTGCGCCCACACGAAAGCTGCCAGCACGGAATGCTGTAGCTGGTTTTCACTGTCCCTTGGAACTGCATTCGCTGCCACACAGACATTCGCTTTCCCCAAAAGCTTTGCTTGGTAAAGGGGCAACACTGTGTATGTGTCTCTCGCAGAGCCCGGCTAACAAATTCGAAACGTCCAGCGATTGCGCCCACACGAAAGCTGCCAGCACGGAATGCTGTAGCTGGTTTTCACTGTCCCTTGGAACTGCATTCGCTGCCACACAGACATTCGCTTTCCCCAAAAGCTTTGGTTCGTAAAGGGGCAACACTGCGTATGTGTCTCTCGCAGAGCCCGGCTGCCAAATTCGAAACGTCCAGCGATTGCGCCCACACGAAAGCTGCCAGCACGGAATGCTGTAGCTGGTTTTCACTGTCCCTTGGAACTGCATTCGCTGCCACACAGACATTCGCCTTCCCCAAAAGCTTTGGTTCGTAAAGGGGCAACACTGTGTATGTGTCTCTCGCAGAGCCCGGCTGCCAAATTCGAAACGTCCAGCGATTTCTCCCACACGAAAGCTGCCAGCACGGAATGCTGTAGCTGGTTTTCACTGTCCCTTGGAACTGCATTCGCTGCCGCACAGACATTCGCTTTCCCCAAAAGCTTTGCTTGGTAATGGGGCAACACCGTGTATCTCTCTCTCGCAGAGCCCGGCTGCCAAATTCGAAACGTCCAGCTATTGCGCCCACAAGAAAGCTGCCAGCACGGAATGCTGTAGCTGGTTTTCACTGTCCCTTGGAACTTCATTCGCTGCCACACAGACATTCGCTTTCCCCAAAAGCTTTGCTTGGTAAAGGGGCAACACTGTGTATGTGTCTCTCGCAGAGCCCGGCTGCCAAATTCGAAACGTCCAGCGATTGCGCCCACACGAAAGCTGCCAGCACGGAATGCTGTAGCTGGTTTTCACTGTCCCTTGGAACTTCATTCGCTGCCACACAGACATTCGCTTTCCCCAAAAGCTTTGCTTGGTACTGGGGCAACACTGTGTATCTCTCTGTCGCAGAGCCCGGCTGCCAAATTCGAAACGTCCAGCGATTTCGCCCACACGAAAGCTGCCAGCACGGAATGCTGTAGCTGGTTTTCACTGTCCCTTGGAACTGCATTCGCTGCCACACAGACATTCGCTTTCCCCAGAAGCTTTGCTTGGTAATGGGGCAACACTGTGTATGTGTCTCTCGCAGAGCCCGGCTGCCAAATTCGAAACGTCCAGCGATTTCTCGCACACGAAAGCTGCCAGCACGGAATGCTGTAGCTGGTTTTCACTGTCCCTTGGAACTGCATTCGCTGCCACACAGACATTCGCTTTCCCCAAAAGCTTTGGTTCGTAAAGGGGCAACACTGTGTATGTGTCTCTCGCAGAGCCCGGCTGCCAAATTCGAAACGTCCAGCGATTTCTCCCACACGAAATCTGCCAGCACGGAATGCTGTAGCTGGTTTTCACTGTCCCTTGGAACTGCATTCGCTGCGACACAGACATTCGCTTTCCCCAAAAGCTTTGCTTGGTAGTGGGGCAACACTGTGTATCTCTCTCTCGCAGAGCCCGGCTGCCAAATTCGAAACGTCCAGCGATTGCGCCCACACGAAAGCTGCCAGCACGGAATGCTGTAGCTGGTTTTCACTGTCCCTTGGAACTGCGTTCGCTGCCACACAGACATTCGCTTTCCCCAAAAGCTTTGGTTCGTAAAGCGGCAACACTGTGTATGTGTCTCACGCAGAGCCCGGCTAACAAATTCGAAACGTCCAGCGATTGCGCCCACACGAAAGCTGCCAGCACGGAATGCTGTAGCTGGTTTTCACTGTCCCTTGGAACTGCATTCGCTGCCACACAGATATTCGCTTTCCCCAAAAGCTTTGCTTGGTAAAGGGGCAACACTGTGTATGTGTCTCTCGCAGAGCCCGGCTAACAAATTCGAAACGTCCAGCGATTTCTCCAACACGAAAGCTGCCAGCACGGAATGCTGTAGCTGGTTTTCACTGTCCCTTGGAACTGCATTCGCTGCCACACAGACATTCGCTTTCCCCAAAAGCTTTGCTTGGTAGTGGGGCAACACTGTGTATCTCTCTCTCGCAGAGCCCGGCTGCCAAATTCGAAACGTCCAGCGATTTCTCCCACACGAAAGCTGCCAGCACGGAATGCTGTAGCTGGTTTTCACTGTCCCTTGGAACTGCATTCGCTGCCACACAGACATTCGCTTTCCCCAAAAGCTTTGCTTGGTAGTGGGGCAACACTGTGTATCTCTCTCTCGCAGAGCCCGGCTGCCAAATTCGAAACGTCCAGCGATTGCGCCCACACGAAAGCTGCCAGCACGGAATGCTGTAGCTGGTTTTCACTGTCCCTTGGAACTGCATTCGCTGCCACACAGACATTCGCTTTCCCCAAAAGCTTTGCTTGGTAAAGGGGCAACACTGTGTATGTGTCTCTCGCAGAGCCCGGCTGCCAAATTCGAAACGTCCAGCGATTTCTCGCACACGAAAGCTGCCAGCACGGAATGCTGTAGCTGGTTTTCACTGTCCCTTGGAACTGCATTCGCTGCCACACAGACATTCGCTTTCCCCAAAAGCTTTGGTTCGTAAAGGGGCAACACTGTGTATGTGTCTCTCGCAGAGCCCGGCTGCCAAATTCGAAACGTCCAGCGATTGCGCCCACACGAAAGCTGCCAGCACGGAATGCTGTAGCTGGTTTTCACTGTCCCTTGGAACTGCATTCGCTGCCACACAGACATTCGCTTTCCCCAAAAGCTTTGCTTGGTAGTGGGGCAACACTGTGTATGTGTCTCTCGCAGAGCCCGGCTGCCAAATTCGAAACGTCCAGCGATTGCGCCCACACGAAAGCTGCCAGCACGGAATGCTGTAGCTGGTTTTCACTGTCCCTTGGAACTGCATTCGCTGCCACACAGACATTCGCTTTCCCCAAAAGCTTTGCTTGGTAATGGGGCAACACTGTGTATGTGTCTCTCGCAGAGCCCGGCTGCCAAATTCGAAACGTCCAGCGATTTCGCCCACACGAAAGCTGCCAGCACGGAATGCTGTAGCTGGTTTTCACTGTCCCTTGGAACTGCATTCGCTGCCACACAGACATTCGCTTTCCCCAAAAGCTTTGGTTCGTAAAGGGGCAACACTGTGTATGTGTCTCTCGCAGAGCCCGGCTAACAAATTCGAAACGTCCAGCGATTGCGCCCACACGAAAGCTGCCAGCACGGAATGCTGTAGCTGGTTTTCACTGTCCCTTGGAACTGCATTCGCTGCCACACAGACATTCGCTTTCCCCAAAAGCTTTGCTTGGTAATGGGGCAACACTGTGTATGTGTCTCTCGCAGAGCCCGGCTGCCAAATTCGAAACGTCCAGCGATTGCGCCCACACGAAAGCTGCCAGCACGGAATGCTGTAGCTGGTTTTCACTGTCCCTTGGAACTGCATTCGCTGCCACACAGACATTCGCTTTCCCCAAAAGCTTTGCTTGGTAAAGGGGCAACACTGTGTATGTGTCTCTCGCAGAGCCCGGCTAACAAATTCGAAACGTCCAGCGATTGCGCCCACACGAAAGCTGCCAGCACGGAATGCTGTAGCTGGTTTTCACTGTCCCTTGGAACTGCATTCGCTGCCACACAGACATTCGCTTTCCCCAAAAGCTTTGCTTGGTAATGGGGCAACACTGTGTATGTGTCTCTCGCAGAGCCCGGCTGCCAAATTCGAAACGTCCAGCGATTGCGCCCACACGAAAGCTGCCAGCACGGAATGCTGTAGCTGGTTTTCACTGTCCCTTGGAACTGCATTCGCTGCCACACAGACATTCGCTTTCCCCAGAAGCTTTGCTTGGTAATGGGGCAACACTGTGTATGTGTCTCTCGCAGAGCCCGGCTGCCAAATTCGAAACGTCCAGCGATTTCTCGCACACGAAAGCTGCCAGCACGGAATGCTGTAGCTGGTTTTCACTGTCCCTTGGAACTGCATTCGCTGCCACACAGACATTCGCTTTCCCCAAAAGCTTTGGTTCGTAAAGGGGCAACACTGTGTATGTGTCTCTCGCAGAGCCCGGCTGCCAAATTCGAAACGTCCAGCGATTTCTCCCACACGAAATCTGCCAGCACGGAATGCTGTAGCTGGTTTTCACTGTCCCTTGGAACTGCATTCGCTGCCACACAGACATTCGCTTTCCCCAAAAGCTTTGCTTGGTAATGGGGCAACACTGTGTATGTGTCTCTCACAGAGCCCGGCTGCCAAATTCGAAACGTCCAGCGATTGCGCCCACACGAAAGCTGCCAGCACGGAATGCTGTAGCTGGTTTTCACTGTCCCTTGGAACTGCATTCGCTGCCACACAGACATTCGCTTTCCCCAAAAGCTTTGCTTGGTAGTGGGGCAACACTGTGTATCTCTCTGTCGCAGAGCCCGGCTGCCAAATTCGAAACGTCCAGCGATTGCGCCCACACGAAAGCTGCCAGCACGGAATGCTGTAGCTGGTTTTCACTGTCCCTTGGAACTGCATTCGCTGCCACACAGACATTCGCTTTCCCCAAAAGCTTTGCTTGGTAAAGGGGCAACACTGTGTATGTGTCTCTCGCAGAGCCAGGCTGCCAAATTCGAACCGTCCAGCGATTGCGCCCACACGAAAGCTGCCAGCACGGAATGCTGTAGCTGGTTTTCACTGTCCCTTGGAACTGCATTCGCTGCCACACAGACATTCGCTTTCCCCAAAAGCTTTGGTTCGTAAAGGGGCAACACTGTGTATGTGTCTCTCGCAGAGCCCGGCTGCCAAATTCGAAACGTCCAGCGATTTCTCCCACACGAAATCTGCCAGCACGGAATGCTGTGGCTGGTTTTCACTGTCCCTTGGAACTGCATTCGCTGCCACACAGACATTCGCTTTCCCCAAAAGCTTTGCTTGGTAAAGGGGCAACACTGTGTATGTGTCTCTCGCAGAGCCCGGCTGCCAAATTCGAAACGTCCAGCGATTGCGCCCACACGAAAGCTGCCAGCACGGAATGCTGTAGCTGGTTTTCACTGTCCCTTGGAACTGCATTCGCTGCCACACAGACATTCGCTTTCCCCAAAAGCTTTGCTTGGTAGTGGGGCAACACTGTGTATCTCTCTCTCGCAGAGCCCGGCTGCCAAATTCGAAACGTCCAGCGATTGCGCCCACACGAAAGCTGCCAGCACGGAATGCTGTAGCTGGTTTTCACTGTCCCTTGGAACTGCATTCGCTGCCACACAGACATTCGCTTTCCCCAAAAGCTTTGCTTGGTAAAGGGGCAACACTGTGTATGTGTCTCTCGCAGAGCCCGGCTAACAAATTCGAAACGTCCAGCGATTGCGCCCACACGAAAGCTGCCAGCACGGAATGCTGTAGCTGGTTTTCACTGTCCCTTGGAACTGCATTCGCTGCCACACAGACATTCGCTTTCCCCAAAAGCTTTGGTTCGTAAAGGGGCAACACTGCGTATGTGTCTCTCGCAGAGCCCGGCTGCCAAATTCGAAACGTCCAGCGATTGCGCCCACACGAAAGCTGCCAGCACGGAATGCTGTAGCTGGTTTTCACTGTCCCTTGGAACTGCATTCGCTGCCACACAGACATTCGCTTTCCCCAAAAGCTTTGCTTGGTAAAGGGGCAACACTGTGTATGTGTCTCTCGCAGAGCCCGGCTGCCAAATTCGAAACGTCCAGCGATTTCTCCCACACGAAAGCTGCCAGCACGGAATGCTGTAGCTGGTTTTCACTGTCCCTTGGAACTGCATTCGCTGCCGCACAGACATTCGCTTTCCCCAAAAGCTTTGCTTGGTAATGGGGCAACACCGTGTATCTCTCTCTCGCAGAGCCCGGCTGCCAAATTCGAAACGTCCAGCGATTGCGCCCACAAGAAAGCTGCCAGCACGGAATGCTGTAGCTGGTTTTCACTGTCCCTTGGAACTTCATTCGCTGCCACACAGACATTCGCTTTCCCCAAAAGCTTAGGTTCGTAAAGGGGCAACACTGTGTATGTGTCTCTCGCAGAGCCCGGCTAACAAATTCGAAACGTCCAGCGATTTCTCCCACACGAAAGCTGCCAGCACGGAATGCTGTAGCTGGTTTTCACTGTCCCTTGGAACTGCATTCTCTGCGACACAGACATTCGCTTTCCCCAAAAGCTTTGGTTCGTAAAGGGGCAACACTGTGTATGTGTCTCTCGCAGAGCCCGGCTGCCAAATTCGAAACGTCCAGCGATTGCGCCCACACGAAAGCTGCCAGCACGGAATGCTGTAGCTGGTTTTCACTGTCCCTTGGAACTGCGTTCGCTGCCACACAGACATTCGCTTTCCCCAAAAGCTTTGCTTGGTAAAGGGGCAACACTGTGTATGTGTCTCTCGCAGAGCCCGGCTAACAAATTCGAAACGTCCAGCGATTTCTCCAACACGAAAGCTGCCAGCACGGAATGCTGTAGCTGGTTTTCACTGTCCCTTGGAACTGCATTCGCTGCCACACAGACATTCGCTTTCCCCAAAAGCTTTGCTTGGTAGTGGGGCAACACTGTGTATCTCTCTTTCGCAGAGCCCGGCTGCCAAATTCGAAACGTCCAGCGATTTCTCCCACACGAAAGCTGCCAGCACGGAATGCTGTAGCTGGTTTTCACTGTCCCTTGGAACTGCATTCGCTGCCACACAGACATTCGCTTTCCCCAAAAGCTTTGCTTGGTAGTGGGGCAACACTGTGTATGTGTCTCTCGCAGAGCCCGGCTGCCAAATTCGAAACGTCCAGCGATTGCGCCCACACGAAAGCTGCCAGCACGGAATGCTGTAGCTGGTTTTCACTGTCCCTTGGAACTGCATTCGCTGCCACACAGACATTCGCTTTCCCCAAAAGCTTTGCTTGGTAAAGGGGCAACACTGTGTATGTGTCTCTCGCAGAGCCCGGCTAACAAATTCGAAACGTCCAGCGATTTCTCCCACACGAAAGCTGCCAGCACGGAATGCTGTAGCTGGTTTTCACTGTCCCTTGGAACTGCATTCGCTGCCACACAGACATTCGCTTTCCCCAAAAGCTTTGCTTGGTAATGGGGCAACACTGCGTATGTGTCTCTCGCAGAGCCCGGCTGCCAAATTCGAAACGTCCAGCGATTGCGCCCACACGAAAGCTGCCAGCACGGAATGCTGTAGCTGGTTTTCACTGTCCCTTGGAACTGCATTCGCTGCCACACAGACATTCGCTTTCCCCAAAAGCTTTGCTTGGTAGTGGGGCAACACTGTGTATCTCTCTCTCGCAGAGCCCGGCTGCCAAATTCGAAACGTCCAGCGATTTCTCCCACACGAAATCTGCCAGCACGGAATGCTGTAGCTGGTTTTCACTGTCCCTTGGAACTGCATTCGCTGCCACACAGACATTCGCTTTCCCCAAAAGCTTTGCTTGGTAATGGGGCAACACTGTGTATGTGTCTCTCGCAGAGCCCGGCTGCCAAATTCGAAACGTCCAGCGATTGTGCCCACACGAAAGCTGCCAGCACGGAATGCTGTAGCTGGTTTTCACTGTCCCTTGGAACTGCATTCGCTGCCACACAGACATTCGCTTTCCCCAAAAGCTTTGCTTGGTAGTGGGGCAACACTGTGTATCTCTCTCTCGCAGAGCCCGGCTGCCAAATTTGAAACGTCCAGCGATTGCGCCCACACGAAAGCTGCCAGCACGGAATGCTGTAGCTGGTTTTCAATGTCCCTTGGAACTGCATTCGCTGCCACACAGACATTCGCTTTCCCCAAAAGCTTTGCTTGGTAAAGGGGCAACACTGTGTATGTGTCTCTCGCAGAGCCCGGCTAACAAATTCGAAACGTCCAGCGATTGCGCCCACACGAAAGCTGCCAGCACGGAATGCTGTAGCTGGTTTTCACTGTCCCTTGGAACTGCATTCGCTGCCACACAGACATTCGCTTTCCCCAAAAGCTTTGCTTGGTAATGGGGCAACACTGTGTATGTGTCTCTCGCAGAGCCCGGCTGCCAAATTCGAAACGTCCAGCGATTTCGCCCACACGAAAGCTGCCAGCACGGAATGCTGTAGCTGGTTTTCACTGTCCCTTGGAACTGCATTCGCTGCCACACAGACATTCGCTTTCCCCAGAAGCTTTGCTTGGTAATGGGGCAACACTGTGTATGTGTCTCTCGCAGAGCCCGGCTGCCAAATTCGAAACGTCCAGCGATTTCTCCCACACGAAATCTGCCAGCACGGAATGCTGTAGCTGGTTTTCACTGTCCCTTGGAACTGCATTCGCTGCCACACAGACATTCGCTTTCCCCAAAAGCTTTGGTTCGTAAAGGGGCAACACTGTGTATGTGTCTCTCGCAGAGCCCGGCTGCCAAATTCGAAACGTCCAGCGATTTCTCCCACACGAAAGCTGCCAGCACGGAATGCTGTAGCTGGTTTTCACTGTCCCTTGGAACTGCATTCGCTGCCGCACAGACATTCGCTTTCCCCAAAAGCTTTGCTTGGTAATGGGGCAACACCGTGTATCTCTCTCTCGCAGAGCCCGGCTGCCAAATTCGAAACGTCCAGCGATTGCGCCCACAAGAAAGCTGCCAGCACGGAATGCTGTAGCTGGTTTTCACTGTCCCTTGGAACTTCATTCGCTGCCACACAGACATTCGCTTTCCCCAAAAGCTTAGGTTCGTAAAGGGGCAACACTGTGTATGTGTCTCTCGCAGAGCCCGGCTGCCAAATTCGAAACGTCCAGCGATTTTTCCCACACGAAATCTGCCAGCACGGAATGCTGTAGCTGGTTTTCACTGTCCCTTGGAACTGCATTCGCTGCGACACAGACATTCGCTTTCCCCAAAAGCTTTGCTTGGTAGTGCGGCAACACTGTGTATGTGTCTCTCGCAGAGCCCGGCTGCCAAATTCGAAACGTCCAGCGATTGCGCCCACACGAAAGCTGCCAGCACGGAATGCTGTAGCTGGTTTTCACTGTCCCTTGGAACTTCATTCGCTGCCACACAGACATTCGCTTTCCCCAAAAGCTTAGGTTCGTAAAGGGGCAACACTGTGTATGTGTCTCTCGCAGAGCCCGGCTGCCAAATTCGAAACGTCCAGCGATTTTTCCCACACGAAATCTGCCAGCACGGAATGCTGTAGCTGGTTTTCACTGTCCCTTGGAACTGCGTTCGCTGCCACACAGACATTCGCTTTCCCCAAAAGCTTTGGTTCGTAAAGCGGCAACACTGTGTATGTGTCTCTCGCAGAGCCCGGCTAACAAATTCGAAACGTCCAGCGATTGCGCCCACACGAAAGCTGCCAGCACGGAATGCTGTAGCTGGTTTTCACTGTCCCTTGGAACTGCATTCGCTGCCACACAGACATTCGCTTTCCCCAAAAGCTTTGCTTGGTAAAGGGGCAACACTGTGTATGTGTCTCTCGCAGAGCCCGGCTAACAAATTCGAAACGTCCAGCGATTTCTCCAACACGAAATCTGCCAGCACGGAATGCTGTAGCTGGTTTTCACTGTCCCTTGGAACTGCATTCGCTGCCACACAGACATTCGCTTTCCCCAAAAGCTTTGCTTGGTAGTGGGGCAACACTGTGTATCTCTCTCTCGCAGAGCCCGGCTGCCAAATTCGAAACGTCCAGCGATTGCGCCCACACGAAAGCTGCCAGCACGGAATGCTGTAGCTGGTTTTCACTGTCCCTTGGAACTGCATTCGCTGCCACACAGACATTCGCTTTCCCCAAAAGCTTTGCTTGGTAAAGGGGCAACACTGTGTATCTCTCTCTCGCAGAGCCCGGCTAACAAATTCGAAACGTCCAGCGATTTCTCCCACACGAAAGCTGCCAGCACGGAATGCTGTAGCTGGTTTTCACTGTCCCTTGGAACTGCATTCGCTGCCACACAGACATTCGCTTTCCCCAAAAGCTTTGCTTGGTAATGGGGCAACACTGCGTATGTGTCTCTCGCAGAGCCCGGCTGCCAAATTCGAAACGTCCAGCGATTTCTCCCACACGAAAGCTGCCAGCACGGAATGCTGTAGCTGGTTTTCACTGTCCCTTGGAACTGCATTCGCTGCCACACAGGCATTCGCTTTCCCCAAAAGCTTTGCTTGGTAATGGGGCAACACTGTGTATCTCTCTCTCGCAGAGCCCGGCTGCCAAATTCGAAACGTCCAGCGATTGCGCCCACACGAAAGCTGCCAGCACGGAATGCTGTAGCTGGTTTTCACTGTCCCTTGGAACTGCATTCGCTGCCACACAGACATTCGCTTTCCCCAAAAGCTTTGCTTGGTAGTGGGGCAACACTGTGTATGTGTCTCTCGCAGAGCCCGGCTGCCAAATTCGAAACGTCCAGCGATTGCGCCCACACGAAAGCTGCCAGCACGGAATGCTGTAGCTGGTTTTCACTGTCCCTTGGAACTGCATTCGCTGCCACACAGACATTCGCTTTCCCCAAAAGCTTTGCTTGGTAAAGGGGCAACACTGTGTATGTGTCTCTCGCAGAGCCCGGCTAACAAATTCGAAACGTCCAGCGATTTCTCCCACACGAAAGCTGCCAGCACGGAATGCTGTAGCTGGTTTTCACTGTCCCTTGGAACTGCGTTCGCTGCCACACAGACATTCGCTTTCCCCAAAAGCTTTGGTTCGTAAAGCGGCAACACTGTGTATGTGTCTCTCGCAGAGCCCGGCTGCCAAATTCGAAACGTCCAGCGATTGCGCACACACGAAAGCTGCCAGCACGGAATGCTGTAGCTGGTTTTCACTGTCCCTTGGAACTGCATTCGCTGCCACACAGACATTCGCTTTCCCCAAAAGCTTTGCTTGGTAATGGGGCAACACTGTGTATGTGTCTCTCGCAGAGCCCGGCTAACAAATTCGAAACGTCCAGCGATTGCGCCCACACGAAAGCTGCCAGCACGGAATGCTGTAGCTGGTTTTCACTGTCCCTTGGAACTGCATTCGCTGCCACACAGACATTCGCTTTCCCCAAAAGCTTTGCTTGGTAGTGGGGCAACACGGTGTATCTCTCTCTCGCAGAGCCCGGCTGCCAAATTCGAAACGTCCAGCGATTGCGCCCACACGAAAGCTGCCAGCACGGAATGCTGTAGCTGGTTTTCACTGTCCCTTGGAACTGCATTCGCTGCCACACAGACATTCGCTTTCCCCAAAAGCTTTGCTTGGTAAAGGGGCAACACTGTGTATGTGTCTCTCGCAGAGCCCGGCTAACAAATTCGAAACGTCCAGCGATTGCGCCCACACGAAAGCTGCCAGCACGGAATGCTGTAGCTGGTTTTCACTGTCCCTTGGAACTGCATTCGCTGCCACACAGACATTCGCTTTCCCCAAAAGCTTTGGTTCGTAAAGGGGCAACACTGTGTATGTGTCTCTCGCAGAGCCCGGCTGCCAAACTCGAAACGTCCAGCGCTTGCGCCCACACGAAAGCTGCCAGCACGGAATGCTGTAGCTGGTTTTCACTGTCCCTTGGAACTGCATTCGCTGCCACACAGACATTCGCTTTCCCCAAAAGCTTTGCTTGGTAATGGGGCAACACCGTGTATCTCTCTCTCGCAGAGCCCGGCTGCCAAATTCGAAACGTCCAGCGATTGCGCCCACAAGAAAGCTGCCAGCACGGAATGCTGTAGCTGGTTTTCACTGTCCCTTGGAACTTCATTCGCTGCCACACAGACATTCGCTTTCCCCAAAAGCTTAGGTTCGTAAAGGGGCAACACTGTGTATGTGTCTCTCGCAGAGCCCGGCTGCCAAATTCGAAACGTCCAGCGATTTTTCCCACACGAAATCTGCCAGCACGGAATGCTGTAGCTGGTTTTCACTGTCCCTTGGAACTGCATTCGCTGCGACACAGACATTCGCTTTCCCCAAAAGCTTTGCTTGGTAGTGCGGCAACACTGTGTATGTGTCTCTCGCAGAGCCCGGCTGCCAAATTCGAAACGTCCAGCGATTGCGCCCACACGAAAGCTGCCAGCACGGAATGCTGTAGCTGGTTTTCACTGTCCCTTGGAACTTCATTCGCTGCCACACAGACATTCGCTTTCCCCAAAAGCTTAGGTTCGTAAAGGGGCAACACTGTGTATGTGTCTCTCGCAGAGTCCGGCTGCCAAATTCGAAACGTCCAGCGATTTTTCCCACACGAAATCTGCCAGCACGGAATGCTGTAGCTGGTTTTCACTGTCCCTTGGAACTGCGTTCGCTGCCACACAGACATTCGCTTTCCCCAAAAGCTTTGGTTCGTAAAGCGGCAACACTGTGTATGTGTCTCTCGCAGAGCCCGGCTAACAAATTCGAAACGTCCAGCGATTGCGCCCACACGAAAGCTGCCAGCACGGAATGCTGTAGCTGGTTTTCACTGTCCCTTGGAACTGCATTCGCTGCCACACAGACATTCGCTTTCCCCAAAAGCTTTGCTTGGTAAAGGGGCAACACTGTGTATGTGTCTCTCGCAGAGCCCGGCTGCCAAATTCGAAACGTCCAGCGATTGCGCCCACACGAAAGCTGCCAGCACGGAATGCTGTAGCTGGTTTTCACTGTCCCTTGGAACTGCATTCGCTGCCACACAGACATTCGCTTTCCCCAAAAGCTTTGCTTGGTAATGGGGCAACACTGTGTATGTGTCTCTCGCAGAGCCCGGCTGCCAAATTCGAAACGTCCAGCGATTTCGCCCACACGAAAGCTGCCAGCACGGAATGCTGTAGCTGGTTTTCACTGTCCCTTGGAACTGCATTCGCTGCCACACAGACATTCGCTTTCCCCAAAAGCTTTGCTTGGTAATGGGGCAACACTGTGTATGTGTCTCTCGCAGAGCCCGGCTGCCAAATTCGAAACGTCCAGCGATTTCGCCCACACGAAAGCTGCCAGCACGGAATGCTGTAGCTGGTTTTCACTGTCCCTTGGAACTGCATTCGCTGCCACACAGACATTCGCTTTCCCCAAAAGCTTTGGTTCGTAAAGGGGCAACACTGTGTATGTGTCTCTCGCAGAGCCCGGCTGCCAAATTCGAAACGTCCAGCGATTTCTCCCACACGAAATCTGCCAGCACGGAATGCTGTAGCTGGTTTTCACTGTCCCTTGGAACTGCATTCGCTGCCACACAAACATTCGCTTTCCCCAAAAGCTTTGCTTGGTAATGGGGCAACACTGTGTATGTGTCTCTCGCAGAGCCCGGCTGCCAAATTCGAAACGTCCAGCGATTGCGCCCACACGAAAGCTGCCAGCACGGAATGCTGTAGCTGGTTTTCACTGTCCCTTGGAACTGCATTCGCTGCCACACAGACATTCGCTTTCCCCAAAAGCTTTGCTTGGTAGTGGGGCAACACTGTGTATCTCTCTGTCGCAGAGCCCGGCTGCCAAATTCGAAACGTCCAGCGATTGCGCCCACACGAAAGCTGCCAGCACGGAATGCTGTAGCTGGTTTTCACTGTCCCTTGGAACTGCATTCGCTGCCACACAGACATTCGCTTTCCCCAAAAGCTTTGCTTGGTAAAGGGGCAACACTGTGTATGTGTCTCTCGCAGAGCCCGGCTGCCAAATTCGAAACGTCCAGCGATTTCTCCCACACGAAAGCTGCCAGCACGGAATGCTGTAGCTGGTTTTCACTGTCCCTTGGAACTGCATTCGCTGCCACACAGACATTCGCTTTCCCCAAAAGCTTTGGTTCGTAAAGGGGCAACACTGTGTATGTGTCTCTCGCAGAGCCCGGCTGCCAAATTCGAAACGTCCAGCGATTTCTCCCACACGAAATCTGCCAGCACGGAATGCTGTGGCTGGTTTTCACTGTCCCTTGGAACTGCATTCGCTGCCACACAGACATTCGCTTTCCCCAAAAGCTTTGCTTGGTAATGGGGCAACACTGTGTATGTGTCTCTCGCAGAGCCCGGCTGCCAAATTCGAAACGTCCAGCGATTGCGCCCACACGAAAGCTGCCAGCACGGAATGCTGTAGCTGGTTTTCACTGTCCCTTGGAACTGCATTCGCTGCCACACAGACATTCGCTTTCCCCAAAAGCTTTGCTTGGTAGTGGGGCAACACTGTGTATCTCTCTCTCGCAGAGCCCGGCTGCCAAATTCGAAACGTCCAGCGATTGCGCCCACACGAAAGCTGCCAGCACGGAATGCTGTAGCTCGTTTTCACTGTCCCTTGGAACTGCATTCGCTGCCACACAGACATTCGCTTTCCCCAAAACCTTTGCTTGGTAAAGGGGCAACACTGTGTATGTGTCTCTCGCAGAGCCCGGCTAACAAATTCGAAACGTCCAGCGATTTCTCCCACACGAAAGCTGCCAGCACGGAATGCTGTAGCTGGTTTTCACTGTCCCTTGGAACTGCATTCGCTGCCACACAGACATTCGCTTTCCCCAAAAGCTTTGGTTCGTAAAGGGGCAACACTGCGTATGTGTCTCTCGCAGAGCCCGGCTGCCAAATTCGAAACGTCCAGCGATTGCGCCCACACGAAAGCTGCCAGCACGGAATGCTGTAGCTGGTTTTCACTGTCCCTTGGAACTGCATTCGCTGCCACACAGACATTCGCTTTCCCCAAAAGCTTTGCTTGGTAGTGGGGCAACACTGTGTATGTGTCTCTCGCAGAGCCCGGCTGCCAAATTCGAAACGTCCAGCGATTGCGCCCACACGAAAGCTGCCAGCACGGAATGCTGTAGCTGGTTTTCACTGTCCCTTGGAACTGCATTCGCTGCCACACAGACATTCGCTTTCCCCAAAAGCTTTGCTTGGTAATGGGGCAACACTGTGTATGTGTCTCTCGCAGAGCCCGGCTAACAAATTCGAAACGTCCAGCGATTGCGCCCACACGAAAGCTGCCAGCACGGAATGCTGTAGCTGGTTTTCACTGTCCCTTGGAACTGCATTCGCTGCCACACAGACATTCGCTTTCCCCAAAAGCTTTGCTTGGTAGTGGGGCAACACGGTGTATCTCTCTCTCGCAGAGCCCGGCTGCCAAATTCGAAACGTCCAGCGATTTCTCCCACACGAAAGCTGCCAGCACGGAATGCTGTAGCTGGTTTTCACTGTCCCTTGGAACTGCATTCGCTGCCACACAGACATTCGCTTTCCCCAAAAGCTTTGCTTGGTAAAGGGGCAACACTGTGTATGTGTCTCTCGCAGAGCCCGGCTAACAAATTCGAAACGTCCAGCGATTGCGCCCACACGAAAGCTGCCAGCACGGAATGCTGTAGCTGGTTTTCACTGTCCCTTGGAACTGCATTCGCTGCCACACAGACATTCGCTTTCCCCAAAAGCTTTGGTTCGTAAAGGGGCAACACTGTGTATGTGTCTCTCGCAGAGCCCGGCTGCCAAACTCGAAACGTCCAGCGCTTGCGCCCACACGAAAGCTGCCAGCACGGAATGCTGTAGCTGGTTTTCACTGTCCCTTGGAACTGCATTCGCTGCCACACAGACATTCGCTTTCCCCAAAAGCTTTGCTTGGTAGAGGGGCAACACTGTGTATCTCTCTCTCGCAGAGCCCGGCTGCCAAATTCGAAACGTCCAGCGATTGCGCCCACACGAAAGCTGCCAGCACGGAATGCTGTAGCTGGTTTTCACTGTCCCTTGGAACTGCATTCGCTGCCACACAGACATTCGCTTTCCCCAAAAGCTTTGGTTCGTAAAGCGGCAACACTGTGTATGTGTCTCTCGCAGAGCCCGGCTAACAAATTCGAAACGTCCAGCGATTGCGCCCACACGAAAGCTGCCAGCACGGAATGCTGTAGCTGGTTTTCACTGTCCCTTGGAACTGCATTCGCTGCCACACAGACATTCGCTTTCCCCAAAAGCTTTGCTTGGTAATGGGCAACACTGTGTATGTGTCTCTCGCAGAGCCCGGCTGCCAAATTCGAAACGTCCAGCGATTTCGCCCACACGAAAGCTGCCAGCACGTAATGCTGTAGCTGGTTTTCACTGTCCCTTGGAACTGCATTCGCTGCCACACAGACATTCGCTTTCCCCAGAAGCTTTGCTTGGTAAAGGGGCAACACTGTGTATGTGTCTCTCGCAGAGCCCGGCTGCCAAATTCGAAACGTCCAGCGATTTCTCGCACACGAAAGCTGCCAGCACGGAATGCTGTAGCTGGTTTTCACTGTCCCTTGGGACTGCATTCGCTGCCACACAGACATTCGCTTTCCCCAAAAGCTTTGGTTCGTAAAGGGGCAACACTGTGTATGTGTCTCTCGCAGAGCCCGGCTGCCAAATTCGAAACGTCCAGCGATTTCTCCCACACGAAATCTGCCAGCACGGAATGCTGTAGCTGGTTTTCACTGTCCCTTGGAACTGCATTCGCTGCCACACAGACATTCGCTTTCCCCAAAAGCTTTGCTTGGTAGTGGGGCAACACTGTGTATCTCTCTCTCGCAGAGCCCGGCTGCCAAATTCGAAACGTCCAGCGATTGCGCCCACACGAAAGCTGCCAGCACGGAATGCTGTAGCTGGTTTTCACTGTCCCTTGGAACTGCATTCGCTGCCACACAGACATTCGCTTTCCCCAAAAGCTTTGCTTGGTAATGGGGCAACACTGTGTATGTGTCTCTCGCAGAGCCCGGCTGCCAAATTCGAAACGTCCAGCGATTGCGCCCACACGAAAGCTGCCAGCACGGAATGCTGTAGCTGGTTTTCACTGTCCCTTGGAACTGCATTCGCTGCCACACAGACATTCGCTTTCCCCAAAAGCTTTGCTTGGTAATGGGGCAACACTGTGTATGTGTCTCTCGCAGAGCCCGGCTGCCAAATTCGAAACGTCCAGCGATTTCGCCCACACGAAAGCTGCCAGCACGGAATGCTGTAGCTGGTTTTCACTGTCCCTTGGAACTGCATTCGCTGCCACACAGACATTCGCTTTCCCCAAAAGCTTTGGTTCGTAAAGGGGCAACACTGTGTATGTGTCTCTCGCAGAGCCCGGCTGCCAAATTCGAAACGTCCAGCGATTTCTCCCACACGAAATCTGCCAGCACGGAATGCTGTAGCTGGTTTTCACTGTCCCTTGGAACTTCATTCGCTGCCACACAGACATTCGCTTTCCCCAAAAGCTTTGCTTGGTAATGGGGCAACACTGTGTATCTCTCTCTCGCAGAGCCCGGCTGCCAAATTCGAAACGTCCAGCGATTGCGCCCACACGAAAGCTGCCAGCACGGAATGCTGTAGCTGGTTTTCACTGTCCCTTGGAACTGCATTCGCTGCCACACAGACATTCGCTTTCCCCAAAAGCTTTGCTTGGTAAAGGGGCAACACTGTGTATGTGTCTCTCGCAGAGCCCGGCTAACAAATTCGAAACGTCCAGCGATTGCGCCCACACGAAAGCTGCCAGCACGGAATGCTGTAGCTGGTTTTCACTGTCCCTTGGAACTGCATTCGCTGCCACACAGACATTCGCTTTCCCCAAAAGCTTTGCTTGGTAATGGGGCAACACTGTGTATGTGTCTCTCGCAGAGCCCGGCTGCCAAATTCGAAACGTCCAGCGATTTCGCCCACACGAAAGCTGCCAGCACGGAATGCTGTAGCTGGTTTTCACTGTCCCTTGGAACTGCATTCGCTGCCACACAGACATTCGCTTTCCCCAAAAGCTTTGCTTGGTAATGGGGCAACACTGTGTATGTGTCTCTCGCAGAGCCCGGCTGCCAAATTCGAAACGTCCAGCGATTTCGCCCACACGAAAGCTGCCAGCACGGAATGCTGTAGCTGGTTTTCACTGTCCCTTGGAACTGCATTCGCTGCCACACAGACATTCGCTTTCCCCAAAAGCTTTGGTTCGTAAAGGGGCAACACTGTGTATGTGTCTCTCGCAGAGCCCGGCTGCCAAATTCGAAACGTCCAGCGATTTCTCCCACACGAAATCTGCCAGCACGGAATGCTGTAGCTGGTTTTCACTGTCCCTTGGAACTGCATTCGCTGCCACACAAACATTCGCTTTCCCCAAAAGCTTTGCTTGGTAATGGGGCAACACTGTGTATGTGTCTCTCGCAGAGCCCGGCTGCCAAATTCGAAACGTCCAGCGATTGCGCCCACACGAAAGCTGCCAGCACGGAATGCTGTAGCTGGTTTTCACTGTCCCTTGGAACTGCATTCGCTGCCACACAGACATTCGCTTTCCCCAAAAGCTTTGCTTGGTAGTGGGGCAACACTGTGTATCTCTCTGTCGCAGAGCCCGGCTGCCAAATTCGAAACGTCCAGCGATTGCGCCCACACGAAAGCTGCCAGCACGGAATGCTGTAGCTGGTTTTCACTGTCCCTTGGAACTGCATTCGCTGCCACACAGACATTCGCTTTCCCCAAAAGCTTTGCTTGGTAAAGGGGCAACACTGTGTATGTGTCTCTCGCAGAGCCCGGCTGCCAAATTCGAAACGTCCAGCGATTTCTCCCACACGAAAGCTGCCAGCACGGAATGCTGTAGCTGGTTTTCACTGTCCCTTGGAACTGCATTCGCTGCCACACAGACATTCGCTTTCCCCAAAAGCTTTGGTTCGTAAAGGGGCAACACTGTGTATGTGTCTCTCGCAGAGCCCGGCTGCCAAATTCGAAACGTCCAGCGATTTCTCCCACACGAAATCTGCCAGCACGGAATGCTGTGGCTGGTTTTCACTGTCCCTTGGAACTGCATTCGCTGCCACACAGACATTCGCTTTCCCCAAAAGCTTTGCTTGGTAATGGGGCAACACTGTGTATGTGTCTCTCGCAGAGCCCGGCTGCCAAATTCGAAACGTCCAGCGATTGCGCCCACACGAAAGCTGCCAGCACGGAATGCTGTAGCTGGTTTTCACTGTCCCTTGGAACTGCATTCGCTGCCACACAGACATTCGCTTTCCCCAAAAGCTTTGCTTGGTAGTGGGGCAACACTGTGTATCTCTCTCTCGCAGAGCCCGGCTGCCAAATTCGAAACGTCCAGCGATTGCGCCCACACGAAAGCTGCCAGCACGGAATGCTGTAGCTCGTTTTCACTGTCCCTTGGAACTGCATTCGCTGCCACACAGACATTCGCTTTCCCCAAAAGCTTTGCTTGGTAAAGGGGCAACACTGTGTATGTGTCTCTCGCAGAGCCCGGCTAACAAATTCGAAACGTCCAGCGATTTCTCCCACACGAAAGCTGCCAGCACGGAATGCTGTAGCTGGTTTTCACTGTCCCTTGGAACTGCATTCGCTGCCACACAGACATTCGCTTTCCCCAAAAGCTTTGGTTCGTAAAGGGGCAACACTGCGTATGTGTCTCTCGCAGAGCCCGGCTGCCAAATTCGAAACGTCCAGCGATTGCGCCCACACGAAAGCTGCCAGCACGGAATGCTGTAGCTGGTTTTCACTGTCCCTTGGAACTGCATTCGCTGCCACACAGACATTCGCTTTCCCCAAAAGCTTTGCTTGGTAGTGGGGCAACACTGTGTATGTGTCTCTCGCAGAGCCCGGCTGCCAAATTCGAAACGTCCAGCGATTGCGCCCACACGAAAGCTGCCAGCACGGAATGCTGTAGCTGGTTTTCACTGTCCCTTGGAACTGCATTCGCTGCCACACAGACATTCGCTTTCCCCAAAAGCTTTGCTTGGTAATGGGGCAACACTGTGTATGTGTCTCTCGCAGAGCCCGGCTAACAAATTCGAAACGTCCAGCGATTGCGCCCACACGAAAGCTGCCAGCACGGAATGCTGTAGCTGGTTTTCACTGTCCCTTGGAACTGCATTCGCTGCCACACAGACATTCGCTTTCCCCAAAAGCTTTGCTTGGTAGTGGGGCAACACGGTGTATCTCTCTCTCGCAGAGCCCGGCTGCCAAATTCGAAACGTCCAGCGATTTCTCCCACACGAAAGCTGCCAGCACGGAATGCTGTAGCTGGTTTTCACTGTCCCTTGGAACTGCATTCGCTGCCACACAGACATTCGCTTTCCCCAAAAGCTTTGCTTGGTAAAGGGGCAACACTGTGTATGTGTCTCTCGCAGAGCCCGGCTAACAAATTCGAAACGTCCAGCGATTGCGCCCACACGAAAGCTGCCAGCACGGAATGCTGTAGCTGGTTTTCACTGTCCCTTGGAACTGCATTCGCTGCCACACAGACATTCGCTTTCCCCAAAAGCTTTGGTTCGTAAAGGGGCAACACTGTGTATGTGTCTCTCGCAGAGCCCGGCTGCCAAACTCGAAACGTCCAGCGATTGCGCCCACACGAAAGCTGCCAGCACGGAATGCTGTAGCTGGTTTTCACTGTCCCTTGGAACTGCATTCGCTGCCACACAGACATTCGCTTTCCCCAAAAGCTTTGCTTGGTAGTGGGGCAACACTGTGTATCTCTCTCTTGCAGAGCCCGGCTGCCAAATTCGAAACGTCCAGCGATTGCGCCCACACGAAAGCTGCCAGCACGGAATGCTGTAGCTGGTTTTCACTGTCCCTTGGAACTGCATTCGCTGCCACACAGACATTCGCTTTCCCCAAAAGCTTTGCTTGGTAAAGGGGCAACACTGTGTATGTGTCTCTCGCAGAGCCCGGCTAACAAATTCGAAACGTCCAGCGATTGCGCCCACACGAAAGCTGCCAGCACGGAATGCTGTAGCTGGTTTTCACTGTCCCTTGGAACTGCATTCGCTGCCACACAGACATTCGCTTTCCCCAAAAGCTTTGGTTCGTAATGGGCAACACTGTGTATGTGTCTCTCGCAGAGCCCGGCTGCCAAATTCGAAACGTCCAGCGATTTCGCCCACACGAAAGCTGCCAGCACGTAATGCTGTAGCTGGTTTTCACTGTCCCTTGGAACTGCATTCGCTGCCACACAGACATTCGCTTTCCCCAGAAGCTTTGCTTGGTAATGGGGCAACACTGTGTATGTGTCTCTCGCAGAGCCCGGCTGCCAAATTCGAAACGTCCAGCGATTTCTCGCACACGAAAGCTGCCAGCACGGAATGCTGTAGCTGGTTTTCACTGTCCCTTGGAACTGCATTCGCTGCCACACAGACATTCGCTTTCCCCAAAAGCTTTGGTTCGTAAAGGGGCAACACTGTGTATGTGTCTCTCGCAGAGCCCGGCTGCCAAATTCGAAACGTCCAGCGATTTCTCCCACACGAAATCTGCCAGCACGGAATGCTGTAGCTGGTTTTCACTGTCCCTTGGAACTGCATTCGCTGCCACACAGACATTCGCTTTCCCCAAAAGCTTTGCTTGGTAGTGGGGCAACACTGTGTATCTCTCTCTCGCAGAGCCCGGCTGCCAAATTCGAAACGTCCAGCGATTGCGCCCACACGAAAGCTGCCAGCACGGAATGCTGTAGCTGGTTTTCACTGTCCCTTGGAACTGCATTCGCTGCCACACAGACATTCGCTTTCCCCAAAAGCTTTGCTTGGTAAAGGGGCAACACTGTATATGTGTCTCTCGCAGAGCCCGGCTAACAAATTCGAAACGTCCAGCGATTGCGCCCACACGAAAGCTGCCAGCACGGAATGCTGTAGCTGGTTTTCACTGTCCCTTGGAACTGCATTCGCTGCCACACAGACATTCGCTTTCCCCAAAAGCTTTGCTTGGTAAAGGGGCAACACTGTGTATGTGTCTCTCGCAGAGCCCGGCTGCCAAATTCGAAACGTCCAGCGATTTCTCCCACACGAAAGCTGCCAGCACGGAATGCTGTAGCTGGTTTTCACTGTCCCTTGGAACTGCATTCGCTGCCACACAGACATTCGCTTTCCCCAAAAGCTTTGGTTCGTAAAGGGGCAACACTGTGTATGTGTCTCTCGCAGAGCCCGGCTGCCAAATTCGAAACGTCCAGCGATTTCGCCCACACGAAAGCTGCCAGCACGGAATGCTGTGGCTGGTTTTCACTGTCCCTTGGAACTGCATTCGCTGCCACACAGACATTCGCTTTCCCCAAAAGCTTTGCTTGGTAATGGGGCAACACTGTGTATGTGTCTCTCGCAGAGCCCGGCTGCCAAATTCGAAACGTCCAGCGATTGCGCCCACACGAAAGCTGCCAGCACGGAATGCTGTAGCTGGTTTTCACTGTCCCTTGGAACTGCATTCGCTGCCACACAGACATTCGCTTTCCCCAAAAGCTTTGCTTGGTAGTGGGGCAACACTGTGTATCTCTCTCTCGCAGAGCCCGGCTGCCAAATTCGAAACGTCCAGCGATTGCGCCCACACGAAAGCTGCCAGCACGGAATGCTGTAGCTGGTTTTCACTGTCCCTTGGAACTGCATTCGCTGCCACACAGACATTCGCTTTCCCCAAAAGCTTTGCTTGGTAAAGGGGCAACACTGTGTATGTGTCTCTCGCAGAGCCCGGCTAACAAATTCGAAACGTCCAGCGATTGCGCCCACACGAAAGCTGCCAGCACGGAATGCTGTAGCTGGTTTTCACTGTCCCTTGGAACTGCATTCGCTGCCACACAGACATTCGCTTTCCCCAAAAGCTTTGGTTCGTAAAGGGGCAACACTGCGTATGTGTCTCTCGCAGAGCCCGGCTGCCAAATTCGAAACGTCCAGCGATTGCGCCCACACGAAAGCTGCCAGCACGGAATGCTGTAGCTGGTTTTCACTGTCCCTTGGAACTGCATTCGCTGCCACACAGACATTCGCCTTCCCCAAAAGCTTTGGTTCGTAAAGGGGCAACACTGTGTATGTGTCTCTCGCAGAGCCCGGCTGCCAAATTCGAAACGTCCAGCGATTTCTCCCACACGAAAGCTGCCAGCACGGAATGCTGTAGCTGGTTTTCACTGTCCCTTGGAACTGCATTCGCTGCCGCACAGACATTCGCTTTCCCCAAAAGCTTTGCTTGGTAATGGGGCAACACCGTGTATCTCTCTCTCGCAGAGCCCGGCTGCCAAATTCGAAACGTCCAGCGATTGCGCCCACAAGAAAGCTGCCAGCACGGAATGCTGTAGCTGGTTTTCACTGTCCCTTGGAACTGCATTCGCTGCCACACAGGCATTCGCTTTCCCCAAAAGCTTTGCTTGGTAATGGGGCAACACTGTGTATCTCTCTCTCGCAGAGCCCGGCTGCCAAATTCGAAACGTCCAGCGATTGCGCCCACACGAAAGCTGCCAGCACGGAATGCTGTAGCTGGTTTTCACTGTCCCTTGGAACTTCATTCGCTGCCACACAGACATTCGCTTTCCCCAAAAGCTTTGCTTGGTAATGGGGCAACACTGTGTATGTGTCTCTCGCAGAGCCCGGCTGCCAAATTCGAAACGTCCAGCGATTTCGCCCACACGAAAGCTGCCAGCACGGAATGCTGTAGCTGGTTTTCACTGTCCCTTGGAACTGCATTCGCTGCCACACAGACATTCGCTTTCCCCAGAAGCTTTGCTTGGTAATGGGGCAACACTGTGTATGTGTCTCTCGCAGAGCCCGGCTGCCAAATTCGAAACGTCCAGCGATTTCTCGCACACGAAAGCTGCCAGCACGGAATGCTGTAGCTGGTTTTCACTGTCCCTTGGAACTGCATTCGCTGCCACACAGACATTCGCTTTCCCCAAAAGCTTTGGTTCGTAAAGGGGCAACACTGTGTATGTGTCTCTCGCAGAGCCCGGCTGCCAAATTCGAAACGTCCAGCGATTTCTCCCACACGAAATCTGCCAGCACGGAATGCTGTAGCTGGTTTTCACTGTCCCTTGGAACTGCATTCGCTGCGACACAGACATTCGCTTTCCCCAAAAGCTTTGCTTGGTAGTGGGGCAACACTGTGTATGTGTCTCTCGCAGAGCCCGGCTGCCAAATTCGAAACGTCCAGCGATTGCGCCCACACGAAAGCTGCCAGCACGGAATGCTGTAGCTGGTTTTCACTGTCCCTTGGAACTGCGTTCGCTGCCACACAGACATTCGCTTTCCCCAAAAGCTTTGGTTCGTAAAGCGGCAACACTGTGTATGTGTCTCTCGCAGAGCCCGGCTAACAAATTCGAAACGTCCAGCGATTGCGCCCACACGAAAGCTGCCAGCACGGAATGCTGTAGCTGGTTTTCACTGTCCCTTGGAACTGCATTCGCTGCCACACAGATATTCGCTTTCCCCAAAAGCTTTGCTTGGTAAAGGGGCAACACTGTGTATGTGTCTCTCGCAGAGCCCGGCTAACAAATTCGAAACGTCCAGCGATTTCTCCAACACGAAAGCTGCCAGCACGGAATGCTGTAGCTGGTTTTCACTGTCCCTTGGAACTGCATTCGCTGCCACACAGACATTCGCTTTCCCCAAAAGCTTTGCTTGGTAGTGGGGCAACACTGTGTATCTCTCTCTCGCAGAGCCCGGCTGCCAAATTCGAAACGTCCAGCGATTTCTCCCACACGAAAGCTGCCAGCACGGAATGCTGTAGCTGGTTTTCACTGTCCCTTGGAACTGCATTCGCTGCCACACAGACATTCGCTTTCCCCAAAAGCTTTGCTTGGTAGTGGGGCAACACTGTGTATCTCTCTCTCGCAGAGCCCGGCTGCCAAATTCGAAACGTCCAGCGATTGCGCCCACACGAAAGCTGCCAGCACGGAATGCTGTAGCTGGTTTTCACTGTCCCTTGGAACTGCATTCGCTGCCACACAGACATTCGCTTTCCCCAAAAGCTTTGCTTGGTAAAGGGGCAACACTGTGTATGTGTCTCTCGCAGAGCCCGGCTGCCAAATTCGAAACGTCCAGCGATTTCTCGCACACGAAAGCTGCCAGCACGGAATGCTGTAGCTGGTTTTCACTGTCCCTTGGAACTGCATTCGCTGCCACACAGACATTCGCTTTCCCCAAAAGCTTTGGTTCGTAAAGGGGCAACACTGTGTATGTGTCTCTCGCAGAGCCCGGCTGCCAAATTCGAAACGTCCAGCGATTGCGCCCACACGAAAGCTGCCAGCACGGAATGCTGTAGCTGGTTTTCACTGTCCCTTGGAACTGCATTCGCTGCCACACAGACATTCGCTTTCCCCAAAAGCTTTGCTTGGTAAAGGGGCAACACTGTGTATGTGTCTCTCGCAGAGCCCGGCTAACAAATTCGAAACGTCCAGCGATTGCGCCCACACGAAAGCTGCCAGCACGGAATGCTGTAGCTGGTTTTCACTGTCCCTTGGAACTGCATTCGCTGCCACACAGACATTCGCTTTCCCCAAAAGCTTTGCTTGGTAATGGGGCAACACTGTGTATGTGTCTCTCGCAGAGCCCGGCTGCCAAATTCGAAACGTCCAGCGATTTCGCCCACACGAAAGCTGCCAGCACGGAATGCTGTAGCTGGTTTTCACTGTCCCTTGGAACTGCATTCGCTGCCACACAGACATTCGCTTTCCCCAAAAGCTTTGGTTCGTAAAGGGGCAACACTGTGTATGTGTCTCTCGCAGAGCCCGGCTAACAAATTCGAAACGTCCAGCGATTGCGCCCACACGAAAGCTGCCAGCACGGAATGCTGTAGCTGGTTTTCACTGTCCCTTGGAACTGCATTCGCTGCCACACAGACATTCGCTTTCCCCAAAAGCTTTGCTTGGTAATGGGGCAACACTGTGTATCTCTCTCTCGCAGAGCCCGGCTGCCAAATTCGAAACGTCCAGCGATTGCGCCCACACGAAAGCTGCCAGCACGGAATGCTGTAGCTGGTTTTCACTGTCCCTTGGAACTGCATTCGCTGCCACACAGACATTCGCTTTCCCCAAAAGCTTTGCTTGGTAAAGGGGCAAAACTGTGTATGTGTCTCTCGCAGAGCCCGGCTAACAAATTCGAAACGTCCAGCGATTGCGCCCACACGAAAGCTGCCAGCACGGAATGCTGTAGCTGGTTTTCACTGTCCCTTGGAACTGCATTCGCTGCCACACAGACATTCGATTTCCCCAAAAGCTTTGCTTGGTAATGGGGCAACACTGTGTATGTGTCTCTCGCAGAGCCCGGCTGCCAAATTCGAAACGTCCAGCGATTGCGCCCACACGAAAGCTGCCAGCACGGAATGCTGTAGCTGGTTTTCACTGTCCCTTGGAACTGCATTCGCTGCCACACAGACATTCGCTTTCCCCAGAAGCTTTGCTTGGTAATGGGGCAACACTGTGTATGTGTCTCTCGCAGAGCCCGGCTGCCAAATTCGAAACGTCCAGCGATTTCTCGCACACGAAAGCTGCCAGCACGGAATGCTGTAGCTGGTTTTCACTGTCCCTTGGAACTGCATTCGCTGCCACACAGACATTCGCTTTCCCCAAAAGCTTTGGTTCGTAAAGGGGCAACACTGTGTATGTGTCTCTCGCAGAGCCCGGCTGCCAAATTCGAAACGTCCAGCGATTTCTCCCACACGAAATCTGCCAGCACGGAATGCTGTAGCTGGTTTTCACTGTCCCTTGGAACTGCATTCGCTGCCACACAGACATTCGCTTTCCCCAAAAGCTTTGCTTGGTAATGGGGCAACACTGTGTATGTGTCTCTCACAGAGCCCGGCTGCCAAATTCGAAACGTCCAGCGATTGCGCCCACACGAAAGCTGCCAGCACGGAATGCTGTAGCTGGTTTTCACTGTCCCTTGGAACTGCATTCGCTGCCACACAGACATTCGCTTTCCCCAAAAGCTTTGCTTGGTAGTGGGGCAACACTGTGTATCTCTCTGTCGCAGAGCCCGGCTGCCAAATTCGAAACGTCCAGCGATTGCGCCCACACGAAAGCTGCCAGCACGGAATGCTGTAGCTGGTTTTCACTGTCCCTTGGAACTGCATTCGCTGCCACACAGACATTCGCTTTCCCCAAAAGCTTTGCTTGGTAAAGGGGCAACACTGTGTATGTGTCTCTCGCAGAGCCAGGCTGCCAAATTCGAACCGTCCAGCGATTTCTCCCACACGAAAGCTGCCAGCACGGAATGCTGTAGCTGGTTTTCACTGTCCCTTGGAACTGCATTCGCTGCCACACAGACATTCGCTTTCCCCAAAAGCTTTGGTTCGTAAAGGGGCAACACTGTGTATGTGTCTCTCGCAGAGCCCGGCTGCCAAATTCGAAACGTCCAGCGATTTCTCCCACACGAAATCTGCCAGCACGGAATGCTGTGGCTGGTTTTCACTGTCCCTTGGAACTGCATTCGCTGCCACACAGACATTCGCTTTCCCCAAAAGCTTTGCTTGGTAAAGGGGCAACACTGTGTATGTGTCTCTCGCAGAGCCCGGCTGCCAAATTCGAAACGTCCAGCGATTGCGCCCACACGAAAGCTGCCAGCACGGAATGCTGTAGCTGGTTTTCACTGTCCCTTGGAACTGCATTCGCTGCCACACAGACATTCGCTTTCCCCAAAAGCTTTGCTTGGTAGTGGGGCAACACTGTGTATCTCTCTCTCGCAGAGCCCGGCTGCCAAATTCGAAACGTCCAGCGATTGCGCCCACACGAAAGCTGCCAGCACGGAATGCTGTAGCTGGTTTTCACTGTCCCTTGGAACTGCATTCGCTGCCACACAGACATTCGCTTTCCCCAAAAGCTTTGCTTGGTAAAGGGGCAACACTGTGTATGTGTCTCTCGCAGAGCCCGGCTAACAAATTCGAAACGTCCAGCGATTGCGCCCACACGAAAGCTGCCAGCACGGAATGCTGTAGCTGGTTTTCACTGTCCCTTGGAACTGCATTCGCTGCCACACAGACATTCGCTTTCCCCAAAAGCTTTGGTTCGTAAAGGGGCAACACTGCGTATGTGTCTCTCGCAGAGCCCGGCTGCCAAATTCGAAACGTCCAGCGATTGCGCCCACACGAAAGCTGCCAGCACGGAATGCTGTAGCTGGTTTTCACTGTCCCTTGGAACTGCGTTCGCTGCCACACAGACATTCGCTTTCCCCAAAAGCTTAGGTTCGTAAAGGGGCAACACTGTGTATGTGTCTCTCGCAGAGCCCGGCTGCCAAATTCGAAACGTCCAGCGATTTCTCCCACACGAAAGCTGCCAGCACGGAATGCTGTAGCTGGTTTTCACTGTCCCTTGGAACTGCATTCTCTGCGACACAGACATTCGCTTTCCCCAAAAGCTTTGCTTGGTAGTGGGGCAACACTGTGTATGTGTCTCTCGCAGAGCCCGGCTGCCAAATTCGAAACGTCCAGCGATTGCGCCCACACGAAAGCTGCCAGCACGGAATGCTGTAGCTGGTTTTCACTGTCCCTTGGAACTGCGTTCGCTGCCACACAGACATTCGCTTTCCCCAAAAGCTTTGCTTGGTAAAGGGGCAACACTGTGTATGTGTCTCTCGCAGAGCCCGGCTAACAAATTCGAAACGTCCAGCGATTTCTCCAACACGAAAGCTGCCAGCACGGAATGCTGTAGCTGGTTTTCACTGTCCCTTGGAACTGCATTCGCTGCCACACAGACATTCGCTTTCCCCAAAAGCTTTGCTTGGTAGTGGGGCAACACTGTGTATCTCTCTTTCGCAGAGCCCGGCTGCCAAATTCGAAACGTCCAGCGATTTCTCCCACACGAAAGATGCCAGCACGGAATGCTGTAGCTGGTTTTCACTGTCCCTTGGAACTGCATTCGCTGCCACACAGACATTCGCTTTCCCCAAAAGCTTTGCTTGGTAGTGGGGCAACACTGTGTATCTCTCTCTCGCAGAGCCCGGCTGCCAAATTCGAAACGTCCAGCGATTGCGCCCACACGAAAGCTGCCAGCACGGAATGCTGTAGCTGGTTTTCACTGTCCCTTGGAACTGCATTCGCTGCCACACAGACATTCGCTTTCCCCAAAAGCTTTGCTTGGTAAAGGGGCAACACTGTGTATGTGTCTCTCGCAGAGCCCGGCTAACAAATTCGAAACGTCCAGCGATTTCTCCCACACGAAAGCTGCCAGCACGGAATGCTGTAGCTGGTTTTCACTGTCCCTTGGAACTGCATTCGCTGCCACACAGACATTCGCTTTCCCCAAAAGCTTTGCTTGGTAATGGGGCAACACTGCGTATGTGTCTCTCGCAGAGCCCGGCTGCCAAATTCGAAACGTCCAGCGATTGCGCCCACACGAAAGCTGCCAGCACGGAATGCTGTAGCTGGTTTTCACTGTCCCTTGGAACTGCATTCGCTGCCACACAGACATTCGCTTTCCCCAAAAGCTTTGCTTGGTAGTGGGGCAACACTGTGTATCTCTCTCTCGCAGAGCCCGGCTGCCAAATTCGAAACGTCCAGCGATTTCTCCCACACGAAATCTGCCAGCACGGAATGCTGTAGCTGGTTTTCACTGTCCCTTGGAACTGCATTCGCTGCCACACAGACATTCGCTTTCCCCAAAAGCTTTGCTTGGTAATGGGGCAACACTGTGTATGTGTCTCTCGCAGAGCCCGGCTGCCAAATTCGAAACGTCCAGCGATTGCGCCCACACGAAAGCTGCCAGCACGGAATGCTGTAGCTGGTTTTCACTGTCCCTTGGAACTGCATTCGCTGCCACACAGACATTCGCTTTCCCCAAAAGCTTTGCTTGGTAGTGGGGCAACACTGTGTATCTCTCTCTCGCAGAGCCCGGCTGCCAAATTTGAAACGTCCAGCGATTGCGCCCACACGAAAGCTGCCAGCACGGAATGCTGTAGCTGGTTTTCAATGTCCCTTGGAACTGCATTCGCTGCCACACAGACATTCGCTTTCCCCAAAAGCTTTGCTTGGTAAAGGGGCAACACTGTGTATGTGTCTCTCGCAGAGCCCGGCTAACAAATTCGAAACGTCCAGCGATTGCGCCCACACGAAAGCTGCCAGCACGGAATGCTGTAGCTGGTTTTCACTGTCCCTTGGAACTGCATTCGCTGCCACACAGACATTCGCTTTCCCCAAAAGCTTTGCTTGGTAATGGGGCAACACTGTGTATGTGTCTCTCGCAGAGCCCGGCTGCCAAATTCGAAACGTCCAGCGATTGCGCCCACACGAAAGCTGCCAGCACGGAATGCTGTAGCTGGTTTTCACTGTCCCTTGGAACTGCATTCGCTGCCACACAGACATTCGCTTTCCCCAAAAGCTTTGGTTCGTAAAGGGGCAACACTGCGTATGTGTCTCTCGCAGAGCCCGGCTGCCAAATTCGAAACGTCCAGCGATTGCGCCCACACGAAAGCTGCCAGCACGGAATGCTGTAGCTGGTTTTCACTGTCCCTTGGAACTGCATTCGCTGCCACACAGACATTCGCCTTCCCCAAAAGCTTTGGTTCGTAAAGGGGCAACACTGTGTATGTGTCTCTCGCAGAGCCCGGCTGCCAAATTCGAAACGTCCAGCGATTTCTCCCACACGAAAGCTGCCAGCACGGAATGCTGTAGCTGGTTTTCACTGTCCCTTGGAACTGCATTCGCTGCCGCACAGACATTCGCTTTCCCCAAAAGCTTTGCTTGGTAATGGGGCAACACCGTGTATCTCTCTCTCGCAGAGCCCGGCTGCCAAATTCGAAACGTCCAGCGATTGCGCCCACAAGAAAGCTGCCAGCACGGAATGCTGTAGCTGGTTTTCACTGTCCCTTGGAACTGCATTCGCTGCCACACAGGCATTCGCTTTCCCCAAAAGCTTTGCTTGGTAATGGGGCAACACTGTGTATCTCTCTCTCGCAGAGCCCGGCTGCCAAATTCGAAACGTCCAGCGATTGCGCCCACACGAAAGCTGCCAGCACGGAATGCTGTAGCTGGTTTTCACTGTCCCTTGGAACTTCATTCGCTGCCACACAGACATTCGCTTTCCCCAAAAGCTTTGCTTGGTAATGGGGCAACACTGTGTATGTGTCTCTCGCAGAGCCCGGCTGCCAAATTCGAAACGTCCAGCGATTTCGCCCACACGAAAGCTGCCAGCACGGAATGCTGTAGCTGGTTTTCACTGTCCCTTGGAACTGCATTCGCTGCCACACAGACATTCGCTTTCCCCAGAAGCTTTGCTTGCTAATGGGGCAACACTGTGTATGTGTCTCTCGCAGAGCCCGGCTGCCAAATTCGAAACGTCCAGCGATTTCTCGCACACGAAAGCTGCCAGCACGGAATGCTGTAGCTGGTTTTCACTGTCCCTTGGAACTGCATTCGCTGCCACACAGACATTCGCTTTCCCCAAAAGCTTTGGTTCGTAAAGGGGCAACACTGTGTATGTGTCTCTCGCAGAGCCCGGCTGCCAAATTCGAAACGTCCAGCGATTTCTCCCACACGAAATCTGCCAGCACGGAATGCTGTAGCTGGTTTTCACTGTCCCTTGGAACTGCATTCGCTGCGACACAGACATTCGCTTTCCCCAAAAGCTTTGCTTGGTAGTGGGGCAACACTGTGTATGTGTCTCTCGCAGAGCCCGGCTGCCAAATTCGAAACGTCCAGCGATTGCGCCCACACGAAAGCTGCCAGCACGGAATGCTGTAGCTGGTTTTCACTGTCCCTTGGAACTGCGTTCGCTGCCACACAGACATTCGCTTTCCCCAAAAGCTTTGGTTCGTAAAGCGGCAACACTGTGTATGTGTCTCTCGCAGAGCCCGGCTAACAAATTCGAAACGTCCAGCGATTGCGCCCACACGAAAGCTGCCAGCACGGAATGCTGTAGCTGGTTTTCACTGTCCCTTGGAACTGCATTCGCTGCCACACAGATATTCGCTTTCCCCAAAAGCTTTGCTTGGTAAAGGGGCAACACTGTGTATGTGTCTCTCGCAGAGCCCGGCTAACAAATTCGAAACGTCCAGCGATTTCTCCAACACGAAAGCTGCCAGCACGGAATGCTGTAGCTGGTTTTCACTGTCCCTTGGAACTGCATTCGCTGCCACACAGACATTCGCTTTCCCCAAAAGCTTTGCTTGGTAGTGGGGCAACACTGTGTATCTCTCTCTCGCAGAGCCCGGCTGCCAAATTCGAAACGTCCAGCGATTTCTCCCACACGAAAGCTGCCAGCACGGAATGCTGTAGCTGGTTTTCACTGTCCCTTGGAACTGCATTCGCTGCCACACAGACATTCGCTTTCCCCAAAAGCTTTGCTTGGTAGTGGGGCAACACTGTGTATCTCTCTCTCGCAGAGCCCGGCTGCCAAATTCGAAACGTCCAGCGATTGCGCCCACACGAAAGCTGCCAGCACGGAATGCTGTAGCTGGTTTTCACTGTCCCTTGGAACTGCATTCGCTGCCACACAGACATTCGCTTTCCCCAAAAGCTTTGCTTGGTAAAGGGGCAACACTGTGTATGTGTCTCTCGCAGAGCCCGGCTGCCAAATTCGAAACGTCCAGCGATTTCTCGCACACGAAAGCTGCCAGCACGGAATGCTGTAGCTGGTTTTCACTGTCCCTTGGAACTGCATTCGCTGCCACACAGACATTCGCTTTCCCCAAAAGCTTTGGTTCGTAAAGGGGCAACACTGTGTATGTGTCTCTCGCAGAGCCCGGCTGCCAAATTCGAAACGTCCAGCGATTGCGCCCACACGAAAGCTGCCAGCACGGAATGCTGTAGCTGGTTTTCACTGTCCCTTGGAACTGCATTCGCTGCCACACAGACATTCGCTTTCCCCAAAAGCTTTGCTTGGTAATGGGGCAACACTGTGTATGTGTCTCTCGCAGAGCCCGGCTGCCAAATTCGAAACGTCCAGCGATTTCGCCCACACGAAAGCTGCCAGCACGGAATGCTGTAGCTGGTTTTCACTGTCCCTTGGAACTGCATTCGCTGCCACACAGACATTCGCTTTCCCCAAAAGCTTTGGTTCGTAAAGGGGCAACACTGTGTATGTGTCTCTCGCAGAGCCCGGCTAACAAATTCGAAACGTCCAGCGATTGCGCCCACACGAAAGCTGCCAGCACGGAATGCTGTAGCTGGTTTTCACTGTCCCTTGGAACTGCATTCGCTGCCACACAGACATTCGCTTTCCCCAAAAGCTTTGCTTGGTAATGGGGCAACACTGTGTATCTCTCTCTCGCAGAGCCCGGCTGCCAAATTCGAAACGTCCAGCGATTGCGCCCACACGAAAGCTGCCAGCACGGAATGCTGTAGCTGGTTTTCACTGTCCCTTGGAACTGCATTCGCTGCCACACAGACATTCGCTTTCCCCAAAAGCTTTGCTTGGTAAAGGGGCAAAACTGTGTATGTGTCTCTCGCAGAGCCCGGCTAACAAATTCGAAACGTCCAGCGATTGCGCCCACACGAAAGCTGCCAGCACGGAATGCTGTAGCTGGTTTTCACTGTCCCTTGGAACTGCATTCGCTGCCACACAGACATTCGATTTCCCCAAAAGCTTTGCTTGGTAATGGGGCAACACTGTGTATGTGTCTCTCGCAGAGCCCGGCTGCCAAATTCGAAACGTCCAGCGATTGCGCCCACACGAAAGCTGCCAGCACGGAATGCTGTAGCTGGTTTTCACTGTCCCTTGGAACTGCATTCGCTGCCACACAGACATTCGCTTTCCCCAGAAGCTTTGCTTGGTAATGGGGCAACACTGTGTATGTGTCTCTCGCAGAGCCCGGCTGCCAAATTCGAAACGTCCAGCGATTTCTCGCACACGAAAGCTGCCAGCACGGAATGCTGTAGCTGGTTTTCACTGTCCCTTGGAACTGCATTCGCTGCCACACAGACATTCGCTTTCCCCAAAAGCTTTGGTTCGTAAAGGGGCAACACTGTGTATGTGTCTCTCGCAGAGCCCGGCTGCCAAATTCGAAACGTCCAGCGATTTCTCCCACACGAAATCTGCCAGCACGGAATGCTGTAGCTGGTTTTCACTGTCCCTTGGAACTGCATTCGCTGCCACACAGACATTCGCTTTCCCCAAAAGCTTTGCTTGGTAATGGGGCAACACTGTGTATGTGTCTCTCACAGAGCCCGGCTGCCAAATTCGAAACGTCCAGCGATTGCGCCCACACGAAAGCTGCCAGCACGGAATGCTGTAGCTGGTTTTCACTGTCCCTTGGAACTGCATTCGCTGCCACACAGACATTCGCTTTCCCCAAAAGCTTTGCTTGGTAGTGGGGCAACACTGTGTATCTCTCTGTCGCAGAGCCCGGCTGCCAAATTCGAAACGTCCAGCGATTGCGCCCACACGAAAGCTGCCAGCACGGAATGCTGTAGCTGGTTTTCACTGTCCCTTGGAACTGCATTCGCTGCCACACAGACATTCGCTTTCCCCAAAAGCTTTGCTTGGTAAAGGGGCAACACTGTGTATGTGTCTCTCGCAGAGCCAGGCTGCCAAATTCGAACCGTCCAGCGATTTCTCCCACACGAAAGCTGCCAGCACGGAATGCTGTAGCTGGTTTTCACTGTCCCTTGGAACTGCATTCGCTGCCACACAGACATTCGCTTTCCCCAAAAGCTTTGGTTCGTAAAGGGGCAACACTGTGTATGTGTCTCTCGCAGAGCCCGGCTGCCAAATTCGAAACGTCCAGCGATTTCTCCCACACGAAATCTGCCAGCACGGAATGCTGTGGCTGGTTTTCACTGTCCCTTGGAACTGCATTCGCTGCCACACAGACATTCGCTTTCCCCAAAAGCTTTGCTTGGTAAAGGGGCAACACTGTGTATGTGTCTCTCGCAGAGCCCGGCTGCCAAATTCGAAACGTCCAGCGATTGCGCCCACACGAAAGCTGCCAGCACGGAATGCTGTAGCTGGTTTTCACTGTCCCTTGGAACTGCATTCGCTGCCACACAGACATTCGCTTTCCCCAAAAGCTTTGCTTGGTAGTGGGGCAACACTGTGTATCTCTCTCTCGCAGAGCCCGGCTGCCAAATTCGAAACGTCCAGCGATTGCGCCCACACGAAAGCTGCCAGCACGGAATGCTGTAGCTGGTTTTCACTGTCCCTTGGAACTGCATTCGCTGCCACACAGACATTCGCTTTCCCCAAAAGCTTTGCTTGGTAAAGGGGCAACACTGTGTATGTGTCTCTCGCAGAGCCCGGCTAACAAATTCGAAACGTCCAGCGATTGCGCCCACACGAAAGCTGCCAGCACGGAATGCTGTAGCTGGTTTTCACTGTCCCTTGGAACTGCATTCGCTGCCACACAGACATTCGCTTTCCCCAAAAGCTTTGGTTCGTAAAGGGGCAACACTGCGTATGTGTCTCTCGCAGAGCCCGGCTGCCAAATTCGAAACGTCCAGCGATTGCGCCCACACGAAAGCTGCCAGCACGGAATGCTGTAGCTGGTTTTCACTGTCCCTTGGAACTGCGTTCGCTGCCACACAGACATTCGCTTTCCCCAAAAGCTTAGGTTCGTAAAGGGGCAACACTGTGTATGTGTCTCTCGCAGAGCCCGGCTGCCAAATTCGAAACGTCCAGCGATTTCTCCCACACGAAAGCTGCCAGCACGGAATGCTGTAGCTGGTTTTCACTGTCCCTTGGAACTGCATTCTCTGCGACACAGACATTCGCTTTCCCCAAAAGCTTTGCTTGGTAGTGGGGCAACACTGTGTATGTGTCTCTCGCAGAGCCCGGCTGCCAAATTCGAAACGTCCAGCGATTGCGCCCACACGAAAGCTGCCAGCACGGAATGCTGTAGCTGGTTTTCACTGTCCCTTGGAACTGCGTTCGCTGCCACACAGACATTCGCTTTCCCCAAAAGCTTTGCTTGGTAAAGGGGCAACACTGTGTATGTGTCTCTCGCAGAGCCCGGCTAACAAATTCGAAACGTCCAGCGATTTCTCCAACACGAAAGCTGCCAGCACGGAATGCTGTAGCTGGTTTTCACTGTCCCTTGGAACTGCATTCGCTGCCACACAGACATTCGCTTTCCCCAAAAGCTTTGCTTGGTAGTGGGGCAACACTGTGTATCTCTCTTTCGCAGAGCCCGGCTGCCAAATTCGAAACGTCCAGCGATTTCTCCCACACGAAAGCTGCCAGCACGGAATGCTGTAGCTGGTTTTCACTGTCCCTTGGAACTGCATTCGCTGCCACACAGACATTCGCTTTCCCCAAAAGCTTTGCTTGGTAGTGGGGCAACACTGTGTATCTCTCTCTCGCAGAGCCCGGCTGCCAAATTCGAAACGTCCAGCGATTGCGCCCACACGAAAGCTGCCAGCACGGAATGCTGTAGCTGGTTTTCACTGTCCCTTGGAACTGCATTCGCTGCCACACAGACATTCGCTTTCCCCAAAAGCTTTGCTTGGTAAAGGGGCAACACTGTGTATGTGTCTCTCGCAGAGCCCGGCTAACAAATTCGAAACGTCCAGCGATTTCTCCCACACGAAAGCTGCCAGCACGGAATGCTGTAGCTGGTTTTCACTGTCCCTTGGAACTGCATTCGCTGCCACACAGACATTCGCTTTCCCCAAAAGCTTTGCTTGGTAATGGGGCAACACTGCGTATGTGTCTCTCGCAGAGCCCGGCTGCCAAATTCGAAACGTCCAGCGATTGCGCCCACACGAAAGCTGCCAGCACGGAATGCTGTAGCTGGTTTTCACTGTCCCTTGGAACTGCATTCGCTGCCACACAGACATTCGCTTTCCCCAAAAGCTTTGCTTGGTAGTGGGGCAACACTGTGTATCTCTCTCTCGCAGAGCCCGGCTGCCAAATTCGAAACGTCCAGCGATTTCTCCCACACGAAATCTGCCAGCACGGAATGCTGTAGCTGGTTTTCACTGTCCCTTGGAACTGCATTCGCTGCCACACAGACATTCGCTTTCCCCAAAAGCTTTGCTTGGTAATGGGGCAACACTGTGTATGTGTCTCTCGCAGAGCCCGGCTGCCAAATTCGAAACGTCCAGCGATTGCGCCCACACGAAAGCTGCCAGCACGGAATGCTGTAGCTGGTTTTCACTGTCCCTTGGAACTGCATTCGCTGCCACACAGACATTCGCTTTCCCCAAAAGCTTTGCTTGGTAGTGGGGCAACACTGTGTATCTCTCTCTCGCAGAGCCCGGCTGCCAAATTTGAAACGTCCAGCGATTGCGCCCACACGAAAGCTGCCAGCACGGAATGCTGTAGCTGGTTTTCAATGTCCCTTGGAACTGCATTCGCTGCCACACAGACATTCGCTTTCCCCAAAAGCTTTGCTTGGTAAAGGGGCAACACTGTGTATGTGTCTCTCGCAGAGCCCGGCTAACAAATTCGAAACGTCCAGCGATTGCGCCCACACGAAAGCTGCCAGCACGGAATGCTGTAGCTGGTTTTCACTGTCCCTTGGAACTGCATTCGCTGCCACACAGACATTCGCTTTCCCCAAAAGCTTTGCTTGGTAATGGGGCAACACTGTGTATGTGTCTCTCGCAGAGCCCGGCTGCCAAATTCGAAACGTCCAGCGATTTCGCCCACACGAAAGCTGCCAGCACGGAATGCTGTAGCTGGTTTTCACTGTCCCTTGGAACTGCATTCGCTGCCACACAGACATTCGCTTTCCCCAGAAGCTTTGCTTGGTAATGGGGCAACACTGTGTATGTGTCTCTCGCAGAGCCCGGCTGCCAAATTCGAAACGTCCAGCGATTTCTCCCACACGAAATCTGCCAGCACGGAATGCTGTAGCTGGTTTTCACTGTCCCTTGGAACTGCATTCGCTGCCACACAGACATTCGCTTTCCCCAAAAGCTTTGGTTCGTAAAGGGGCAACACTGTGTATGTGTCTCTCGCAGAGCCCGGCTGCCAAATTCGAAACGTCCAGCGATTTCTCCCACACGAAAGCTGCCAGCACGGAATGCTGTAGCTGGTTTTCACTGTCCCTTGGAACTGCATTCGCTGCCGCACAGACATTCGCTTTCCCCAAAAGCTTTGGTTCGTAATGGGGCAACACCGTGTATCTCTCTCTCGCAGAGCCCGGCTGCCAAATTCGAAACGTCCAGCGATTGCGCCCACAAGAAAGCTGCCAGCACGGAATGCTGTAGCTGGTTTTCACTGTCCCTTGGAACTTCATTCGCTGCCACACAGACATTCGCTTTCCCCAAAAGCTTAGGTTCGTAAAGGGGCAACACTGTGTATGTGTCTCTCGCAGAGCCCGGCTGCCAAATTCGAAACGTCCAGCGATTTTTCCAACACGAAATCTGCCAGCACGGAATGCTGTAGCTGGTTTTCACTGTCCCTTGGAACTGCATTCGCTGCGACACAGACATTCGCTTTCCCCAAAAGCTTTGCTTGGTAGTGGGGCAACACTGTGTATGTGTCTCTCGCAGAGCCCGGCTGCCAAATTCGAAACGTCCAGCGATTGCGCCCACACGAAAGCTGCCAGCACGGAATGCTGTAGCTGGTTTTCACTGTCCCTTGGAACTTCATTCGCTGCCACACAGACATTCGCTTTCCCCAAAAGCTTAGGTTCGTAAAGGGGCAACACTGTGTATGTGTCTCTCGCAGAGCCCGGCTGCCAAATTCGAAACGTCCAGCGATTTTTCCCACACGAAATCTGCCAGCACGGAATGCTGTAGCTGGTTTTCACTGTCCCTTGGAACTGCGTTCGCTGCCACACAGACATTCGCTTTCCCCAAAAGCTTTGGTTCGTAAAGCGGCAACACTGTGTATGTGTCTCTCGCAGAGCCCGGCTAACAAATTCGAAACGTCCAGCGATTGCGCCCACACGAAAGCTGCCAGCACGGAATGCTGTAGCTGGTTTTCACTGTCCCTTGGAACTGCATTCGCTGCCACACAGACATTCGCTTTCCCCAAAAGCTTTGCTTGGTAAAGGGGCAACACTGTGTATGTGTCTCTCGCAGAGCCCGGCTAACAAATTCGAAACGTCCAGCGATTTCTCCCACACGAAAGCTGCCAGCACGGAATGCTGTAGCTGGTTTTCACTGTCCCTTGGAACTGCATTCGCTGCCACACAGACATTCGCTTTCCCCAAAAGCTTTGCTTGGTAATGGGGCAACACTGCGTATGTGTCTCTCGCAGAGCCCGGCTGCCAAATTCGAAACGTCCAGCGATTTCTCCCACACGAAAGCTGCCAGCACGGAATGCTGTAGCTGGTTTTCACTGTCCCTTGGAACTGCATTCGCTGCCACACAGGCATTCGCTTTCCCCAAAAGCTTTGCTTGGTAATGGGGCAACACTGTGTATCTCTCTCTCGCAGAGCCCGGCTGCCAAATTCGAAACGTCCAGCGATTGCGCCCACACGAAAGCTGCCAGCACGGAATGCTGTAGCTGGTTTTCACTGTCCCTTGGAACTGCATTCGCTGCCACACAGACATTCGCTTTCCCCAAAAGCTTTGCTTGGTAGTGGGGCAACACTGTGTATGTGTCTCTCGCAGAGCCCGGCTAACAAATTCGAAACGTCCAGCGATTTCGCCCACACGAAAGCTGCCAGCACGGAATGCTGTAGCTGGTTTTCACTGTCCCTTGGAACTGCATTCGCTGCCACACAGACATTCGCTTTCCCCAAAAGCTTTGGTTCGTAAAGGGGCAACACTGTGTATGTGTCTCTCGCAGAGCCCGGCTGCCAAATTCGAAACGTCCAGCGATTGCGCCCACACGAAAGCTGCCAGCACGGAATGCTGTAGCTGGTTTTCACTGTCCCTTGGAACTGCATTCGCTGCCGCACAGACATTCGCTTTCCCCAAAAGCTTTGCTTGGTAATGGGGCAACACCGTGTATCTCTCTCTCGCAGAGCCCGGCTGCCAAATTCGAAACGTCCAGCGATTGCGCCCACAAGAAAGCTGCCAGCACGGAATGCTGTAGCTGGTTTTCACTGTCCCTTGGAACTTCATTCGCTGCCACACAGACATTCGCTTTCCCCAAAAGCTTAGGTTCGTAAAGGGGCAACACTGTGTATGTGTCTCTCGCAGAGCCCGGCTGCCAAATTCGAAACGTCCAGCGATTTTTCCCACACGAAATCTGCCAGCACGGAATGCTGTAGCTGGTTTTCACTGTCCCTTGGAACTGCGTTCGCTGCCACACAGACATTCGCTTTCCCCAAAAGCTTTGGTTCGTAAAGCGGCAACACTGTGTATGTGTCTCTCGCAGAGCCCGGCTAACAAATTCGAAACGTCCAGCGATTGCGCCCACACGAAAGCTGCCAGCACGGAATGCTGTAGCTGGTTTTCACTGTCCCTTGGAACTGCATTCGCTGCCACACAGACATTCGCTTTCCCCAAAAGCTTTGCTTGGTAAAGGGGCAACACTGTGTATGTGTCTCTCGCAGAGCCCGGCTGCCAAATTCGAAACGTCCAGCGATTTCTCCCACACGAAAGCTGCCAGCACGGAATGCTGTAGCTGGTTTTCACTGTCCCTTGGAACTGCATTCGCTGCCACACAGACATTCGCTTTCCCCAAAAGCTTTGCTTGGTAGTGGGGCAACACTGTGTATCTCTCTCTCGCAGAGCCCGGCTGCCAAATTCGAAACGTCCAGCGATTTCTCCCACACGAAAGCTGCCAGCACGGAATGCTGTAGCTGGTTTTCACTGTCCCTTGGAACTGCATTCGCTGCCACACAGACATTCGCTTTCCCCAAAAGCTTTGCTTGGTAGTGGGGCAACACTGTGTATCTCTCTCTCGCAGAGCCCGGCTGCCAAATTCGAAACGTCCAGCGATTGCGCCCACACGAAAGCTGCCAGCACGGAATGCTGTAGCTGGTTTTCACTGTCCCTTGGAACTGCATTCGCTGCCACACAGACATTCGCTTTCCCCAAAAGCTTTGCTTGGTAAAGGGGCAACACTGTGTATCTCTCTCTCGCAGAGCCCGGCTAACAAATTCGAAACGTCCAGCGATTTCTCCCACACGAAAGCTGCCAGCACGGAATGCTGTAGCTGGTTTTCACTGTCCCTTGGAACTGCATTCGCTGCCACACAGACATTCGCTTTCCCCAAAAGCTTTGCTTGGTAATGGGGCAACACTGCGTATGTGTCTCTCGCAGAGCCCGGCTGCCAAATTCGAAACGTCCAGCGATTTCTCCCACACGAAAGCTGCCAGCACGGAATGCTGTAGCTGGTTTTCACTGTCCCTTGGAACTGCATTCGCTGCCACACAGACATTCGCTTTCCCCAAAAGCTTTGCTTGGTAATGGGGCAACACTGTGTATCTCTCTCTCGCAGAGCCCGGCTGCCAAATTCGAAACGTCCAGCGATTGCGCCCACACGAAAGCTGCCAGCACGGAATGCTGTAGCTGGTTTTCACTGTCCCTTGGAACTGCATTCGCTGCCACACAGACATTCGCTTTCCCCAAAAGCTTTGCTTGGTAGTGGGGCAACACTCTGTATGTGTCTCTCGCAGAGCCCGGCTGCCAAATTCGAAACGTCCAGCGATTTCTCCCACACGAAAGCTGCCAGCACGGAATGCTGTAGCTGGTTTTCACTGTCCCTTGGAACTGCATTCGCTGCCACACAGACATTCGCTTTCCCCAAAAGCTTTGGTTCGTACAGGGGCAACACTGTGTATGTGTCTCTCGCAGAGCCCGGCTGCCAAATTCGAAACGTCCAGCGATTTCTCCCACACGAAATCTGCCAGCACGGAATGCTGTAGCTGGTTTTCACTGTCCCTTGGAACTGCATTCGCTGCCACACAGACATTCGCTTTCCCCAAAAGCTTTGCTTGGTAATGGGGCAACACTGTGTATGTGTCTCTCGCAGAGCCCGGCTGCCAAATTCGAAACGTCCAGCGATTGCGCCCACACGAAAGCTGCCAGCACGGAATGCTGTAGCTGGTTTTCACTGTCCCTTGGAACTGCATTCGCTGCCACACAGACATTCGCTTTCCCCAAAAGCTTTGCTTGGTAGTGGGGCAACACTGTGTATCTCTCTCTCGCAGAGCCCGGCTGCCAAATTCGAAACGTCCAGCGATTGCGCCCACACGAAAGCTGCCAGCACGGAATGCTGTAGCTGGTTTTCACTGTCCCTTGGAACTGCATTCGCTGCCACACAGACATTCGCTTTCCCCAAAAGCTTTGGTTCGTAAAGGGGCAACACTGTGTATGTGTCTCTCGCAGAGCCCGGCTAACAAATTCGAAACGTCCAGCGATTGCGCCCACACGAAAGCTGCCAGCACGGAATGCTGTAGCTGGTTTTCACTGTCCCTTGGAACTGCATTCGCTGCCACACAGACATTCGCTTTCCCCAAAAGCTTTGGTTCATACAGGGGCAACACTGTGTATGTGTCTCTCGCAGAGCCCGGCTGCCAAATTCGAAACGTCCAGCGATTTCTCCCACACGAAATCTGCCAGCACGGAATGCTGTAGCTGGTTTTCACTGTCCCTTGGAACTGCATTCGCTGCCACACAGACATTCGCTTTCCCCAAAAGCTTTGCTTGGTAAAGGGGCAACACTGTGTATGTGTCTCTCGCAGAGCCCGGCTAACAAATTCGAAACGTCCAGCGATTGCGCCCACACGAAAGCTGCCAGCACGGAATGCTGTAGCTGGTTTTCACTGTCCCTTGGAACTGCATTCGCTGCCACACAGACATTCGCTTTCCCCAAAAGCTTTGCTTGGTAATGGGGCAACACTGTGTATGTGTCTCTCGCAGAGCCCGGCTGCCAAATTCGAAACGTCCAGCGATTGCGCCCACACGAAAGCTGCCAGCACGGAATGCTGTAGCTGGTTTTCACTGTCCCTTGGAACTGCATTCGCTGCCACACAGACATTCGCTTTCCCCAGAAGCTTTGCTTGGTAATGGGGCAACACTGTGTATGTGTCTCTCGCAGAGCCCGGCTGCCAAATTCGAAACGTCCAGCGATTTCGCCCACACGAAAGCTGCCAGCACGGAATGCTGTAGCTGGTTTTCACTGTCCCTTGGAACTGCATTCGCTGCCACACAGACATTCGCTTTCCCCAAAAGCTTTGGTTCGTAAAGGGGCAACACTGTGTATGTGTCTCTCGCAGAGCCCGGCTGCCAAATTCGAAACGTCCAGCGATTTCTCCCACACGAAATCTGCCAGCACGGAATGCTGTAGCTGGTTTTCACTGTCCCTTGGAACTTCATTCGCTGCCACACAGACATTCGCTTTCCCCAAAAGCTTTGCTTGGTAATGGGGCAACACTGTGTATCTCTCTCTCGCAGAGCCCGGCTGCCAAATTCGAAACGTCCAGCGATTGCGCCCACACGAAAGCTGCCAGCACGGAATGCTGTAGCTGGTTTTCACTGTCCCTTGGAACTGCATTCGCTGCCACACAGACATTCGCTTTCCCCAAAAGCTTTGCTTGGTAAAGGGGCAACACTGTGTATGTGTCTCTCGCAGAGCCCGGCTAACAAATTCGAAACGTCCAGCGATTGCGCCCACACGAAAGCTGCCAGCACGGAATGCTGTAGCTGGTTTTCACTGTCCCTTGGAACTGCATTCGCTGCCACACAGACATTCGCTTTCCCCAAAAGCTTTGCTTGGTAATGGGGCAACACTGTGTATGTGTCTCTCGCAGAGCCCGGCTGCCAAATTCGAAACGTCCAGCGATTTCGCCCACACGAAAGCTGCCAGCACGGAATGCTGTAGCTGGTTTTCACTGTCCCTTGGAACTGCATTCGCTGCCACACAGACATTCGCTTTCCCCAAAAGCTTTGCTTGGTAATGGGGCAACACTGTGTATGTGTCTCTCGCAGAGCCCGGCTGCCAAATTCGAAACGTCCAGCGATTTCGCCCACACGAAAGCTGCCAGCACGGAATGCTGTAGCTGGTTTTCACTGTCCCTTGGAACTGCATTCGCTGCCACACAGACATTCGCTTTCCCCAAAAGCTTTGGTTCGTAAAGGGGCAACACTGTGTATGTGTCTCTCGCAGAGCCCGGCTGCCAAATTCGAAACGTCCAGCGATTTCTCCCACACGAAATCTGCCAGCACGGAATGCTGTAGCTGGTTTTCACTGTCCCTTGGAACTGCATTCGCTGCCACACAAACATTCGCTTTCCCCAAAAGCTTTGCTTGGTAATGGGGCAACACTGTGTATGTGTCTCTCGCAGAGCCCGGCTGCCAAATTCGAAACGTCCAGCGATTGCGCCCACACGAAAGCTGCCAGCACGGAATGCTGTAGCTGGTTTTCACTGTCCCTTGGAACTGCATTCGCTGCCACACAGACATTCGCTTTCCCCAAAAGCTTTGCTTGGTAGTGGGGCAACACTGTGTATCTCTCTGTCGCAGAGCCCGGCTGCCAAATTCGAAACGTCCAGCGATTGCGCCCACACGAAAGCTGCCAGCACGGAATGCTGTAGCTGGTTTTCACTGTCCCTTGGAACTGCATTCGCTGCCACACAGACATTCGCTTTCCCCAAAAGCTTTGGTTCGTAAAGGGGCAACACTGTGTATGTGTCTCTCGCAGAGCCCGGCTGCCAAATTCGAAACGTCCAGCGATTTCTCCCACACGAAATCTGCCAGCACGGAATGCTGTAGCTGGTTTTCACTGTCCCTTGGAACTGCATTCGCTGCGACACAGACATTCGCTTTCCCCAAAAGCTTTGCTTGGTAGTGGGGCAACACTGTGTATGTGTCTCTCGCAGAGCCCGGCTGCCAAATTCGAAACGTCCAGCAATTGCGCCCACACGAAAGCTGCCAGCACGGAATGCTGTAGCTGGTTTTCACTGTCCCTTGGAACTGCGTTCGCTGCCACACAGACATTCGCTTTCCCCAAAAGCTTTGGTTCGTAAAGCGGCAACACTGTGTATGTGTCTCTCGCAGAGCCCGGCTAACAAATTCGAAACGTCCAGCGATTTCTCCCACACGAAAGCTGCCAGCACGGAATGCTGTAGCTGGTTTTCACTGTCCCTTGGAACTGCATTCGCTGCCACACAGATATTCGCTTTCCCCAAAAGCTTTGCTTGGTAAAGGGGCAACACTGTGTATGTGTCTCTCGCAGAGCCCGGCTAACAAATTCGAAACGTCCAGCGATTTCTCCAACACGAAAGCTGCCAGCACGGAATGCTGTAGCTGGTTTTCACTGTCCCTTGGAACTGCATTCGCTGCCACACAGACATTCGCTTTCCCCAAAAGCTTTGCTTGGTAGTGGGGCAACACTGTGTATCTCTCTCTCGCAGAGCCCGGCTGCCAAATTCGAAACGTCCAGCGATTTCTCCCACACGAAAGCTGCCAGCACGGAATGCTGTAGCTGGTTTTCACTGTCCCTTGGAACTGCATTCGCTGCCACACAGACATTCGCTTTCCCCAAAAGCTTTGCTTGGTAGTGGGGCAACACTGTGTATCTCTCTCTCGCAGAGCCCGGCTGCCAAATTCGAAACGTCCAGCGATTGCGCCCACACGAAAGCTGCCAGCACGGAATGCTGTAGCTGGTTTTCACTGTCCCTTGGAACTGCATTCGCTGCCACACAGACATTCGCTTTCCCCAAAAGCTTTGCTTGGTAAAGGGGCAACACTGTGTATGTGTCTCTCGCAGAGCCCGGCTAACAAATTCGAAACGTCCAGCGATTTCTCCCACACGAAAGCTGCCAGCACGGAATGCTGTAGCTGGTTTTCACTGTCCCTTGGAACTGCATTCGCTGCCACACAGACATTCGCTTTCCCCAAAAGCTTTGCTTGGTAATGGGGCAACACTGCGTATGTGTCTCTCGCAGAGCCCGGCTGCCAAATTCGAAACGTCCAGCGATTGCGCCCACACGAAAGCTGCCAGCACGGAATGCTGTAGCTGGTTTTCACTGTCCCTTGGAACTGCATTCGCTGCCACACAGACATTCGCTTTCCCCAAAAGCTTTGCTTGGTAAAGGGGCAACACTGTGTATGTGTCTCTCGCAGAGCCCGGCTAACAAATTTGAAACGTCCAGCGATTGCGCCCACACGAAAGCTGCCAGCACGGAATGCTGTAGCTGGTTTTCACTGTCCCTTGGAACTGCATTCGCTGCCACACAGACATTCGCTTTCCCCAAAAGCTTTGCTTGGTAATGGGGCAACACTGTGTATGTGTCTCTCGCAGAGCCCGGCTGCCAAATTCGAAACGTCCAGCGATTTCGCCCACACGAAAGCTGCCAGCACGGAATGCTGTAGCTGGTTTTCACTGTCCCTTGGAACTGCATTCGCTGCCACACAGACATTCGCTTTCCCCAAAAGCTTTGCTTGGTAATGGGGCAACACTGTGTATGTGTCTCTCGCAGAGCCCGGCTGCCAAATTCGAAACGTCCAGCGATTTCGCCCACACGAAAGCTGCCAGCACGGAATGCTGTAGCTGGTTTTCACTGTCCCTTGGAACTGCATTCGCTGCCACACAGACATTCGCTTTCCCCAAAAGCTTTGGTTCGTAAAGGGGCAACACTGTGTATGTGTCTCTCGCAGAGCCCGGCTGCCAAATTCGAAACGTCCAGCGATTTCTCCCACACGAAATCTGCCAGCACGGAATGCTGTAGCTGGTTTTCACTGTCCCTTGGAACTGCATTCGCTGCCACACAAACATTCGCTTTCCCCAAAAGCTTTGCTTGGTAATGGGGCAACACTGTGTATGTGTCTCTCGCAGAGCCCGGCTGCCAAATTCGAAACGTCCAGCGATTGCGCCCACACGAAAGCTGCCAGCACGGAATGCTGTAGCTGGTTTTCACTGTCCCTTGGAACTGCATTCGCTGCCACACAGACATTCGCTTTCCCCAAAAGCTTTGGTTCGTAAAGGGGCAACACTGTGTATCTCTCTGTCGCAGAGCCCGGCTGCCAAATTCGAAACGTCCAGCGATTTCTCCCACACGAAATCTGCCAGCACGGAATGCTGTAGCTGGTTTTCACTGTCCCTTGGAACTGCATTCGCTGCGACACAGACATTCGCTTTCCCCAAAAGCTTTGCTTGGTAGTGGGGCAACACTGTGTATGTGTCTCTCGCAGAGCCCGGCTGCCAAATTCGAAACGTCCAGCGATTGCGCCCACACGAAAGCTGCCAGCACGGAATGCTGTAGCTGGTTTTCACTGTCCCTTGGAACTGCGTTCGCTGCCACACAGACATTCGCTTTCCCCAAAAGCTTTGGTTCGTAAAGCGGCAACACTGTGTATGTGTCTCTCGCAGAGCCCGGCTAACAAATTCGAAACGTCCAGCGATTTCTCCCACACGAAAGCTGCCAGCACGGAATGCTGTAGCTGGTTTTCACTGTCCCTTGGAACTGCATTCGCTGCCACACAGATATTCGCTTTCCCCAAAAGCTTTGCTTGGTAAAGGGGCAACACTGTGTATGTGTCTCTCGCAGAGCCCGGCTAACAAATTCGAAACGTCCAGCGATTTCTCCAACACGAAAGCTGCCAGCACGGAATGCTGTAGCTGGTTTTCACTGTCCCTTGGAACTGCATTCGCTGCCACACAGACATTCGCTTTCCCCAAAAGCTTTGCTTGGTAGTGGGGCAACACTGTGTATCTCTCTCTCGCAGAGCCCGGCTGCCAAATTCGAAACGTCCAGCGATTTCTCCCACACGAAAGCTGCCAGCACGGAATGCTGTAGCTGGTTTTCACTGTCCCTTGGAACTGCATTCGCTGCCACACAGACATTCGCTTTCCCCAAAAGCTTTGCTTGGTAGTGGGGCAACACTGTGTATCTCTCTCTCGCAGAGCCCGGCTGCCAAATTCGAAACGTCCAGCGATTGCGCCCACACGAAAGCTGCCAGCACGGAATGCTGTAGCTGGTTTTCACTGTCCCTTGGAACTGCATTCGCTGCCACACAGACATTCGCTTTCCCCAAAAGCTTTGCTTGGTAAAGGGGCAACACTGTGTATGTGTCTCTCGCAGAGCCCGGCTAACAAATTCGAAACGTCCAGCGATTTCTCCCACACGAAAGCTGCCAGCACGGAATGCTGTAGCTGGTTTTCACTGTCCCTTGGAACTGCATTCGCTGCCACACAGACATTCGCTTTCCCCAAAAGCTTTGCTTGGTAATGGGGCAACACTGCGTATGTGTCTCTCGCAGAGCCCGGCTGCCAAATTCGAAACGTCCAGCGATTGCGCCCACACGAAAGCTGCCAGCACGGAATGCTGTAGCTGGTTTTCACTGTCCCTTGGAACTGCATTCGCTGCCACACAGACATTCGCTTTCCCCAAAAGCTTTGGTTCGTAAAGGGGCAACACTGTGTATGTGTCTCTCGCAGAGCCCGGCTGCCAAATTCGAAACGTCCAGCGATTTCTCCCACACGAAAGCTGCCAGCACGGAATGCTGTAGCTGGTTTTCACTGTCCCTTGGAACTGCATTCGCTGCCACACAGACATTCGCTTTCCCCAAAAGCTTTGCTTGGTAGTGGGGCAACACTGTGTATCTCTCTCTCGCAGAGCCCGGCTGCCAAATTCGAAACGTCCAGCGATTTCTCCCACACGAAATCTGCCAGCACGGAATGCTGTAGCTGGTTTTCACTGTCCCTTGGAACTGCATTCGCTGCCACACAGACATTCGCTTTCCCCAAAAGCTTTGCTTGGTAGTGGGGCAACACTGTGTATCTCTCTCTCGCAGAGCCCGGCTGCCAAATTTGAAACGTCCAGCGATTGCGCCCACACGAAAGCTGCCAGCACGGAATGCTGTAGCTGGTTTTCACTGTCCCTTGGAACTGCATTCGCTGCCACACAGACATTCGCTTTCCCCAAAAGCTTTGGTTCGTAAAGGGGCAACACTGTGTATGTGTCTCTCGCAGAGCCCGGCTAACAAATTCGAAACGTCCAGCGATTGCGCCCACACGAAAGCTGCCAGCACGGAATGCTGTAGCTGGTTTTCACTGTCCCTTGGAACTGCATTCGCTGCCACACAGACATTCGCTTTCCCCAAAAGCTTTGCTTGGTAATGGGGCAACACTGTGTATGTGTCTCTCGCAGAGCCCGGCTAACAAATTCGAAACGTCCAGCGATTGCGCCCACACGAAAGCTGCCAGCACGGAATGCTGTAGCTGGTTTTCACTGTCCCTTGGAACTGCATTCGCTGCCACACAGACATTCGCTTTCCCCAGAAGCTTTGCTTGGTAATGGGGCAACACTGTGTATGTGTCTCTCGCAGAGCCCGGCTGCCAAATTCGAAACGTCCAGCAATTGCGCCCACACGAAAGCTGCCAGCACGGAATGCTGTAGCTGGTTTTCACTGTCCCTTGGAACTGCGTTCGCTGCCACACAGACATTCGCTTTCCCCAAAAGCTTTGGTTCGTAAAGCGGCAACACTGTGTATGTGTCTCTCGCAGAGCCCGGCTAACAAATTCGAAACGTCCAGCGATTTCTCCCACACGAAAGCTGCCAGCACGGAATGCTGTAGCTGGTTTTCACTGTCCCTTGGAACTGCATTCGCTGCCACACAGATATTCGCTTTCCCCAAAAGCTTTGCTTGGTAAAGGGGCAACACTGTGTATGTGTCTCTCGCAGAGCCCGGCTAACAAATTCGAAACGTCCAGCGATTTCTCCAACACGAAAGCTGCCAGCACGGAATGCTGTAGCTGGTTTTCACTGTCCCTTGGAACTGCATTCGCTGCCACACAGACATTCGCTTTCCCCAAAAGCTTTGCTTGGTAGTGGGGCAACACTGTGTATCTCTCTCTCGCAGAGCCCGGCTGCCAAATTCGAAACGTCCAGCGATTTCTCCCACACGAAAGCTGCCAGCACGGAATGCTGTAGCTGGTTTTCACTGTCCCTTGGAACTGCATTCGCTGCCACACAGACATTCGCTTTCCCCAAAAGCTTTGCTTGGTAGTGGGGCAACACTGTGTATCTCTCTCTCGCAGAGCCCGGCTGCCAAATTCGAAACGTCCAGCGATTGCGCCCACACGAAAGCTGCCAGCACGGAATGCTGTAGCTGGTTTTCACTGTCCCTTGGAACTGCATTCGCTGCCACACAGACATTCGCTTTCCCCAAAAGCTTTGCTTGGTAAAGGGGCAACACTGTGTATGTGTCTCTCGCAGAGCCCGGCTAACAAATTCGAAACGTCCAGCGATTTCTCCCACACGAAAGCTGCCAGCACGGAATGCTGTAGCTGGTTTTCACTGTCCCTTGGAACTGCATTCGCTGCCACACAGACATTCGCTTTCCCCAAAAGCTTTGCTTGGTAATGGGGCAACACTGCGTATGTGTCTCTCGCAGAGCCCGGCTGCCAAATTCGAAACGTCCAGCGATTGCGCCCACACGAAAGCTGCCAGCACGGAATGCTGTAGCTGGTTTTCACTGTCCCTTGGAACTGCATTCGCTGCCACACAGACATTCGCTTTCCCCAAAAGCTTTGCTTGGTAAAGGGGCAACACTGTGTATGTGTCTCTCGCAGAGCCCGGCTAACAAATTTGAAACGTCCAGCGATTGCGCCCACACGAAAGCTGCCAGCACGGAATGCTGTAGCTGGTTTTCACTGTCCCTTGGAACTGCATTCGCTGCCACACAGACATTCGCTTTCCCCAAAAGCTTTGCTTGGTAATGGGGCAACACTGTGTATGTGTCTCTCGCAGAGCCCGGCTGCCAAATTCGAAACGTCCAGCGATTTCGCCCACACGAAAGCTGCCAGCACGGAATGCTGTAGCTGGTTTTCACTGTCCCTTGGAACTGCATTCGCTGCCACACAGACATTCGCTTTCCCCAAAAGCTTTGCTTGGTAATGGGGCAACACTGTGTATGTGTCTCTCGCAGAGCCCGGCTGCCAAATTCGAAACGTCCAGCGATTTCGCCCACACGAAAGCTGCCAGCACGGAATGCTGTAGCTGGTTTTCACTGTCCCTTGGAACTGCATTCGCTGCCACACAGACATTCGCTTTCCCCAAAAGCTTTGGTTCGTAAAGGGGCAACACTGTGTATGTGTCTCTCGCAGAGCCCGGCTGCCAAATTCGAAACGTCCAGCGATTTCTCCCACACGAAATCTGCCAGCACGGAATGCTGTAGCTGGTTTTCACTGTCCCTTGGAACTGCATTCGCTGCCACACAAACATTCGCTTTCCCCAAAAGCTTTGCTTGGTAATGGGGCAACACTGTGTATGTGTCTCTCGCAGAGCCCGGCTGCCAAATTCGAAACGTCCAGCGATTGCGCCCACACGAAAGCTGCCAGCACGGAATGCTGTAGCTGGTTTTCACTGTCCCTTGGAACTGCATTCGCTGCCACACAGACATTCGCTTTCCCCAAAAGCTTTGCTTGGTAGTGGGGCAACACTGTGTATCTCTCTGTCGCAGAGCCCGGCTGCCAAATTCGAAACGTCCAGCGATTTCTCCCACACGAAATCTGCCAGCACGGAATGCTGTAGCTGGTTTTCACTGTCCCTTGGAACTGCATTCGCTGCGACACAGACATTCGCTTTCCCCAAAAGCTTTGCTTGGTAGTGGGGCAACACTGTGTATGTGTCTCTCGCAGAGCCCGGCTGCCAAATTCGAAACGTCCAGCGATTGCGCCCACACGAAAGCTGCCAGCACGGAATGCTGTAGCTGGTTTTCACTGTCCCTTGGAACTGCGTTCGCTGCCACACAGACATTCGCTTTCCCCAAAAGCTTTGGTTCGTAAAGCGGCAACACTGTGTATGTGTCTCTCGCAGAGCCCGGCTAACAAATTCGAAACGTCCAGCGATTTCTCCCACACGAAAGCTGCCAGCACGGAATGCTGTAGCTGGTTTTCACTGTCCCTTGGAACTGCATTCGCTGCCACACAGATATTCGCTTTCCCCAAAAGCTTTGCTTGGTAAAGGGGCAACACTGTGTATGTGTCTCTCGCAGAGCCCGGCTAACAAATTCGAAACGTCCAGCGATTTCTCCAACACGAAAGCTGCCAGCACGGAATGCTGTAGCTGGTTTTCACTGTCCCTTGGAACTGCATTCGCTGCCACACAGACATTCGCTTTCCCCAAAAGCTTTGCTTGGTAGTGGGGCAACACTGTGTATCTCTCTCTCGCAGAGCCCGGCTGCCAAATTCGAAACGTCCAGCGATTTCTCCCACACGAAAGCTGCCAGCACGGAATGCTGTAGCTGGTTTTCACTGTCCCTTGGAACTGCATTCGCTGCCACACAGACATTCGCTTTCCCCAAAAGCTTTGCTTGGTAGTGGGGCAACACTGTGTATCTCTCTCTCGCAGAGCCCGGCTGCCAAATTCGAAACGTCCAGCGATTGCGCCCACACGAAAGCTGCCAGCACGGAATGCTGTAGCTGGTTTTCACTGTCCCTTGGAACTGCATTCGCTGCCACACAGACATTCGCTTTCCCCAAAAGCTTTGCTTGGTAAAGGGGCAACACTGTGTATGTGTCTCTCGCAGAGCCCGGCTAACAAATTCGAAACGTCCAGCGATTTCTCCCACACGAAAGCTGCCAGCACGGAATGCTGTAGCTGGTTTTCACTGTCCCTTGGAACTGCATTCGCTGCCACACAGACATTCGCTTTCCCCAAAAGCTTTGCTTGGTAATGGGGCAACACTGCGTATGTGTCTCTCGCAGAGCCCGGCTGCCAAATTCGAAACGTCCAGCGATTGCGCCCACACGAAAGCTGCCAGCACGGAATGCTGTAGCTGGTTTTCACTGTCCCTTGGAACTGCATTCGCTGCCACACAGACATTCGCTTTCCCCAAAAGCTTTGGTTCGTAAAGGGGCAACACTGTGTATGTGTCTCTCGCAGAGCCCGGCTGCCAAATTCGAAACGTCCAGCGATTTCTCCCACACGAAAGCTGCCAGCACGGAATGCTGTAGCTGGTTTTCACTGTCCCTTGGAACTGCATTCGCTGCCACACAGACATTCGCTTTCCCCAAAAGCTTTGCTTGGTAGTGGGGCAACACTGTGTATCTCTCTCTCGCAGAGCCCGGCTGCCAAATTCGAAACGTCCAGCGATTTCTCCCACACGAAATCTGCCAGCACGGAATGCTGTAGCTGGTTTTCACTGTCCCTTGGAACTGCATTCGCTGCCACACAGACATTCGCTTTCCCCAAAAGCTTTGCTTGGTAGTGGGGCAACACTGTGTATCTCTCTCTCGCAGAGCCCGGCTGCCAAATTTGAAACGTCCAGCGATTGCGCCCACACGAAAGCTGCCAGCACGGAATGCTGTAGCTGGTTTTCACTGTCCCTTGGAACTGCATTCGCTGCCACACAGACATTCGCTTTCCCCAAAAGCTTTGGTTCGTAAAGGGGCAACACTGTGTATGTGTCTCTCGCAGAGCCCGGCTAACAAATTCGAAACGTCCAGCGATTGCGCCCACACGAAAGCTGCCAGCACGGAATGCTGTAGCTGGTTTTCACTGTCCCTTGGAACTGCATTCGCTGCCACACAGACATTCGCTTTCCCCAAAAGCTTTGCTTGGTAATGGGGCAACACTGTGTATGTGTCTCTCGCAGAGCCCGGCTAACAAATTCGAAACGTCCAGCGATTGCGCCCACACGAAAGCTGCCAGCACGGAATGCTGTAGCTGGTTTTCACTGTCCCTTGGAACTGCATTCGCTGCCACACAGACATTCGCTTTCCCCAGAAGCTTTGCTTGGTAATGGGGCAACACTGTGTATGTGTCTCTCGCAGAGCCCGGCTGCCAAATTCGAAACGTCCAGCGATTTCTCGCACACGAAATCTGCCAGCACGGAATGCTGTAGCTGGTTTTCACTGTCCCTTGGAACTGCATTCGCTGCCACACAGACATTCGCTTTCCCCAAAAGCTTTGGTTCGTAAAGGGGCAACACTGTGTATGTGTCTCTCGCAGAGCCCGGCTGCCAAATTCGAAACGTCCAGCGATTTCTCCCACACGAAAGCTGCCAGCACGGAATGCTGTAGCTGGTTTTCACTGTCCCTTGGAACTGCATTCGCTGCCGCACAGACATTCGCTTTCCCCAAAAGCTTTGCTTGGTAATGGGGCAACACCGTGTATCTCTCTCTCGCAGAGCCCGGCTGCCAAATTCGAAACGTCCAGCGATTGCGCCCACAAGAAAGCTGCCAGCACGGAATGCTGTAGCTGGTTTTCACTGTCCCTTGGAACTTCATTCGCTGCCACACAGACATTCGCTTTCCCCAAAAGCTTAGGTTCGTAAAGGGGCAACACTGTGTATGTGTCTCTCGCAGAGCCCGGCTGCCAAATTCGAAACGTCCAGCGATTTCTCCCACACGAAATCTGCCAGCACGGAATGCTGTAGCTGGTTTTCACTGTCCCTTGGAACTGCATTCGCTGCGACACAGACATTCGCTTTCCCCAAAAGCTTTGCTTGGTAGTGGGGCAACACTGTGTATGTGTCTCTCGCAGAGCCCGGCTGCCAAATTCGAAACGTCCAGCGATTGCGCCCACACGAAAGCTGCCAGCACGGAATGCTGTAGCTGGTTTTCACTGTCCCTTTGAACTGCGTTCGCTGCCACACAGATATTCGCTTTCCCCAAAAGCTTTGGTTCGTAAAGCGGCAACACTGTGTATGTGTCTCTCGCAGAGCCCGGCTGCCAAATTCGAAACGTCCAGCGATTTCGCCCACACGAAAGCTGCCAGCACGGAATGCTGTAGCTGGTTTTCACTGTCCCTTGGAACTGCATTCGCTGCCACACAGACATTCGCTTTCCCCAAAAGCTTTGCTTGGTAAAGGGGCAACACTGTGTATGTGTCTCTCGCAGAGCCCGGCTAACAAATTCGAAACGTCCAGCGATTTCTCCAACACGAAAGCTGCCAGCACGGAATGCTGTAGCTGGTTTTCACTGTCCCTTGGAACTGCATTCGCTGCCACACAGACATTCGCTTTCCCCAAAAGCTTTGCTTGGTAGTGGGGCAACACTGTGTATCTCTCTCTCGCAGAGCCCGGCTGCCAAATTCGAAACGTCCAGCGATTTCTCCCACACGAAAGCTGCCAGCACGGAATGCTGTAGCTGGTTTTCACTGTCCCTTGGAACTGCATTCGCTGCCACACAGACATTCGCTTTCCCCAAAAGCTTTGCTTGGTAGTGGGGCAACACTGTGTATCTCTCTCTCGCAGAGCCCGGCTGCCAAATTCGAAACGTCCAGCGATTGCGCCCACACGAAAGCTGCCAGCACGGAATGCTGTAGCTGGTTTTCACTGTCCCTTGGAACTGCATTCGCTGCCACACAGACATTCGCTTTCCCCAAAAGCTTTGCTTGGTAAAGGGGCAACACTGTGTATGTGTCTCTCGCAGAGCCCGGCTGCCAAATTCGAAACGTCCAGCGATTTCTCGCACACGAAAGCTGCCAGCACGGAATGCTGTAGCTGGTTTTCACTGTCCCTTGGAACTGCATTCGCTGCCACACAGACATTCGCTTTCCCCAAAAGCTTTGGTTCGTAAAGGGGCAACACTGTGTATGTGTCTCTCGCAGAGCCCGGCTGCCAAATTCGAAACGTCCAGCGATTTCTCCCACACGAAATCTGCCAGCACGGAATGCTGTAGCTGGTTTTCACTGTCCCTTGGAACTGCATTCCCTGCCACACAGACATTCGCTTTCCCCAAAAGCTTTGCTTGGTAATGGGGCAACACTGTGTATGTGTCTCTCGCAGAGCCCGGCTGCCAAATTCGAAACGTCCAGCGATTGCGCCCACACGAAAGCTGCCAGCACGGAATGCTGTAGCTGGTTTTCACTGTCCCTTGGAACTGCATTCGCTGCCACACAGACATTCGCTTTCCCCAAAAGCTTTGCTTGGTAGTGGGGCAACACTGTGTATGTGTCTCTCGCAGAGCCCGGCTGCCAAATTCGAAACGTCCAGCGATTTCTCCCACACGAAAGCTGCCAGCACGGAATGCTGTAGCTGGTTTTCACTGTCCCTTGGAACTGCATTCGCTGCCACACAGACATTCGCTTTCCCCAAAAGCTTTGGTTCGTACAGGGGCAACACTGTGTATGTGTCTCTCGCAGAGCCCGGCTGCCAAATTCGAAACGTCCAGCGATTGCGCCCACACGAAAGCTGCCAGCACGGAATGCTGTAGCTGGTTTTCACTGTCCCTTGGAACTGCATTCGCTGCCACACAGACATTCGCTTTCCCCAAAAGCTTTGCTTGGTAGTGGGGCAACACTGTGTATCTCTCTCTCGCAGAGCCCGGCTGCCAAATTCGAAACGTCCAGCGATTGCGCCCACACGAAAGCTGCCAGCACGGAATGCTGTAGCTGGTTTTCACTGTCCCTTGGAACTGCATTCGCTGCCACACAGACATTCGCTTTCCCCAAAAGCTTTGCTTGGTAAAGGGGCAACACTGTGTATGTGTCTCTCGCAGAGCCCGGCTAACAAATTCGAAACGTCCAGCGATTGCGCCCACACGAAAGCTGCCAGCACGGAATGCTGTAGCTGGTTTTCACTGTCCCTTGGAACTGCATTCGCTGCCACACAGACATTCGCTTTCCCCAAAAGCTTTGGTTCGTAAAGGGGCAACACTGTGTATGTGTCTCTCGCAGAGCCCGGCTGCCAAATTCGAAACGTCCAGCGATTGCGCCCACACGAAAGCTGCCAGCACGGAATGCTGTAGCTGGTTTTCACTGTCCCTTGGAACTGCATTCCCTGCCACACAGACATTCGCTTTCCCCAAAAGCTTTGCTTGGTAATGGGGCAACACTGTGTATGTGTCTCTCGCAGAGACCGGCTGCCAAATTCGAAACGTCCAGCGATTTCTCCCACACGAAAGCTGCCAGCACGGAATGCTGTAGCTGGTTTTCACTGTCCCTTGGAACTGCATTCGCTGCCACACAGACATTCGCTTTCCCCAAAAGCTTAGGTTCGTAAAGGGGCAACACTGTGTATGTGTCTCTCGCAGAGCCCGGCTGCCAAATTCGAAACGTCCAGCGATTGCGCCCACACGAAAGCTGCCAGCACGGAATGCTGTAGCTGGTTTTCACTGTCCCTTGGAACTGCATTCGCTGCCACACAGACATTCGCTTTCCCCAAAAGCTTTGGTTCGTAAAGGGGCAACACTGTGTATGTGTCTCTCGCAGAGCCCGGCTGCCAAATTCGAAACGTCCAGCGATTTCTCCCACACGAAAGCTGCCAGCACGGAATGCTGTAGCTGGTTTTCACTGTCCCTTGGAACTGCATTCGCTGCCACACAGACATTCGCTTTCCCCAAAAGCTTTACTTGGTAGTGGGGCAACACTGTGTATCTCTCTCTCGCAGAGCCCGGCTGCAAATTCGAAACGTCCAGCGATTGCGCCCACACGAAAGCTGCCAGCACGGAATGCTGTAGCTGGTTTTCACTGTCCCTTGGAACTGCATTCGCTGCCACACAGACATTCGCTTTCCCCAAAAGCTTTGGTTCGTAAAGGGGCAACACTGTGTATGTGTCTCTCGCAGAGCCCGGCTGCCAAATTCGAAACTTCCAGCGATTGCGCCCACACGAAAGCTGCCAGCACGGAATGCTGTAGCTGGTTTTCACTGTCCCTTGGAACTGCATTCGCTGCCACACAGACATGCGCTTTCCCCAGAAGCTTTGCTTGGTAATGGGGCAACACTGTGTATCTCTCTCTCGCAGAGCCCGGCTGCCAAATTCGAAACGTCCAGCGATTGCGCCCTCAAGAAAGCTGCCAGCACGGAATGCTGTAGCTGGTTTTCACTGTCCCTTGGAACTGCATTCGCTGCCACACAGACATTCGCTTTCCCCAAAAGCTTTGCTTGGTAAAGGGGCAACACTGTGTATGTGTCTCTCGCAGAGCCCGGCTGCCAAATTTGAAACGTCCAGCGATTGCGCCCACACGAAAGCTGCCAGCACGGAATGCTGTAGCTGGTTTTCACTGTCCCTTGGAACTTCATTCGCTGCCACACAGACATTCGCTTTCCCCAAAAGCTTTGCTTGGTAATGGGGCAACACTGCGTATGTGTCTCTTGCAGAGCCCGGCTGCCAAATTCGAAACGTCCAGCGATTTCGCCCACACGAAAGCTGCCAGCACGGAATGCTGTAGCTGGTTTTCACTGTCCCTTGGAACTGCATTCGCTGCCACACAGACATTCGCTTTCCCCAAAAGCTTTGGTTCGTAAAGGGGCAACACTGCGTATGTGTCTCTCGCAGAGCCCGGCTGCCAAACTCGAAACGTCCAGCGATTGCGCCCACACGAAAGCTGCCAGCACGGAATGCTGTAGCTGGTTTTCACTGTCCCTTGGAACTGCATTCGCTGCCACACAGACATTCGCTTTCCCCAAAAGCTTTGCTTGGTAAAGGGGCAACACTGTGTATGTGTCTCTCGCAGAGCCCGGCTAACAAATTCGAAACGTCCAGCGATTTCGCCCACACGAAAGCTGCCAGCACGGAATGCTGTAGCTGGTTTTCACTGTCCCTTGGAACTGCATTCCCTGCCACACAGACATTCGCTTTCCCCAAAAGCTTTGCTTGGTAATGGGGCAACACTGTGTATGTGTCTCTCGCAGAGCCCGGCTGCCAAATTCGAAACGTCCAGCGATTTCTCGCACACGAAAGCTGCCAGCACGGAATGCTGTAGCTGGTTTTCACTGTCCCTTGGAACTGCATTCGCTGCCGCACAGACATTCGCTTTCCCCAGAAGCTTTGCTTGGTAATGGGGCAACACCGTGTATCTCTCTCTCGCAGAGCCCGGCTGCCAAATTCGAAACGTCCAGCGATTTCTCCCACACGAAAGCTGCCAGCACGGAATGCTGTAGCTGGTTTTCACTGTCCCTTGGAACTGCATTCGCTGCCACACAGACATTCGCTTTCCCCAAAAGCTTTGCTTGGTAGTGGGGCAACACTGTGTATCTCTCTCTCGCAGAGCCCGGCTGCCAAATTCGAAACGTCCAGCGATTGCGCCCACACGAAAGCTGCCAGCACGGAATGCTGTAGCTGGTTTTCACTGTCCCTTGGAACTGCATTCGCTGCCACACAGACATTCGCTTTCCCCAAAAGCTTTGCTTGGTAAAGGGGCAACACTGTGTATGTGTCTCTCGCAGAGCCCGGCTAACAAATTCGAAACGTCCAGCGATTTCTCCCACACGAAAGCTGCCAGCACGGAATGCTGTAGCTGGTTTTCACTGTCCCTTGGAACTGCATTCGCTGCCACACAGACATTCGCTTTCCCCAAAAGCTTTGCTTGGTAATGGGGCAACACTGCGTATGTGTCTCTCGCAGAGCCCGGCTGCCAAATTCGAAACGTCCAGCGATTGCGCCCACACGAAAGCTGCCAGCACGGAATGCTGTAGCTGGTTTTCACTGTCCCTTGGAACTGCATTCGCTGCCACACAGACATGCGCTTTCCCCAGAAGCTTTGCTTGGTAATGGGGCAACACTGTGTATCTCTCTCTCGCAGAGCCCGGCTGCCAAATTCGAAACGTCCAGCGATTGCGCCCTCAAGAAAGCTGCCAGCACGGAATGCTGTAGCTGGTTTTCACTGTCCCTTGGAACTGCATTCGCTGCCACACAGACATTCGCTTTCCCCAAAAGCTTTGCTTGGTAAAGGGGCAACACTGTGTATGTGTCTCTCGCAGAGCCCGGCTGCCAAATTTGAAACGTCCAGCGATTGCGCCCACACGAAAGCTGCCAGCACGGAATGCTGTAGCTGGTTTTCACTGTCCCTTGGAACTTCATTCGCTGCCACACAGACATTCGCTTTCCCCAAAAGCTTTGCTTGGTAATGGGGCAACACTGCGTATGTGTCTCTTGCAGAGCCCGGCTGCCAAATTCGAAACGTCCAGCGATTTCGCCCACACGAAAGCTGCCAGCACGGAATGCTGTAGCTGGTTTTCACTGTCCCTTGGAACTGCATTCGCTGCCACACAGACATTCGCTTTCCCCAAAAGCTTTGGTTCGTAAAGGGGCAACACTGCGTATGTGTCTCTCGCAGAGCCCGGCTGCCAAACTCGAAACGTCCAGCGATTGCGCCCACACGAAAGCTGCCAGCACGGAATGCTGTAGCTGGTTTTCACTGTCCCTTGGAACTGCATTCGCTGCCACACAGACATTCGCTTTCCCCAAAAGCTTTGCTTGGTAAAGGGGCAACACTGTGTATGTGTCTCTCGCAGAGCCCGGCTGCCAAATTCGAAACGTCCAGCGATTGCGCCCACACGAAAGCTGCCAGCACGGAATGCTGTAGCTGGTTTTCACTGTCCCTTGGAACTGCATTCGCTGCCACACAGACATTCGCTTTCCCCAAAAGCTTTGGTTCGTAAAGGGGCAACACTGTGTATGTGTCTCTCGCAGAGCCCGGCTGCCAATTCGAAACGTCCAGCGATTTCTCCCACACGAAAGCTGCCAGCACGGAATGCTGTAGCTGGTTTTCACTGTCCCTTGGAACTGCATTCGCTGCCACACAGACATTCGCTTTCCCCAAAAGCTTTGCTTGGTAGTGGGGCAACACTGTGTATCTCTCTCTCGCAGAGCCCGGCTGCCAAATTCGAAACGTCCAGCGATTTCTCCCACACGAAATCTGCCAGCACGGAATGCTGTAGCTGGTTTTCACTGTCCCTTGGAACTGCATTCGCTGCCACACAGACATTCGCTTTCCCCAAAAGCTTTGCTTGGTAGTGGGGCAACACTGTGTATCTCTCTCTCGCAGAGCCCGGCTGCCAAATTTGAAACGTCCAGCGATTGCGCCCACACGAAAGCTGCCAGCACGGAATGCTGTAGCTGGTTTTCACTGTCCCTTGGAACTGCATTCGCTGCCACACAGACATTCGCTTTCCCCAAAAGCTTTGCTTGGTAAAGGGGCAACACTGTGTATGTGTCTCTCGCAGAGCCCGGCTAACAAATTCGAAACGTCCAGCGATTGCGCCCACACGAAAGCTGCCAGCACGGAATGCTGTAGCTGGTTTTCACTGTCCCTTGGAACTGCATTCGCTGCCACACAGACATTCGCTTTCCCCAAAAGCTTTGGTTCGTAAAGGGGCAACACTGTGTATGTGTCTCTCGCAGAGCCCGGCTGCCAAATTCGAAACGTCCAGCGATTTCTCCCACACGAAAGCTGCCAGCACGGAATGCTGTAGCTGGTTTTCACTGTCCCTTGGAACTGCATTCGCTGCCACACAGACATTCGCTTTCCCCAAAAGCTTTGCTTGGTAGTGGGGCAACACTGTGTATCTCTCTCTCGCAGAGCCCGGCTGCAAATTCGAAACGTCCAGCGATTGCGCCCACACGAAAGCTGCCAGCACGGAATGCTGTAGCTGGTTTTCACTGTCCCTTGGAACTGCATTCGCTGCCACACAGACATTCGCTTTCCCCAAAAGCTTTGGTTCGTAAAGGGGCAACACTGTGTATGTGTCTCTCGCAGAGCCCGGCTGCCAAATTCGAAACTTCCAGCGATTGCGCCCACACGAAAGCTGCCAGCACGGAATGCTGTAGCTGGTTTTCACTGTCCCTTGGAACTGCATTCGCTGCCACACAGACATGCGCTTTCCCCAGAAGCTTTGCTTGGTAATGGGGCAACACTGTGTATCTCTCTCTCGCAGAGCCCGGCTGCCAAATTCGAAACGTCCAGCGATTGCGCCCTCAAGAAAGCTGCCAGCACGGAATGCTGTAGCTGGTTTTCACTGTCCCTTGGAACTGCATTCGCTGCCACACAGACATTCGCTTTCCCCAAAAGCTTTGCTTGGTAAAGGGGCAACACTGTGTATGTGTCTCTCGCAGAGCCCGGCTGCCAAATTTGAAACGTCCAGCGATTGCGCCCACACGAAAGCTGCCAGCACGGAATGCTGTAGCTGGTTTTCACTGTCCCTTGGAACTTCATTCGCTGCCACACAGACATTCGCTTTCCCCAAAAGCTTTGCTTGGTAATGGGGCAACACTGCGTATGTGTCTCTTGCAGAGCCCGGCTGCCAAATTCGAAACGTCCAGCGATTTCGCCCACACGAAAGCTGCCAGCACGGAATGCTGTAGCTGGTTTTCACTGTCCCTTGGAACTGCATTCGCTGCCACACAGACATTCGCTTTCCCCAAAAGCTTTGGTTCGTAAAGGGGCAACACTGCGTATGTGTCTCTCGCAGAGCCCGGCTGCCAAACTCGAAACGTCCAGCGATTGCGCCCACACGAAAGCTGCCAGCACGGAATGCTGTAGCTGGTTTTCACTGTCCCTTGGAACTGCATTCGCTGCCACACAGACATTCGCTTTCCCCAAAAGCTTTGCTTGGTAAAGGGGCAACAATGTGTATGTGTCTCTCGCAGAGCCCGGCTAACAAATTCGAAACGTCCAGCGATTTCGCCCACACGAAAGCTGCCAGCACGGAATGCTGTAGCTGGTTTTCACTGTCCCTTGGAACTGCATTCCCTGCCACACAGACATTCGCTTTCCCCAAAAGCTTTGCTTGGTAATGGGGCAACACTGTGTATGTGTCTCTCGCAGAGCCCGGCTGCCAAATTCGAAACGTCCAGCGATTTCGCCCACACGAAAGCTGCCAGCACGGAATGCTGTAGCTGGTTTTCACTGTCCCTTGGAACTGCATTCGCTGCCGCACAGACATTCGCTTTCCCCAGAAGCTTTGCTTGGTAATGGGGCAACACCGTGTATCTCTCTCTCGCAGAGCCCGGCTGCCAAATTCGAAACGTCCAGCGATTTCTCCCACACGAAAGCTGCCAGCACGGAATGCTGTAGCTGGTTTTCACTGTCCCTTGGAACTGCATTCGCTGCCACACAGACATTCGCTTTCCCCAAAAGCTTTGCTTGGTAGTGGGGCAACACTGTGTATCTCTCTCTCGCAGAGCCCGGCTGCCAAATTCGAAACGTCCAGCGATTGCGCCCACACGAAAGCTGCCAGCACGGAATGCTGTAGCTGGTTTTCACTGTCCCTTGGAACTGCATTCGCTGCCACACAGACATTCGCTTTCCCCAAAAGCTTTGCTTGGTAAAGGGGCAACACTGTGTATGTGTCTCTCGCAGAGCCCGGCTAACAAATTCGAAACGTCCAGCGATTTCTCCCACACGAAAGCTGCCAGCACGGAATGCTGTAGCTGGTTTTCACTGTCCCTTGGAACTGCATTCGCTGCCACACAGACATTCGCTTTCCCCAAAAGCTTTGCTTGGTAATGGGGCAACACTGCGTATGTGTCTCTCGCAGAGCCCGGCTGCCAAATTCGAAACGTCCAGCGATTGCGCCCACACGAAAGCTGCCAGCACGGAATGCTGTAGCTGGTTTTCACTGTCCCTTGGAACTGCATTCGCTGCCACACAGACATTCGCTTTCCCCAAAAGCTTTGGTTCGTAAAGGGGCAACACTGTGTATGTGTCTCTCGCAGAGCCCGGCTGCCAATTCGAAACGTCCAGCGATTTCTCCCACACGAAAGCTGCCAGCACGGAATGCTGTAGCTGGTTTTCACTGTCCCTTGGAACTGCATTCGCTGCCACACAGACATTCGCTTTCCCCAAAAGCTTTGCTTGGTAGTGGGGCAACACTGTGTATCTCTCTCTCGCAGAGCCCGGCTGCCAAATTCGAAACGTCCAGCGATTTCTCCCACACGAAATCTGCCAGCACGGAATGCTGTAGCTGGTTTTCACTGTCCCTTGGAACTGCATTCGCTGCCACACAGACATTCGCTTTCCCCAAAAGCTTTGCTTGGTAGTGGGGCAACACTGTGTATCTCTCTCTCGCAGAGCCCGGCTGCCAAATTTGAAACGTCCAGCGATTGCGCCCACACGAAAGCTGCCAGCACGGAATGCTGTAGCTGGTTTTCACTGTCCCTTGGAACTGCATTCGCTGCCACACAGACATTCGCTTTCCCCAAAAGCTTTGCTTGGTAAAGGGGCAACACTGTGTATGTGTCTCTCGCAGAGCCCGGCTGCCAAATTCGAAACGTCCAGCGATTGCGCCCACACGAAAGCTGCCAGCACGGAATGCTGTAGCTGGTTTTCACTGTCCCTTGGAACTGCATTCGCTGCCACACAGACATTCGCTTTCCCCAAAAGCTTTGCTTGGTAATGGGGCAACACTGTGTATGTGTCTCTCGCAGAGCCCGGCTAACAAATTCGAAACGTCCAGCGATTGCGCCCACACGAAAGCTGCCAGCACGGAATGCTGTAGCTGGTTTTCACTGTCCCTTGGAACTGCATTCGCTGCCACACAGACATTCGCTTTCCCCAGAAGCTTTGCTTGGTAATGGGGCAACACTGTGTATGTGTCTCTCGCAGAGCCCGGCTGCCAAATTCGAAACGTCCAGCGATTTCTCCCACACGAAAGCTGCCAGCACGGAATGCTGTAGCTGGTTTTCACTGTCCCTTGGAACTGCATTCGCTGCCACACAGACATTCGCTTTCCCCAAAAGCTTTGGTTCGTAAAGGGGCAACACTGTGTATGTGTCTCTCGCAGAGCCCGGCTGCCAAATTCGAAACGTCCAGTGATTTCTCCCACACGAAAGCTGCCAGCACGGAATGCTGTAGCTGGTTTTCACTGTCCCTTGGAACTGCATTCGCTGCCGCACAGACATTCGCTTTCCCCAAAAGCTTTGCTTGGTAATGGGGCAACACCGTGTATCTCTCTCTCGCAGAGCCCGGCTGCCAAATTCGAAACGTCCAGCGATTGCGCCCACAAGAAAGCTGCCAGCACGGAATGCTGTAGCTGGTTTTCACTGTCCCTTGGAACTTCATTCGCTGCCACACAGACATTCGCTTTCCCCAAAAGCTTTGCTTGGTAAAGGGGCAACACTGTGTATGTGTCTCTCGCAGAGCCCGGCTAACAAATTCGAAACGTCCAGCGATTTCTCCAACACGAAAGCTGCCAGCACGGAATGCTGTAGCTGGTTTTCACTGTCCCTTGGAACTGCATTCGCTGCCACACAGACATTCGCTTTCCCCAAAAGCTTTGCTTGGTAGTGGGGCAACACTGTGTATCTCTCTCTCGCAGAGCCCGGCTGCCAAATTCGAAACGTCCAGCGATTTCTCCCACACGAAAGCTGCCAGCACGGAATGCTGTAGCTGGTTTTCACTGTCCCTTGGAACTGCATTCGCTGCCACACAGACATTCGCTTTCCCCAAAAGCTTTGCTTGGTAGTGGGGCAACACTGTGTATCTCTCTCTCGCAGAGCCCGGCTGCCAAATTCGAAACGTCCAGCGATTGCGCCCACACGAAAGCTGCCAGCACGGAATGCTGTAGCTGGTTTTCACTGTCCCTTGGAACTGCATTCGCTGCCACACAGACATTCGCTTTCCCCAAAAGCTTTGCTTGGTAATGGGGCAACACTGTGTATGTGTCTCTCGCAGAGCCCGGCTGCCAAATTCGAAACGTCCAGCGATTGCGCCCACACGAAAGCTGCCAGCACGGAATGCTGTAGCTGGTTTTCACTGTCCCTTGGAACTGCATTCGCTGCCACACAGACATTCGCTTTCCCCAAAAGCTTTGGTTCGTAAAGGGGCAACACTGTGTATGTGTCTCTCGCAGAGCCCGGCTGCCAAATTCGAAACGTCCAGCGATTTCTCCCACACGAAATCTGCCAGCACGGAATGCTGTAGCTGGTTTTCACTGTCCCTTGGAACTGCATTCGCTGCCACACAGACATTCGCTTTCCCCAAAAGCTTTGGTTGGTAAAGGGGCAACACTGTGTATGTGTCTCTCGCAGAGCCCGGCTGCCAAATTCGAAACGTCCAGCGATTGCGCCCACACGAAAGCTGCCAGCACGGAATGCTGTAGCTGGTTTTCACTGTCCCTTGGAACTGCATTCGCTGCCACACAGACATTCGCTTTCCCCAAAAGCTTTGCTTGGTAGTGGGGCAACACTGTGTATCTCTCTCTCGCAGAGCCCGGCTGCCAAATTCGAAACGTCCAGCGATTGCGCCCACACGAAAGCTGCCAGCACGGAATGCTGTAGCTGGTTTTCACTGTCCCTTGGAACTGCATTCGCTGCCACACAGACATTCGCTTTCCCCAAAAGCTTTGCTTGGTAAAGGGGCAACACTGTGTATGTGTCTCTCGCAGAGCCCGGCTAACAAATTCGAAACGTCCAGCGATTGCGCCCACACGAAAGCTGCCAGCACGGAATGCTGTAGCTGGTTTTCACTGTCCCTTGGAACTGCATTCGCTGCCACACAGACATTCGCTTTCCCCAAAAGCTTTGGTTCGTAAAGGGGCAACACTGTGTATGTGTCTCTCGCAGAGCCCGGCTGCCAAATTCGAAACGTCCAGCGATTGCGCCCACACGAAAGCTGCCAGCACGGAATGCTGTAGCTGGTTTTCACTGTCCCTTGGAACTGCATTCCCTGCCACACAGACATTCGCTTTCCCCAAAAGCTTTGCTTGGTAATGGGGCAACACTGTGTATGTGTCTCTCGCAGAGACCGGCTGCCAAATTCGAAACGTCCAGCGATTTCTCCCACACGAAAGCTGCCAGCACGGAATGCTGTAGCTGGTTTTCACTGTCCCTTGGAACTGCATTCGCTGCCACACAGACATTCGCTTTCCCCAAAAGCTTTGGTTCGTAAAGGGGCAACACTGCGTATGTGTCTCTCGCAGAGCCCGGCTGCCAAATTCGAAACGTCCAGCGATTGCGCCCACACGAAAGCTGCCAGCACGGAATGCTGTAGCTGGTTTTCACTGTCCCTTGGAACTGCATTCGCTGCCACACAGACATTCGCTTTCCCCAAAAGCTTTGGTTCGTAAAGGGGCAACACTGTGTATGTGTCTCTCGCAGAGCCCGGCTGCCAAATTCGAAACGTCCAGCGATTTCTCCCACACGAAAGCTGCCAGCACGGAATGCTGTAGCTGGTTTTCACTGTCCCTTGGAACTGCATTCGCTGCCACACAGACATTCGCTTTCCCCAAAAGCTTTGCTTGGTAATGGGGCAACACTGTGTATCTCTCTCTCGCAGAGCCCGGCTGCAAATTCGAAACGTCCAGCGATTGCGCCCACACGAAAGCTGCCAGCACGGAATGCTGTAGCTGGTTTTCACTGTCCCTTGGAACTGCATTCGCTGCCACACAGACATTGGCTTTCCCCAAAAGCTTTGCTTGGTAAAGGGGCAACACTGTGTATGTGTCTCTCGCAGAGCCCGGCTAACAAATTCGAAACGTCCAGCGATTGCGCCCACACGAAAGCTGCCAGCACGGAATGCTGTAGCTGGTTTTCACTGTCCCTTGGAACTGCATTCGCTGCCACACAGACATGCGCTTTCCCCAGAAGCTTTGCTTGGTAATGGGGCAACACTGTGTATCTCTCTCTCGCAGAGCCCGGCTGCCAAATTCGAAACGTCCAGCGATTGCGCCCTCAAGAAAGCTGCCAGCACGGAATGCTGTAGCTGGTTTTCACTGTCCCTTGGAACTGCATTCGCTGCCACACAGACATTCGCTTTCCCCAAAAGCTTTGCTTGGTAAAGGGGCAACACTGTGTATGTGTCTCTCGCAGAGCCCGGCTGCCAAATTTGAAACGTCCAGCGATTGCGCCCACACGAAAGCTGCCAGCACGGAATGCTGTAGCTGGTTTTCACTGTCCCTTGGAACTTCATTCGCTGCCACACAGACATTCGCTTTCCCCAAAAGCTTTGCTTGGTAATGGGGCAACACTGCGTATGTGTCTCTTGCAGAGCCCGGCTGCCAAATTCGAAACGTCCAGCGATTTCGCCCACACGAAAGCTGCCAGCACGGAATGCTGTAGCTGGTTTTCACTGTCCCTTGGAACTGCATTCGCTGCCACACAGACATTCGCTTTCCCCAAAAGCTTTGGTTCGTAAAGGGGCAACACTGTGTATGTGTCTCTCGCAGAGCCCGGCTGCCAAATTCGAAACGTCCAGCGATTTCTCCCACACGAAAGCTGCCAGCACGGAATGCTGTAGCTGGTTTTCACTGTCCCTTGGAACTGCATTCGCTGCCACACAGACATTCGCTTTCCCCAAAAGCTTTGCTTGGTAGTGGGGCAACACTGTGTATCTCTCTCTCGCAGAGCCCGGCTGCCAAATTCGAAACGTCCAGCGATTTCTCCCACACGAAATCTGCCAGCACGGAATGCTGTAGCTGGTTTTCACTGTCCCTTGGAACTGCATTCGCTGCCACACAGACATTCGCTTTCCCCAAAAGCTTTGCTTGGTAGTGGGGCAACACTGTGTATCTCTCTCTCGCAGAGCCCGGCTGCCAAATTTGAAACGTCCAGCGATTGCGCCCACACGAAAGCTGCCAGCACGGAATGCTGTAGCTGGTTTTCACTGTCCCTTGGAACTGCATTCGCTGCCACACAGACATTCGCTTTCCCCAAAAGCTTTGGTTCGTAAAGGGGCAACACTGTGTATGTGTCTCTCGCAGAGCCCGGCTGCCAAATTCGAAACGTCCAGCGATTTCTCCCACACGAAATCTGCCAGCACGGAATGCTGTAGCTGGTTTTCACTGTCCCTTGGAACTGCATTCGCTGCCACACAGACATTCGCTTTCCCCAAAAGCTTTGGTTGGTAAAGGGGCAACACTGTGTATGTGTCTCTCGCAGAGCCCGGCTGCCAAATTCGAAACGTCCAGCGATTGCGCCCACACGAAAGCTGCCAGCACGGAATGCTGTAGCTGGTTTTCACTGTCCCTTGGAACTGCATTCGCTGCCACACAGACATTCGCTTTCCCCAAAAGCTTTGCTTGGTAGTGGGGCAACACTGTGTATCTCTCTCTCGCAGAGCCCGGCTGCCAAATTCGAAACGTCCAGCGATTGCGCCCACACGAAAGCTGCCAGCACGGAATGCTGTAGCTGGTTTTCACTGTCCCTTGGAACTGCATTCGCTGCCACACAGACATTCGCTTTCCCCAAAAGCTTTGCTTGGTAAAGGGGCAACACTGTGTATGTGTCTCTCGCAGAGCCCGGCTAACAAATTCGAAACGTCCAGCGATTGCGCCCACACGAAAGCTGCCAGCACGGAATGCTGTAGCTGGTTTTCACTGTCCCTTGGAACTGCATTCCCTGCCACACAGACATTCGCTTTCCCCAAAAGCTTTGCTTGGTAATGGGGCAACACTGTGTATGTGTCTCTCGCAGAGACCGGCTGCCAAATTCGAAACGTCCAGCGATTTCTCCCACACGAAAGCTGCCAGCACGGAATGCTGTAGCTGGTTTTCACTGTCCCTTGGAACTGCATTCGCTGCCACACAGACATTCGCTTTCCCCAAAAGCTTTGGTTCGTAAAGGGGCAACACTGCGTATGTGTCTCTCGCAGAGCCCGGCTGCCAAATTCGAAACGTCCAGCGATTGCGCCCACACGAAAGCTGCCAGCACGGAATGCTGTAGCTGGTTTTCACTGTCCCTTGGAACTGCATTCGCTGCCACACAGACATTCGCTTTCCCCAAAAGCTTTGGTTCGTAAAGGGGCAACACTGTGTATGTGTCTCTCGCAGAGCCCGGCTGCCAAATTCGAAACGTCCAGCGATTTCTCCCACACGAAAGCTGCCAGCACGGAATGCTGTAGCTGGTTTTCACTGTCCCTTGGAACTGCATTCGCTGCCACACAGACATTCGCTTTCCCCAAAAGCTTTGCTTGGTAGTGGGGCAACACTGTGTATCTCTCTCTCGCAGAGCCCGGCTGCAAATTCGAAACGTCCAGCGATTGCGCCCACACGAAAGCTGCCAGCACGGAATGCTGTAGCTGGTTTTCACTGTCCCTTGGAACTGCATTCGCTGCCACACAGACATTCGCTTTCCCCAAAAGCTTTGCTTGGTAAAGGGGCAACACTGTGTATGTGTCTCTCGCAGAGCCCGGCTAACAAATTCGAAACGTCCAGCGATTGCGCCCACACGAAAGCTGCCAGCACGGAATGCTGTAGCTGGTTTTCACTGTCCCTTGGAACTGCATTCGCTGCCACACAGACATGCGCTTTCCCCAGAAGCTTTGCTTGGTAATGGGGCAACACTGTGTATCTCTCTCTCGCAGAGCCCGGCTGCCAAATTCGAAACGTCCAGCGATTGCGCCCTCAAGAAAGCTGCCAGCACGGAATGCTGTAGCTGGTTTTCACTGTCCCTTGGAACTGCATTCGCTGCCACACAGACATTCGCTTTCCCCAAAAGCTTTGCTTGGTAAAGGGGCAACACTGTGTATGTGTCTCTCGCAGAGCCCGGCTGCCAAATTTGAAACGTCCAGCGATTGCGCCCACACGAAAGCTGCCAGCACGGAATGCTGTAGCTGGTTTTCACTGTCCCTTGGAACTTCATTCGCTGCCACACAGACATTCGCTTTCCCCAAAAGCTTTGCTTGGTAATGGGGCAACACTGCGTATGTGTCTCTTGCAGAGCCCGGCTGCCAAATTCGAAACGTCCAGCGATTTCGCCCACACGAAAGCTGCCAGCACGGAATGCTGTAGCTGGTTTTCACTGTCCCTTGGAACTGCATTCGCTGCCACACAGACATTCGCTTTCCCCAAAAGCTTTGGTTCGTAAAGGGGCAACACTGTGTATGTGTCTCTCGCAGAGCCCGGCTGCCAAATTCGAAACGTCCAGCGATTTCTCCCACACGAAAGCTGCCAGCACGGAATGCTGTAGCTGGTTTTCACTGTCCCTTGGAACTGCATTCGCTGCCACACAGACATTCGCTTTCCCCAAAAGCTTTGCTTGGTAGTGGGGCAACACTGTGTATCTCTCTCTCGCAGAGCCCGGCTGCCAAATTCGAAACGTCCAGCGATTTCTCCCACACGAAATCTGCCAGCACGGAATGCTGTAGCTGGTTTTCACTGTCCCTTGGAACTGCATTCGCTGCCACACAGACATTCGCTTTCCCCAAAAGCTTTGCTTGGTAGTGGGGCAACACTGTGTATCTCTCTCTCGCAGAGCCCGGCTGCCAAATTTGAAACGTCCAGCGATTGCGCCCACACGAAAGCTGCCAGCACGGAATGCTGTAGCTGGTTTTCACTGTCCCTTGGAACTGCATTCGCTGCCACACAGACATTCGCTTTCCCCAAAAGCTTTGCTTGGTAATGGGGCAACACTGTGTATGTGTCTCTCGCAGAGCCCGGCTAACAAATTCGAAACGTCCAGCGATTGCGCCCACACGAAAGCTGCCAGCACGGAATGCTGTAGCTGGTTTTCACTGTCCCTTGGAACTGCATTCGCTGCCACACAGACATTCGCTTTCCCCAAAAGCTTTGCTTGGTAATGGGGCAACACTGTGTATGTGTCTCTCGCAGAGCCCGGCTGCCAAATTCGAAACGTCCAGCGATTGCGCCCACACGAAAGCTGCCAGCACGGAATGCTGTAGCTGGTTTTCACTGTCCCTTGGAACTGCATTCGCTGCCACACAGACATTCGCTTTCCCCAAAAGCTTTGGTTCGTAAAGGGGCAACACTGTGTATGTGTCTCTCGCAGAGCCCGGCTGCCAAATTCGAAACGTCCAGCGATTTCTCCCACACGAAAGCTGCCAGCACGGAATGCTGTAGCTGGTTTTCACTGTCCCTTGGAACTGCATTCGCTACCGCACAGACATTCGCTTTCCCCAAAAGCTTTGCTTGGTAATGGGGCAACACCGTGTATCTCTCTCTCGCAGAGCCCGGCTGCCAAATTCGAAACGTCCAGCGATTGCGTCCACAAGAAAGCTGCCAGCACGGAATGCTGTAGCTGGTTTTCACTGTCCCTTGGAACTGCATTCGCTGCCACACAGACATTCGCTTTCCCCAAAAGCTTTGGTTCGTAAAGGGGCAACACTGTGTATGTGTCTCTCGCAGAGCCCGGCTGCCAAATTCGAAACGTCCAGCGATTTCTCCCACACGAAATCTGCCAGCACGGAATGCTGTAGCTGGTTTTCACTGTCCCTTGGAACTGCATTCGCTGCCACACAGACATTCGCTTTCCCCAAAAGCTTTGCTTGGTAGTGGGGCAACACTGTGTATGTGTCTCTCGCAGAGCCCGGCTGCCAAATTCGAAACGTCCAGCGATTGCGCCCACACGAAAGCTGCCAGCACGGAATGCTGTAGCTGGTTTTCACTGTCCCTTGGAACTGCGTTCGCTGCCACACAGACATTCGCTTTCCCCAAAAGCTTTGGTTCGTAAAGCGGCAACACTGTGTATGTGTCTCTCGCAGAGCCCGGCTAACAAATTCGAAACGTCCAGCGACTGCGCACACACGAAAGCTGCCAGCACGGAATGCTGTAGCTGGTTTTCACTGTCCCTTGGAACTGCATTCGCTGCCACACAGACATTCGCTTTCCCCAAAAGCTTTGCTTGGTAAAGGGGCAACACTGTGTATGTGTCTCTCGCAGAGCCCGGCTAACAAATTCGAAACGTCCAGCGATTTCTCCAACACGAAAGCTGCCAGCACGGAATGCTGTAGCTGGTTTTCACTGTCCCTTGGAACTGCATTCGCTGCCACACAGACATTCGCTTTCCCCAAAAGCTTTGCTTGGTAATGGGGCAACACTGCGTATGTGTCTCTTGCAGAGCCCGGCTGCCAAATTCGAAACGTCCAGCGATTGCGCCCACACGAAAGCTGCCAGCACGGAATGCTGTAGCTGGTTTTCACTGTCCCTTGGAACTGCATTCGCTGCCACACAGACATTCGCTTTCCCCAAAAGCTTTGGTTCGTAAAGGGGCAACACTGTGTATGTGTCTCTCGCAGAGCCCGGCTGCCAAATTCGAAACGTCCAGCGATTTCTCCCACACGAAAGCTGCCAGCACGGAATGCTGTAGCTGGTTTTCACTGTCCCTTGGAACTGCATTCGCTGCCACACAGACATTCGCTTTCCCCAAAAGCTTTGCTTGGTAGTGGGGCAACACTGTGTATCTCTCTCTCGCAGAGCCCGGCTGCCAAATTCGAAACGTCCAGCGATTTCTCCCACACGAAATCTGCCAGCACGGAATGCTGTAGCTGGTTTTCACTGTCCCTTGGAACTGCATTCGCTGCCACACAGACATTCGCTTTCCCCAAAAGCTTTGCTTGGTAGTGGGGCAACACTGTGTATCTCTCTCTCGCAGAGCCCGGCTGCCAAATTTGAAACGTCCAGCGATTGCGCCCACACGAAAGCTGCCAGCACGGAATGCTGTAGCTGGTTTTCACTGTCCCTTGGAACTGCATTCGCTGCCACACAGACATTCGCTTTCCCCAAAAGCTTTGCTTGGTAATGGGGCAACACTGTGTATGTGTCTCTCGCAGAGCCCGGCTAACAAATTCGAAACGTCCAGCGATTGCGCCCACACGAAAGCTGCCAGCACGGAATGCTGTAGCTGGTTTTCACTGTCCCTTGGAACTGCATTCGCTGCCACACAGACATTCGCTTTCCCCAAAAGCTTTGCTTGGTAATGGGGCAACACTGTGTATGTGTCTCTCGCAGAGCCCGGCTGCCAAATTCGAAACGTCCAGCGATTTCTCCCACACGAAAGCTGCCAGCACGGAATGCTGTAGCTGGTTTTCACTGTCCCTTGGAACTGCATTCGCTACCGCACAGACATTCGCTTTCCCCAAAAGCTTTGCTTGGTAATGGGGCAACACCGTGTATCTCTCTCTCGCAGAGCCCGGCTGCCAAATTCGAAACGTCCAGCGATTGCGTCCACAAGAAAGCTGCCAGCACGGAATGCTGTAGCTGGTTTTCACTGTCCCTTGGAACTGCATTCGCTGCCACACAGACATTCGCTTTCCCCAAAAGCTTTGGTTCGTAAAGGGGCAACACTGTGTATGTGTCTCTCGCAGAGCCCGGCTGCCAAATTCGAAACGTCCAGCGATTTCTCCCACACGAAATCTGCCAGCACGGAATGCTGTAGCTGGTTTTCACTGTCCCTTGGAACTGCATTCGCTGCCACACAGACATTCGCTTTCCCCAAAAGCTTTGCTTGGTAGTGGGGCAACACTGTGTATGTGTCTCTCGCAGAGCCCGGCTGCCAAATTCGAAACGTCCAGCGATTGCGCCCACACGAAAGCTGCCAGCACGGAATGCTGTAGCTGGTTTTCACTGTCCCTTGGAACTGCGTTCGCTGCCACACAGACATTCGCTTTCCCCAAAAGCTTTGGTTCGTAAAGCGGCAACACTGTGTATGTGTCTCTCGCAGAGCCCGGCTAACAAATTCGAAACGTCCAGCGACTGCGCACACACGAAAGCTGCCAGCACGGAATGCTGTAGCTGGTTTTCACTGTCCCTTGGAACTGCATTCGCTGCCACACAGACATTCGCTTTCCCCAAAAGCTTTGCTTGGTAAAGGGGCAACACTGTGTATGTGTCTCTCGCAGAGCCCGGCTAACAAATTCGAAACGTCCAGCGATTTCTCCAACACGAAAGCTGCCAGCACGGAATGCTGTAGCTGGTTTTCACTGTCCCTTGGAACTGCATTCGCTGCCACACAGACATTCGCTTTCCCCAAAAGCTTTGCTTGGTAATGGGGCAACACTGCGTATGTGTCTCTTGCAGAGCCCGGCTGCCAAATTCGAAACGTCCAGCGATTTCGCCCACACGAAAGCTGCCAGCACGGAATGCTGTAGCTGGTTTTCACTGTCCCTTGGAACTGCATTCGCTGCCACACAGACATTCGCTTTCCCCAAAAGCTTTGGTTCGTAAAGGGGCAACACTGCGTATGTGTCTCTCGCAGAGCCCGGCTGCCAAACTCGAAACGTCCACTGATTGCGCCCACACGAAAGCTGCCAGCACGGAATGCTGTAGCTGGTTTTCACTGTCCCTTGGAACTGCATTCGCTGCCACACAGACATTCGCTTTCCCCAAAAGCTTTGCTTGGTAAAGGGGCAACACTGTGTATGTGTCTCTCGCAGAGCCCGGCTGCCAAATTTGAAACGTCCAGCGATTGCGCCCACACGAAAGCTGCCAGCACGGAATGCTGTAGCTGGTTTTCACTGTCCCTTGGAACTGCATTCGCTGCCACACAGACATTCGCTTTCCCCAAAAGCTTTGCTTGGTAATGGGGCAACACTGCGTATGTGTCTCTTGCAGAGCCCGGCTGCCAAATTCGAAACGTCCAGCGATTTCGCCCACACGAAAGCTGCCAGCATGGAATGCTGTAGCTGGTTTTCACTGTCCCTTGGAACTGCATTCGCTGCCACACAGACATTCGCTTTCCCCAAAAGCTTTGGTTCGTAAAGGGGCAACACTGCGTATGTGTCTCTCGCAGAGCCCGGCTGCCAAACTCGAAACGTCCAGCGATTGCGCCCACACGAAAGCTGCCAGCACGGAATGCTGTAGCTGGTTTTCACTGTCCCTTGGAACTGCATTCGCTGCCACACAGACATTCGCTTTCCCCAAAAGCTTTGCTTGGTAAAGGGGCAACACTGTGTATGTGTCTCTCGCAGAGCCCGGCTAACAAATTCGAAACGTCCAGCGATTTCGCCCACACGAAAGCTGCCAGCACGGAATGCTGTAGCTGGTTTTCACTGTCCCTTGGAACTGCATTCCCTGCCACACAGACATTCGCTTTCCCCAAAAGCTTTGCTTGGTAATGGGGCAACACTGTGTATGTGTCTCTCGCAGAGCCCGGCTGCCAAATTCGAAACGTCCAGCGATTTCGCCCACACGAAAGCTGCCAGCACGGAATGCTGTAGCTGGTTTTCACTGTCCCTTGGAACTGCATTCGCTGCCGCACAGACATTCGCTTTCCCCAGAAGCTTTGCTTGGTAATGGGGCAACACCGTGTATCTCTCTCTCGCAGAGCCCGGCTGCCAAATTCGAAACGTCCAGCGATTTCTCCCACACGAAAGCTGCCAGCACGGAATGCTGTAGCTGGTTTTCACTGTCCCTTGGAACTGCATTCGCTGCCACACAGACATTCGCTTTCCCCAAAAGCTTTGCTTGGTAATGGGGCAACACTGCGTATGTGTCTCTCGCAGAGCCCGGCTGCCAAATTCGAAACGTCCAGCGATTGCGCCCACACGAAAGCTGCCAGCACGGAATGCTGTAGCTGGTTTTCACTGTCCCTTGGAACTGCATTCGCTGCCACACAGACATTCGCTTTCCCCAAAAGCTTTGGTTCGTAAAGGGGCAACACTGTGTATGTGTCTCTCGCAGAGCCCGGCTGCCAATTCGAAACGTCCAGCGATTTCTCCCACACGAAAGCTGCCAGCACGGAATGCTGTAGCTGGTTTTCACTGTCCCTTGGAACTGCATTCGCTGCCACACAGACATTCGCTTTCCCCAAAAGCTTTGCTTGGTAGTGGGGCAACACTGTGTATCTCTCTCTCGCAGAGCCCGGCTGCCAAATTCGAAACGTCCAGCGATTTCTCCCACACGAAAGCTGCCAGCACGGAATGCTGTAGCTGGTTTTCACTGTCCCTTGGAACTGCATTCGCTGCCACACAGACATTCGCTTTCCCCAAAAGCTTTGCTTGGTAGTGGGGCAACACTGTGTATCTCTCTCTCGCAGAGCCCGGCTGCCAAATTCGAAACGTCCAGCGATTTCTCCCACACGAAAGCTGCCAGCACGGAATGCTGTAGGTGGTTTTCACTGTCCCTTGGAACTGCATTCGCTGCCACACAGACATTCGCTTTCCCCAAAAGCTTTGCTTGGTAGTGGGGCAACACTGTGTATCTCTCTCTCGCAGAGCCCGGCTGCCAAATTTGAAACGTCCAGCGATTGCGCCCACACGAAAGCTGCCAGCACGGAATGCTGTAGCTGGTTTTCACTGTCCCTTGGAACTGCATTCGCTGCCACACAGACATTCGCTTTCCCCAAAAGCTTTGCTTGGTAAAGGGGCAACACTGTGTATGTGTCTCTCGCAGAGCCCGGCTAACAAATTCGAAACGTCCAGCGATTGCGCCCACACGAAAGCTGCCAGCACGGAATGCTGTAGCTGGTTTTCACTGTCCCTTGGAACTGCATTCGCTGCCACACAGACATTCGCTTTCCCCAAAAGCTTTGCTTGGTAATGGGGCAACACTGTGTATGTGTCTCTCGCAGAGCCCGGCTAACAAATTCGAAACGTCCAGCGATTGCGCCCACACGAAAGCTGCCAGCACGGAATGCTGTAGCTGGTTTTCACTGTCCCTTGGAACTGCATTCGCTGCCACACAGACATTCGCTTTCCCCAAAAGCTTTGCTTGGTAATGGGGCAACACTGTGTATGTGTCTCTCGCAGAGCCCGGCTGCCAAATTCGAAACGTCCAGCGATTTCTCCAACACGAAAGCTGCCAGCACGGAATGCTGTAGCTGGTTTTCACTGTCCCTTGGAACTGCATTCGCTGCCACACAGACATTCGCTTTCCCCAAAAGCTTTGCTTGGTAAAGGGGCAACACTGTGTATGTGTCTCTCGCAGAGCCCGGCTGCCAAATTTGAAACGTCCAGCGATTGCGCCCACACGAAAGCTGCCAGCACGGAATGCTGTAGCTGGTTTTCACTGTCCCTTGGAACTGCATTCGCTGCCACACAGACATTCGCTTTCCCCAAAAGCTTTGCTTGGTAATGGGGCAACACTGCGTATGTGTCTCTTGCAGAGCCCGGCTGCCAAATTCGAAACGTCCAGCGATTTCGCCCACACGAAAGCTGCCAGCACGGAATGCTGTAGCTGGTTTTCACTGTCCCTTGGAACTGCATTCGCTGCCACACAGACATTCGCTTTCCCCAAAAGCTTTGGTTCGTAAAGGGGCAACACTGCGTATGTGTCTCTCGCAGAGCCCGGCTGCCAAACTCGAAACGTCCAGCGATTGCGCCCACACGAAAGCTGCCAGCACGGAATGCTGTAGCTGGTTTTCACTGTCCCTTGGAACTGCATTCGCTGCCACACAGACATTCGCTTTCCCCAAAAGCTTTGCTTGGTAAAGGGGCAACACTGTGTATGTGTCTCTCGCAGAGCCCGGCTAACAAATTCGAAACGTCCAGCGATTTCGCCCACACGAAAGCTGCCAGCACGGAATGCTGTAGCTGGTTTTCACTGTCCCTTGGAACTGCATTCCCTGCCACACAGACATTCGCTTTCCCCAAAAGCTTTGCTTGGTAATGGGGCAACACTGTGTATGTGTCTCTCGCAGAGCCCGGCTGCCAAATTCGAAACGTCCAGCGATTTCGCCCACACGAAAGCTGCCAGCACGGAATGCTGTAGCTGGTTTTCACTGTCCCTTGGAACTGCATTCGCTGCCGCACAGACATTCGCTTTCCCCAGAAGCTTTGCTTGGTAATGGGGCAACACCGTGTATCTCTCTCTCGCAGAGCCCGGCTGCCAAATTCGAAACGTCCAGCGATTGCGCCCACACGAAAGCTGCCAGCACGGAATGCTGTAGCTGGTTTTCACTGTCCCTTGGAACTGCATTCGCTGCCACACAGACATTCGCTTTCCCCAAAAGCTTTGCTTGGTAGTGGGGCAACACTGTGTATCTCTCTCTCGCAGAGCCCGGCTGCCAAATTCGAAACGTCCAGCGATTGCGCCCACACGAAAGCTGCCAGCACGGAATGCTGTAGCTGGTTTTCACTGTCCCTTGGAACTGCATTCGCTGCCACACAGACATTCGCTTTCCCCAAAAGCTTTGCTTGGTAAAGGGGCAACACTGTGTATGTGTCTCTCGCAGAGCCCGGCTAACAAATTCGAAACGTCCAGCGATTTCTCCCACACGAAAGCTGCCAGCACGGAATGCTGTAGCTGGTTTTCACTGTCCCTTGGAACTGCATTCGCTGCCACACAGACATTCGCTTTCCCCAAAAGCTTTGCTTGGTAATGGGGCAACACTGCGTATGTGTCTCTCGCAGAGCCCGGCTGCCAAATTCGAAACGTCCAGCGATTGCGCCCACACGAAAGCTGCCAGCACGGAATGCTGTAGCTGGTTTTCACTGTCCCTTGGAACTGCATTCGCTGCCACACAGACATTCGCTTTCCCCAAAAGCTTTGGTTCGTAAAGGGGCAACACTGTGTATGTGTCTCTCGCAGAGCCCGGCTGCCAAATTCGAAACGTCCAGCGATTTCTCCCACAAGAAAGCTGCCAGCACGGAATGCTGTAGCTGGTTTTCACTGTCCCTTGGAACTGCATTCGCTGCCACACAGACATTCGCTTTCCCCAAAAGCTTTGCTTGGTAGTGGGGCAACACTGTGTATCTCTCTCTCGCAGAGCCCGGCTGCCAAATTCGAAACGTCCAGCGATTTCTCCCACACGAAATCTGCCAGCACGGAATGCTGTAGCTGGTTTTCACTGTCCCTTGGAACTGCATTCGCTGCCACACAGACATTCGCTTTCCCCAAAAGCTTTGCTTGGTAATGGGGCAACACTGTGTATGTGTCTCTCGCAGAGCCCGGCTAACAAATTCGAAACGTCCAGCGATTGCGCCCACACGAAAGCTGCCAGCACGGAATGCTGTAGCTGGTTTTCACTGTCCCTTGGAACTGCATTCGCTGCCACACAGACATTCGCTTTCCCCAAAAGCTTTGCTTGGTAATGGGGCAACACTGTGTATGTGTCTCTCGCAGAGCCCGGCTAACAAATTCGAAACGTCCAGCGATTGCGCCCACACGAAAGCTGCCAGCACGGAATGCTGTAGCTGGTTTTCACTGTCCCTTGGAACTGCATTCGCTGCCACACAGACATTCGCTTTCCCCAAAAGCTTTGCTTGGTAATGGGGCAACACTGTGTATGTGTCTCTCGCAGAGCCCGGCTGCCAAATTCGAAACGTCCAGCGATTGCGCCCACACGAAAGCTGCCAGCACGGAATGCTGTAGCTGGTTTTCACTGTCCCTTGGAACTGCATTCGCTGCCACACAGACATTCGCTTTCCCCAAAAGCTTTGGTTCGTAAAGGGGCAACACTGTGTATGTGTCTCTCGCAGAGCCCGGCTGCCAAATTCGAAACGTCCAGCGATTTCTCCCACACGAAAGCTGCCAGCACGGAATGCTGTAGCTGGTTTTCACTGTCCCTTGGAACTGCATTCGCTGCCGCACAGACATTCGCTTTCCCCAAAAGCTTTGCTTGGTAATGGGGCAACACCGTGTATCTCTCTCTCGCAGAGCCCGGCTGCCAAATTCGAAACGTCCAGCGATTGCGCCCACAAGAAAGCTGCCAGCACGGAATGCTGTAGCTGGTTTTCACTGTCCCTTGGAACTTCATTCGCTGCCACACAGACATTCGCTTTCCCCAAAAGCTTAGGTTCGTAAAGGGGCAACACTGTGTATGTGTCTCTCGCAGAGCCCGGCTGCCAAATTCGAAACGTCCAGCGATTTCTCCCACACGAAATCTGCCAGCACGGAATGCTGTAGCTGGTTTTCACTGTCCCTTGGAACTGCATTCGCTGCGACACAGACATTCGCTTTCCCCAAAAGCTTTGCTTGGTAGTGGGGCAACACTGTGTATGTGTCTCTCGCAGAGCCCGGCTGCCAAATTCGAAACGTCCAGCGATTGCGCCCACACGAAAGCTGCCAGCACGGAATGCTGTAGCTGGTTTTCACTGTCCCTTGGAACTGCGTTCGCTGCCACACAGACATTCGCTTTCCCCAAAAGCTTTGGTTCGTAAAGCGGCAACACTGTGTATGTGTCTCTCGCAGAGCCCGGCTAACAAATTCGAAACGTCCAGCGATTGCGCACACACGAAAGCTGCCAGCACGGAATGCTGTAGCTGGTTTTCACTGTCCCTTGGAACTGCATTCGCTGCCACACAGACATTCGCTTTCCCCAAAAGCTTTGCTTGGTAAAGGGGCAACACTGTGTATGTGTCTCTCGCAGAGCCCGGCTAACAAATTCGAAACGTCCAGCGATTTCTCCAACACGAAAGCTGCCAGCACGGAATGCTGTAGCTGGTTTTCACTGTCCCTTGGAACTGCATTCGCTGCCACACAGACATTCGCTTTCCCCAAAAGCTTTGCTTGGTAGTGGGGCAACACTGTGTATTTCTCTCTCGCAGAGCCCGGCTGCCAAATTCGAAACGTCCAGCGATTTCTCCCACACGAAAGCTGCCAGCACGGAATGCTGTAGCTGGTTTTCACTGTCCCTTGGAACTGCATTCGCTGCCACACAGACATTCGCTTTCCCCAAAAGCTTTGCTTGGTAGTGGGGCAACACTCTGTATCTCTCTCTCGCAGAGCCCGGCTGCCAAATTCGAAACGTCCAGCGATTGCGCCCACACGAAAGCTGCCAGCACGGAATGCTATAGCTGGTTTTCACTGTCCCTTGGAACTGCATTCGCTGCCACACAGACATTCGCTTTCCCCAGAAGCTTTGCTTGGTAATGGGGCAACACTGTGTATGTGCCTCTCGCAGAGCCCGGCTGCCAAATTCGAAACGTCCAGCGATTTCTCGCACACGAAAGCTGCCAGCACGGAATGCTGTAGCTGGTTTTCACTGTCCCTTGGAACTGCATTCGCTGCCACACAGACATTCGCTTTCCCCAAAAGCTTTGCTTGGTAATGGGGCAACACTGTGTATGTGTCTCTCGCAGAGCCCGGCTGCCAAATTCGAAACGTCCAGCGATTTCTCGCACACGAAAGCTGCCAGCACGGAATGCTGTAGCTGGTTTTCACTGTCCCTTGGAACTGCATTCGCTGCCACACAGACATTCGCTTTCCCCAAAAGCTTTGCTTGGTAATGGGGCAACACTGTGTATGTGTCTCTCGCAGAGCCCGGCTGCCAAATTCGAAACGTCCAGCGATTGCGCCCACACGAAAGCTGCCAGCACGGAATGCTGTAGCTGGTTTTCACTGTCCCTTGGAACTGCATTCGCTGCCACACAGACATTCGCTTTCCCCAAAAGCTTTGCTTGGTAAAGGGGCAACACTGTGTATCTCTCTCTCGCAGAGCCCGGCTGCCAAATTCGAAACGTCCAGCGATTGCGCCCACACGAAAGCTGCCAGCACGGAATGCTGTAGCTGGTTTTCACTGTCCCTTGGAACTGCATTCGCTGCCACACAGACATTCGCTTTCCCCAAAAGCTTTGCTTGGTAAAGGGGCAACACTGTGTATGTGTCTCTCGCAGAGCCCGGCTAACAAATTCGAAACGTCCAGCGATTGCGCCCACACGAAAGCTGCCAGCACGGAATGCTGTAGCTGGTTTTCACTGTCCCTTGGAACTGCATTCGCTGCCACACAGACATTCGCTTTCCCCAAAAGCTTTGGTTCGTAAAGGGGCAACACTGTGTATGTGTCTCTCGCAGAGCCCGGCTGCCAAATTCGAAACGTCCAGCGATTGCGCCCACACGAAAGCTGCCAGCACGGAATGCTGTAGCTGGTTTTCACTGTCCCTTGGAACTGCATTCCCTGCCACACAGACATTCGCTTTCCCCAAAAGCTTTGCTTGGTAATGGGGCAACACTGCGTATGTGTCTCTTGCAGAGCCCGGCTGCCAAATTCGAAACGTCCAGCGATTTCGCCCACACGAAAGCTGCCAGCACGGAATGCTGTAGCTGGTTTTCACTGTCCCTTGGAACTGCATTCGCTGCCACACAGACATTCGCTTTCCCCAAAAGCTTTGGTTCGTAAAGGGGCAACACTGCGTATGTGTCTCTCGCAGAGCCCGGCTGCCAAACTCGAAACGTCCAGCGATTGCGCCCACACGAAAGCTGCCAGCACGGAATGCTGTAGCTGGTTTTCACTGTCCCTTGGAACTGCATTCGCTGCCACACAGACATTCGCTTTCCCCAAAAGCTTTGCTTGGTAAAGGGGCAACACTGTGTATGTGTCTCTCGCAGAGCCCGGCTGCCAAATTCGAAACGTCCAGCGATTTCTCCCACACGAAAGCTGCCAGCACGGAATGCTGTAGCTGGTTTTCACTGTCCCTTGGAACTGCATTCGCTGCCGCACAGACATTCGCTTTCCCCAGAAGCTTTGCTTGGTAATGGGGCAACACCGTGTATCTCTCTCTCGCAGAGCCCGGCTGCCAAATTCGAAACGTCCAGCGATTTCTCCCACACGAAAGCTGCCAGCACGGAATGCTGTAGCTGGTTTTCACTGTCCCTTGGAACTGCATTCGCTGCCACACAGACATTCGCTTTCCCCAAAAGCTTTGCTTGGTAGTGGGGCAACACTGTGTATCTCTCTCTCGCAGAGCCCGGCTGCCAAATTCGAAACGTCCAGCGATTGCGCCCACACGAAAGCTGCCAGCACGGAATGCTGTAGCTGGTTTTCACTGTCCCTTGGAACTGCATTCGCTGCCACACAGACATTCGCTTTCCCCAAAAGCTTTGCTTGGTAAAGGGGCAACACTGTGTATGTGTCTCTCGCAGAGCCCGGCTAACAAATTCGAAACGTCCAGCGATTTCTCCCACACGAAAGCTGCCAGCACGGAATGCTGTAGCTGGTTTTCACTGTCCCTTGGAACTGCATTCGCTGCCACACAGACATTCGCTTTCCCCAAAAGCTTTGCTTGGTAATGGGGCAACACTGCGTATGTGTCTCTCGCAGAGCCCGGCTGCCAAATTCGAAACGTCCAGCGATTGCGCCCACACGAAAGCTGCCAGCACGGAATGCTGTAGCTGGTTTTCACTGTCCCTTGGAACTGCATTCGCTGCCACACAGACATGCGCTTTCCCCAGAAGCTTTGCTTGGTAATGGGGCAACACTGTGTATCTCTCTCTCGCAGAGCCCGGCTGCCAAATTCGAAACGTCCAGCGATTTCTCCCACACGAAAGCTGCCAGCACGGAATGCTGTAGCTGGTTTTCACTGTCCCTTGGAACTGCATTCGCTGCCACACAGACATTCGCTTTCCCCAAAAGCTTTGCTTGGTAAAGGGGCAACACTGTGTATGTGTCTCTCGCAGAGCCCGGCTGCCAAATTCGAAACGTCCAGCGATTGCGCCCACACGAAAGCTGCCAGCACGGAATGCTGTAGCTGGTTTTCACTGTCCCTTGGAACTTCATTCGCTGCCACACAGACATTCGCTTTCCCCAAAAGCTTTGCTTGGTAATGGGGCAACACTGCGTATGTGTCTCTTGCAGAGCCCGGCTGCCAAATTCGAAACGTCCAGCGATTTCGCCCACACGAAAGCTGCCAGCACGGAATGCTGTAGCTGGTTTTCACTGTCCCTTGGAACTGCATTCGCTGCCACACAGACATTCGCTTTCCCCAAAAGCTTTGGTTCGTAAAGGGGCAACACTGCGTATGTGTCTCTCGCAGAGCCCGGCTGCCAAACTCGAAACGTCCAGCGATTTCTCCCACACGAAAGCTGCCAGCACGGAATGCTGTAGCTGGTTTTCACTGTCCCTTGGAACTGCATTCGCTGCCACACAGACATTCGCTTTCCCCAAAAGCTTTGCTTGGTAAAGGGGCAACACTGTGTATGTGTCTCTCGCAGAGCCCGGCTAACAAATTCGAAACGTCCAGCGATTTCGCCCACACGAAAGCTGCCAGCACGGAATGCTGTAGCTGGTTTTCACTGTCCCTTGGAACTGCATTCGCTGCCACACAGACATTCGCTTTCCCCAAAAGCTTTGCTTGGTAATGGGGCAACACTGTGTATGTGTCTCTCGCAGAGCCCGGCTGCCAAATTCGAAACGTCCAGCGATTTCTCGCACACGAAAGCTGCCAGCACGGAATGCTGTAGCTGGTTTTCACTGTCCCTTGGAACTGCATTCGCTGCCGCACAGACATTCGCTTTCCCCAGAAGCTTTGCTTGGTAATGGGGCAACACCGTGTATCTCTCTCTCGCAGAGCCCGGCTGCCAAATTCGAAACGTCCAGCGATTTCTCCCACACGAAAGCTGCCAGCACGGAATGCTGTAGCTGGTTTTCACTGTCCCTTGGAACTGCATTCGCTGCCACACAGACATTCGCTTTCCCCAAAAGCTTTGCTTGGTAGTGGGGCAACACTGTGTATCTCTCTCTCGCAGAGCCCGGCTGCCAAATTCGAAACGTCCAGCGATTGCGCCCACACGAAAGCTGCCAGCACGGAATGCTGTAGCTGGTTTTCACTGTCCCTTGGAACTGCATTCGCTGCCACACAGACATTCGCTTTCCCCAAAAGCTTTGCTTGGTAAAGGGGCAACACTGTGTATGTGTCTCTCGCAGAGCCCGGCTAACAAATTCGAAACGTCCAGCGATTTCTCCCACACGAAAGCTGCCAGCACGGAATGCTGTAGCTGGTTTTCACTGTCCCTTGGAACTGCATTCGCTGCCACACAGACATTCGCTTTCCCCAAAAGCTTTGCTTGGTAATGGGGCAACACTGCGTATGTGTCTCTCGCAGAGCCCGGCTGCCAAATTCGAAACGTCCAGCGATTGCGCCCACACGAAAGCTGCCAGCACGGAATGCTGTAGCTGGTTTTCACTGTCCCTTGGAACTGCATTCGCTGCCACACAGACATTCGCTTTCCCCAAAAGCTTTGGTTCGTAAAGGGGCAACACTGTGTATGTGTCTCTCGCAGAGCCCGGCTGCCAATTCGAAACGTCCAGCGATTTCTCCCACACGAAAGCTGCCAGCACGGAATGCTGTAGCTGGTTTTCACTGTCCCTTGGAACTGCATTCGCTGCCACACAGACATTCGCTTTCCCCAAAAGCTTTGCTTGGTAGTGGGGCAACACTGTGTATCTCTCTCTCGCAGAGCCCGGCTGCCAAATTCGAAACGTCCAGCGATTTCTCCCACACGAAATCTGCCAGCACGGAATGCTGTAGCTGGTTTTCACTGTCCCTTGGAACTGCATTCGCTGCCACACAGACATTCGCTTTCCCCAAAAGCTTTGCTTGGTAGTGGGGCAACACTGTGTATCTCTCTCTCGCAGAGCCCGGCTGCCAAATTTGAAACGTCCAGCGATTGCGCCCACACGAAAGCTGCCAGCACGGAATGCTGTAGCTGGTTTTCACTGTCCCTTGGAACTGCATTCGCTGCCACACAGACATTCGCTTTCCCCAAAAGCTTTGCTTGGTAAAGGGGCAACACTGTGTATGTGTCTCTCGCAGAGCCCGGCTAACAAATTCGAAACGTCCAGCGATTGCGCCCACACGAAAGCTGCCAGCACGGAATGCTGTAGCTGGTTTTCACTGTCCCTTGGAACTGCATTCGCTGCCACACAGACATTCGCTTTCCCCAAAAGCTTTGGTTCGTAAAGGGGCAACACTGTGTATGTGTCTCTCGCAGAGCCCGGCTGCCAAATTCGAAACGTCCAGCGATTTCTCCCACACGAAAGCTGCCAGCACGGAATGCTGTAGCTGGTTTTCACTGTCCCTTGGAACTGCATTCGCTGCCACACAGACATTCGCTTTCCCCAAAAGCTTTGCTTGGTAGTGGGGCAACACTGTGTATCTCTCTCTCGCAGAGCCCGGCTGCAAATTCGAAACGTCCAGCGATTGCGCCCACACGAAAGCTGCCAGCACGGAATGCTGTAGCTGGTTTTCACTGTCCCTTGGAACTGCATTCGCTGCCACACAGACATTCACTTTCCCCAAAAGCTTTGGTTCGTAAAGGGGCAACACTGTGTATGTGTCTCTCGCAGAGCCCGGCTGCCAAATTCGAAACTTCCAGCGATTGCGCCCACACGAAAGCTGCCAGCACGGAATGCTGTAGCTGGTTTTCACTGTCCCTTGGAACTGCATTCGCTGCCACACAGACATGCGCTTTCCCCAGAAGCTTTGCTTGGTAATGGGGCAACACTGTGTATCTCTCTCTCGCAGAGCCCGGCTGCCAAATTCGAAACGTCCAGCGATTGCGCCCTCAAGAAAGCTGCCAGCACGGAATGCTGTAGCTGGTTTTCACTGTCCCTTGGAACTGCATTCGCTGCCACACAGACATTCGCTTTCCCCAAAAGCTTTGCTTGGTAAAGGGGCAACACTGTGTATGTGTCTCTCGCAGAGCCCGGCTGCCAAATTTGAAACGTCCAGCGATTGCGCCCACACGAAAGCTGCCAGCACGGAATGCTGTAGCTGGTTTTCACTGTCCCTTGGAACTTCATTCGCTGCCACACAGACATTCGCTTTCCCCAAAAGCTTTGCTTGGTAATGGGGCAACACTGCGTATGTGTCTCTTGCAGAGCCCGGCTGCCAAATTCGAAACGTCCAGCGATTTCGCCCACACGAAAGCTGCCAGCACGGAATGCTGTAGCTGGTTTTCACTGTCCCTTGGAACTGCATTCGCTGCCACACAGACATTCGCTTTCCCCAAAAGCTTTGGTTCGTAAAGGGGCAACACTGCGTATGTGTCTCTCGCAGAGCCCGGCTGCCAAACTCGAAACGTCCAGCGATTGCGCCCACACGAAAGCTGCCAGCACGGAATGCTGTAGCTGGTTTTCACTGTCCCTTGGAACTGCATTCGCTGCCACACAGACATTCGCTTTCCCCAAAAGCTTTGCTTGGTAAAGGGGCAACACTGTGTATGTGTCTCTCGCAGAGCCCGGCTGCCAAATTCGAAACGTCCAGCGATTGCGCCCACACGAAAGCTGCCAGCACGGAATGCTGTAGCTGGTTTTCACTGTCCCTTGGAACTGCATTCCCTGCCACACAGACATTCGCTTTCCCCAAAAGCTTTGCTTGGTAATGGGGCAACACTGTGTATGTGTCTCTCGCAGAGCCCGGCTGCCAAATTCGAAACGTCCAGCGATTTCGCCCACACGAAAGCTGCCAGCACGGAATGCTGTAGCTGGTTTTCACTGTCCCTTGGAACTGCATTCGCTGCCGCACAGACATTCGCTTTCCCCAGAAGCTTTGCTTGGTAATGGGGCAACACCGTGTATCTCTCTCTCGCAGAGCCCGGCTGCCAAATTCGAAACGTCCAGCGATTTCTCCCACACGAAAGCTGCCAGCACGGAATGCTGTAGCTGGTTTTCACTGTCCCTTGGAACTGCATTCGCTGCCACACAGACATTCGCTTTCCCCAAAAGCTTTGCTTGGTAGTGGGGCAACACTGTGTATCTCTCTCTCGCAGAGCCCGGCTGCCAAATTCGAAACGTCCAGCGATTGCGCCCACACGAAAGCTGCCAGCACGGAATGCTGTAGCTGGTTTTCACTGTCCCTTGGAACTGCATTCGCTGCCACACAGACATTCGCTTTCCCCAAAAGCTTTGCTTGGTAGTGGGGCAACACTGTGTATGTGTCTCTCGCAGAGCCCGGCTAACAAATTCGAAACGTCCAGCGATTTCTCCCACACGAAAGCTGCCAGCACGGAATGCTGTAGCTGGTTTTCACTGTCCCTTGGAACTGCATTCGCTGCCACACAGACATTCGCTTTCCCCAAAAGCTTTGCTTGGTAATGGGGCAACACTGCGTATGTGTCTCTCGCAGAGCCCGGCTGCCAAATTCGAAACGTCCAGCGATTGCGCCCACACGAAAGCTGCCAGCACGGAATGCTGTAGCTGGTTTTCACTGTCCCTTGGAACTGCATTCGCTGCCACACAGACATTCGCTTTCCCCAAAAGCTTTGCTTGGTAGTGGGGCAACACTGTGTATCTCTCTCTCGCAGAGCCCGGCTGCCAAATTCGAAACGTCCAGCGATTTCTCCCACACGAAATCTGCCAGCACGGAATGCTGTAGCTGGTTTTCACTGTCCCTTGGAACTGCATTCGCTGCCACACAGACATTCGCTTTCCCCAAAAGCTTTGCTTGGTAGTGGGGCAACACTGTGTATCTCTCTCTCGCAGAGCCCGGCTGCCAAATTTGAAACGTCCAGCGATTGCGCCCACACGAAAGCTGCCAGCACGGAATGCTGTAGCTGGTTTTCACTGTCCCTTGGAACTGCATTCGCTGCCACACAGACATTCGCTTTCCCCAAAAGCTTTGCTTGGTAAAGGGGCAACACTGTGTATGTGTCTCTCGCAGAGCCCGGCTGCCAAATTCGAAACGTCCAGCGATTGCGCCCACACGAAAGCTGCCAGCATGGAATGCTGTAGCTGGTTTTCACTGTCCCTTGGAACTGCATTCGCTGCCACACAGACATTCGCTTTCCCCAACAGCTTTGCTTGGTAATGGGGCAACACTGTGTATGTGTCTCTCGCAGAGCCCGGCTAACAAATTCGAAACGTCCAGCGATTGCGCCCACACGAAAGCTGCCAGCACGGAATGCTGTAGCTGGTTTTCACTGTCCCTTGGAACTGCATTCGCTGCCACACAGACATTCGCTTTCCCCAGAAGCTTTGCTTGGTAATGGGGCAACACTGTGTATGTGTCTCTCGCAGAGCCCGGCTGCCAAATTCGAAACGTCCAGCGATTGCGCCCACACGAAATCTGCCAGCACGGAATGCTGTAGCTGGTTTTCACTGTCCCTTGGAACTGCATTCCCTGCCACACAGACATTCGCTTTCCCCAAAAGCTTTGGTTCGTAAAGGGGCAACACTGTGTATGTGTCTCTCGCAGAGCCCGGCTGCCAAATTCGAAACGTCCAGCGATTTCTCCCACACGAAAGCTGCCAGCACGGAATGCTGTAGCTGGTTTTCACTGTCCCTTGGAACTGCATTCGCTGCCGCACAGACATTCGCTTTCCCCAAAAGCTTTGCTTGGTAATGGGGCAACACCGTGTATCTCTCTCTCGCAGAGCCCGGCTGCCAAATTCGAAACGTCCAGCGATTGCGCCCACAAGAAAGCTGCCAGCACGGAATGCTGTAGCTGGTTTTCACTGTCCCTTGGAACTTCATTCGCTGCCACACAGACATTCGCTTTCCCCAAAAGCTTAGGTTCGTAAAGGGGCAACACTGTGTATGTGTCTCTCGCAGAGCCCGGCTGCCAAATTCGAAACGTCCAGCGATTTCTCCCACACGAAATCTGCCAGCACGGAATGCTGTAGCTGGTTTTCACTGTCCCTTGGAACTGCATTCGCTGCGACACAGACATTCGCTTTCCCCAAAAGCTTTGCTTGGTAGTGGGGCAACACTGTGTATGTGTCTCTCGCAGAGCCCGGCTGCCAAATTCGAAACGTCCAGCGATTGCGCCCACACGAAAGCTGCCAGCACGGAATGCTGTAGCTGGTTTTCACTGTCCCTTGGAACTGCGTTCGCTGCCACACAGACATTCGCTTTCCCCAAAAGCTTTGGTTCGTAAAGCGGCAACACTGTGTATGTGTCTCTCGCAGAGCCCGGCTAACAAATTCGAAACGTCCAGCGATTGCGCACACACGAAAGCTGCCAGCACGGAATGCTGTAGCTGGTTTTCACTGTCCCTTGGAACTGCATTCGCTGCCACACAGACATTCGCTTTCCCCAAAAGCTTTGCTTGGTAAAGGGGCAACACTGTGTATGTGTCTCTCGCAGAGCCCGGCTAACAAATTCGAAACGTCCAGCGATTTCTCCAACACGAAAGCTGCCAGCACGGAATGCTGTAGCTGGTTTTCACTGTCCCTTGGAACTGCATTCGCTGCCACACAGACATTCGCTTTCCCCAAAAGCTTTGCTTGGTAGTGGGGCAACACTGTGTATCTCTCTCTCGCAGAGCCCGGCTGCCAAATTCGAAACGTCCAGCGATTTCTCCCACACGAAAGCTGCCAGCACGGAATGCTGTAGCTGGTTTTCACTGTCCCTTGGAACTGCATTCGCTGCCACACAGACATTCGCTTTCCCCAAAAGCTTTGCTTGGTAGTGGGGCAACACTGTGTATGTGTCTCTCGCAGAGCCCGGCTGCCAAATTCGAAACGTCCAGCGATTGCGCCCACACGAAAGCTGCCAGCACGGAATGCTGTAGCTGGTTTTCACTGTCCCTTGGAACTGCATTCGCTGCCACACAGACATTCGCTTTCCCCAAAAGCTTTGGTTCGTAAAGGGGCAACACTGTGTATGTGTCTCTCGCAGAGCCCGGCTGCCAAATTCGAAACGTCCAGCGATTTCTCCCACACGAAATCTGCCAGCACGGAATGCTGTAGCTGGTTTTCACTGTCCCTTGGAACTGCATTCGCTGCCACACAGACATTCGCTTTCCCCAAAAGCTTTGGTTGGTAAAGGGGCAACACTGTGTATGTGTCTCTCGCAGAGCCCGGCTGCCAAATTCGAAACGTCCAGCGATTGCGCCCACACGAAAGCTGCCAGCACGGAATGCTGTAGCTGGTTTTCACTGTCCCTTGGAACTGCATTCGCTGCCACACAGACATTCGCTTTCCCCAAAAGCTTTGCTTGGTAGTGGGGCAACACTGTGTATCTCTCTCTCGCAGAGCCCGGCTGCCAAATTCGAAACGTCCAGCGATTGCGCCCACACGAAAGCTGCCAGCACGGAATGCTGTAGCTGGTTTTCACTGTCCCTTGGAACTGCATTCGCTGCCACACAGACATTCGCTTTCCCCAAAAGCTTTGCTTGGTAAAGGGGCAACACTGTGTATGTGTCTCTCGCAGAGCCCGGCTAACAAATTCGAAACGTCCAGCGATTGCGCCCACACGAAAGCTGCCAGCACGGAATGCTGTAGCTGGTTTTCACTGTCCCTTGGAACTGCATTCGCTGCCACACAGACATTCGCTTTCCCCAAAAGCTTTGGTTCGTAAAGGGGCAACACTGTGTATGTGTCTCTCGCAGAGCCCGGCTGCCAAATTCGAAACGTCCAGCGATTGCGCCCACACGAAAGCTGCCAGCACGGAATGCTGTAGCTGGTTTTCACTGTCCCTTGGAACTGCATTCCCTGCCACACAGACATTCGCTTTCCCCAAAAGCTTTGCTTGGTAATGGGGCAACACTGTGTATGTGTCTCTCGCAGAGACCGGCTGCCAAATTCGAAACGTCCAGCGATTTCTCCCACACGAAAGCTGCCAGCACGGAATGCTGTAGCTGGTTTTCACTGTCCCTTGGAACTGCATTCGCTGCCACACAGACATTCGCTTTCCCCAAAAGCTTTGGTTCGTAAAGGGGCAACACTGCGTATGTGTCTCTCGCAGAGCCCGGCTGCCAAATTCGAAACGTCCAGCGATTGCGCCCACACGAAAGCTGCCAGCACGGAATGCTGTAGCTGGTTTTCACTGTCCCTTGGAACTGCATTCGCTGCCACACAGACATTCGCTTTCCCCAAAAGCTTTGGTTCGTAAAGGGGCAACACTGTGTATGTGTCTCTCGCAGAGCCCGGCTGCCAAATTCGAAACGTCCAGCGATTTCTCCCACACGAAAGCTGCCAGCACGGAATGCTGTAGCTGGTTTTCACTGTCCCTTGGAACTGCATTCGCTGCCACACAGACATTCGCTTTCCCCAAAAGCTTTGCTTGGTAGTGGGGCAACACTGTGTATCTCTCTCTCGCAGAGCCCGGCTGCAAATTCGAAACGTCCAGCGATTGCGCCCACACGAAAGCTGCCAGCACGGAATGCTGTAGCTGGTTTTCACTGTCCCTTGGAACTGCATTCGCTGCCACACAGACATTCGCTTTCCCCAAAAGCTTTGCTTGGTAAAGGGGCAACACTGTGTATGTGTCTCTCGCAGAGCCCGGCTAACAAATTCGAAACGTCCAGCGATTGCGCCCACACGAAAGCTGCCAGCACGGAATGCTGTAGCTGGTTTTCACTGTCCCTTGGAACTGCATTCGCTGCCACACAGACATGCGCTTTCCCCAGAAGCTTTGCTTGGTAATGGGGCAACACTGTGTATCTCTCTCTCGCAGAGCCCGGCTGCCAAATTCGAAACGTCCAGCGATTGCGCCCTCAAGAAAGCTGCCAGCACGGAATGCTGTAGCTGGTTTTCACTGTCCCTTGGAACTGCATTCGCTGCCACACAGACATTCGCTTTCCCCAAAAGCTTTGCTTGGTAAAGGGGCAACACTGTGTATGTGTCTCTCACAGAGCCCGGCTGCCAAATTTGAAACGTCCAGCGATTGCGCCCACACGAAAGCTGCCAGCACGGAATGCTGTAGCTGGTTTTCACTGTCCCTTGGAACTTCATTCGCTGCCACACAGACATTCGCTTTCCCCAAAAGCTTTGCTTGGTAATGGGGCAACACTGCGTATGTGTCTCTTGCAGAGCCCGGCTGCCAAATTCGAAACGTCCAGCGATTTCGCCCACACGAAAGCTGCCAGCACGGAATGCTGTAGCTGGTTTTCACTGTCCCTTGGAACTGCATTCGCTGCCACACAGACATTCGCTTTCCCCAAAAGCTTTGGTTCGTAAAGGGGCAACACTGTGTATGTGTCTCTCGCAGAGCCCGGCTGCCAAATTCGAAACGTCCAGCGATTTCTCCCACACGAAAGCTGCCAGCACGGAATGCTGTAGCTGGTTTTCACTGTCCCTTGGAACTGCATTCGCTGCCACACAGACATTCGCTTTCCCCAAAAGCTTTGCTTGGTAGTGGGGCAACACTGTGTATCTCGCTCTCGCAGAGCCCGGCTGCCAAATTCGAAACGTCCAGCGATTTCTCCCACACGAAATCTGCCAGCACGGAATGCTGTAGCTGGTTTTCACTGTCCCTTGGAACTGCATTCGCTGCCACACAGACATTCGCTTTCCCCAAAAGCTTTGCTTGGTAGTGGGGCAACACTGTGTATCTCTCTCTCGCAGAGCCCGGCTGCCAAATTTGAAACGTCCAGCGATTGCGCCCACACGAAAGCTGCCAGCACGGAATGCTGTAGCTGGTTTTCACTGTCCCTTGGAACTGCATTCGCTGCCACACAGACATTCGCTTTCCCCAAAAGCTTTGCTTGGTAAAGGGGCAACACTGTGTATGTGTCTCTCGCAGAGCCCGGCTAACAAATTCGAAACGTCCAGCGATTGCGCCCACACGAAAGCTGCCAGCACGGAATGCTGTAGCTGGTTTTCACTGTCCCTTGGAACTGCATTCGCTGCCACACAGACATTCGCTTTCCCCAAAAGCTTTGCTTGGTAATGGGGCAACACTGTGTATGTGTCTCTCGCAGAGCCCGGCTAACAAATTCGAAACGTCCAGCGATTGCGCCCACACGAAAGCTGCCAGCACGGAATGCTGTAGCTGGTTTTCACTGTCCCTTGGAACTGCATTCGCTGCCACACAGACATTCGCTTTCCCCAAAAGCTTTGCTTGGTAATGGGGCAACACTGTGTATGTGTCTCTCGCAGAGCCCGGCTGCCAAATTCGAAACGTCCAGCGATTGCGCCCACACGAAAGCTGCCAGCACGGAATGCTGTAGCTGGTTTTCACTGTCCCTTGGAACTGCATTCGCTGCCACACAGACATTCGCTTTCCCCAAAAGCTTTGGTTCGTAAAGGGGCAACACTGTGTATGTGTCTCTCGCAGAGCCCGGCTGCCAAATTCGAAACGTCCAGCGATTTCTCCCACACGAAAGCTGCCAGCACGGAATGCTGTAGCTGGTTTTCACTGTCCCTTGGAACTGCATTCGCTGCCACACAGACATTCGCTTTCCCCAAAAGCTTTGCTTGGTAATGGGGCAACACCGTGTATCTCTCTCTCGCAGAGCCCGGCTGCCAAATTCGAAACGTCCAGCGATTGCGTCCACAAGAAAGCTGCCAGCACGGAATGCTGTAGCTGGTTTTCACTGTCCCTTGGAACTGCATTCGCTGCCACACAGACATTCGCTTTCCCCAAAAGCTTTGGTTCGTAAAGGGGCAACACTGTGTATGTGTCTCTCGCAGAGCCCGGCTGCCAAATTCGAAACGTCCAGCGATTTCTCCCACACGAAATCTGCCAGCACGGAATGCTGTAGCTGGTTTTCACTGTCCCTTGGAACTGCATTCGCTGCGACACAGACATTCGCTTTCCCCAAAAGCTTTGCTTGGTAGTGGGGCAACACTGTGTATGTGTCTCTCGCAGAGCCCGGCTGCCAAATTCGAAACGTCCAGCGATTGCGCCCACACGAAAGCTGCCAGCACGGAATGCTGTAGCTGGTTTTCACTGTCCCTTGGAACTGCGTTCGCTGCCACACAGACATTCGCTTTCCCCAAAAGCTTTGGTTCGTAAAGCGGCAACACTGTGTATGTGTCTCTCGCAGAGCCCGGCTGCCAAATTCGAAACGTCCAGCGATTGCGCCCACACGAAAGCTGCCAGCACGGAATGCTGTAGCTGGTTTTCACTGTCCCTTGGAACTGCATTCGCTGCCACACAGACATTCGCTTTCCCCAAAAGCTTTGCTTGGTAAAGGGGCAACACTGTGTATGTGTCTCTCGCAGAGCCCGGCTAACAAATTCGAAAAGTCCAGCGATTTCTCCAACACGAAAGCTGCCAGCACGGAATGCTGTAGCTGGTTTTCACTGTCCCTTGGAACTGCATTCGCTGCCACACAGACATTCGCTTTCCCCAAAAGCTTTGCTTGGTAAAGGGGCAACACTGTGTATGTGTCTCTCGCAGAGCCCGGCTGCCAAATTTGAAACGTCCAGCGATTGCGCCCACACGAAAGCTGCCAGCACGGAATGCTGTAGCTGGTTTTCACTGTCCCTTGGAACTGCATTCGCTGCCACACAGACATTCGCTTTCCCCAAAAGCTTTGCTTGGTAATGGGGCAACACTGCGTATGTGTCTCTTGCAGAGCCCGGCTGCCAAATTCGAAACGTCCAGCGATTTCGCCCACACGAAAGCTGCCAGCACGGAATGCTGTAGCTGGTTTTCACTGTCCCTTGGAACTGCATTCGCTGCCACACAGACATTCGCTTTCCCCAAAAGCTTTGGTTCGTAAAGGGGCAACACTGCGTATGTGTCTCTCGCAGAGCCCGGCTGCCAAACTCGAAACGTCCAGCGATTGCGCCCACACGAAAGCTGCCAGCACGGAATGCTGTAGCTGGTTTTCACTGTCCCTTGGAACTGCATTCGCTGCCACACAGACATTCGCTTTCCCCAAAAGCTTTGCTTGGTAAAGGGGCAACACTGTGTATGTGTCTCTCGCAGAGCCCGGCTGCCAAATTTGAAACGTCCAGCGATTGCGCCCACACGAAAGCTGCCAGCACGGAATGCTGTAGCTGGTTTTCACTGTCCCTTGGAACTGCATTCGCTGCCACACAGACATTCGCTTTCCCCAAAAGCTTTGGTTCGTAAAGGGGCAACACTGCGTATGTGTCTCTCGCAGAGCCCGGCTGCCAAACTCGAAACGTCCAGCGATTGCGCCCACACGAAAGCTGCCAGCACGGAATGCTGTAGCTGGTTTTCACTGTCCCTTGGAACTGCATTCGCTGCCACACAGACATTCGCTTTCCCCAAAAGCTTTGCTTGGTAAAGGGGCAACACTGTGTATGTGTCTCTCGCAGAGCCCGGCTAACAAATTCGAAACGTCCAGCGATTTCGCCCACACGAAAGCTGCCAGCACGGAATGCTGTAGCTGGTTTTCACTGTCCCTTGGAACTGCATTCCCTGCCACACAGACATTCGCTTTCCCCAAAAGCTTTGCTTGGTAATGGGGCAACACTGTGTATGTGTCTCTCGCAGAGCCCGGCTGCCAAATTCGAAACGTCCAGCGATTTCGCCCACACGAAAGCTGCCAGCACGGAATGCTGTAGCTGGTTTTCACTGTCCCTTGGAACTGCATTCGCTGCCGTACAGACATTCGCTTTCCCCAGAAGCTTTGCTTGGTAATGGGGCAACACCGTGTATCTCTCTCTCGCAGAGCCCGGCTGCCAAATTCGAAACGTCCAGCGATTTCTCCCACACGAAAGCTGCCAGCACGGAATGCTGTAGCTGGTTTTCACTGTCCCTTGGAACTGCATTCGCTGCCACACAGACATTCGCTTTCCCCAAAAGCTTTGCTTGGTAATGGGGCAACACTGCGTATGTGTCTCTCGCAGAGCCCGGCTGCCAAATTCGAAACGTCCAGCGATTGCGCCCACACGAAAGCTGCCAGCACGGAATGCTGTAGCTGGTTTTCACTGTCCCTTGGAACTGCATTCGCTGCCACACAGACATTCGCTTTCCCCAAAAGCTTTGCTTGGTAGTGGGGCAACACTGTGTATGTGTCTCTCGCAGAGCCCGGCTGCCAAATTCGAAACGTCCAGCGATTTCTCCCACACGAAAGCTGCCAGCACGGAATGCTGTAGCTGGTTTTCACTGTCCCTTGGAACTGCATTCGCTGCCACACAGACATTCGCTTTCCCCAAAAGCTTTGCTTGGTAGTGGGGCAACACTGTGTATCTCTCTCTCGCAGAGCCCGGCTGCCAAATTCGAAACGTCCAGCGATTTCTCCCACACGAAAGCTGCCAGCACGGAATGCTGTAGCTGGTTTTCACTGTCCCTTGGAACTGCATTCGCTGCCACACAGACATTCGCTTTCCCCAAAAGCTTTGCTTGGTAGTGGGGCAACACTGTGTATCTCTCTCTCGCAGAGCCCGGCTGCCAAATTCGAAACGTCCAGCGATTTCTCCCACACGAAATCTGCCAGCACGGAATGCTGTAGCTGGTTTTCACTGTCCCTTGGAACTGCATTCGCTGCCACACAGACATTCGCTTTCCCCAAAAGCTTTGCTTGGTAGTGGGGCAACACTGTGTATCTCTCTCTCGCAGAGCCCGGCTGCCAAATTCGAAACGTCCAGCGATTGCGCCCACACGAAAGCTGCCAGCACGGAATGCTGTAGCTGGTTTTCACTGTCCCTTGGAACTGCATTCGCTGCCACACAGACATTCGCTTTCCCCAAAAGCTTTGCTTGGTAAAGGGGCAACACTGTGTATGTGTCTCTCGCAGAGCCCGGCTAACAAATTCGAAACGTCCAGCGATTGCGCCCACACGAAAGCTGCCAGCACGGAATGCTGTAGCTGGTTTTCACTGTCCCTTGGAACTGCATTCGCTGCCACACAGACATTCGCTTTCCCCAAAAGCTTTGCTTGGTAATGGGGCAACACTGTGTATGTGTCTCTCGCAGAGCCCGGCTAACAAATTCGAAACGTCCAGCGATTGCGCCCACACGAAAGCTGCCAGCACGGAATGCTGTAGCTGGTTTTCACTGTCCCTTGGAACTGCATTCGCTGCCACACAGACATTCGCTTTCCCCAAAAGCTTTGCTTGGTAATGGGGCAACACTGTGTATGTGTCTCTCGCAGAGCCCGGCTGCCAAATTCGAAACGTCCAGCGATTTCTCCAACACGAAAGCTGCCAGCACGGAATGCTGTAGCTGGTTTTCACTGTCCCTTGGAACTGCATTCGCTGCCACACAGACATTCGCTTTCCCCAAAAGCTTTGCTTGGTAAAGGGGCAACACTGTGTATGTGTCTCTCGCAGAGCCCGGCTGCCAAATTTGAAACGTCCAGCGATTGCGCCCACACGAAAGCTGCCAGCACGGAATGCTGTAGCTGGTTTTCACTGTCCCTTGGAACTGCATTCGCTGCCACACAGACATTCGCTTTCCCCAAAAGCTTTGCTTGGTAATGGGGCAACACTGCGTATGTGTCTCTTGCAGAGCCCGGCTGCCAAATTCGAAACGTCCAGCGATTTCGCCCACACGAAAGCTGCCAGCACGGAATGCTGTAGCTGGTTTTCACTGTCCCTTGGAACTGCATTCGCTGCCACACAGACATTCGCTTTCCCCAAAAGCTTTGGTTCGTAAAGGGGCAACACTGCGTATGTGTCTCTCGCAGAGCCCGGCTAACAAATTCGAAACGTCCAGCGATTGCGCCCACACGAAAGCTGCCAGCACGGAATGCTGTAGCTGGTTTTCACTGTCCCTTGGAACTGCATTCGCTGCCACACAGACATTCGCTTTCCCCAAAAGCTTTGCTTGGTAAAGGGGCAACACTGTGTATGTGTCTCTCGCAGAGCCCGGCTAACAAATTCGAAACGTCCAGCGATTTCGCCCACACGAAAGCTGCCAGCACGGAATGCTGTAGCTGGTTTTCACTGTCCCTTGGAACTGCATTCCCTGCCACACAGACATTCGCTTTCCCCAAAAGCTTTGCTTGGTAATGGGGCAACACTGTGTATGTGTCTCTCGCAGAGCCCGGCTGCCAAATTCGAAACGTCCAGCGATTTCGCCCACACGAAAGCTGCCAGCACGGAATGCTGTAGCTGGTTTTCACTGTCCCTTGGAACTGCATTCGCTGCCGCACAGACATTCGCTTTCCCCAGAAGCTTTGCTTGGTAATGGGGCAACACCGTGTATCTCTCTCTCGCAGAGCCCGGCTGCCAAATTCGAAACGTCCAGCGATTTCTCCCACACGAAAGCTGCCAGCACGGAATGCTGTAGCTGGTTTTCACTGTCCCTTGGAACTGCATTCGCTGCCACACAGACATTCGCTTTCCCCAAAAGCTTTGCTTGGTAGTGGGGCAACACTGTGTATCTCTCTCTCGCAGAGCCCGGCTGCCAAATTCGAAACGTCCAGCGATTGCGCCCACACGAAAGCTGCCAGCACGGAATGCTGTAGCTGGTTTTCACTGTCCCTTGGAACTGCATTCGCTGCCACACAGACATTCGCTTTCCCCAAAAGCTTTGCTTGGTAAAGGGGCAACACTGTGTATGTGTCTCTCGCAGAGCCCGGCTAACAAATTCGAAACGTCCAGCGATTTCTCCCACACGAAAGCTGCCAGCACGGAATGCTGTAGCTGGTTTTCACTGTCCCTTGGAACTGCATTCGCTGCCACACAGACATTCGCTTTCCCCAAAAGCTTTGCTTGGTAATGGGGCAACACTGCGTATGTGTCTCTCGCAGAGCCCGGCTGCCAAATTCGAAACGTCCAGCGATTGCGCCCACACGAAAGCTGCCAGCACGGAATGCTGTAGCTGGTTTTCACTGTCCCTTGGAACTGCATTCGCTGCCACACAGACATTCGCTTTCCCCAAAAGCTTTGGTTCGTAAAGGGGCAACACTGTGTATGTGTCTCTCGCAGAGCCCGGCTGCCAAATTCGAAACGTCCAGCGATTTCTCCCACAAGAAAGCTGCCAGCACGGAATGCTGTAGCTGGTTTTCACTGTCCCTTGGAACTGCATTCGCTGCCACACAGACATTCGCTTTCCCCAAAAGCTTTGCTTGGTAGTGGGGCAACACTGTGTATCTCTCTCTCGCAGAGCCCGGCTGCCAAATTCGAAACGTCCAGCGATTTCTCCCACACGAAATCTGCCAGCACGGAATGCTGTAGCTGGTTTTCACTGTCCCTTGGAACTGCATTCGCTGCCACACAGACATTCGCTTTCCCCAAAAGCTTTGCTTGGTAGTGGGGCAACACTGTGTATCTCTCTCTCGCAGAGCCCGGCTGCCAAATTTGAAACGTCCAGCGATTGCGCCCACACGAAAGCTGCCAGCACGGAATGCTGTAGCTGGTTTTCACTGTCCCTTGGAACTGCATTCGCTGCCACACAGACATTCGCTTTCCCCAAAAGCTTTGCTTGGTAAAGGGGCAACACTGTGTATGTGTCTCTCGCAGAGCCCGGCTGCCAAATTCGAAACGTCCAGCGATTGCGCCCACACGAAAGCTGCCAGCACGGAATGCTGTAGCTGGTTTTCACTGTCCCTTGGAACTGCATTCGCTGCCACACAGACATTCGCTTTCCCCAAAAGCTTTGCTTGGTAATGGGGCAACACTGTGTATGTGTCTCTCGCAGAGCCCGGCTAACAAATTCGAAACGTCCAGCGATTGCGCCCACACGAAAGCTGCCAGCACGGAATGCTGTAGCTGGTTTTCACTGTCCCTTGGAACTGCATTCGCTGCCACACAGACATTCGCTTTCCCCAAAAGCTTTGCTTGGTAATGGGGCAACACTGTGTATGTGTCTCTCGCAGAGCCCGGCTGCCAAATTCGAAACGTCCAGCGATTGCGCCCACACGAAAGCTGCCAGCACGGAATGCTGTAGCTGGTTTTCACTGTCCCTTGGAACTGCATTCGCTGCCGCACAGACATTCGCTTTCCCCAAAAGCTTTGCTTGGTAATGGGGCAACACCGTGTATCTCTCTCTCGCAGAGCCCGGCTGCCAAATTCGAAACGTCCAGCGATTGCGCCCACAAGAAAGCTGCCAGCACGGAATGCTGTAGCTGGTTTTCACTGTCCCTTGGAACTTCATTCGCTGCCACACAGACATTCGCTTTCCCCAAAAGCTTAGGTTCGTAAAGGGGCAACACTGTGTATGTGTCTCTCGCAGAGCCCGGCTGCCAAATTCGAAACGTCCAGCGATTTCTCCCACACGAAATCTGCCAGCACGGAATGCTGTAGCTGGTTTTCACTGTCCCTTGGAACTGCATTCGCTGCGACACAGACATTCGCTTTCCCCAAAAGCTTTGCTTGGTAGTGGGGCAACACTGTGTATGTGTCTCTCGCAGAGCCCGGCTGCCAAATTCGAAACGTCCAGCGATTGCGCCCACACGAAAGCTGCCAGCACGGAATGCTGTAGCTGGTTTTCACTGTCCCTTGGAACTGCGTTCGCTGCCACACAGACATTCGCTTTCCCCAAAAGCTTTGGTTCGTAAAGCGGCAACACTGTGTATGTGTCTCTCGCAGAGCCCGGCTAACAAATTCGAAACGTCCAGCGATTGCGCACACACGAAAGCTGCCAGCACGGAATGCTGTAGCTGGTTTTCACTGTCCCTTGGAACTGCATTCGCTGCCACACAGACATTCGCTTTCCCCAAAAGCTTTGCTTGGTAAAGGGGCAACACTGTGTATGTGTCTCTCGCAGAGCCCGGCTAACAAATTCGAAACGTCCAGCGATTTCTCCAACACGAAAGCTGCCAGCACGGAATGCTGTAGCTGGTTTTCACTGTCCCTTGGAACTGCATTCGCTGCCACACAGACATTCGCTTTCCCCAAAAGCTTTGCTTGGTAGTGGGGCAACACTGTGTATTTCTCTCTCGCAGAGCCCGGCTGCCAAATTCGAAACGTCCAGCGATTTCTCCCACACGAAAGCTGCCAGCACGGAATGCTGTAGCTGGTTTTCACTGTCCCTTGGAACTGCATTCGCTGCCACACAGACATTCGCTTTCCCCAAAAGCTTTGCTTGGTAGTGGGGCAACACTCTGTATCTCTCTCTCGCAGAGCCCGGCTGCCAAATTCGAAACGTCCAGCGATTGCGCCCACACGAAAGCTGCCAGCACGGAATGCTGTAGCTGGTTTTCACTGTCCCTTGGAACTGCATTCGCTGCCACACAGACATTCGCTTTCCCCAAAAGCTTTGCTTGGTAAAGGGGCAACACTGTGTATGTGTCTCTCGCAGAGCCCGGCTAACAAATTCGAAACGTCCAGCGATTTCTCCCACACGAAAGCTGCCAGCACGGAATGCTGTAGCTGGTTTTCACTGTCCCTTGGAACTGCATTCGCTGCCACACAGACATTCGCTTTCCCCAAAAGCTTTGCTTGGTAATGGGGCAACACTGCGTATGTGTCTCTCGCAGAGCCCGGCTGCCAAATTCGAAACGTCCAGCGATTGCGCCCACACGAAAGCTGCCAGCACGGAATGCTGTAGCTGGTTTTCACTGTCCCTTGGAACTGCATTCGCTGCCACACAGACATTCGCTTTCCCCAAAAGCTTTGGTTCGTAAAGGGGCAACACTGTGTATGTGTCTCTCGCAGAGCCCGGCTGCCAAATTCGAAACGTCCAGCGATTTCTCCCACACGAAAGCTGCCAGCACGGAATGCTGTAGCTGGTTTTCACTGTCCCTTGGAACTGCATTCGCTGCCACACAGACATTCGCTTTCCCCAAAAGCTTTGCTTGGTAATGGGGCAACACTGTGTATGTGTCTCTCGCAGAGCCCGGCTAACAAATTCGAAACGTCCAGCGATTGCGCCCACACGAAAGCTGCCAGCACGGAATGCTATAGCTGGTTTTCACTGTCCCTTGGAACTGCATTCGCTGCCACACAGACATTCGCTTTCCCCAGAAGCTTTGCTTGGTAATGGGGCAACACTGTGTATGTGCCTCTCGCAGAGCCCGGCTGCCAAATTCGAAACGTCCAGCGATTTCTCGCACACGAAAGCTGCCAGCACGGAATGCTGTAGCTGGTTTTCACTGTCCCTTGGAACTGCATTCGCTGCCACACAGACATTCGCTTTCCCCAAAAGCTTTGCTTGGTAATGGGGCAACACTGTGTATGTGTCTCTCGCAGAGCCCGGCTGCCAAATTCGAAACGTCCAGCGATTTCGCCCACACGAAAGCTGCCAGCACGGAATGCTGTAGCTGGTTTTCACTGTCCCTTGGAACTGCATTCGCTGCCACACAGACATTCGCTTTCCCCAAAAGCTTTGCTTGGTAATGGGGCAACACTGTGTATGTGTCTCTCGCAGAGCCCGGCTGCCAAATTCGAAACGTCCAGCGATTGCGCCCACACGAAAGCTGCCAGCACGGAATGCTGTAGCTGGTTTTCACTGTCCCTTGGAACTGCATTCGCTGCCACACAGACATTCGCTTTCCCCAAAAGCTTTGCTTGGTAAAGGGGCAACACTGTGTATCTCTCTCTCGCAGAGCCCGGCTGCCAAATTCGAAACGTCCAGCGATTGCGCCCACACGAAAGCTGCCAGCACGGAATGCTGTAGCTGGTTTTCACTGTCCCTTGGAACTGCATTCGCTGCCACACAGACATTCGCTTTCCCCAAAAGCTTTGCTTGGTAAAGGGGCAACACTGTGTATGTGTCTCTCGCAGAGCCCGGCTAACAAATTCGAAACGTCCAGCGATTGCGCCCACACGAAAGCTGCCAGCACGGAATGCTGTAGCTGGTTTTCACTGTCCCTTGGAACTGCATTCGCTGCCACACAGACATTCGCTTTCCCCAAAAGCTTTGGTTCGTAAAGGGGCAACACTGTGTATGTGTCTCTCGCAGAGCCCGGCTGCCAAATTCGAAACGTCCAGCGATTGCGCCCACACGAAAGCTGCCAGCACGGAATGCTGTAGCTGGTTTTCACTGTCCCTTGGAACTGCATTCGCTGCCACACATACATTCGCTTTCCCCAAAAGCTTTGCTTGGTAATGGGGCAACACTGTGTATGTGTCTCTCGCAGAGACCGGCTGCCAAATTCGAAACGTCCAGCGATTTCTCCCACACGAAAGCTGCCAGCACGGAATGCTGTAGCTGGTTTTCACTGTCCCTTGGAACTGCATTCGCTGCCACACAGACATTCGCTTTCCCCAAAAGCTTTGGTTCGTAAAGGGGCAACACTGCGTATGTGTCTCTCGCAGAGCCCGGCTGCCAAATTCGAAACGTCCAGCGATTGCGCCCACACGAAAGCTGCCAGCACGGAATGCTGTAGCTGGTTTTCACTGTCCCTTGGAACTGCATTCGCTGCCACACAGACATTCGCTTTCCCCAAAAGCTTTGGTTCGTAAAGGGGCAACACTGTGTATGTGTCTCTCGCAGAGCCCGGCTGCCAAATTCGAAACGTCCAGCGATTGCGCCCACACGAAATCTGCCAGCACGGAATGCTGTAGCTGGTTTTCACTGTCCCTTGGAACTGCATTCGCTGCGACACAGACATTCGCTTTCCCCAAAAGCTTTGGTTCGTAAAGGGGCAACACTGTGTATGTGTCTCTCGCAGAGCCCGGCTGCCAAATTCGAAACGTCCAGCGATTGCGCCCACACGAAAGCTGCCAGCACGGAATGCTGTAGCTGGTTTTCACTGTCCCTTGGAACTGCATTCGCTGCCACACAGACATTCGCTTTCCCCAAAAGCTTTGCTTGGTAATGGGGCAACACTGCGTATGTGTCTCTCGCAGAGCCCGGCTGCCAAATTCGAAACGTCCAGCGATTGCGCCCACACGAAAGCTGCCAGCACGGAATGCTGTAGCTGGTTTTCACTGTCCCTTGGAACTGCATTCGCTGCCACACAGACATTCGCTTTCCCCAAAAGCTTTGGTTCGTAAAGGGGCAACACTCTGTATGTGTCTCTCGCAGAGCCCGGCTGCCAAATTCGAAACGTCCAGCGATTTCTCCCACACGAAAGCTGCCAGCACGGAATGCTGTAGCTGGTTTTCACTGTCCCTTGGAACTGCATTCGCTGCCACACAGACATTCGCTTTCCCCAAAAGCTTTGCTTGGTAATGGGGCAACACTGTGTATCTCTCTCTCGCAGAGCCCGGCTGCCAAATTCGAAACGTCCAGCGATTGCGCCCACACGAAAGCTGCCAGCACGGAATGCTATAGCTGGTTTTCACTGTCCCTTGGAACTGCATTCGCTGCCACACAGACATTCGCTTTCCCCAGAAGCTTTGCTTGGTAATGGGGCAACACTGTGTATGTGCCTCTCGCAGAGCCCGGCTGCCAAATTCGAAACGTCCAGCGATTTCTCGCACACGAAAGCTGCCAGCACGGAATGCTGTAGCTGGTTTTCACTGTCCCTTGGAACTGCATTCGCTGCCACACAGACATTCGCTTTCCCCAAAAGCTTTGCTTGGTAATGGGGCAACACTGTGTATGTGTCTCTCGCAGAGCCCGGCTGCCAAATTCGAAACGTCCAGCGATTTCGCCCACACGAAAGCTGCCAGCACGGAATGCTGTAGCTGGTTTTCACTGTCCCTTGGAACTGCATTCGCTGCCACACAGACATTCGCTTTCCCCAAAAGCTTTGCTTGGTAATGGGGCAACACTGTGTATGTGTCTCTCGCAGAGCCCGGCTGCCAAATTCGAAACGTCCAGCGATTGCGCCCACACGAAAGCTGCCAGCACGGAATGCTGTAGCTGGTTTTCACTGTCCCTTGGAACTGCATTCGCTGCCACACAGACATTCGCTTTCCCCAAAAGCTTTGCTTGGTAAAGGGGCAACACTGTGTATCTCTCTCTCGCAGAGCCCGGCTGCCAAATTCGAAACGTCCAGCGATTGCGCCCACACGAAAGCTGCCAGCACGGAATGCTGTAGCTGGTTTTCACTGTCCCTTGGAACTGCATTCGCTGCCACACAGACATTCGCTTTCCCCAAAAGCTTTGCTTGGTAAAGGGGCAACACTGTGTATGTGTCTCTCGCAGAGCCCGGCTAACAAATTCGAAACGTCCAGCGATTGCGCCCACACGAAAGCTGCCAGCACGGAATGCTGTAGCTGGTTTTCACTGTCCCTTGGAACTGCATTCGCTGCCACACAGACATTCGCTTTCCCCAAAAGCTTTGGTTCGTAAAGGGGCAACACTGTGTATGTGTCTCTCGCAGAGCCCGGCTGCCAAATTCGAAACGTCCAGCGATTTCTCCCACACGAAAGCTGCCAGCACGGAATGCTGTAGCTGGTTTTCACTGTCCCTTGGAACTGCATTCGCTGCCACACAGACATTCGCTTTCCCCAAAAGCTTTGGTTCGTAAAGGGGCAACACTGCGTATGTGTCTCTCGCAGAGCCCGGCTGCGAAATTCTAAACGTCCAGCGATTGCGCCCACACGAAAGCTGCCAGCACGGAATGCTGTAGCTGGTTTTCACTGTCCCTTGGAACTGCATTCGCTGCCACACAGACATTCGCTTTCCCCAAAAGCTTTGGTTCGTAAAGGGGCAACACTGTGTATGTGTCTCTCGCAGAGCCCGGCTGCCAAATTCGAAACGTCCAGCGATTGCGCCCACACGAAAGCTGCCAGCACGGAATGCTGTAGCTGGTTTTCACTGTCCCTTGGAACTGCATTCGCTGCCACACAGACATTCGCTTTCCCCAAAAGCTTTGCTTGGTAGTGGGGCAACACTGTGTATCTCTCTCTCGCAGAGCCCGGCTGCCAAATTCGAAACGTCCAGCGATTGCGCCCACACGAAAGCTGCCAGCACGGAATGCTGTAGCTGGTTTTCACTGTCCCTTGGAACTGCATTCGCTGCCACACAGACATTCGCTTTCCCCAAAAGCGTTGCTTGGTAAAGGGGCAACACTGTGTATGTGTCTCTCGCAGAGCCCGGCTAACAAATTCGAAACGTCCAGCGATTTCTCCCACACGAAAGCTGCCAGCACGGAATGCTGTAGCTGGTTTTCACTGTCCCTTGGAACTGCATTCGCTGCCACACAGACATTCGCTTTCCCCAAAAGCTTTGCTTGGTAATGGGGCAACACTGCGTATGTGTCTCTCGCAGAGCCCGGCTGCCAAATTCGAAACGTCCAGCGATTGCGCCCACACGAAAGCTGCCAGCACGGAATGCTGTAGCTGGTTTTCACTGTCCCTTGGAACTGCATTCGCTGCCACACAGACATTCGCTTTCCCCAAAAGCTTTGGTTCGTAAAGGGGCAACACTGTGTATGTGTCTCTCGCAGAGCCCGGCTGCCAAATTCGAAACGTCCAGCGATTGCGCCCACACGAAAGCTGCCAGCACGGAATGCTGTAGCTGGTTTTCACTGTCCCTTGGAACTGCATTCGCTGCCACACAGACATTCGCTTTCCCCAAAAGCTTTGCTTGGTAGTGGGGCAACACTGTGTATCTCTCTCTCGCAGAGCCCGGCTGCCAAATTCGAAACGTCCAGCGATTTCTCCCACACGAAAGCTGCCAGCACGGAATGCTGTAGCTGGTTTTCACTGTCCCTTGGAACTGCATTCGCTGCCACACAGACATTCGCTTTCCCCAAAAGCTTTGCTTGGTAGTGGGGCAACACTGTGTATCTCTCTCTCGCAGAGCCCGGCTGCCAAATTTGAAACGTCCAGCGATTGCGCCCACACGAAAGCTGCCAGCACGGAATGCTGTAGCTGGTTTTCACTGTCCCTTGGAACTGCATTCGCTGCCACACAGACATTCGCTTTCCCCAAAAGCTTTGCTTGGTAAAGGGGCAACACTGTGTATGTGTCTCTCGCAGAGCCCGGCTAACAAATTCGAAACGTCCAGCGATTGCGCCCACACGAAAGCTGCCAGCACGGAATGCTGTAGCTGGTTTTCACTGTCCCTTGGAACTGCATTCGCTGCCACACAGACATTCGCTTTCCCCAAAAGCTTTGCTTGGTAATGGGGCAACACTGTGTATGTGTCTCTCGCAGAGCCCGGCTAACAAATTCGAAACGTCCAGCGATTGCGCCCACACGAAAGCTGCCAGCACGGAATGCTGTAGCTGGTTTTCACTGTCCCTTGGAACTGCATTCGCTGCCACACAGACATTCGCTTTCCCCAAAAGCTTTGCTTGGTAATGGGGCAACACTGTGTATGTGTCTCTCGCAGAGCCCGGCTGCCAAATTCGAAACGTCCAGCGATTTCTCCCACACGAAATCTGCCAGCACGGAATGCTGTAGCTGGTTTTCACTGTCCCTTGGAACTGCATTCGCTGCCACACAGACATTCGCTTTCCCCAAAAGCTTTGCTTGGTAAAGGGGCAACACTGTGTATGTGTCTCTCGCAGAGCCCGGCTGCCAAATTCGAAACGTCCAGCGATTTCTCCCACACGAAAGCTGCCAGCACGGAATGCTGTAGCTGGTTTTCACTGTCCCTTGGAACTGCATTCGCTGCCGCACAGACATTCGCTTTCCCCAAAAGCTTTGCTTGGTAATGGGGCAACACCGTGTATCTCTCTCTCGCAGAGCCCGGCTGCCAAATTCGAAACGTCCAGCGATTGCGCCCACACGAAAGCTGCCAGCACGGAATGCTGTAGCTGGTTTTCACTGTCCCTTGGAACTGCATTCGCTGCCACACAGACATTCGCTTTCCCCAAAAGCTTTGCTTGGTAAAGGGGCAACACTGTGTATGTGTCTCTCGCAGAGCCCGGCTAACAAATTCGAAACGTCCAGCGATTGCGCCCACACGAAAGCTGCCAGCACGGAATGCTGTAGCTGGTTTTCACTGTCCCTTGGAACTGCATTCGCTGCCACACAGACATTCGCTTTCCCCAAAAGCTTTGGTTCGTAAAGGGGCAACACTGTGTATGTGTCTCTCGCAGAGCCCGGCTGCCAAATTCGAAACGTCCAGCGATTGCGCCCACACGAAAGCTGCCAGCACGGAATGCTGTAGCTGGTTTTCACTGTCCCTTGGAACTGCATTCCCTGCCACACAGACATTCGCTTTCCCCAAAAGCTTTGCTTGGTAATGGGGCAACACTGTGTATGTGTCTCTCGCAGAGACCGGCTGCCAAATTCGAAACGTCCAGCGATTGCACCCACACGAAAGCTGCCAGCACGGAATGCTGTAGCTGGTTTTCACTGTCCCTTGGAACTGCATTCGCTGCCACACAGACATTCGCTTTCCCCAAAAGCTTTGCTTGGTAGTGGGGCAACACTCTGTATCTCTCTCTCGCAGAGCCCGGCTGCCAAATTCGAAACGTCCAGCGATTGCGCCCACACGAAAGCTGCCAGCACGGAATGCTGTAGCTGGTTTTCACTGTCCCTTGGAACTGCATTCGCTGCCACACAGACATTCGCTTTCCCCAAAAGCTTTGCTTGGTAAAGGGGCAACACTGTGTATGTGTCTCTCGCAGAGCCCGGCTAACAAATTCGAAACGTCCAGCGATTTCTCCCACACGAAAGCTGCCAGCACGGAATGCTGTAGCTGGTTTTCACTGTCCCTTGGAACTGCATTCGCTGCCACACAGACATTCGCTTTCCCCAAAAGCTTTGCTTGGTAATGGGGCAACACTGCGTATGTGTCTCTCGCAGAGCCCGGCTGCCAAATTCGAAACGTCCAGCGATTGCGCCCACACGAAAGCTGCCAGCACGGAATGCTGTAGCTGGTTTTCACTGTCCCTTGGAACTGCATTCGCTGCCACACAGACATTCGCTTTCCCCAAAAGCTTTGGTTCGTAAAGGGGCAACACTGTGTATGTGTCTCTCGCAGAGCCCGGCTGCCAAATTCGAAACGTCCAGCGATTTCTCCCACACGAAAGCTGCCAGCACGGAATGCTGTAGCTGGTTTTCACTGTCCCTTGGAACTGCATTCGCTGCCACACAGACATTCGCTTTCCCCAAAAGCTTTGCTTGGTAATGGGGCAACACTGTGTATGTGTCTCTCGCAGAGCCCGGCTAACAAATTCGAAACGTCCAGCGATTGCGCCCACACGAAAGCTGCCAGCACGGAATGCTATAGCTGGTTTTCACTGTCCCTTGGAACTGCATTCGCTGCCACACAGACATTCGCTTTCCCCAGAAGCTTTGCTTGGTAATGGGGCAACACTGTGTATGTGCCTCTCGCAGAGCCCGGCTGCCAAATTCGAAACGTCCAGCGATTTCTCGCACACGAAAGCTGCCAGCACGGAATGCTGTAGCTGGTTTTCACTGTCCCTTGGAACTGCATTCGCTGCCACACAGACATTCGCTTTCCCCAAAAGCTTTGCTTGGTAATGGGGCAACACTGTGTATGTGTCTCTCGCAGAGCCCGGCTGCCAAATTCGAAACGTCCAGCGATTTCGCCCACACGAAAGCTGCCAGCACGGAATGCTGTAGCTGGTTTTCACTGTCCCTTGGAACTGCATTCGCTGCCACACAGACATTCGCTTTCCCCAAAAGCTTTGCTTGGTAATGGGGCAACACTGTGTATGTGTCTCTCGCAGAGCCCGGCTGCCAAATTCGAAACGTCCAGCGATTGCGCCCACACGAAAGCTGCCAGCACGGAATGCTGTAGCTGGTTTTCACTGTCCCTTGGAACTGCATTCGCTGCCACACAGACATTCGCTTTCCCCAAAAGCTTTGCTTGGTAAAGGGGCAACACTGTGTATCTCTCTCTCGCAGAGCCCGGCTGCCAAATTCGAAACGTCCAGCGATTGCGCCCACACGAAAGCTGCCAGCACGGAATGCTGTAGCTGGTTTTCACTGTCCCTTGGAACTGCATTCGCTGCCACACAGACATTCGCTTTCCCCAAAAGCTTTGCTTGGTAAAGGGGCAACACTGTGTATGTGTCTCTCGCAGAGCCCGGCTAACAAATTCGAAACGTCCAGCGATTGCGCCCACACGAAAGCTGCCAGCACGGAATGCTGTAGCTGGTTTTCACTGTCCCTTGGAACTGCATTCGCTGCCACACAGACATTCGCTTTCCCCAAAAGCTTTGGTTCGTAAAGGGGCAACACTGTGTATGTGTCTCTCGCAGAGCCCGGCTGCCAAATTCGAAACGTCCAGCGATTGCGCCCACACGAAAGCTGCCAGCACGGAATGCTGTAGCTGGTTTTCACTGTCCCTTGGAACTGCATTCCCTGCCACACAGACATTCGCTTTCCCCAAAAGCTTTGCTTGGTAATGGGGCAACACTGTGTATGTGTCTCTCGCAGAGACCGGCTGCCAAATTCGAAACGTCCAGCGATTTCTCCCACACGAAAGCTGCCAGCACGGAATGCTGTAGCTGGTTTTCACTGTCCCTTGGAACTGCATTCGCTGCCGCACAGACATTCGCTTTCCCCAAAAGCTTTGCTTGGTAGTGGGGCAACACTGTGTATCTCTCTCTCGCAGAGCCCGGCTGCCAAATTCGAAACGTCCAGCGATTGCGCCCACACGAAAGCTGCCAGCACGGAATGCTGTAGCTGGTTTTCACTGTCCCTTGGAACTGCATTCGCTGCCACACAGACATTCGCTTTCCCCAAAAGCTTTGCTTGGTAAAGGGGCAACACTGTGTATGTGTCTCTCGCAGAGCCCGGCTAACAAATTCGAAACGTCCAGCGATTTCTCCCACACGAAAGCTGCCAGCACGGAATGCTGTAGCTGGTTTTCACTGTCCCTTGGAACTGCATTCGCTGCCACACAGACATTCGCTTTCCCCAAAAGCTTTGCTTGGTAATGGGGCAACACTGCGTATGTGTCTCTCGCAGAGCCCGGCTGCCAAATTCGAAACGTCCAGCGATTGCGCCCACACGAAAGCTGCCAGCACGGAATGCTGTAGCTGGTTTTCACTGTCCCTTGGAACTGCATTCGCTGCCACACAGACATTCGCTTTCCCCAAAAGCTTTGGTTCGTAAAGGGGCAACACTGTGTATGTGTCTCTCGCAGAGCCCGGCTGCCAAATTCGAAACGTCCAGCGATTGCGCCCACACGAAAGCTGCCAGCACGGAATGCTGTAGCTGGTTTTCACTGTCCCTTGGAACTGCATTCGCTGCCACACAGACATTCGCTTTCCCCAAAAGCTTTGCTTGGTAGTGGGGCAACACTGTGTATCTCTCTCTCGCAGAGCCCGGCTGCCAAATTCGAAACGTCCAGCGATTTCTCCCACACGAAAGCTGCCAGCACGGAATGCTGTAGCTGGTTTTCACTGTCCCTTGGAACTGCATTCGCTGCCACACAGACATTCGCTTTCCCCAAAAGCTTTGCTTGGTAGTGGGGCAACACTGTGTATCTCTCTCTCGCAGAGCCCGGCTGCCAAATTTGAAACGTCCAGCGATTGCGCCCACACGAAAGCTGCCAGCACGGAATGCTGTAGCTGGTTTTCACTGTCCCTTGGAACTGCATTCGCTGCCACACAGACATTCGCTTTCCCCAAAAGCTTTGCTTGGTAAAGGGGCAACACTGTGTATGTGTCTCTCGCAGAGCCCGGCTAACAAATTCGAAACGTCCAGCGATTGCGCCCACACGAAAGCTGCCAGCACGGAATGCTGTAGCTGGTTTTCACTGTCCCTTGGAACTGCATTCGCTGCCACACAGACATTCGCTTTCCCCAAAAGCTTTGCTTGGTAATGGGGCAACACTGTGTATGTGTCTCTCGCAGAGCCCGGCTAACAAATTCGAAACGTCCAGCGATTGCGCCCACACGAAAGCTGCCAGCACGGAATGCTGTAGCTGGTTTTCACTGTCCCTTGGAACTGCATTCGCTGCCACACAGACATTCGCTTTCCCCAAAAGCTTTGCTTGGTAATGGGGCAACACTGTGTATGTGTCTCTCGCAGAGCCCGGCTGCCAAATTCGAAACGTCCAGCGATTTCTCCCACACGAAATCTGCCAGCACGGAATGCTGTAGCTGGTTTTCACTGTCCCTTGGAACTGCATTCGCTGCCACACAGACATTCGCTTTCCCCAAAAGCTTTGGTTCGTAAAGGGGCAACACTGTGTATGTGTCTCTCGCAGAGCCCGGCTGCCAAATTCGAAACGTCCAGCGATTTCTCCCACACGAAAGCTGCCAGCACGGAATGCTGTAGCTGGTTTTCACTGTCCCTTGGAACTGCATTCGCTGCCGCACAGACATTCGCTTTCCCCAAAAGCTTTGCTTGGTAATGGGGCAACACCGTGTATCTCTCTCTCGCAGAGCCCGGCTGCCAAATTCGAAACGTCCAGCGATTGCGCCCACACGAAAGCTGCCAGCACGGAATGCTGTAGCTGGTTTTCACTGTCCCTTGGAACTGCATTCGCTGCCACACAGACATTCGCTTTCCCCAAAAGCTTTGCTTGGTAAAGGGGCAACACTGTGTATGTGTCTCTCGCAGAGCCCGGCTAACAAATTCGAAACGTCCAGCGATTGCGCCCACACGAAAGCTGCCAGCACGGAATGCTGTAGCTGGTTTTCACTGTCCCTTGGAACTGCATTCGCTGCCACACAGACATTCGCTTTCCCCAAAAGCTTTGGTTCGTAAAGGGGCAACACTGTGTATGTGTCTCTCGCAGAGCCCGGCTGCCAAATTCGAAACGTCCAGCGATTGCGCCCACACGAAAGCTGCCAGCACGGAATGCTGTAGCTGGTTTTCACTGTCCCTTGGAACTGCATTCCCTGCCACACAGACATTCGCTTTCCCCAAAAGCTTTGCTTGGTAATGGGGCAACACTGTGTATGTGTCTCTCGCAGAGACCGGCTGCCAAATTCGAAACGTCCAGCGATTGCACCCACACGAAAGCTGCCAGCACGGAATGCTGTAGCTGGTTTTCACTGTCCCTTGGAACTGCATTCGCTGCCACACAGACATTCGCTTTCCCCAAAAGCTTTGCTTGGTAAAGGGGCAACACTGTGTATGTGTCTCTCGCAGAGCCCGGCTAACAAATTCGAAACGTCCAGCGATTTCTCCCACACGAAAGCTGCCAGCACGGAATGCTGTAGCTGGTTTTCACTGTCCCTTGGAACTGCATTCGCTGCCACACAGACATTCGCTTTCCCCAAAAGCTTTGCTTGGTAATGGGGCAACACTGCGTATGTGTCTCTCGCAGAGCCCGGCTGCCAAATTCGAAACGTCCAGCGATTGCGCCCACACGAAAGCTGCCAGCACGGAATGCTGTAGCTGGTTTTCACTGTCCCTTGGAACTGCATTCGCTGCCACACAGACATTCGCTTTCCCCAAAAGCTTTGGTTCGTAAAGGGGCAACACTGTGTATGTGTCTCTCGCAGAGCCCGGCTGCCAAATTCGAAACGTCCAGCGATTTCTCGCACACGAAAGCTGCCAGCACGGAATGCTGTAGCTGGTTTTCACTGTCCCTTGGAACTGCATTCGCTGCCACACAGACATTCGCTTTCCCCAAAAGCTTTGCTTGGTAGTGGGGCAACACTGTGTATCTCTCTCTCGCAGAGCCCGGCTGCCAAACTCGAAACGTCCAGCGATTGCGCCCACACGAAAGCTGCCAGCACGGAATGCTGTAGCTGGTTTTCACTGTCCCTTGGAACTGCATTCGCTGCCACACAGACATTCGCTTTCCCCAAAAGCTTTGCTTGGTAAAGGGGCAACACTGTGTATGTGTCTCTCGCAGAGCCCGGCTAACAAATTCGAAACGTCCAGCGATTGCGCCCACACGAAAGCTGCCAGCACGGAATGCTGTAGCTGGTTTTCACTGTCCCTTGGAACTGCATTCGCTGCCACACAGACATTCGCTTTCCCCAAAAGCTTTGCTTGGTAATGGGGCAACACTGTGTATGTGTCTCTCGCAGAGCCCGGCTAACAAATTCGAAACGTCCAGCGATTGAGCCCACACGAAAGCTGCCAGCACGGAATGCTGTAGCTGGTTTTCACTGTCCCTTGGAACTGCATTCGCTGCCACACAGACATTCGCTTTCCCCAAAAGCTTTGCTTGGTAATGGGGCAACACTGTGTATGTGTCTCTCGCAGAGCCCGGCTGCCAAATTCGAAACGTCCAGCGATTTCTCCCACACGAAATCTGCCAGCACGGAATGCTGTAGCTGGTTTTCACTGTCCCTTGGAACTGCATTCGCTGACACACAGACATTCGCTTTCCCCAAAAGCTTTGGTTCGTAAAGGGGCAACACTGTGTATGTGTCTCTCGCAGAGCCCGGCTGCCAAATTCGAAACGTCCAGCGATTTCTCCCACACGAAAGCTGCCAGCACGGAATGCTGTAGCTGGTTTTCACTGTCCCTTGGAACTGCATTCGCTGCCGCACAGACATTCGCTTTCCCCAAAAGCTTTGCTTGGTAATGGGGCAATACCGTGTATCTCTCTCTCGCAGAGCCCGGCTGCCAAATTCGAAACGTCCAGCGATTGCGCCCACACGAAAGCTGCCAGCACGGAATGCTGTAGCTGGTTTTCACTGTCCCTTGGAACTGCATTCGCTGCCACACAGACATTCGCTTTCCCCAAAAGCTTTGCTTGGTAATGGGGCAACACTGTGTATGTGTCTCTCGCAGAGCCCGGCTAACAAATTCGAAACGTCCAGCGATTGCGCCCACACGAAAGCTGCCAGCACGGAATGCTGTAGCTGGTTTTCACTGTCCCTTGGAACTGCATTCGCTGCCACACAGACATTCGCTTTCCCCAAAAGCTTTGGTTCGTAAAGGGGCAACACTGTGTATGTGTCTCTCGCAGAGCCCGGCTGCCAAATTCGAAACGTCCAGCGATTGCGCCCACACGAAAGCTGCCAGCACGGAATGCTGTAGCTGGTTTTCACTGTCCCTTGGAACTGCATTCGCTGCCACACAGACATTCGCTTTCCCCAAAAGCTTTGCTTGGTAATGGGGCAACACTGTGTATGTGTCTCTCGCAGAGACCGGCTGCCAAATTCGAAACGTCCAGCGATTTCTCCCACACGAAAGCTGCCAGCACGGAATGCTGTAGCTGGTTTTCACTGTCCCTTGGAACTGCATTCGCTGCCACACAGACATTCGCTTTCCCCAAAAGCTTTGGTTCGTAAAGGGGCAACACTGCGTATGTGTCTCTCGCAGAGCCCGGCTGCCAAATTCGAAACGACCAGCGATTGCGCCCACACGAAAGCTGCCAGCACGGAATGCTGTAGCTGGTTTTCACTGTCCCTTGGAACTGCATTCGCTGCCACACAGACATTCGCTTTCCCCAAAAGCTTTGCTTGGTAAAGGGGCAACACTGTGTATGTGTCTCTCGCAGAGCCCGGCTAACAAATTCGAAACGTCCAGCGATTTCTCCCACACGAAAGCTGCCAGCACGGAATGCTGTAGCTGGTTTTCACTGTCCCTTGGAACTGCATTCGCTGCCACACAGACATTCGCTTTCCCCAAAAGCTTTGCTTGGTAATGGGGCAACACTGCGTATGTGTCTCTCGCAGAGCCCGGCTGCCAAATTCGAAACGTCCAGCGATTGCGCCCACACGAAAGCTGCCAGCACGGAATGCTGTAGCTGGTTTTCACTGTCCCTTGGAACTGCATTCGCTGCCACACAGACATTCGCTTTCCCCAAAAGCTTTGGTTCGTAAAGGGGCAACACTGTGTATGTGTCTCTCGCAGAGCCCGGCTGCCAAATTCGAAACGTCCAGCGATTGCGCCCACACGAAAGCTGCCAGCACGGAATGCTGTAGCTGGTTTTCACTGTCCCTTGGAACTGCATTCGCTGCCACACAGACATTCGCTTTCCCCAAAAGCTTTGCTTGGTAGTGGGGCAACACTGTGTATCTCTCTCTCGCAGAGCCCGGCTGCCAAATTCGAAACGTCCAGCGATTTCTCCCACACGAAAGCTGCCAGCACGGAATGCTGTAGCTGGTTTTCACTGTCCCTTGGAACTGCATTCGCTGCCACACAGACATTCGCTTTCCCCAAAAGCTTTGCTTGGTAGTGGGGCAACACTGTGTATCTCTCTCTCGCAGAGCCCGGCTGCCAAATTTGAAACGTCCAGCGATTGCGCCCACACGAAAGCTGCCAGCACGGAATGCTGTAGCTGGTTTTCACTGTCCCTTGGAACTGCATTCGCTGCCACACAGACATTCGCTTTCCCCAAAAGCTTTGCTTGGTAAAGGGGCAACACTGTGTATGTGTCTCTCGCAGAGCCCGGCTAACAAATTCGAAACGTCCAGCGATTGCGCCCACACGAAAGCTGCCAGCACGGAATGCTGTAGCTGGTTTTCACTGTCCCTTGGAACTGCATTCGCTGCCACACAGACATTCGCTTTCCCCAAAAGCTTTGCTTGGTAATGGGGCAACACTGTGTATGTGTCTCTCGCAGAGCCCGGCTAACAAATTCGAAACGTCCAGCGATTGCGCCCACACGAAAGCTGCCAGCACGGAATGCTGTAGCTGGTTTTCACTGTCCCTTGGAACTGCATTCGCTGCCACACAGACATTCGCTTTCCCCAAAAGCTTTGCTTGGTAATGGGGCAACACTGTGTATGTGTCTCTCGCAGAGCCCGGCTGCCAAATTCGAAACGTCCAGCGATTTCTCCCACACGAAATCTGCCAGCACGGAATGCTGTAGCTGGTTTTCACTGTCCCTTGGAACTGCATTCGCTGCCACACAGACATTCGCTTTCCCCAAAAGCTTTGCTTGGTAAAGGGGCAACACTGTGTATGTGTCTCTCGCAGAGCCCGGCTGCCAAATTCGAAACGTCCAGCGATTTCTCCCACACGAAAGCTGCCAGCACGGAATGCTGTAGCTGGTTTTCACTGTCCCTTGGAACTGCATTCGCTGCCGCACAGACATTCGCTTTCCCCAAAAGCTTTGCTTGGTAATGGGGCAACACCGTGTATCTCTCTCTCGCAGAGCCCGGCTGCCAAATTCGAAACGTCCAGCGATTGCGCCCACACGAAAGCTGCCAGCACGGAATGCTGTAGCTGGTTTTCACTGTCCCTTGGAACTGCATTCGCTGCCACACAGACATTCGCTTTCCCCAAAAGCTTTGCTTGGTAAAGGGGCAACACTGTGTATGTGTCTCTCGCAGAGCCCGGCTGCCAAATTCGAAACGTCCAGCGATTGCGCCCACACGAAAGCTGCCAGCACGGAATGCTGTAGCTGGTTTTCACTGTCCCTTGGAACTGCATTCCCTGCCACACAGACATTCGCTTTCCCCAAAAGCTTTGCTTGGTAATGGGGCAACACTGTGTATGTGTCTCTCGCAGAGACCGGCTGCCAAATTCGAAACGTCCAGCGATTGCACCCACACGAAAGCTGCCAGCACGGAATGCTGTAGCTGGTTTTCACTGTCCCTTGGAACTGCATTCGCTGCCACACAGACATTCGCTTTCCCCAAAAGCTTTGCTTGGTAAAGGGGCAACACTGTGTATGTGTCTCTCGCAGAGCCCGGCTAACAAATTCGAAACGTCCAGCGATTTCTCCCACACGAAAGCTGCCAGCACGGAATGCTGTAGCTGGTTTTCACTGTCCCTTGGAACTGCATTCGCTGCCACACAGACATTCGCTTTCCCCAAAAGCTTTGCTTGGTAATGGGGCAACACTGCGTATGTGTCTCTCGCAGAGCCCGGCTGCCAAATTCGAAACGTCCAGCGATTGCGCCCACACGAAAGCTGCCAGCACGGAATGCTGTAGCTGGTTTTCACTGTCCCTTGGAACTGCATTCGCTGCCACACAGACATTCGCTTTCCCCAAAAGCTTTGGTTCGTAAAGGGGCAACACTGTGTATGTGTCTCTCGCAGAGCCCGGCTGCCAAATTCGAAACGTCCAGCGATTTCTCGCACACGAAAGCTGCCAGCACGGAATGCTGTAGCTGGTTTTCACTGTCCCTTGGAACTGCATTCGCTGCCACACAGACATTCGCTTTCCCCAAAAGCTTTGCTTGGTAAAGGGGCAACACTGTGTATGTGTCTCTCGCAGAGCCCGGCTAACAAATTCGAAACGTCCAGCGATTGCGCCCACACGAAAGCTGCCAGCACGGAATGCTGTAGCTGGTTTTCACTGTCCCTTGGAACTGCATTCGCTGCCACACAGACATTCGCTTTCCCCAAAAGCTTTGCTTGGTAATGGGGCAACACTGTGTATGTGTCTCTCGCAGAGCCCGGCTAACAAATTCGAAACGTCCAGCGATTGCGCCCACACGAAAGCTGCCAGCACGGAATGCTGTAGCTGGTTTTCACTGTCCCTTGGAACTGCATTCGCTGCCACACAGACATTCGCTTTCCCCAAAAGCTTTGCTTGGTAATGGGGCAACACTGTGTATGTGTCTCTCGCAGAGCCCGGCTGCCAAATTCGAAACGTCCAGCGATTTCTCCCACACGAAATCTGCCAGCACGGAATGCTGTAGCTGGTTTTCACTGTCCCTTGGAACTGCATTCGCTGCCACACAGACATTCGCTTTCCCCAAAAGCTTTGGTTCGTAAAGGGGCAACACTGTGTATGTGTCTCTCGCAGAGCCCGGCTGCCAAATTCGAAACGTCCAGCGATTTCTCCCACACGAAAGCTGCCAGCACGGAATGCTGTAGCTGGTTTTCACTGTCCCTTGGAACTGCATTCGCTGCCGCACAGACATTCGCTTTCCCCAAAAGCTTTGCTTGGTAATGGGGCAACACCGTGTATCTCTCTCTCGCAGAGCCCGGCTGCCAAATTCGAAACGTCCAGCGATTGCGCCCACACGAAAGCTGCCAGCACGGAATGCTGTAGCTGGTTTTCACTGTCCCTTGGAACTGCATTCGCTGCCACACAGACATTCGCTTTCCCCAAAAGCTTTGCTTGGTAAAGGGGCAACACTGTGTATGTGTCTCTCGCAGAGCCCGGCTAACAAATTCGAAACGTCCAGCGATTGCGCCCACACGAAAGCTGCCAGCACGGAATGCTGTAGCTGGTTTTCACTGTCCCTTGGAACTGCATTCGCTGCCACACAGACATTCGCTTTCCCCAAAAGCTTTGGTTCGTAAAGGGGCAACACTGTGTATGTGTCTCTCGCAGAGCCCGGCTGCCAAATTCGAAACGTCCAGCGATTGCGCCCACACGAAAGCTGCCAGCACGGAATGCTGTAGCTGGTTTTCACTGTCCCTTGGAACTGCATTCCCTGCCACACAGACATTCGCTTTCCCCAAAAGCTTTGCTTGGTAATGGGGCAACACTGTGTATGTGTCTCTCGCAGAGACCGGCTGCCAAATTCGAAACGTCCAGCGATTGCACCCACACGAAAGCTGCCAGCACGGAATGCTGTAGCTGGTTTTCACTGTCCCTTGGAACTGCATTCGCTGCCACACAGACATTCGCTTTCCCCAAAAGCTTTGCTTGGTAAAGGGGCAACACTGTGTATGTGTCTCTCGCAGAGCCCGGCTAACAAATTCGAAACGTCCAGCGATTTCTCCCACACGAAAGCTGCCAGCACGGAATGCTGTAGCTGGTTTTCACTGTCCCTTGGAACTGCATTCGCTGCCACACAGACATTCGCTTTCCCCAAAAGCTTTGCTTGGTAATGGGGCAACACTGCGTATGTGTCTCTCGCAGAGCCCGGCTGCCAAATTCGAAACGTCCAGCGATTGCGCCCACACGAAAGCTGCCAGCACGGAATGCTGTAGCTGGTTTTCACTGTCCCTTGGAACTGCATTCGCTGCCACACAGACATTCGCTTTCCCCAAAAGCTTTGGTTCGTAAAGGGGCAACACTGTGTATGTGTCTCTCGCAGAGCCCGGCTGCCAAATTCGAAACGTCCAGCGATTTCTCGCACACGAAAGCTGCCAGCACGGAATGCTGTAGCTGGTTTTCACTGTCCCTTGGAACTGCATTCGCTGCCACACAGACATTCGCTTTCCCCAAAAGCTTTGCTTGGTAGTGGGGCAACACTGTGTATCTCTCTCTCGCAGAGCCCGGCTGCCAAATTCGAAACGTCCAGCGATTTCTCCCACACGAAATCTGCCAGCACGGAATGCTGTAGCTGGTTTTCACTGTCCCTTGGAACTGCATTCGCTGCCACACAGACATTCGCTTTCCCCAAAAGCTTTGCTTGGTAGTGGGGCAACACTGTGTATCTCTCTCTCGCAGAGCCCGGCTGCCAAACTCGAAACGTCCAGCGATTGCGCCCACACGAAAGCTGCCAGCACGGAATGCTGTAGCTGGTTTTCACTGTCCCTTGGAACTGCATTCGCTGCCACACAGACATTCGCTTTCCCCAAAAGCTTTGCTTGGTAAAGGGGCAACACTGTGTATGTGTCTCTCGCAGAGCCCGGCTAACAAATTCGAAACGTCCAGCGATTGCGCCCACACGAAAGCTGCCAGCACGGAATGCTGTAGCTGGTTTTCACTGTCCCTTGGAACTGCATTCGCTGCCACACAGACATTCGCTTTCCCCAAAAGCTTTGCTTGGTAATGGGGCAACACTGTGTATGTGTCTCTCGCAGAGCCCGGCTAACAAATTCGAAACGTCCAGCGATTGAGCCCACACGAAAGCTGCCAGCACGGAATGCTGTAGCTGGTTTTCACTGTCCCTTGGAACTGCATTCGCTGCCACACAGACATTCGCTTTCCCCAAAAGCTTTGCTTGGTAATGGGGCAACACTGTGTATGTGTCTCTCGCAGAGCCCGGCTGCCAAATTCGAAACGTCCAGCGATTTCTCCCACACGAAATCTGCCAGCACGGAATGCTGTAGCTGGTTTTCACTGTCCCTTGGAACTGCATTCGCTGACACACAGACATTCGCTTTCCCCAAAAGCTTTGGTTCGTAAAGGGGCAACACTGTGTATGTGTCTCTCGCAGAGCCCGGCTGCCAAATTCGAAACGTCCAGCGATTTCTCCCACACGAAAGCTGCCAGCACGGAATGCTGTAGCTGGTTTTCACTGTCCCTTGGAACTGCATTCGCTGCCGCACAGACATTCGCTTTCCCCAAAAGCTTTGCTTGGTAATGGGGCAATACCGTGTATCTCTCTCTCGCAGAGCCCGGCTGCCAAATTCGAAACGTCCAGCGATTGCGCCCACACGAAAGCTGCCAGCACGGAATGCTGTAGCTGGTTTTCACTGTCCCTTGGAACTGCATTCGCTGCCACACAGACATTCGCTTTCCCCAAAAGCTTTGCTTGGTAATGGGGCAACACTGTGTATGTGTCTCTCGCAGAGCCCGGCTAACAAATTCGAAACGTCCAGCGATTGCGCCCACACGAAAGCTGCCAGCACGGAATGCTGTAGCTGGTTTTCACTGTCCCTTGGAACTGCATTCGCTGCCACACAGACATTCGCTTTCCCCAAAAGCTTTGGTTCGTAAAGGGGCAACACTGTGTATGTGTCTCTCGCAGAGCCCGGCTGCCAAATTCGAAACGTCCAGCGATTGCGCCCACACGAAAGCTGCCAGCACGGAATGCTGTAGCTGGTTTTCACTGTCCCTTGGAACTGCATTCGCTGCCACACAGACATTCGCTTTCCCCAAAAGCTTTGCTTGGTAATGGGGCAACACTGTGTATGTGTCTCTCGCAGAGACCGGCTGCCAAATTCGAAACGTCCAGCGATTTCTCCCACACGAAAGCTGCCAGCACGGAATGCTGTAGCTGGTTTTCACTGTCCCTTGGAACTGCATTCGCTGCCACACAGACATTCGCTTTCCCCAAAAGCTTTGGTTCGTAAAGGGGCAACACTGCGTATGTGTCTCTCGCAGAGCCCGGCTGCCAAATTCGAAACGACCAGCGATTGCGCCCACACGAAAGCTGCCAGCACGGAATGCTGTAGCTGGTTTTCACTGTCCCTTGGAACTGCATTCGCTGCCACACAGACATTCGCTTTCCCCAAAAGCTTTGGTTCGTAAAGGGGCAACACTGTGTATGTGTCTCTCGCGGAGCCCGGCTGCCAAATTCGAAACGTCCAGCGATTTCTCCCACACGAAAGCTGCCAGCACGGAATGCTGTAGCTGGTTTTCACTGTCCCTTGGAACTGCATTCGCTGCCACACAGACATTCGCTTTCCCCAAAAGCTTTGCTTGGTAAAGGGGCAACACTGTGTATGTGTCTCTCGCAGAGCCCGGCTAACAAATTCGAAACGTCCAGCGATTTCTCCCACACGAAAGCTGCCAGCACGGAATGCTGTAGCTGGTTTTCACTGTCCCTTGGAACTGCATTCGCTGCCACACAGACATTCGCTTTCCCCAAAAGCTTTGCTTGGTAATGGGGCAACACTGCGTATGTGTCTCTCGCAGAGCCCGGCTGCCAAATTCGAAACGTCCAGCGATTGCGCCCACACGAAAGCTGCCAGCACGGAATGCTGTAGCTGGTTTTCACTGTCCCTTGGAACTGCATTCGCTGCCACACAGACATTCGCTTTCCCCAAAAGCTTTGGTTCGTAAAGGGGCAACACTGTGTATGTGTCTCTCGCAGAGCCCGGCTGCCAAATTCGAAACGTCCAGCGATTTCTCCCACACGAAAGCTGCCAGCACGGAATGCTGTAGCTGGTTTTCACTGTCCCTTGGAACTGCATTCGCTGCCACACAGACATTCGCTTTCCCCAAAAGCTTTGCTTGGTAGTGGGGCAACACTGTGTATCTCTCTCTCGCAGAGCCCGGCTGCCAAATTCGAAACGTCCAGCGATTGCGCCCACACGAAAGCTGCCAGCACGGAATGCTGTAGCTGGTTTTCACTGTCCCTTGGAACTGCATTCGCTGCCACACAGACATTCGCTTTCCCCAAAAGCTTTGCTTGGTAAAGGGGCAACACTGTGTATGTGTCTCTCGCAGAGCCCGGCTAACAAATTCGAAACGTCCAGCGATTGCGCCCACACGAAAGCTGCCAGCACGGAATGCTGTAGCTGGTTTTCACTGTCCCTTGGAACTGCATTCGCTGCCACACAGACATTCGCTTTCCCCAAAAGCTTTGGTTCGTAAAGGGGCAACACTGTGTATGTGTCTCTCGCAGAGCCCGGCTGCCAAATTCGAAACGTCCAGCGATTGCGCCCACACGAAAGCTGCCAGCACGGAATGCTGTAGCTGGTTTTCACTGTCCCTTGGAACTGCATTCCCTGCCACACAGACATTCGCTTTCCCCAAAAGCTTTGCTTGGTAATGGGGCAACACTGTGTATGTGTCTCTCGCAGAGACCGGCTGCCAAATTCGAAACGTCCAGCGATTGCACCCACACGAAAGCTGCCAGCACGGAATGCTGTAGCTGGTTTTCACTGTCCCTTGGAACTGCATTCGCTGCCACACAGACATTCGCTTTCCCCAAAAGCTTTGCTTGGTAAAGGGGCAACACTGTGTATGTGTCTCTCGCAGAGCCCGGCTAACAAATTCGAAACGTCCAGCGATTTCTCCCACACGAAAGCTGCCAGCACGGAATGCTGTAGCTGGTTTTCACTGTCCCTTGGAACTGCATTCGCTGCCACACAGACATTCGCTTTCCCCAAAAGCTTTGCTTGGTAATGGGGCAACACTGCGTATGTGTCTCTCGCAGAGCCCGGCTGCCAAATTCGAAACGTCCAGCGATTGCGCCCACACGAAAGCTGCCAGCACGGAATGCTGTAGCTGGTTTTCACTGTCCCTTGGAACTGCATTCGCTGCCACACAGACATTCGCTTTCCCCAAAAGCTTTGGTTCGTAAAGGGGCAACACTGTGTATGTGTCTCTCGCAGAGCCCGGCTGCCAAATTCGAAACGTCCAGCGATTTCTCGCACACGAAAGCTGCCAGCACGGAATGCTGTAGCTGGTTTTCACTGTCCCTTGGAACTGCATTCGCTGCCACACAGACATTCGCTTTCCCCAAAAGCTTTGCTTGGTAGTGGGGCAACACTGTGTATCTCTCTCTCGCAGAGCCCGGCTGCCAAATTCGAAACGTCCAGCGATTTCTCCCACACGAAATCTGCCAGCACGGAATGCTGTAGCTGGTTTTCACTGTCCCTTGGAACTGCATTCGCTGCCACACAGACATTCGCTTTCCCCAAAAGCTTTGCTTGGTAGTGGGGCAACACTGTGTATCTCTCTCTCGCAGAGCCCGGCTGCCAAACTCGAAACGTCCAGCGATTGCGCCCACACGAAAGCTGCCAGCACGGAATGCTGTAGCTGGTTTTCACTGTCCCTTGGAACTGCATTCGCTGCCACACAGACATTCGCTTTCCCCAAAAGCTTTGCTTGGTAAAGGGGCAACACTGTGTATGTGTCTCTCGCAGAGCCCGGCTAACAAATTCGAAACGTCCAGCGATTGCGCCCACACGAAAGCTGCCAGCACGGAATGCTGTAGCTGGTTTTCACTGTCCCTTGGAACTGCATTCGCTGCCACACAGACATTCGCTTTCCCCAAAAGCTTTGCTTGGTAATGGGGCAACACTGTGTATGTGTCTCTCGCAGAGCCCGGCTAACAAATTCGAAACGTCCAGCGATTGAGCCCACACGAAAGCTGCCAGCACGGAATGCTGTAGCTGGTTTTCACTGTCCCTTGGAACTGCATTCGCTGCCACACAGACATTCGCTTTCCCCAAAAGCTTTGCTTGGTAATGGGGCAACACTGTGTATGTGTCTCTCGCAGAGCCCGGCTGCCAAATTCGAAACGTCCAGCGATTTCTCCCACACGAAATCTGCCAGCACGGAATGCTGTAGCTGGTTTTCACTGTCCCTTGGAACTGCATTCGCTGACACACAGACATTCGCTTTCCCCAAAAGCTTTGGTTCGTAAAGGGGCAACACTGTGTATGTGTCTCTCGCAGAGCCCGGCTGCCAAATTCGAAACGTCCAGCGATTTCTCCCACACGAAAGCTGCCAGCACGGAATGCTGTAGCTGGTTTTCACTGTCCCTTGGAACTGCATTCGCTGCCGCACAGACATTCGCTTTCCCCAAAAGCTTTGCTTGGTAATGGGGCAATACCGTGTATCTCTCTCTCGCAGAGCCCGGCTGCCAAATTCGAAACGTCCAGCGATTGCGCCCACACGAAAGCTGCCAGCACGGAATGCTGTAGCTGGTTTTCACTGTCCCTTGGAACTGCATTCGCTGCCACACAGACATTCGCTTTCCCCAAAAGCTTTGCTTGGTAATGGGGCAACACTGTGTATGTGTCTCTCGCAGAGCCCGGCTAACAAATTCGAAACGTCCAGCGATTGCGCCCACACGAAAGCTGCCAGCACGGAATGCTGTAGCTGGTTTTCACTGTCCCTTGGAACTGCATTCGCTGCCACACAGACATTCGCTTTCCCCAAAAGCTTTGGTTCGTAAAGGGGCAACACTGTGTATGTGTCTCTCGCAGAGCCCGGCTGCCAAATTCGAAACGTCCAGCGATTGCGCCCACACGAAAGCTGCCAGCACGGAATGCTGTAGCTGGTTTTCACTGTCCCTTGGAACTGCATTCGCTGCCACACAGACATTCGCTTTCCCCAAAAGCTTTGCTTGGTAATGGGGCAACACTGTGTATGTGTCTCTCGCAGAGACCGGCTGCCAAATTCGAAACGTCCAGCGATTTCTCCCACACGAAAGCTGCCAGCACGGAATGCTGTAGCTGGTTTTCACTGTCCCTTGGAACTGCATTCGCTGCCACACAGACATTCGCTTTCCCCAAAAGCTTTGGTTCGTAAAGGGGCAACACTGTGTATGTGTCTCTCGCGGAGCCCGGCTGCCAAATTCGAAACGTCCAGCGATTTCTCCCACACGAAAGCTGCCAGCACGGAATGCTGTAGCTGGTTTTCACTGTCCCTTGGAACTGCATTCGCTGCCACACAGACATTCGCTTTCCCCAAAAGCTTTGCTTGGTAAAGGGGCAACACTGTGTATGTGTCTCTCGCAGAGCCCGGCTAACAAATTCGAAACGTCCAGCGATTTCTCCCACACGAAAGCTGCCAGCACGGAATGCTGTAGCTGGTTTTCACTGTCCCTTGGAACTGCATTCGCTGCCACACAGACATTCGCTTTCCCCAAAAGCTTTGCTTGGTAATGGGGCAACACTGCGTATGTGTCTCTCGCAGAGCCCGGCTGCCAAATTCGAAACGTCCAGCGATTGCGCCCACACGAAAGCTGCCAGCACGGAATGCTGTAGCTGGTTTTCACTGTCCCTTGGAACTGCATTCGCTGCCACACAGACATTCGCTTTCCCCAAAAGCTTTGGTTCGTAAAGGGGCAACACTGTGTATGTGTCTCTCGCAGAGCCCGGCTGCCAAATTCGAAACGTCCAGCGATTTCTCCCACACGAAAGCTGCCAGCACGGAATGCTGTAGCTGGTTTTCACTGTCCCTTGGAACTGCATTCGCTGCCACACAGACATTCGCTTTCCCCAAAAGCTTTGCTTGGTAGTGGGGCAACACTGTGTATCTCTCTCTCGCAGAGCCCGGCTGCCAAATTCGAAACGTCCAGCGATTGCGCCCACACGAAAGCTGCCAGCACGGAATGCTGTAGCTGGTTTTCACTGTCCCTTGGAACTGCATTCGCTGCCACACAGACATTCGCTTTCCCCAAAAGCTTTGCTTGGTAAAGGGGCAACACTGTGTATGTGTCTCTCGCAGAGCCCGGCTAACAAATTCGAAACGTCCAGCGATTGCGCCCACACGAAAGCTGCCAGCACGGAATGCTGTAGCTGGTTTTCACTGTCCCTTGGAACTGCATTCGCTGCCACACAGACATTCGCTTTCCCCAAAAGCTTTGCTTGGTAAAGGGGCAACACTGTGTATGTGTCTCTCGCAGAGCCCGGCTGCCAAATTCGAAACGTCCAGCGATTTCTCCCACACGAAAGCTGCCAGCACGGAATGCTGTAGCTGGTTTTCACTGTCCCTTGGAACTGCATTCGCTGCCACACAGACATTCGCTTTCCCCAAAAGCTTTGCTTGGTAATGGGGCAACACTGCGTATGTGTCTCTCGCAGAGCCCGGCTGCCAAATTCGAAACGTCCAGCGATTGCGCCCACACGAAAGCTGCCAGCACGGAATGCTGTAGCTGGTTTTCACTGTCCCTTGGAACTGCATTCGCTGCCACACAGACATTCGCTTTCCCCAAAAGCTTTGGTTCGTAAAGGGGCAACACTGTGTATGTGTCTCTCGCAGAGCCCGGCTGCCAAATTCGAAACGTCCAGCGATTGCGCCCACACGAAAGCTGCCAGCACGGAATGCTGTAGCTGGTTTTCACTGTCCCTTGGAACTGCATTCGCTGCCACACAGACATTCGCTTTCCCCAAAAGCTTTGCTTGGTAGTGGGGCAACACTGTGTATCTCTCTCTCGCAGAGCCCGGCTGCCAAATTCGAAACGTCCAGCGATTTCTCCCACACGAAAGCTGCCAGCACGGAATGCTGTAGCTGGTTTTCACTGTCCCTTGGAACTGCATTCGCTGCCACACAGACATTCGCTTTCCCCAAAAGCTTTGCTTGGTAGTGGGGCAACACTGTGTATCTCTCTCTCGCAGAGCCCGGCTGCCAAATTTGAAACGTCCAGCGATTGCGCCCACACGAAAGCTGCCAGCACGGAATGCTGTAGCTGGTTTTCACTGTCCCTTGGAACTGCATTCGCTGCCACACAGACATTCGCTTTCCCCAAAAGCTTTGCTTGGTAAAGGGGCAACACTGTGTATGTGTCTCTCGCAGAGCCCGGCTAACAAATTCGAAACGTCCAGCGATTGCGCCCACACGAAAGCTGCCAGCACGGAATGCTGTAGCTGGTTTTCACTGTCCCTTGGAACTGCATTCGCTGCCACACAGACATTCGCTTTCCCCAAAAGCTTTGCTTGGTAATGGGGCAACACTGTGTATGTGTCTCTCGCAGAGCCCGGCTAACAAATTCGAAACGTCCAGCGATTGCGCCCACACGAAAGCTGCCAGCACGGAATGCTGTAGCTGGTTTTCACTGTCCCTTGGAACTGCATTCGCTGCCACACAGACATTCGCTTTCCCCAAAAGCTTTGCTTGGTAATGGGGCAACACTGTGTATGTGTCTCTCGCAGAGCCCGGCTGCCAAATTCGAAACGTCCAGCGATTTCTCCCACACGAAATCTGCCAGCACGGAATGCTGTAGCTGGTTTTCACTGTCCCTTGGAACTGCATTCGCTGCCACACAGACATTCGCTTTCCCCAAAAGCTTTGGTTCGTAAAGGGGCAACACTGTGTATGTGTCTCTCGCAGAGCCCGGCTGCCAAATTCGAAACGTCCAGCGATTTCTCCCACACGAAAGCTGCCAGCACGGAATGCTGTAGCTGGTTTTCACTGTCCCTTGGAACTGCATTCGCTGCCGCACAGACATTCGCTTTCCCCAAAAGCTTTGCTTGGTAATGGGGCAACACCGTGTATCTCTCTCTCGCAGAGCCCGGCTGCCAAATTCGAAACGTCCAGCGATTGCGCCCACACGAAAGCTGCCAGCACGGAATGCTGTAGCTGGTTTTCACTGTCCCTTGGAACTGCATTCGCTGCCACACAGACATTCGCTTTCCCCAAAAGCTTTGCTTGGTAAAGGGGCAACACTGTGTATGTGTCTCTCGCAGAGCCCGGCTAACAAATTCGAAACGTCCAGCGATTGCGCCCACACGAAAGCTGCCAGCACGGAATGCTGTAGCTGGTTTTCACTGTCCCTTGGAACTGCATTCGCTGCCACACAGACATTCGCTTTCCCCAAAAGCTTTGGTTCGTAAAGGGGCAACACTGTGTATGTGTCTCTCGCAGAGCCCGGCTGCCAAATTCGAAACGTCCAGCGATTGCGCCCACACGAAAGCTGCCAGCACGGAATGCTGTAGCTGGTTTTCACTGTCCCTTGGAACTGCATTCCCTGCCACACAGACATTCGCTTTCCCCAAAAGCTTTGCTTGGTAATGGGGCAACACTGTGTATGTGTCTCTCGCAGAGACCGGCTGCCAAATTCGAAACGTCCAGCGATTGCACCCACACGAAAGCTGCCAGCACGGAATGCTGTAGCTGGTTTTCACTGTCCCTTGGAACTGCATTCGCTGCCACACAGACATTCGCTTTCCCCAAAAGCTTTGCTTGGTAAAGGGGCAACACTGTGTATGTGTCTCTCGCAGAGCCCGGCTAACAAATTCGAAACGTCCAGCGATTTCTCCCACACGAAAGCTGCCAGCACGGAATGCTGTAGCTGGTTTTCACTGTCCCTTGGAACTGCATTCGCTGCCACACAGACATTCGCTTTCCCCAAAAGCTTTGCTTGGTAATGGGGCAACACTGCGTATGTGTCTCTCGCAGAGCCCGGCTGCCAAATTCGAAACGTCCAGCGATTGCGCCCACACGAAAGCTGCCAGCACGGAATGCTGTAGCTGGTTTTCACTGTCCCTTGGAACTGCATTCGCTGCCACACAGACATTCGCTTTCCCCAAAAGCTTTGGTTCGTAAAGGGGCAACACTGTGTATGTGTCTCTCGCAGAGCCCGGCTGCCAAATTCGAAACGTCCAGCGATTTCTCGCACACGAAAGCTGCCAGCACGGAATGCTGTAGCTGGTTTTCACTGTCCCTTGGAACTGCATTCGCTGCCACACAGACATTCGCTTTCCCCAAAAGCTTTGCTTGGTAGTGGGGCAACACTGTGTATCTCTCTCTCGCAGAGCCCGGCTGCCAAATTCGAAACGTCCAGCGATTTCTCCCACACGAAATCTGCCAGCACGGAATGCTGTAGCTGGTTTTCACTGTCCCTTGGAACTGCATTCGCTGCCACACAGACATTCGCTTTCCCCAAAAGCTTTGCTTGGTAGTGGGGCAACACTGTGTATCTCTCTCTCGCAGAGCCCGGCTGCCAAACTCGAAACGTCCAGCGATTGCGCCCACACGAAAGCTGCCAGCACGGAATGCTGTAGCTGGTTTTCACTGTCCCTTGGAACTGCATTCGCTGCCACACAGACATTCGCTTTCCCCAAAAGCTTTGCTTGGTAAAGGGGCAACACTGTGTATGTGTCTCTCGCAGAGCCCGGCTAACAAATTCGAAACGTCCAGCGATTGCGCCCACACGAAAGCTGCCAGCACGGAATGCTGTAGCTGGTTTTCACTGTCCCTTGGAACTGCATTCGCTGCCACACAGACATTCGCTTTCCCCAAAAGCTTTGCTTGGTAATGGGGCAACACTGTGTATGTGTCTCTCGCAGAGCCCGGCTAACAAATTCGAAACGTCCAGCGATTGAGCCCACACGAAAGCTGCCAGCACGGAATGCTGTAGCTGGTTTTCACTGTCCCTTGGAACTGCATTCGCTGCCACACAGACATTCGCTTTCCCCAAAAGCTTTGCTTGGTAATGGGGCAACACTGTGTATGTGTCTCTCGCAGAGCCCGGCTGCCAAATTCGAAACGTCCAGCGATTTCTCCCACACGAAATCTGCCAGCACGGAATGCTGTAGCTGGTTTTCACTGTCCCTTGGAACTGCATTCGCTGACACACAGACATTCGCTTTCCCCAAAAGCTTTGGTTCGTAAAGGGGCAACACTGTGTATGTGTCTCTCGCAGAGCCCGGCTGCCAAATTCGAAACGTCCAGCGATTTCTCCCACACGAAAGCTGCCAGCACGGAATGCTGTAGCTGGTTTTCACTGTCCCTTGGAACTGCATTCGCTGCCGCACAGACATTCGCTTTCCCCAAAAGCTTTGCTTGGTAATGGGGCAATACCGTGTATCTCTCTCTCGCAGAGCCCGGCTGCCAAATTCGAAACGTCCAGCGATTGCGCCCACACGAAAGCTGCCAGCACGGAATGCTGTAGCTGGTTTTCACTGTCCCTTGGAACTGCATTCGCTGCCACACAGACATTCGCTTTCCCCAAAAGCTTTGCTTGGTAATGGGGCAACACTGTGTATGTGTCTCTCGCAGAGCCCGGCTAACAAATTCGAAACGTCCAGCGATTGCGCCCACACGAAAGCTGCCAGCACGGAATGCTGTAGCTGGTTTTCACTGTCCCTTGGAACTGCATTCGCTGCCACACAGACATTCGCTTTCCCCAAAAGCTTTGGTTCGTAAAGGGGCAACACTGTGTATGTGTCTCTCGCAGAGCCCGGCTGCCAAATTCGAAACGTCCAGCGATTGCGCCCACACGAAAGCTGCCAGCACGGAATGCTGTAGCTGGTTTTCACTGTCCCTTGGAACTGCATTCGCTGCCACACAGACATTCGCTTTCCCCAAAAGCTTTGCTTGGTAATGGGGCAACACTGTGTATGTGTCTCTCGCAGAGACCGGCTGCCAAATTCGAAACGTCCAGCGATTTCTCCCACACGAAAGCTGCCAGCACGGAATGCTGTAGCTGGTTTTCACTGTCCCTTGGAACTGCATTCGCTGCCACACAGACATTCGCTTTCCCCAAAAGCTTTGGTTCGTAAAGGGGCAACACTGCGTATGTGTCTCTCGCAGAGCCCGGCTGCCAAATTCGAAACGACCAGCGATTGCGCCCACACGAAAGCTGCCAGCACGGAATGCTGTAGCTGGTTTTCACTGTCCCTTGGAACTGCATTCGCTGCCACACAGACATTCGCTTTCCCCAAAAGCTTTGGTTCGTAAAGGGGCAACACTGTGTATGTGTCTCTCGCGGAGCCCGGCTGCCAAATTCGAAACGTCCAGCGATTTCTCCCACACGAAAGCTGCCAGCACGGAATGCTGTAGCTGGTTTTCACTGTCCCTTGGAACTGCATTCGCTGCCACACAGACATTCGCTTTCCCCAAAAGCTTTGCTTGGTAAAGGGGCAACACTGTGTATGTGTCTCTCGCAGAGCCCGGCTAACAAATTCGAAACGTCCAGCGATTTCTCCCACACGAAAGCTGCCAGCACGGAATGCTGTAGCTGGTTTTCACTGTCCCTTGGAACTGCATTCGCTGCCACACAGACATTCGCTTTCCCCAAAAGCTTTGCTTGGTAATGGGGCAACACTGCGTATGTGTCTCTCGCAGAGCCCGGCTGCCAAATTCGAAACGTCCAGCGATTGCGCCCACACGAAAGCTGCCAGCACGGAATGCTGTAGCTGGTTTTCACTGTCCCTTGGAACTGCATTCGCTGCCACACAGACATTCGCTTTCCCCAAAAGCTTTGGTTCGTAAAGGGGCAACACTGTGTATGTGTCTCTCGCAGAGCCCGGCTGCCAAATTCGAAACGTCCAGCGATTTCTCCCACACGAAAGCTGCCAGCACGGAATGCTGTAGCTGGTTTTCACTGTCCCTTGGAACTGCATTCGCTGCCACACAGACATTCGCTTTCCCCAAAAGCTTTGCTTGGTAGTGGGGCAACACTGTGTATCTCTCTCTCGCAGAGCCCGGCTGCCAAATTCGAAACGTCCAGCGATTGCGCCCACACGAAAGCTGCCAGCACGGAATGCTGTAGCTGGTTTTCACTGTCCCTTGGAACTGCATTCGCTGCCACACAGACATTCGCTTTCCCCAAAAGCTTTGCTTGGTAAAGGGGCAACACTGTGTATGTGTCTCTCGCAGAGCCCGGCTAACAAATTCGAAACGTCCAGCGATTGCGCCCACACGAAAGCTGCCAGCACGGAATGCTGTAGCTGGTTTTCACTGTCCCTTGGAACTGCATTCGCTGCCACACAGACATTCGCTTTCCCCAAAAGCTTTGCTTGGTAAAGGGGCAACACTGTGTATGTGTCTCTCGCAGAGCCCGGCTGCCAAATTCGAAACGTCCAGCGATTTCTCCCACACGAAAGCTGCCAGCACGGAATGCTGTAGCTGGTTTTCACTGTCCCTTGGAACTGCATTCGCTGCCACACAGACATTCGCTTTCCCCAAAAGCTTTGCTTGGTAATGGGGCAACACTGCGTATGTGTCTCTCGCAGAGCCCGGCTGCCAAATTCGAAACGTCCAGCGATTGCGCCCACACGAAAGCTGCCAGCACGGAATGCTGTAGCTGGTTTTCACTGTCCCTTGGAACTGCATTCGCTGCCACACAGACATTCGCTTTCCCCAAAAGCTTTGGTTCGTAAAGGGGCAACACTGTGTATGTGTCTCTCGCAGAGCCCGGCTGCCAAATTCGAAACGTCCAGCGATTGCGCCCACACGAAAGCTGCCAGCACGGAATGCTGTAGCTGGTTTTCACTGTCCCTTGGAACTGCATTCGCTGCCACACAGACATTCGCTTTCCCCAAAAGCTTTGCTTGGTAGTGGGGCAACACTGTGTATCTCTCTCTCGCAGAGCCCGGCTGCCAAATTCGAAACGTCCAGCGATTTCTCCCACACGAAAGCTGCCAGCACGGAATGCTGTAGCTGGTTTTCACTGTCCCTTGGAACTGCATTCGCTGCCACACAGACATTCGCTTTCCCCAAAAGCTTTGCTTGGTAGTGGGGCAACACTGTGTATCTCTCTCTCGCAGAGCCCGGCTGCCAAATTTGAAACGTCCAGCGATTGCGCCCACACGAAAGCTGCCAGCACGGAATGCTGTAGCTGGTTTTCACTGTCCCTTGGAACTGCATTCGCTGCCACACAGACATTCGCTTTCCCCAAAAGCTTTGCTTGGTAAAGGGGCAACACTGTGTATGTGTCTCTCGCAGAGCCCGGCTAACAAATTCGAAACGTCCAGCGATTGCGCCCACACGAAAGCTGCCAGCACGGAATGCTGTAGCTGGTTTTCACTGTCCCTTGGAACTGCATTCGCTGCCACACAGACATTCGCTTTCCCCAAAAGCTTTGCTTGGTAATGGGGCAACACTGTGTATGTGTCTCTCGCAGAGCCCGGCTAACAAATTCGAAACGTCCAGCGATTGCGCCCACACGAAAGCTGCCAGCACGGAATGCTGTAGCTGGTTTTCACTGTCCCTTGGAACTGCATTCGCTGCCACACAGACATTCGCTTTCCCCAAAAGCTTTGCTTGGTAATGGGGCAACACTGTGTATGTGTCTCTCGCAGAGCCCGGCTGCCAAATTCGAAACGTCCAGCGATTTCTCCCACACGAAATCTGCCAGCACGGAATGCTGTAGCTGGTTTTCACTGTCCCTTGGAACTGCATTCGCTGCCACACAGACATTCGCTTTCCCCAAAAGCTTTGGTTCGTAAAGGGGCAACACTGTGTATGTGTCTCTCGCAGAGCCCGGCTGCCAAATTCGAAACGTCCAGCGATTTCTCCCACACGAAAGCTGCCAGCACGGAATGCTGTAGCTGGTTTTCACTGTCCCTTGGAACTGCATTCGCTGCCGCACAGACATTCGCTTTCCCCAAAAGCTTTGCTTGGTAATGGGGCAACACCGTGTATCTCTCTCTCGCAGAGCCCGGCTGCCAAATTCGAAACGTCCAGCGATTGCGCCCACACGAAAGCTGCCAGCACGGAATGCTGTAGCTGGTTTTCACTGTCCCTTGGAACTGCATTCGCTGCCACACAGACATTCGCTTTCCCCAAAAGCTTTGCTTGGTAAAGGGGCAACACTGTGTATGTGTCTCTCGCAGAGCCCGGCTAACAAATTCGAAACGTCCAGCGATTGCGCCCACACGAAAGCTGCCAGCACGGAATGCTGTAGCTGGTTTTCACTGTCCCTTGGAACTGCATTCGCTGCCACACAGACATTCGCTTTCCCCAAAAGCTTTGGTTCGTAAAGGGGCAACACTGTGTATGTGTCTCTCGCAGAGCCCGGCTGCCAAATTCGAAACGTCCAGCGATTGCGCCCACACGAAAGCTGCCAGCACGGAATGCTGTAGCTGGTTTTCACTGTCCCTTGGAACTGCATTCCCTGCCACACAGACATTCGCTTTCCCCAAAAGCTTTGCTTGGTAATGGGGCAACACTGTGTATGTGTCTCTCGCAGAGACCGGCTGCCAAATTCGAAACGTCCAGCGATTGCACCCACACGAAAGCTGCCAGCACGGAATGCTGTAGCTGGTTTTCACTGTCCCTTGGAACTGCATTCGCTGCCACACAGACATTCGCTTTCCCCAAAAGCTTTGCTTGGTAAAGGGGCAACACTGTGTATCTCTCTCTCGCAGAGCCCGGCTGCCAAATTCGAAACGTCCAGCGATTGCGCCCACACGAAAGCTGCCAGCACGGAATGCTGTAGCTGGTTTTCACTGTCCCTTGGAACTGCATTCGCTGCCACACAGACATTCGCTTTCCCCAAAAGCTTTGCTTGGTAAAGGGGCAACACTGTGTATGTGTCTCTCGCAGAGCCCGGCTAACAAATTCGAAACGTCCAGCGATTGCGCCCACACGAAAGCTGCCAGCACGGAATGCTGTAGCTGGTTTTCACTGTCCCTTGGAACTGCATTCGCTGCCACACAGACATTCGCTTTCCCCAAAAGCTTTGGTTCGTAAAGGGGCAACACTGTGTATGTGTCTCTCGCAGAGCCCGGCTGCCAAATTCGAAACGTCCAGCGATTGCGCCCACACGAAAGCTGCCAGCACGGAATGCTGTAGCTGGTTTTCACTGTCCCTTGGAACTGCATTCCCTGCCACACAGACATTCGCTTTCCCCAAAAGCTTTGCTTGGTAATGGGGCAACACTGTGTATGTGTCTCTCGCAGAGACCGGCTGCCAAATTCGAAACGTCCAGCGATTGCACCCACACGAAAGCTGCCAGCACGGAATGCTGTAGCTGGTTTTCACTGTCCCTTGGAACTGCATTCGCTGCCACACAGACATTCGCTTTCCCCAAAAGCTTTGCTTGGTAAAGGGGCAACACTGTGTATGTGTCTCTCGCAGAGCCCGGCTAACAAATTCGAAACGTCCAGCGATTTCTCCCACACGAAAGCTGCCAGCACGGAATGCTGTAGCTGGTTTTCACTGTCCCTTGGAACTGCATTCGCTGCCACACAGACATTCGCTTTCCCCAAAAGCTTTGCTTGGTAATGGGGCAACACTGCGTATGTGTCTCTCGCAGAGCCCGGCTGCCAAATTCGAAACGTCCAGCGATTGCGCCCACACGAAAGCTGCCAGCACGGAATGCTGTAGCTGGTTTTCACTGTCCCTTGGAACTGCATTCGCTGCCACACAGACATTCGCTTTCCCCAAAAGCTTTGGTTCGTAAAGGGGCAACACTGTGTATGTGTCTCTCGCAGAGCCCGGCTGCCAAATTCGAAACGTCCAGCGATTTCTCGCACACGAAAGCTGCCAGCACGGAATGCTGTAGCTGGTTTTCACTGTCCCTTGGAACTGCATTCGCTGCCACACAGACATTCGCTTTCCCCAAAAGCTTTGCTTGGTAGTGGGGCAACACTGTGTATGTGTCTCTCGCAGAGCCCGGCTGCCAAATTCGAAACGTCCAGCGATTTCTCCCACACGAAATCTGCCAGCACGGAATGCTGTAGCTGGTTTTCACTGTCCCTTGGAACTGCATTCGCTGCCACACAGACATTCGCTTTCCCCAAAAGCTTTGCTTGGTAGTGGGGCAACACTGTGTATCTCTCTCTCGCAGAGCCCGGCTGCCAAACTCGAAACGTCCAGCGATTGCGCCCACACGAAAGCTGCCAGCACGGAATGCTGTAGCTGGTTTTCACTGTCCCTTGGAACTGCATTCGCTGCCACACAGACATTCGCTTTCCCCAAAAGCTTTGCTTGGTAAAGGGGCAACACTGTGTATGTGTCTCTCGCAGAGCCCGGCTAACAAATTCGAAACGTCCAGCGATTGCGCCCACACGAAAGCTGCCAGCACGGAATGCTGTAGCTGGTTTTCACTGTCCCTTGGAACTGCATTCGCTGCCACACAGACATTCGCTTTCCCCAAAAGCTTTGGTTCGTAAAGGGGCAACACTGTGTATGTGTCTCTCGCGGAGCCCGGCTGCCAAATTCGAAACGTCCAGCGATTTCTCCCACACGAAAGCTGCCAGCACGGAATGCTGTAGCTGGTTTTCACTGTCCCTTGGAACTGCATTCGCTGCCACACAGACATTCGCTTTCCCCAAAAGCTTTGCTTGGTAATGGGGCAACACTGCGTATGTGTCTCTCGCAGAGCCCGGCTGCCAAATTCGAAACGTCCAGCGATTGCGCCCACACGAAAGCTGCCAGCACGGAATGCTGTAGCTGGTTTTCACTGTCCCTTGGAACTGCATTCGCTGCCACACAGACATTCGCTTTCCCCAAAAGCTTTGGTTCGTAAAGGGGCAACACTGTGTATGTGTCTCTCGCAGAGCCCGGCTGCCAAATTCGAAACGTCCAGCGATTTCTCCCACACGAAAGCTGCCAGCACGGAATGCTGTAGCTGGTTTTCACTGTCCCTTGGAACTGCATTCGCTGCCACACAGACATTCGCTTTCCCCAAAAGCTTTGCTTGGTAGTGGGGCAACACTGTGTATCTCTCTCTCGCAGAGCCCGGCTGCCAAATTCGAAACGTCCAGCGATTTCTCCCACACGAAATCTGCCAGCACGGAATGCTGTAGCTGGTTTTCACTGTCCCTTGGAACTGCATTCGCTGCCACACAGACATTCGCTTTCCCCAAAAGCTTTGCTTGGTAGTGGGGCAACACTGTGTATCTCTCTCTCGCAGAGCCCGGCTGCCAAATTTGAAACGTCCAGCGATTGCGCCCACACGAAAGCTGCCAGCACGGAATGCTGTAGCTGGTTTTCACTGTCCCTTGGAACTGCATTCGCTGCCACACAGACATTCGCTTTCCCCAAAAGCTTTGCTTGGTAAAGGGGCAACACTGTGTATGTGTCTCTCGCAGAGCCCGGCTAACAAATTCGAAACGTCCAGCGATTGCGCCCACACGAAAGCTGCCAGCACGGAATGCTGTAGCTGGTTTTCACTGTCCCTTGGAACTGCATTCGCTGCCACACAGACATTCGCTTTCCCCAAAAGCTTTGCTTGGTAATGGGGCAACACTGTGTATGTGTCTCTCGCAGAGCCCGGCTAACAAATTCGAAACGTCCAGCGATTGCGCCCACACGAAAGCTGCCAGCACGGAATGCTGTAGCTGGTTTTCACTGTCCCTTGGAACTGCATTCGCTGCCACACAGACATTCGCTTTCCCCAAAAGCTTTGCTTGGTAATGGGGCAACACTGTGTATGTGTCTCTCGCAGAGCCCGGCTGCCAAATTCGAAACGTCCAGCGATTTCTCCCACACGAAATCTGCCAGCACGGAATGCTGTAGCTGGTTTTCACTGTCCCTTGGAACTGCATTCGCTGCCACACAGACATTCGCTTTCCCCAAAAGCTTTGGTTCGTAAAGGGGCAACACTGTGTATGTGTCTCTCGCAGAGCCCGGCTGCCAAATTCGAAACGTCCAGCGATTTCTCCCACACGAAAGCTGCCAGCACGGAATGCTGTAGCTGGTTTTCACTGTCCCTTGGAACTGCATTCGCTGCCGCACAGACATTCGCTTTCCCCAAAAGCTTTGCTTGGTAATGGGGTAACACCGTGTATCTCTCTCTCGCAGAGCCCGGCTGCCAAATTCGAAACGTCCAGCGATTGCGCCCACAAGAAAGCTGCCAGCACGGAATGCTGTAGCTGGTTTTCACTGTCCCTTGGAACTTCATTCGCTGCCACACAGACATTCGCTTTCCCCAAAAGCTTAGGTTCGTAAAGGGGCAACACTGTGTATGTGTCTCTCGCAGAGCCCGGCTAACAAATTCGAAACGTCCAGCGATTTCTCCCACACGAAATCTGCCAGCACGGAATGCTGTAGCTGGTTTTCACTGTCCCTTGGAACTGCATTCGCTGCGACACAGACATTCGCTTTCCCCAAAAGCTTTGCTTGGTAGTGGGGCAACACTGTGTATGTGTCTCTCGCAGAGCCCGGCTGCCAAATTCGAAACGTCCAGCGATTGCGCCCACACGAAAGCTGCCAGCACGGAATGCTGTAGCTGGTTTTCACTGTCCCTTGGAACTGCGTTCGCTGCCACACAGACATTCGCTTTCCCCAAAAGCTTTGGTTCGTAAAGCGGCAACACTGTGTATGTGTCTCTCGCAGAGCCCGGCTAACAAATTCGAAACGTCCAGCGATTGCGCCCACACGAAAGCTGCCAGCACGGAATGCTGTAGCTGGTTTTCACTGTCCCTTGGAACTGCATTCGCTGCCACACAGACATTCGCTTTCCCCAAAAGCTTTGCTTGGTAAAGGGGCAACACTGTGTATGTGTCTCTCGCAGAGCCCGGCTAACAAATTCGAAACGTCCAGCGATTGCGCCCACACGAAAGCTGCCAGCACGGAATGCTGTAGCTGGTTTTCACTGTCCCTTGGAACTGCATTCGCTGCCACACAGACATTCGCTTTCCCCAAAAGCTTTGCTTGGTAGTGGGGCAACACTGTGTATTTCTCTCTCGCAGAGCCCGGCTGCCAAATTCGAAACGTCCAGCGATTTCTCCCACACGAAAGCTGCCAGCACGGAATGCTGTAGCTGGTTTTCACTGTCCCTTGGAACTGCATTCGCTGCCACACAGACATTCGCTTTCCCCAAAAGCTTTGCTTGGTAGTGGGGCAACACTGTGTATCTCTCTCTCGCAGAGCCCGGCTGCCAAATTCGAAACGTCCAGCGATTGCGCCCACACGAAAGCTGCCAGCACGGAATGCTGTAGCTGGTTTTCACTGTCCCTTGGAACTGCATTCGCTGCCACACAGACATTCGCTTTCCCCAAAAGCTTTGCTTGGTAAAGGGGCAACACTGTGTATGTGTCTCTCGCAGAGCCCGGCTAACAAATTCGAAACGTCCAGCGATTTCTCCCACACGAAAGCTGCCAGCACGGAATGCTGTAGCTGGTTTTCACTGTCCCTTGGAACTGCATTCGCTGCCACACAGACATTCGCTTTCCCCAAAAGCTTTGCTTGGTAATGGGGCAACACTGCGTATGTGTCTCTCGCAGAGCCCGGCTGCCAAATTCGAAACGTCCAGCGATTGCGCCCACACGAAAGCTGCCAGCACGGAATGCTGTAGCTGGTTTTCACTGTCCCTTGGAACTGCATTCGCTGCCACACAGACATTCGCTTTCCCCAAAAGCTTTGGTTCGTAAAGGGGCAACACTGTGTATGTGTCTCTCGCAGAGCCCGGCTGCCAAATTCGAAACGTCCAGCGATTTCTCCCACACGAAAGCTGCCAGCACGGAATGCTGTAGCTGGTTTTCACTGTCCCTTGGAACTGCATTCGCTGCCACACAGACATTCGCTTTACCCAAAAGCTTTGCTTGGTAATGGGGCAACACTGTGTATGTGTCTCTCGCAGAGCCCGGCTAACAAATTCGAAACGTCCAGCGATTGCGCCCACACGAAAGCTGCCAGCACGGAATGCTGTAGCTGGTTTTCACTGTCCCTTGGAACTGCATTCGCTGCCACACAGACATTCGCTTTCCCCAGAAGCTTTGCTTGGTAATGGGGCAACACTGTGTATGTGTCTCTCGCAGAGCCCGGCTGCCAAATTCGAAACGTCCAGCGATTTCTCGCACACGAAAGCTGCCAGCACGGAATGCTGTAGCTGGTTTTCACTGTCCCTTGGAACTGCATTCGCTGCCACACAGACATTCGCTTTCCCCAAAAGCTTTGGTTCGTAAAGGGGCAACACTGTGTATGTGTCTCTCGCAGAGCCCGGCTGCCAAATTCGAAACGTCCAGCGATTGCGCCCACACGAAAGCTGCCAGCACGGAATGCTGTAGCTGGTTTTCACTGTCCCTTGGAACTGCATTCGCTGCCACACAGACATTCGCTTTCCCCAAAAGCTTTGCTTGGTAATGGGGCAACACTGTGTATGTGTCTCTCGCAGAGCCCGGCTGCCAAATTCGAAACGTCCAGCGATTGCGCCCACACGAAAGCTGCCAGCACGGAATGCTGTAGCTGGTTTTCACTGTCCCTTGGAACTGCATTCGCTGCCACACAGACATTCGCTTTCCCCAGAAGCTTTGCTTGGTAAAGGGGCAACACTGTGTATGTGTCTCTCGCAGAGCCCGGCTAACAAATTTGAAACGTCCAGCGATTGCGCCCACACGAAAGCTGCCAGCACGGAATGCTGTAGCTGGTTTTCACTGTCCCTTGGAACTGCATTCGCTGCCACACAGACATTCGCTTTCCCCAAAAGCTTTGCTTGGTAATGGGGCAACACTGCGTATGTGTCTCTTGCAGAGCCCGGCTGCCAAATTCGAAACGTCCAGCGATTTCGCCCACACGAAAGCTGCCAGCACGGAATGCTGTAGCTGGTTTTCACTGTCCCTTGGAACTGCATTCGCTGCCACACAGACATTCGCTTTCCCCAAAAGCTTTGGTTCGTAAAGGGGCAACACTGCGTATGTGTCTCTCGCAGAGCCCGGCTGCCAAACTCGAAACGTCCAGCGATTGCGCCCACACGAAATCTGCCAGCACGGAATGCTGTAGCTGGTTTTCACTGTCCCTTGGAACTGCATTCGCTGCCACACAGACATTCGCTTTCCCCAAAAGCTTTGGTTCGTAAAGGGGCAACACTGTGTATGAGTCTCTCGCAGAGCCCGGCTGCCAAATTCGAAACGTCCAGCGATTGCGCCCACACGAAAGCTGCCAGCACGGAATGCTGTAGCTGGTTTTCACTGTCCCTTGGAACTGCATTCGCTGCCACACAGACATTCGCTTTCCCCAAAAGCTTTGCTTGGTAGTGGGGCAACACTGTGTATCTCTCTCTCGCAGAGCCCGGCTGCCAAATTCGAAACGTCCAGCGATTGCGCCCACACGAAAGCTGCCAGCACGGAATGCTGTAGCTGGTTTTCACTGTCCCTTGGAACTGCATTCGCTGCCACAGACATTCGCTTTCCCCAAAAGCTTTGCTTGGTAAAGGGGCAACACTGTGTATGTGTCTCTCGCAGAGCCCGGCTAACAAATTCGAAACGTCCAGCGATTTCGCCCACACGAAAGCTGCCAGCACGGAATGCTGTAGCTGGTTTTCACTGTCCCTTGGAACTGCATTCCCTGCCACACAGACATTCGCTTTCCCCAAAAGCTTTGCTTGGTAATGGGGCAACACTGTGTATGTGTCTCTCGCAGAGCCCGGCTGCCAAATTCGAAACGTCCAGCGATTTCTCCCACACGAAATCTGCCAGCACGGAATGCTGTAGCTGGTTTTCACTGTCCCTTGGAACTGCATTCGCTGCCACACAGACATTCGCTTTCCCCAAAAGCTTTGCTTGGTAATGGGGCAACACTGTGTATGTGTCTCTCGCAGAGCCCGGCTGCCAAATTCGAAACGTCCAGCGATTGCGCCCACACGAAAGCTGCCAGCACGGAATGCTGTAGCTGGTTTTCACTGTCCCTTGGAACTGCATTCGCTGCCACACAGACATTCGCTTTCCCCAAAAGCTTTGCTTGGTAGTGGGGCAACACTGTGTATCTCTCTCTCGCAGAGCCCGGCTGCCAAATTCGAAACGTCCAGCGATTGCGCCCACACGAAAGCTGCCAGCACGGAATGCTGTAGCTGGTTTTCACTGTCCCTTGGAACTGCATTCGCTGCGACACAGACATTCGCTTTCCCCAAAAGCTTTGCTTGGTAGTGGGGCAACACTGTGTATGTGTCTCTCGCAGAGCCCGGCTGCCAAATTCGAAACGTCCAGCGATTTCTCCCACACGAAAGCTGCCAGCACGGAATGCTGTAGCTGGTTTTCACTGTCCCTTGGAACTGCGTTCGCTGCCACACAGACATTCGCTTTCCCCAAAAGCTTTGGTTCGTAAAGCGGCAACACTGTGTATGTGTCTCTCGCAGAGCCCGGCTAACAAATTCGAAACGTCCAGCGATTGCGCCCACACGAAAGCTGCCAGCACGGAATGCTGTAGCTGGTTTTCACTGTCCCTTGGAACTGCATTCGCTGCCACACAGACATTCGCTTTCCCCAAAAGCTTTGCTTGGTAAAGGGGCAACACTGTGTATGTGTCTCTCGCAGAGCCCGGCTGCCAAATTCGAAACGTCCAGCGATTTCTCCAACACGAAAGCTGCCAGCACGGAATGCTGTAGCTGGTTTTCACTGTCCCTTGGAACTGCATTCGCTGCCACACAGACATTCGCTTTCCCCAAAAGCTTTGCTTGGTAGTGGGGCAACACTGTGTATTTCTCTCTCGCAGAGCCCGGCTGCCAAATTCGAAACGTCCAGCGATTTCTCCCACACGAAAGCTGCCAGCACGGAATGCTGTAGCTGGTTTTCACTGTCCCTTGGAACTGCATTCGCTGCCACACAGACATTCGCTTTCCCCAAAAGCTTTGCTTGGTAGTGGGGCAACACTGTGTATCTCTCTCTCGCAGAGCCCGGCTGCCAAATTCGAAACGTCCAGCGATTGCGCCCACACGAAAGCTGCCAGCACGGAATGCTGTAGCTGGTTTTCACTGTCCCTTGGAACTGCATTCGCTGCCACACAGACATTCGCTTTCCCCAAAAGCTTTGCTTGGTAATGGGGCAACACTGTGTATGTGTCTCTCGCAGAGCCCGGCTGCCAAATTCGAAACGTCCAGCGATTTCTCCCACACGAAAGCTGCCAGCACGGAATGCTGTAGCTGGTTTTCACTGTCCCTTGGAACTGCATTCGCTGCCACACAGACATTCGCTTTCCCCAAAAGCTTTGGTTCGTACAGGGGCAACACTGTGTATGTGTCTCTCGCAGAGCCCGGCTGCCAAATTCGAAACGTCCAGCGATTTCTCCCACACGAAATCTGCCAGCACGGAATGCTGTAGCTGGTTTTCACTGTCCCTTGGAACTGCATTCGCTGCCACACAGACATTCGCTTTCCCCAAAAGCTTTGCTTGGTAATGGGGCAACACTGCGTATGTGTCTCTCGCAGAGCCCGGCTGCCAAATTCGAAACGTCCAGCGATTGCGCCCACACGAAAGCTGCCAGCACGGAATGCTGTAGCTGGTTTTCACTGTCCCTTGGAACTGCATTCGCTGCCACACAGACATTCGCTTTCCCCAGAAGCTTTGCTTGGTAAAGGGGCAACACTGTGTATGTGTCTCTCGCAGAGCCCGGCTGCCAAATTTGAAACGTCCAGCGATTGCGCCCACACGAAAGCTGCCAGCACGGAATGCTGTAGCTGGTTTTCACTGTCCCTTGGAACTGCATTCGCTGCCACACAGACATTCGCTTTCCCCAAAAGCTTTGCTTGGTAATGGGGCAACACTGCGTATGTGTCTCTTGCAGAGCCCGGCTGCCAAATTCGAAACGTCCAGCGATTTCGCCCACACGAAAGCTGCCAGCACGGAATGCTGTAGCTGGTTTTCACTGTCCCTTGGAACTGCATTCGCTGCCACACAGACATTCGCTTTCCCCAAAAGCTTTGGTTCGTAAAGGGGCAACACTGCGTATGTGTCTCTCGCAGAGCCCGGCTGCCAAACTCGAAACGTCCAGCGATTGCGCCCACACGAAATCTGCCAGCACGGAATGCTGTAGCTGGTTTTCACTGTCCCTTGGAACTGCATTCGCTGCCACACAGACATTCGCTTTCCCCAAAAGCTTTGGTTCGTAAAGGGGCAACACTGTGTATGAGTCTCTCGCAGAGCCCGGCTGCCAAATTCGAAACGTCCAGCGATTGCGCCCACACGAAAGCTGCCAGCACGGAATGCTGTAGCTGGTTTTCACTGTCCCTTGGAACTGCATTCGCTGCCACACAGACATTCGCTTTCCCCAAAAGCTTTGCTTGGTAGTGGGGCAACACTGTGTATCTCTCTCTCGCAGAGCCCGGCTGCCAAATTCGAAACGTCCAGCGATTGCGCCCACACGAAAGCTGCCAGCACGGAATGCTGTAGCTGGTTTTCACTGTCCCTTGGAACTGCATTCGCTGCCACAGACATTCGCTTTCCCCAAAAGCTTTGCTTGGTAAAGGGGCAACACTGTGTATGTGTCTCTCGCAGAGCCCGGCTAACAAATTCGAAACGTCCAGCGATTTCGCCCACACGAAAGCTGCCAGCACGGAATGCTGTAGCTGGTTTTCACTGTCCCTTGGAACTGCATTCCCTGCCACACAGACATTCGCTTTCCCCAAAAGCTTTGCTTGGTAATGGGGCAACACTGTGTATGTGTCTCTCGCAGAGCCCGGCTGCCAAATTCGAAACGTCCAGCGATTTCTCCCACACGAAATCTGCCAGCACGGAATGCTGTAGCTGGTTTTCACTGTCCCTTGGAACTGCATTCGCTGCCACACAGACATTCGCTTTCCCCAAAAGCTTTGCTTGGTAATGGGGCAACACTGTGTATGTGTCTCTCGCAGAGCCCGGCTGCCAAATTCGAAACGTCCAGCGATTGCGCCCACACGAAAGCTGCCAGCACGGAATGCTGTAGCTGGTTTTCACTGTCCCTTGGAACTGCATTCGCTGCCACACAGACATTCGCTTTCCCCAAAAGCTTTGCTTGGTAGTGGGGCAACACTGTGTATCTCTCTCTCGCAGAGCCCGGCTGCCAAATTCGAAACGTCCAGCGATTGCGCCCACACGAAAGCTGCCAGCACGGAATGCTGTAGCTGGTTTTCACTGTCCCTTGGAACTGCATTCGCTGCCACACAGACATTCGCTTTCCCCAAAAGCTTTGCTTGGTAGTGGGGCAACACTGTGTATGTGTCTCTCGCAGAGCCCGGCTGCCAAATTCGAAACGTCCAGCGATTTCTCCCACACGAAAGCTGCCAGCACGGAATGCTGTAGCTGGTTTTCACTGTCCCTTGGAACTGCATTCGCTGCCACACAGACATTCGCTTTCCCCAAAAGCTTTGGTTCGTAAAGGGGCAACACTGTGTATGTGTCTCTCGCAGAGCCCGGCTGCCAAAATCGAAACGTCCAGCGATTTCGCCCACACGAAAGCTGCCAGCACGGAATGCTGTGGCTGGTTTTCACTGTCCCTTGGAACTGCATTCGCTGCCACACAGACATTCGCTTTCCCCAAAAGCTTTGCTTGGTAATGGGGCAACACTGTGTATGTGTCTCTCGCAGAGCCCGGCTGCCAAATTCGAAACGTCCAGCGATTGCGCCCACACGAAAGCTGCCAGCACGGAATGCTGTAGCTGGTTTTCACTGTCCCTTGGAACTGCATTCGCTGCCGCACAGACATTCGCTTTCCCCAAAAGCTTTGCTTGGTAATGGGGCAACACCGTGTATCTCTCTCTCGCAGAGCCCGGCTGCCAAATTCGAAACGTCCAGCGATTGCGCCCACACGAAAGCTGCCAGCACGGAATGCTGTAGCTGGTTTTCACTGTCCCTTGGAACTGCATTCCCTGCCACACAGACATTCGCTTTCCCCAAAAGCTTTGCTTGGTAGTGGGGCAACACTGTGTATCTCTCTCTCGCAGAGCCCGGCTGCCAAATTCGAAACGTCCAGCGATTGCGCCCACACGAAAGCTGCCAGCACGGAATGCTGTAGCTGGTTTTCACTGTCCCTTGGAACTGCATTCGCTGCGACACAGACATTCGCTTTCCCCAAAAGCTTTGCTTGGTAGTGGGGCAACACTGTGTATGTGTCTCTCGCAGAGCCCGGCTGCCAAATTCGAAACGTCCAGCGATTTCTCCCACACGAAAGCTGCCAGCACGGAATGCTGTAGCTGGTTTTCACTGTCCCTTGGAACTGCGTTCGCTGCCACACAGACATTCGCTTTCCCCAAAAGCTTTGGTTCGTAAAGCGGCAACACTGTGTATGTGTCTCTCGCAGAGCCCGGCTAACAAATTCGAAACGTCCAGCGATTGCGCCCACACGAAAGCTGCCAGCACGGAATGCTGTAGCTGGTTTTCACTGTCCCTTGGAACTGCATTCGCTGCCACACAGACATTCGCTTTCCCCAAAAGCTTTGCTTGGTAAAGGGGCAACACTGTGTATGTGTCTCTCGCAGAGCCCGGCTGCCAAATTCGAAACGTCCAGCGATTTCTCCAACACGAAAGCTGCCAGCACGGAATGCTGTAGCTGGTTTTCACTGTCCCTTGGAACTGCATTCGCTGCCACACAGACATTCGCTTTCCCCAAAAGCTTTGCTTGGTAGTGGGGCAACACTGTGTATTTCTCTCTCGCAGAGCCCGGCTGCCAAATTCGAAACGTCCAGCGATTTCTCCCACACGAAAGCTGCCAGCACGGAATGCTGTAGCTGGTTTTCACTGTCCCTTGGAACTGCATTCGCTGCCACACAGACATTCGCTTTCCCCAAAAGCTTTGCTTGGTAGTGGGGCAACACTGTGTATCTCTCTCTCGCAGAGCCCGGCTGCCAAATTCGAAACGTCCAGCGATTGCGCCCACACGAAAGCTGCCAGCACGGAATGCTGTAGCTGGTTTTCACTGTCCCTTGGAACTGCATTCGCTGCCACACAGACATTCGCTTTCCCCAAAAGCTTTGCTTGGTAATGGGGCAACACTGTGTATGTGTCTCTCGCAGAGCCCGGCTGCCAAATTCGAAACGTCCAGCGATTGCGCCCACACGAAAGCTGCCAGCACGGAATGCTGTAGCTGGTTTTCACTGTCCCTTGGAACTGCATTCGCTGCCACACAGACATTCGCTTTCCCCAAAAGCTTTGCTTGGTAGTGGGGCAACACTGTGTATGTGTCTCTCGCAGAGCCCGGCTGCCAAATTCGAAACGTCCAGCGATTTCTCCCACACGAAAGCTGCCAGCACGGAATGCTGTAGCTGGTTTTCACTGTCCCTTGGAACTGCATTCGCTGCCACACAGACATTCGCTTTCCCCAAAAGCTTTGGTTCGTACAGGGGCAACACTGTGTATGTGTCTCTCGCAGAGCCCGGCTGCCAAATTCGAAACGTCCAGCGATTTCGCCCACACGAAATCTGCCAGCACGGAATGCTGTAGCTGGTTTTCACTGTCCCTTGGAACTGCATTCGCTGCCACACAGACATTCGCTTTCCCCAAAAGCTTTGCTTGGTAATGGGGCAACACTGTGTATGTGTCTCTCGCAGAGCCCGGCTGCCAAATTCGAAACGTCCAGCGATTGCGCCCACACGAAAGCTGCCAGCACGGAATGCTGTAGCTGGTTTTCACTGTCCCTTGGAACTGCATTCGCTGCCACACAGACATTCGCTTTCCCCAAAAGCTTTGCTTGGTAGTGGGGCAACACTGTGTATCTCTCTCTCGCAGAGCCCGGCTGCCAAATTCGAAACGTCCAGCGATTGCGCCCACACGAAAGCTGCCAGCACGGAATGCTGTAGCTGGTTTTCACTGTCCCTTGGAACTGCATTCGCTGCCACACAGACATTCGCTTTCCCCAAAAGCTTTGCTTGGTAAAGGGGCAACACTGTGTATGTGTCTCTCGCAGAGCCCGGCTAACAAATTCGAAACGTCCAGCGATTGCGCCCACACGAAAGCTGCCAGCACGGAATGCTGTAGCTGGTTTTCACTGTCCCTTGGAACTGCATTCGCTGCCACACAGACATTCGCTTTCCCCAGAAGCTTTGCTTGGTAAAGGGGCAACACTGTGTATGTGTCTCTCGCAGAGCCCGGCTGCCAAATTTGAAACGTCCAGCGATTGCGCCCACACGAAAGCTGCCAGCACGGAATGCTGTAGCTGGTTTTCACTGTCCCTTGGAACTGCATTCGCTGCCACACAGACATTCGCTTTCCCCAAAAGCTTTGCTTGGTAATGGGGCAACACTGCGTATGTGTCTCTTGCAGAGCCCGGCTGCCAAATTCGAAACGTCCAGCGATTTCGCCCACACGAAAGCTGCCAGCACGGAATGCTGTAGCTGGTTTTCACTGTCCCTTGGAACTGCATTCGCTGCCACACAGACATTCGCTTTCCCCAAAAGCTTTGGTTCGTAAAGGGGCAACACTGCGTATGTGTCTCTCGCAGAGCCCGGCTGCCAAACTCGAAACGTCCAGCGATTGCGCCCACACGAAATCTGCCAGCACGGAATGCTGTAGCTGGTTTTCACTGTCCCTTGGAACTGCATTCGCTGCCACACAGACATTCGCTTTCCCCAAAAGCTTTGGTTCGTAAAGGGGCAACACTGTGTATGAGTCTCTCGCAGAGCCCGGCTGCCAAATTCGAAACGTCCAGCGATTGCGCCCACACGAAAGCTGCCAGCACGGAATGCTGTAGCTGGTTTTCACTGTCCCTTGGAACTGCATTCGCTGCCACACAGACATTCGCTTTCCCCAAAAGCTTTGCTTGGTAGTGGGGCAACACTGTGTATCTCTCTCTCGCAGAGCCCGGCTGCCAAATTCGAAACGTCCAGCGATTGCGCCCACACGAAAGCTGCCAGCACGGAATGCTGTAGCTGGTTTTCACTGTCCCTTGGAACTGCATTCGCTGCCACACAGACATTCGCTTTCCCCAAAAGCTTTGCTTGGTAGTGGGGCAACACTGTGTATCTCTCTCTCGCAGAGCCCGGCTGCCAAATTCGAAACGTCCAGCGATTGCGCCCACACGAAAGCTGCCAGCACGGAATGCTGTAGCTGGTTTTCACTGTCCCTTGGAACTGCATTTGCTGCCACAGACATTCGCTTTCCCCAAAAGCTTTGCTTGGTAAAGGGGCAACACTGTGTATGTGTCTCTCGCAGAGCCCGGCTAACAAATTCGAAACGTCCAGCGATTTCGCCCACACGAAAGCTGCCAGCACGGAATGCTGTAGCTGGTTTTCACTGTCCCTTGGAACTGCATTCCCTGCCACACAGACATTCGCTTTCCCCAAAAGCTTTGCTTGGTAATGGGGCAACACTGTGTATGTGTCTCTCGCAGAGCCCGGCTGCCAAATTCGAAACGTCCAGCGATTTCTCCCACACGAAATCTGCCAGCACGGAATGCTGTAGCTGGTTTTCACTGTCCCTTGGAACTGCATTCGCTGCCACACAGACATTCGCTTTCCCCAAAAGCTTTGCTTGGTAATGGGGCAACACTGTGTATGTGTCTCTCGCAGAGCCCGGCTGCCAAATTCGAAACGTCCAGCGATTGCGCCCACACGAAAGCTGCCAGCACGGAATGCTGTAGCTGGTTTTCACTGTCCCTTGGAACTGCATTCGCTGCCACACAGACATTCGCTTTCCCCAAAAGCTTTGCTTGGTAGTGGGGCAACACTGTGTATGTGTCTCTCGCAGAGCCCGGCTAACAAATTCGAAACGTCCAGCGATTGCGCCCACACGAAAGCTGCCAGCACGGAATGCTGTAGCTGGTTTTCACTGTCCCTTGGAACTGCATTCGCTGCCACACAGACATTCGCTTTCCCCAGAAGCTTTGCTTGGTAATGGGGCAACACTGTGTATGTGTCTCTCGCAGAGCCCGGCTGCCAAATTCGAAACGTCCAGCGATTTCTCCCACACGAAAGCTGCCAGCACGGAATGCTGTAGCTGGTTTTCACTGTCCCTTGGAACTGCATTCGCTGCCACACAGACATTCGCTTACCCCAAAAGCTTTGGTTCGTAAAGGGGCAACACTGCGTATGTGTCTCTCGCAGAGCCCGGCTGCCAAATTCGAAACGTCCAGCGATTGCGCCCACACGAAAGCTGCCAGCACGGAATGCTGTAGCTGGTTTTCACTGTCCCTTGGAACTGCATTCGCTGCCACACAGACATTCGCTTTCCCCAAAAGCTTTGCTTGGTAAAGGGGCAACACTGTGTATGTGTCTCTCGCAGAGCCCGGCTGCCAAATTCGAAACGTCCAGCGATTTCTCCCACACGAAAGCTGCCAGCACGGAATGCTGTAGCTGGTTTTCACTGTCCCTTGGAACTGCATTCGCTGCACACAGACATTCGCTTTCCCCAAAAGCTTTGGTTCGTAAAGGGGCAACACTGTGTATGTGTCTCTCGCAGAGCCCGGCTGCCAAATTCGAAACGTCCAGCGATTGCGCCCACACGAAAGCTGCCAGCACGGAATGCTGTAGCTGGTTTTCACTGTCCCTTGGAACTGCATTCGCTGCCACACAGACATGCGCTTTCCCCAGAAGCTTTGCTTGGTAATGGGGCAACACTGTGTATCTCTCTCTCGCAGAGCCCGGCTGCCAAATTCGAAACGTCCAGCGATTGCGCCCACACGAAAGCTGCCAGCACGGAATGCTGTAGCTGGTTTTCACTGTCCTTGGAACTGCATTCGCTGCCACACAGACATTCGCTTTCCCCAAAAGCTTTGCTTGGTAGTGGGGCAACACTGTGTATGTGTCTCTCGCAGAGCCCGGCTGCCAAATTCGAAACGTCCAGCGATTGCGCCCACACGAAAGCTGCCAGCACGGAATGCTGTAGCTGGTTTTCACTGTCCCTTGGAACTGCATTCGCTGCCACACAGACATTCGCTTTCCCCAAAAGCTTTGCTTGGTAGTGGGGCAACACTGTGTATCTCTCTCTCGCAGAGCCCGGCTGCCAAATTCGAAACGTCCAGCGATTGCGCCCACACGAAAGCTGCCAGCACGGAATGCTGTAGCTGGTTTTCACTGTCCCTTGGAACTGCATTCGCTGCCACACAGACATTCGCTTTCCCCAAAAGCTTTGCTTGGTAAAGGGGCAACACTGTGTATGTGTCTCTCGCAGAGCCCGGCTGCCAAATTCGAAACGTCCAGCGATTTCTCCCACACGAAAGCTGCCAGCACGGAATGCTGTAGCTGGTTTTCACTGTCCCTTGGAACTGCATTCGCTGCCACACAGACATTCGCTTTCCCCAAAAGCTTTGGTTCGTAAAGGGGCAACACTGTGTATGTGTCTCTCGCAGAGCCCGGCTGCCAAATTCGAAACGTCCAGCGATTGCGCCCACACGAAAGCTGCCAGCACGGAATGCTGTAGCTGGTTTTCACTGTCCCTTGGAACTGCATTCGCTGCCACACAGACATTCGCTTTCCCCAAAAGCTTTGCTTGGTAGTGGGGCAACACTGTGTATCTCTCTCTCGCAGAGCCCGGCTGCCAAATTCGAAACGTCCAGCGATTGCGCCCACACGAAAGCTGCCAGCACGGAATGCTGTAGCTGGTTTTCACTGTCCCTTGGAACTGCATTCGCTGCCACACAGACATTCGCTTTCCCCAAAAGCTTTGGTTCGTAAAGGGGCAACACTGTGTATGTGTCTCTCGCAGAGCCCGGCTGCCAAATTCGAAACGTCCAGCGATTTCGCCCACACGAAAGCTGCCAGCACGGAATGCTGTAGCTGGTTTTCACTGTCCCTTGGAACTGCATTCCCTGCCACACAGACATTCGCTTTCCCCAGAAGCTTTGCTTGGTAATGGGGCAACACTGTGTATGTGTCTCTCGCAGAGCCCGGCTGCCAAATTCGAAACGTCCAGCGATTTCGCCCACACGAAAGCTGCCAGCACGGAATGCTGTAGCTGGTTTTCACTGTCCCTTGGAACTGCATTCGCTGCCGCACAGACATTCGCTTTCCCCAGAAGCTTTGCTTGGTAATGGGGCAACACCGTGTATCTCTCTCTCGCAGAGCCCGGCTGCCAAATTCGAAACGTCCAGCGATTGCGCCCACAAGAAAGCTGCCAGCACGGAATGCTGTAGCTGGTTTTCACTGTCCCTTGGAACTGCATTCGCTGCCACACAGACATTCGCTTTCCCCAAAAGCTTTGGTTCGTAAAGGGGCAACACTGTGTATGTGTCTCTCGCAGAGCCCGGCTGCCAAATTCGAAACGTCCAGCGATTTCTCCCACACGAAATCTGCCAGCACGGAATGCTGTAGCTGGTTTTCACTGTCCCTTGGAACTGCATTCGCTGCCACACAGACATTCGCTTTCCCCAAAAGCTTTGGTTCGTAAAGGGGCAACACTGTGTATGTGTCTCTCGCAGAGCCCGGCTGCCAAATGCGAAACGTCCAGCGATTGCGCCCACACGAAAGCTGCCAGCACGGAATGCTGTAGCTGGTTTTCACTGTCCCTTGGAACTGCATTCCCTGCCACACAGACATTCGCTTTCCCCAGAAGCTTTGCTTGGTAATGGGGCAACACTGTGTATGTGTCTCTCGCAGAGCCCGGCTGCCAAATTCGAAACGTCCAGCGATTTCGCCCACACGAAAGCTGCCAGCACGGAATGCTGTAGCTGGTTTTCACTGTCCCTTGGAACTGCATTCGCTGCCGCACAGACATTCGCTTTCCCCAGAAGCTTTGCTTGCTAATGGGGCAACACTGTGTATCTCTCTCTCGCAGAGCCCGGCTGCCAAATTCGAAACGTCCAGCGATTGCGCCCACACGAAAGCTGCCAGCACGGAATGCTGTAGCTGGTTTTCACTGTCCCTTGGAACTGCATTCGCTGCCACACAGACATTCGCTTTCCCCAAAAGCTTTGCTTGGTAAAGGGGCAACACTGTGTATGTGTCTCTCGCAGAGCCCGGCTGCCAAATTCGAAACGTCCAGCGATTGCGCCCACACGAAAGCTGCCAGCACGGAATGCTGTAGCTGGTTTTCACTGTCCCTTGGAACTGCATTCGCTGCCACACAGACATTCGCTTTCCCCAAAAGCTTTGGTTCGTAAAGGGGCAACACTCTGTATGTGTCTCTCGCAGAGCCCGGCTGCCAAATTCGAAACGTCCAGCGATTGCGCCCACACGAAAGCTGCCAGCACGGAATGCTGTAGCTGGTTTTCACTGTCCCTTGGAACTGCATTCCCTGCCACACAGACATTCGCTTTCCCCAGAAGCTTTGCTTGGTAATGGGGCAACACTGTGTATGTGTCTCTCGCAGAGCCCGGCTGCCAAATTCGAAACGTCCAGCGATTTCGCCCACACGAAAGCTGCCAGCACGGAATGCTGTAGCTGGTTTTCACTGTCCCTTGGAACTGCATTCACTGCCGCACAGACATTCGCTTTCCCCAGAAGCTTTGCTTGGTAATGGGGCAACACCGTGTATCTCTCTCTCGCAGAGCCCGGCTGCCAAATTCGAAACGTCCAGCGATTGCGCCCACAAGAAAGCTGCCAGCACGGAATGCTGTAGCTGGTTTTCACTGTCCCTTGGAACTGCATTCGCTGCCACACAGACATTCGCTTTCCCCAAAAGCTTTGGTTCGTAAAGGGGCAACACTGCGTATGTGTCTCTCGCAGAGCCCGGCTGCCAAATTCGAAACGTCCAGCGATTGCGCCCACACGAAAGCTGCCAGCACGGAATGCTGTAGCTGGTTTTCACTGTCCCTTGGAACTGCATTCGCTGCCACACAGACATTCGCTTTCCCCAAAAGCTTTGCTTGGTAAAGGGGCAACACTGTGTATGTGTCTCTCGCAGAGCCCGGCTGCCAAATTCGAAACGTCCAGCGATTTCTCCCACACGAAAGCTGCCAGCACGGAATGCTGTAGCTGGTTTTCACTGTCCCTTGGAACTGCATTCGCTGCACACAGACATTCGCTTTCCCCAAAAGCTTTGCTTGGTAGTGGGGCAACACTGTGTATCTCTCTCTCGCAGAGCCCGGCTGCCAAATTCGAAACGTCCAGCGATTGCGCCCACACGAAAGCTGCCAGCACGGAATGCTGTAGCTGGTTTTCACTGTCCCTTGGAACTGCATTCGCTGCCACACAGACATTCGCTTTCCCCAAAAGCTTTGGTTCGTAAAGGGGCAACACTGTGTATGTGTCTCTCGCAGAGCCCGGCTGCCAAATTCGAAACGTCCAGCGATTGCGCCCACACGAAAGCTGCCAGCACGGAATGCTGTAGCTGGTTTTCACTGTCCCTTGGAACTGCATTCGCTGCCACACAGACATGCGCTTTCCCCAGAAGCTTTGCTTGGTAATGGGGCAACACTGTGTATCTCTCTCTCGCAGAGCCCGGCTGCCAAATTCGAAACGTCCAGCGATTGCGCCCACACGAAAGCTGCCAGCACGGAATGCTGTAGCTGGTTTTCACTGTCCTTGGAACTGCATTCGCTGCCACACAGACATTCGCTTTCCCCAAAAGCTTTGCTTGGTAGTGGGGCAACACTGTGTATGTGTCTCTCGCAGAGCCCGGCTGCCAAATTCGAAACGTCCAGCGATTGCGCCCACACGAAAGCTGCCAGCACGGAATGCTGTAGCTGGTTTTCACTGTCCCTTGGAACTGCATTCGCTGCCACACAGACATTCGCTTTCCCCAAAAGCTTTGCTTGGTAGTGGGGCAACACTGTGTATCTCTCTCTCGCAGAGCCCGGCTGCCAAATTCGAAACGTCCAGCGATTGCGCCCACACGAAAGCTGCCAGCACGGAATGCTGTAGCTGGTTTTCACTGTCCCTTGGAACTGCATTCGCTGCCACACAGACATTCGCTTTCCCCAAAAGCTTTGCTTGGTAATGGGGCAACACTGTGTATGTGTCTCTCGCAGAGCCCGGCTGCCAAATTCGAAACGTCCAGCGATTTCTCCCACACGAAAGCTGCCAGCACGGAATGCTGTAGCTGGTTTTCACTGTCCCTTGGAACTGCATTCGCTGCCACACAGACATTCGCTTTCCCCAAAAGCTTTGGTTCGTAAAGGGGCAACACTGTGTATGTGTCTCTCGCAGAGCCCGGCTGCCAAATTCGAAACGTCCAGCGATTGCGCCCACACGAAAGCTGCCAGCACGGAATGCTGTAGCTGGTTTTCACTGTCCCTTGGAACTGCATTCGCTGCCACACAGACATTCGCTTTCCCCAAAAGCTTTGCTTGGTAGTGGGGCAACACTGTGTATCTCTCTCTCGCAGAGCCCGGCTGCCAAATTCGAAACGTCCAGCGATTGCGCCCACACGAAAGCTGCCAGCACGGAATGCTGTAGCTGGTTTTCACTGTCCCTTGGAACTGCATTGTCTGCCGCACAGACATTCGCTTTCCCCAAAAGCTTTGGTTCGTAAAGGGGCAACACTGTGTATGTGTCTCTCGCAGAGCCCGGCTGCCAAATTCGAAACGTCCAGCGATTTCGCCCACACGAAAGCTGCCAGCACGGAATGCTGTAGCTGGTTTTCACTGTCCCTTGGAACTGCATTCGCTGCCGCACAGACATTCGCTTTCCCCAGAAGCTTTGCTTGGTAATGGGGCAACACCGTGTATCTCTCTCTCGCAGAGCCCGGCTGCCAAATTCGAAACGTCCAGCGATTGCGCCCACAAGAAAGCTGCCAGCACGGAATGCTGTAGCTGGTTTTCACTGTCCCTTGGAACTGCATTCGCTGCCACACAGACATTCGCTTTCCCCAAAAGCTTTGGTTCGTAAAGGGGCAACACTGTGTATGTGTCTCTCGCAGAGCCCGGCTGCCAAATTCGAAACGTCCAGCGATTTCTCCCACACGAAATCTGCCAGCACGGAATGCTGTAGCTGGTTTTCACTGTCCCTTGGAACTGCATTCGCTGCCACACAGACATTCGCTTTCCCCAAAAGCTTTGCTTGGTAATGGGGCAACACTGTGTATGTGTCTCTCGCAGAGCCCGGCTGCCAAATTCGAAACGTCCAGCGATTGCGCCCACACGAAAGCTGCCAGCACGGAATGCTGTAGCTGGTTTTCACTGTCCCTTGGAACTGCATTCGCTGCCACACAGACATTCGCTTTCCCCAAAAGCTTTGCTTGGTAGTGGGGCAACACTGTGTATCTCTCTCTCGCAGAGCCCGGCTGCCAAATTCGAAACGTCCAGCGATTGCGCCCACACGAAAGCTGCCAGCACGGAATGCTGTAGCTGGTTTTCACTGTCCCTTGGAACTGCATTCGCTGCCACACAGACATTCGCTTTCCCCAAAAGCTTTGCTTGGTAGTGGGGCAACACTGTGTATCTCTCTCTCGCAGAGCCCGGCTGCCAAATTCGAAACGTCCAGCGATTGCGCCCACACGAAAGCTGCCAGCACGGAATGCTGTAGCTGGTTTTCACTGTCCCTTGGAACTGCATTCGCTGCCACACAGACATTCGCTTTCCCCAAAAGCTTTGCTTGGTAAAGGGGCAACACTGTGTATGTGTCTCTCGCAGAGCCCGGCTGCCAAATTCGAAACGTCCAGCGATTGCGCCCACACGAAAGCTGCCAGCACGGAATGCTGTAGCTGGTTTTCACTGTCCCTTGGAACTGCATTCGCTGCCACACAGACATTCGCTTTCCCCAAAAGCTTTGGTTCGTAAAGGGGCAACACTCTGTATGTGTCTCTCGCAGAGCCCGGCTGCCAAATTCGAAACGTCCAGCGATTGCGCCCACACGAAAGCTGCCAGCACGGAATGCTGTAGCTGGTTTTCACTGTCCCTTGGAACTGCATTCCCTGCCACACAGACATTCGCTTTCCCCACAAGCTTTGCTTGGTAATGGGGCAACACTGTGTATGTGTCTCTCGCAGAGCCCGGCTGCCAAATTCGAAACGTCCAGCGATTTCGCCCACACGAAAGCTGCCAGCACGGAATGCTGTAGCTGGTTTTCACTGTCCCTTGGAACTGCATTCACTGCCGCACAGACATTCGCTTTCCCCAGAAGCTTTGCTTGGTAATGGGGCAACACCGTGTATCTCTCTCTCGCAGAGCCCGGCTGCCAAATTCGAAACGTCCAGCGATTGCGCCCACAAGAAAGCTGCCAGCACGGAATGCTGTAGCTGGTTTTCACTGTCCCTTGGAACTGCATTCGCTGCCACACAGACATTCGCTTTCCCCAAAAGCTTTGGTTCGTAAAGGGGCAACAGTGTGTATGTGTCTCTCGCAGAGCCCGGCTGCCAAATTCGAAACGTCCAGCGATTTCTCCCACACGAAATCTGCCAGCACGGAATGCTGTAGCTGGTTTTCACTGTCCCTTGGAACTGCATTCGCTGCCACACAGACATTCGCTTTCCCCAAAAGCTTTGCTTGGTAATGGGGCAACACTGTGTATGTGTCTCTCGCAGAGCCCGGCTGCCAAATTCGAAACGTCCAGCGATTGCGCCCACACGAAAGCTGCCAGCACGGAATGCTGTAGCTGGTTTTCACTGTCCCTTGGAACTGCATTCGCTGCCACACAGACATTCGCTTTCCCCAAAAGCTTTGCTTGGTAGTGGGGCAACACTGTGTATCTCTCTCTCGCAGAGCCCGGCTGCCAAATTCGAAACGTCCAGCGATTGCGCCCACACGAAAGCTGCCAGCACGGAATGCTGTAGCTGGTTTTCACTGTCCCTTGGAACTGCATTCGCTGCCACACAGACATTCGCTTTCCCCAAAAGCTTTGGTTCGTAAAGGGGCAACACTGTGTATGTGTCTCTCGCAGAGCCCGGCTGCCAAATTCGAAACGTCCAGCGATTTCTCCCACACGAAATCTGCCAGCACGGAATGCTGTAGCTGGTTTTCACTGTCCCTTGGAACTGCATTCGCTGCCACACAGACATTCGCTTTCCCCAAAAGCTTTGCTTGGTAATGGGGCAACACTGTGTATGTGTCTCTCGCAGAGCCCGGCTGCCAAATTCGAAACGTCCAGCGATTGCGCCCACACGAAAGCTGCCAGCACGGAATGCTGTAGCTGGTTTTCACTGTCCCTTGGAACTGCATTCGCTGCCACACAGACATTCGCTTTCCCCAAAAGCTTTGCTTGGTAGTGGGGCAACACTGTGTATCTCTCTCTCGCAGAGCCCGGCTGCCAAATTCGAAACGTCCAGCGATTGCGCCCACACGAAAGCTGCCAGCACGGAATGCTGTAGCTGGTTTTCACTGTCCCTTGGAACTGCATTCGCTGCCACACAGACATTCGCTTTCCCCAAAAGCTTTGCTTGGTAATGGGGCAACACTGTGTATGTGTCTCTCGCAGAGCCCGGCTAACAAATTCGAAACGTCCAGCGATTTCGCCCACACGAAAGCTGCCAGCACGGAATGCTGTAGCTGGTTTTCACTGTCCCTTGGAACTGCATTCCCTGCCACACAGACATTCGCTTTCCCCAAAAGCTTTGCTTGGTAATGGGGCAACACTGTGTATGTGTCTCTCGCAGAGCCCGGCTGCCAAATTCGAAACATCCAGCGATTTCGCCCACACGAAAGCTGCCAGCACGGAATGCTGTAGCTGGTTTTCACTGTCCCTTGGAACTGCATTCGCTGCCGCACAGACATTCGCTTTCCCCAGAAGCTTTGCTTGGTAATGGGGCAACACCGTGTATCTCTCTCTCGCAGAGCCCGGCTGCCAAATTCGAAACGTCCAGCGATTGCGCCCACACGAAAGCTGCCAGCACGGAATGCTGTAGCTGGTTTTCACTGTCCCTTGGAACTGCATTCGCTGCCACACAGACATTCGCTTTCCCCAAAAGCTTTGGTTCGTAAAGGGGCAACAGTGTGTATGTGTCTCTCGCAGAGCCCGGCTGCCAAATTCGAAACGTCCAGCGATTTCTCCCACACGAAATCTGCCAGCACGGAATGCTGTAGCTGGTTTTCACTGTCCCTTGGAACTGCATTCGCTGCCACACAGACATTCGCTTTCCCCAAAAGCTTTGCTTGGTAATGGGGCAACACTGTGTATGTGTCTCTCGCAGAGCCCGGCTGCCAAATTCGAAACGTCCAGCGATTGCGCCCACACGAAAGCTGCCAGCACGGAATGCTGTAGCTGGTTTTCACTGTCCCTTGGAACTGCATTCGCTGCCACACAGACATTCGCTTTCCCCAAAAGCTTTGCTTGGTAGTGGGGCAACACTGTGTATCTCTCTCTCGCAGAGCCCGGCTGCCAAATTCGAAACGTCCAGCGATTGCGCCCACACGAAAGCTGCCAGCACGGAATGCTGTAGCTGGTTTTCACTGTCCCTTGGAACTGCATTCGCTGCCACACAGACATTCGCTTTCCCCAAAAGCTTTGGTTCGTAAAGGGGCAACACTGTGTATATGTCTCTCGCAGAGCCCGGCTGCCAAATTCGAAACGTCCAGCGATTGCGCCCACACGAAAGCTGCCAGCACGGAATGCTGTAGCTGGTTTTCACTGTCCCTTGGAACTGCATTCGCTGCCACACAGACATTCGCTTTCCCCAAAAGCTTTGCTTGGTAGTGGGGCAACACTGTGTATCTCTCTCTCGCAGAGCCCGGCTGCCAAATTCGAAACGTCCAGCGATTGCGCCCACACGAAAGCTGCCAGCACGGAATGCTGTAGCTGGTTTTCACTGTCCCTTGGAACTGCATTCGCTGCCGCACAGACATTCGCTTTCCCCAGAAGCTTTGCTTGGTAATGGGGCAACACCGTGTATCTCTCTCTCGCAGAGCCCGGCTGCCAAATTCGAAACGTCCAGCGATTGCGCCCACAAGAAAGCTGCCAGCACGGAATGCTGTAGCTGGTTTTCACTGTCCCTTGGAACTGCATTCGCTGCCACACAGACATTCGCTTTCCCCAAAAGCTTTGGTTCGTAAAGGGGCAACACTGTGTATGTGTCTCTCGCAGAGCCCGGCTGCCAAATTCGAAACGTCCAGCGATTTCTCCCACACGAAATCTGCCAGCACGGAATGCTGTAGCTGGTTTTCACTGTCCCTTGGAACTGCATTCGCTGCCACACAGACATTCGCTTTCCCCAAAAGCTTTGCTTGGTAATGGGGCAACACTGTGTATGTGTCTCTCGCAGAGCCCGGCTGCCAAATTCGAAACGTCCAGCGATTGCGCCCACACGAAAGCTGCCAGCACGGAATGCTGTAGCTGGTTTTCACTGTCCCTTGGAACTGCATTCGCTGCCACACAGACATTCGCTTTCCCCAAAAGCTTTGCTTGGTAGTGGGGCAACACTGTGTATCTCTCTCTCGCAGAGCCCGGCTGCCAAATTCGAAACGTCCAGCGATTGCGCCCACACGAAAGCTGCCAGCACGGAATGCTGTAGCTGGTTTTCACTGTCCCTTGGAACTGCATTCGCTGCCACACAGACATTCGCTTTCCCCAAAAGCTTTGCTTGGTAGTGGGGCAACACTGTGTATCTCTCTCTCGCAGAGCCCGGCTGCCAAATTCGAAACGTCCAGCGATTGCGCCCACACGAAAGCTGCCAGCACGGAATGCTGTAGCTGGTTTTCACTGTCCCTTGGAACTGCATTCGCTGCCACACAGACATTCGCTTTCCCCAAAAGCTTTGCTTGGTAATGGGGCAACACTGTGTATGTGTCTCTCGCAGAGCCCGGCTGCCAAATTCGAAACGTCCAGCGATTGCGCCCACACGAAAGCTGCCAGCACGGAATGCTGTAGCTGGTTTTCACTGTCCCTTGGAACTGCATTCGCTGCCACACAGACATTCGCTTTCCCCAAAAGCTTTGGTTCGTAAAGGGGCAACACTCTGTATGTGTCTCTCGCAGAGCCCGGCTGCCAAATTCGAAACGTCCAGCGATTGCGCCCACACGAAAGCTGCCAGCACGGAATGCTGTAGCTGGTTTTCACTGTCCCTTGGAACTGCATTCCCTGCCACACAGACATTCGCTTTCCCCAGAAGCTTTGCTTGGTAATGGGGCAACACTGTGTATGTGTCTCTCGCAGAGCCCGGCTGCCAAATTCGAAACGTCCAGCGATTTCGCCCACACGAAAGCTGCCAGCACGGAATGCTGTAGCTGGTTTTCACTGTCCCTTGGAACTGCATTCGCTGCCGCACAGACATTCGCTTTCCCCAGAAGCTTTGCTTGGTAATGGGGCAACACCGTGTATCTCTCTCTCGCAGAGCCCGGCTGCCAAATTCGAAACGTCCAGCGATTGCGCCCACAAGAAAGCTGCCAGCACGGAATGCTGTAGCTGGTTTTCACTGTCCCTTGGAACTGCATTCGCTGCCACACAGACATTCGCTTTCCCCAAAAGCTTTGGTTCGTAAAGGGGCAACAGTGTGTATGTGTCTCTCGCAGAGCCCGGCTGCCAAATTCGAAACGTCCAGCGATTTCTCCCACACGAAATCTGCCAGCACGGAATGCTGTAGCTGGTTTTCACTGTCCCTTGGAACTGCATTCGCTGCCACACAGACATTCGCTTTCCCCAAAAGCTTTGCTTGGTAATGGGGCAACACTGTGTATGTGTCTCTCGCAGAGCCCGGCTGCCAAATTCGAAACGTCCAGCGATTTCGCCCACACGAAAGCTGCCAGCACGGAATGCTGTAGCTGGTTTTCACTGTCCCTTGGAACTGCATTCGCTGCCACACAGACATTCGCTTTCCCCAAAAGCTTTGCTTGGTAGTGGGGCAACACTGTGTATCTCTCTCTCGCAGAGCCCGGCTGCCAAATTCGAAACGTCCAGCGATTGCGCCCACACGAAAGCTGCCAGCACGGAATGCTGTAGCTGGTTTTCACTGTCCCTTGGAACTGCATTCGCTGCCACACAGACATTCGCTTTCCCCAAAAGCTTTGCTTGGTAAAGGGGCAACACTGTGTATGTGTCTCTCGCAGAGCCCGGCTGCCAAATTCGAAACGTCCAGCGATTTCTCCCACACGAAAGCTGCCAGCACGGAATGCTGTAGCTGGTTTTCACTGTCCCTTGGAACTGCATTCGCTGCCACACAGACATTCGCTTTCCCCAAAAGCTTTGGTTCGTAAAGGGGCAACACTGTGTATGTGTCTCTCGCAGAGCCCGGCTGCCAAATTCGAAACGTCCAGCGATTTCTCCCACACGAAATCTGCCAGCACGGAATGCTGTAGCTGGTTTTCACTGTCCCTTGGAACTGCATTCGCTGCCACACAGACATTCGCTTTCCCCAAAAGCTTTGCTTGGTAATGGGGCAACACTGTGTATGTGTCTCTCGCAGAGCCCGGCTGCCAAATTCGAAACGTCCAGCGATTGCGCCCACACGAAAGCTGCCAGCACGGAATGCTGTAGCTGGTTTTCACTGTCCCTTGGAACTGCATTCGCTGCCACACAGACATTCGCTTTCCCCAAAAGCTTTGCTTGGTAGTGGGGCAACACTGTGTATCTCTCTCTCGCAGAGCCCGGCTGCGAAATTCTAAACGTCCAGCGATTGCGCCCACACGAAAGCTGCCAGCACGGAATGCTGTAGCTGGTTTTCACTGTCCCTTGGAACTGCATTCGCTGCCACACAGACATTCGCTTTCCCCAAAAGCTTTGCTTGGTAGTGGGGCAACACTGTGTATCTCTCTCTCGCAGAGCCCGGCTGCCAAATTCGAAACGTCCAGCGATTGCGCCCACACGAAAGCTGCCAGCACGGAATGCTGTAGCTGGTTTTCACTGTCCCTTGGAACTGCATTCGCTGCCACACAGACATTCGCTTTCCCCAAAAGCTTTGCTTGGTAGTGGGGCAACACTGTGTATCTCTCTCTCGCAGAGCCCGGCTGCCAAATTCGAAACGTCCAGCGATTGCGCCCACACGAAAGCTGCCAGCACGGAATGCTGTAGCTGGTTTTCACTGTCCCTTGGAACTGCATTCGCTGCCACACAGACATTCGCTTTCCCCAAAAGCTTTGCTTGGTAATGGGGCAACACTGTGTATGTGTCTCTCGCAGAGCCCGGCTAACAAATTCGAAACGTCCAGCGATTTCGCCCACACGAAAGCTGCCAGCACGGAATGCTGTAGCTGGTTTTCACTGTCCCTTGGAACTGCATTCCCTGCCACACAGACATTCGCTTTCCCCAAAAGCTTTGCTTGGTAATGGGGCAACACTGTGTATGTGTCTCTCGCAGAGCCCGGCTGCCAAATTCGAAACGTCCAGCGATTTCGCCCACACGAAAGCTGCCAGCACGGAATGCTGTAGCTGGTTTTCACTGTCCCTTGGAACTGCATTCGCTGCCGCACAGACATTCGCTTTCCCCAGAAGCTTTGGTTCGTAAAGGGGCAACACTGTGTATGTGTCTCTCGCAGAGCCTGGCTAAGAAATTCGAAACGTCCAGCGATTGCGCCCACACGAAAGCTGCCAGCACGGAATGCTGTAGCTGGTTTTCACTGTCCCTTGGAACTGCATTCGCTGCCACACAGACATTCGCTTTCCCCAAAAGCTTTGCTTGGTAGTGGGGCAACACTGTGTATGTGTCTCTCGCAGAGCCCGGCTGCCAAATTCGAAACGTCCAGCGATTGCGCCCACACGAAAGCTGCCAGCACGGAATGCTGTAGCTGGTTTTCACTGTCCCTTGGAACTGCATTCGCTGCCACACAGACATTCGCTTTCCCCAAAAGCTTTGCTTGGTAGTGGGGCAACACTGTGTATCTCTCTCTCGCAGAGCCCGGCTGCCAAATTCGAAACGTCCAGCGATTGCGCCCACACGAAAGCTGCCAGCACGGAATGCTGTAGCTGGTTTTCACTGTCCCTTGGAACTGCATTCGCTGCCACACAGACATTCGCTTTCCCCAAAAGCTTTGGTTCGTAAAGGGGCAACACTGTGTATGTGTCTCTCGCAGAGCCCGGCTGCCAAATTCGAAACGTCCAGCGATTTCTCCCACACGAAAGCTGCCAGCACGGAATGCTGTAGCTGGTTTTCACTGTCCCTTGGAACTGCATTCGCTGCCACACAGACATTCGCTTTCCCCAAAAGCTTTGGTTCGTAAAGGGGCAACACTGTGTATGTGTCTCTCGCAGAGCCCGGCTGCCAAATTCGAAACGTCCAGCGATTGCGCCCACACGAAAGCTGCCAGCACGGAATGCTGTAGCTGGTTTTCACTGTCCCTTGGAACTGCATTCGCTGCCACACAGACATTCGCTTTCCCCAAAAGCTTTGCTTGGTAGTGGGGCAACACTGTGTATCTCTCTCTCGCAGAGCCCGGCTGCCAAATTCGAAACGTCCAGCGATTGCGCCCACACGAAAGCTGCCAGCACGGAATGCTGTAGCTGGTTTTCACTGTCCCTTGGAACTGCATTCGCTGCCACACAGACATTCGCTTTCCCCAAAAGCTTTGGTTCGTAAAGGGGCAACACTGTGTATGTGTCTCTCGCAGAGCCCGGCTGCCAAATTCGAAACGTCCAGCGATTGCGCCCACACGAAAGCTGCCAGCACAGAATGCTGTAGCTGGTTTTCACTGTCCCTTGGAACTGCATTCCCTGCCACACAGACATTCGCTTTCCCCAGAAGCTTTGCTTGGTAATGGGGCAACACTGTGTATGTGTCTCTCGCAGAGCCCGGCTGCCAAATTCGAAACGTCCAGCGATTTCGCCCACACGAAAGCTGCCAGCACGGAATGCTGTAGCTGGTTTTCACTGTCCCTTGGAACTGCATTCGCTGCCACACAGACATTCGCTTTCCCCAAAAGCTTTGGTTCGTAAAGGGGCAACACTGTGTATGTGTCTCTCGCAGAGCCCGGCTGCTAAATTCGAAACGTCCAGCGATTGCGCCCACACGAAAGCTGCCAGCACGGAATGCTGTAGCTGGTTTTCACTGTCCCTTGGAACTGCATTCCCTGCCACACAGACATTCGCTTTCCCCAGAAGCTTTGCTTGGTAATGGGGCAACACTGTGTATGTGTCTCTCGCAGAGCCCGGCTGCCAAATTCGAAACGTCCAGCGATTTCGCCCACACGAAAGCTGCCAGCACGGAATGCTGTAGCTGGTTTTCACTGTCCCTTGGAACTGCATTCGCTGCCGCACAGACATTCGCTTTCCCCAGAAGCTTTGCTTGGTAATGGGGCAACACCGTGTATCTCTCTCTCGCAGAGCCCGGCTGCCAAATTCGAAACGTCCAGCGATTGCGCCCACAAGAAAGCTGCCAGCACGGAATGCTGTAGCTGGTTTTCACTGTCCCTTGGAACTGCATTCGCTGCCACACAGACATTCGCTTTCCCCAAAAGCTTTGGTTCGTAAAGGGGCAACAGTGTGTATGTGTCTCTCGCAGAGCCCGGCTGCCAAATTCGAAACGTCCAGCGATTTCTCCCACACGAAATCTGCCAGCACGGAATGCTGTAGCTGGTTTTCACTGTCCCTTGGAACTGCATTCGCTGCCACACAGACATTCGCTTTCCCCAAAAGCTTTGCTTGGTAATGGGGCAACACTGTGTATGTGTCTCTCGCAGAGCCCGGCTGCCAAATTCGAAACGTCCAGCGATTGCGCCCACACGAAAGCTGCCAGCACGGAATGCTGTAGCTGGTTTTCACTGTCCCTTGGAACTGCATTCGCTGCCACACAGACATTCGCTTTCCCCAAAAGCTTTGCTTGGTAAAGGGGCAACACTGTGTATGTGTCTCTCGCAGAGCCCGGCTGCCAAATTCGAAACGTCCAGCGATTGCGCCCACACGAAAGCTGCCAGCACGGAATGCTGTAGCTGGTTTTCACTGTCCCTTGGAACTGCATTCGCTGCCACACAGACATTCGCTTTCCCCAAAAGCTTTGGTTCGTAAAGGGGCAACACTCTGTATGTGTCTCTCGCAGAGCCCGGCTGCCAAATTCGAAACGTCCAGCGATTGCACCCACACGAAAGCTGCCAGCACGGAATGCTGTAGCTGGTTTTCACTGTCCCTTGGAACTGCATTCCCTGCCACACAGACATTCGCTTTCCCCAGAAGCTTTGCTTGGTAATGGGGCAACACTGTGTATGTGTCTCTCGCAGAGCCCGGCTGCCAAATTCGAAACGTCCAGCGATTTCGCCCACACGAAAGCTGCCAGCACGGAATGCTGTAGCTGGTTTTCACTGTCCCTTGGAACTGCATTCGCTGCCGCACAGACATTCGCTTTCCCCAGAAGCTTTGCTTGGTAATGGGGCAACACCGTGTATCTCTCTCTCGCAGAGCCCGGCTGCCAAATTCGAAACGTCCAGCGATTTCTCCCACACGAAAGCTGCCAGCACGGAATGCTGTAGCTGGTTTTCACTGTCCCTTGGAACTGCATTCGCTGCCACACAGACATTCGCTTTCCCCAAAAGCTTTGGTTCGTAAAGGGGCAACACTGTGTATGTGTCTCTCGCAGAGCCCGGCTGCCAAATTCGAAACGTCCAGCGATTTCTCCCACACGAAATCTGCCAGCACGGAATGCTGTAGCTGGTTTTCACTGTCCCTTGGAACTGCATTCGCTGCCACACAGACATTCGCTTTCCCCAAAAGCTTTGCTTGGTAATGGGGCAACACTGTGTATGTGTCTCTCGCAGAGCCCGGCTGCCAAATTCGAAACGTCCAGCGATTGCGCCCACACGAAAGCTGCCAGCACGGAATGCTGTAGCTGGTTTTCACTGTCCCTTGGAACTGCATTCGCTGCCACACAGACATTCGCTTTCCCCAAAAGCTTTGCTTGGTAGTGGGGCAACACTGTGTATCTCTCTCTCGCAGAGCCCGGCTGCCAAATTCGAAACGTCCAGCGATTGCGCCCACACGAAAGCTGCCAGCACGGAATGCTGTAGCTGGTTTTCACTGTCCCTTGGAACTGCATTCGCTGCCACACAGACATTCGCTTTCCCCAAAAGCTTTGCTTGGTAATGGGGCAACACTGTGTATGTGTCTCTCGCAGAGCCCGGCTAACAAATTCGAAACGTCCAGCGATTTCGCCCACACGAAAGCTGCCAGCACGGAATGCTGTAGCTGGTTTTCACTGTCCCTTGGAACTGCATTCCCTGCCACACAGACATTCGCTTTCCCCAAAAGCTTTGCTTGGTAATGGGGCAACACTGTGTATGTGTCTCTCGCAGAGCCCGGCTGCCAAATTCGAAACGTCCAGCGATTTCGCCCACACGAAAGCTGCCAGCACGGAATGCTGTAGCTGGTTTTCACTGTCCCTTGGAACTGCATTCGCTGCCGCACAGACATTCGCTTTCCCCAGAAGCTTTGCTTGGTAATGGGGCAACACCGTGTATCTCTCTCTCGCAGAGCCCGGCTGCCAAATTCGAAACGTCCAGCGATTGCGCCCACAAGAAAGCTGCCAGCACGGAATGCTGTAGCTGGTTTTCACTGTCCCTTGGAACTGCATTCGCTGCCACACAGACATTCGCTTTCCCCAAAAGCTTTGGTTCGTAAAGGGGCAACAGTGTGTATGTGTCTCTCGCAGAGCCCGGCTGCCAAATTCGAAACGTCCAGCGATTTCTCCCACACGAAATCTGCCAGCACGGAATGCTGTAGCTGGTTTTCACTGTCCCTTGGAACTGCATTCGCTGCCACACAGACATTCGCTTTCCCCAAAAGCTTTGCTTGGTAATGGGGCAACACTGTGTATGTGTCTCTCGCAGAGCCCGGCTGCCAAATTCGAAACGTCCAGCGATTGCGCCCACACGAAAGCTGCCAGCACGGAATGCTGTAGCTGGTTTTCACTGTCCCTTGGAACTGCATTCGCTGCCACACAGACATTCGCTTTCCCCAAAAGCTTTGGTTCGTAAAGGGGCAACACTGTGTATGTGTCTCTCGCAGAGCCCGGCTGCCAAATTCGAAACGTCCAGCGATTGCGCCCACACGAAAGCTGCCAGCACGGAATGCTGTAGCTAGTTTTCACTGTCCCTTGGAACTGCATTCGCTGCCACACAGACATTCGCTTTCCCCAAAAGCTTTGCTTGGTAAAGGGGCAACACTGTGTATGTGTCTCTCGCAGAGCCCGGCTGCCAAATTCGAAACGTCCAGCGATTTCTCCCACACGAAAGCTGCCAGCACGGAATGCTGTAGCTGGTTTTCACTGTCCCTTGGAACTGCATTCGCTGCCACACAGACATTCGCTTTCCCCAAAAGCTTTGGTTCGTAAAGGGGCAACACTGTGTATGTGTCTCTCGCAGAGCCCGGCTGCCAAATTCGAAACGTCCAGCGATTGCGCCCACACGAAAGCTGCCAGCACGGAATGCTGTAGCTGGTTTTCACTGTCCCTTGGAACTGCATTCGCTGCCACACAGACATTCGCTTTCCCCAAAAGCTTTGCTTGGTAATGGGGCAACACTGTGTATGTGTCTCTCGCAGAGCCCGGCTGCCAAATTCGAAACGTCCAGCGATTGCGCCCACACGAAAGCTGCCAGCACGGAATGCTGTAGCTGGTTTTCACTGTCCCTTGGAACTGCATTCCCTGCCACACAGACATTCGCTTTCCCCAGAAGCTTTGCTTGGTAATGGGGCAACACTGTGTATGTGTCTCTCGCAGAGCCCGGCTGCCAAATTCGAAACGTCCAGCGATTTCGCCCACACGAAAGCTGCCAGCACGGAATGCTGTAGCTGGTTTTCACTGTCCCTTGGAACTGCATTCGCTGCCGCACAGACATTCGCTTTCCCCAGAAGCTTTGCTTGGTAATGGGGCAACACCGTGTATCTCTCTCTCGCAGAGCCCGGCTGCCAAATTCGAAACGTCCAGCGATTGCGCCCACAAGAAAGCTGCCAGCACGGAATGCTGTAGCTGGTTTTCACTGTCCCTTGGAACTGCATTCGCTGCCACACAGACATTCGCTTTCCCCAAAAGCTTTGGTTCGTAAAGGGGCAACAGTGTGTATGTGTCTCTCGCAGAGCCCGGCTGCCAAATTCGAAACGTCCAGCGATTTCTCCCACACGAAATCTGCCAGCACGGAATGCTGTAGCTGGTTTTCACTGTCCCTTGGAACTGCATTCGCTGCCACACAGACATTCGCTTTCCCCAAAAGCTTTGCTTGGTAATGGGGCAACACTGTGTATGTGTCTCTCGCAGAGCCCGGCTGCCAAATTCGAAACGTCCAGCGATTGCGCCCACACGAAAGCTGCCAGCACGGAATGCTGTAGCTGGTTTTCACTGTCCCTTGGAACTGCATTCGCTGCCACACAGACATTCGCTTTCCCCAAAAGCTTTGCTTGGTAAAGGGGCAACACTGTGTATGTGTCTCTCGCAGAGCCCGGCTGCCAAATTCGAAACGTCCAGCGATTGCGCCCACACGAAAGCTGCCAGCACGGAATGCTGTAGCTGGTTTTCACTGTCCCTTGGAACTGCATTCGCTGCCACACAGACATTCGCTTTCCCCAAAAGCTTTGGTTCGTAAAGGGGCAACACTCTGTATGTGTCTCTCGCAGAGCCCGGCTGCCAAATTCGAAACGTCCAGCGATTGCACCCACACGAAAGCTGCCAGCACGGAATGCTGTAGCTGGTTTTCACTGTCCCTTGGAACTGCATTCCCTGCCACACAGACATTCGCTTTCCCCAGAAGCTTTGCTTGGTAATGGGGCAACACTGTGTATGTGTCTCTCGCAGAGCCCGGCTGCCAAATTCGAAACGTCCAGCGATTTCGCCCACACGAAAGCTGCCAGCACGGAATGCTGTAGCTGGTTTTCACTGTCCCTTGGAACTGCATTCGCTGCCGCACAGACATTCGCTTTCCCCAGAAGCTTTGCTTGGTAATGGGGCAACACCGTGTATCTCTCTCTCGCAGAGCCCGGCTGCCAAATTCGAAACGTCCAGCGATTTCTCCCACACGAAAGCTGCCAGCACGGAATGCTGTAGCTGGTTTTCACTGTCCCTTGGAACTGCATTCGCTGCCACACAGACATTCGCTTTCCCCAAAAGCTTTGGTTCGTAAAGGGGCAACACTGTGTATGTGTCTCTCGCAGAGCCCGGCTGCCAAATTCGAAACGTCCAGCGATTTCTCCCACACGAAATCTGCCAGCACGGAATGCTGTAGCTGGTTTTCACTGTCCCTTGGAACTGCATTCGCTGCCACACAGACATTCGCTTTCCCCAAAAGCTTTGCTTGGTAATGGGGCAACACTGTGTATGTGTCTCTCGCAGAGCCCGGCTGCCAAATTCGAAACGTCCAGCGATTGCGCCCACACGAAAGCTGCCAGCACGGAATGCTGTAGCTGGTTTTCACTGTCCCTTGGAACTGCATTCGCTGCCACACAGACATTCGCTTTCCCCAAAAGCTTTGCTTGGTAGTGGGGCAACACTGTGTATCTCTCTCTCGCAGAGCCCGGCTGCCAAATTCGAAACGTCCAGCGATTGCGCCCACACGAAAGCTGCCAGCACGGAATGCTGTAGCTGGTTTTCACTGTCCCTTGGAACTGCATTCGCTGCCACACAGACATTCGCTTTCCCCAAAAGCTTTGCTTGGTAATGGGGCAACACTGTGTATGTGTCTCTCGCAGAGCCCGGCTAACAAATTCGAAACGTCCAGCGATTTCGCCCACACGAAAGCTGCCAGCACGGAATGCTGTAGCTGGTTTTCACTGTCCCTTGGAACTGCATTCCCTGCCACACAGACATTCGCTTTCCCCAAAAGCTTTGCTTGGTAATGGGGCAACACTGTGTATGTGTCTCTCGCAGAGCCCGGCTGCCAAATTCGAAACGTCCAGCGATTTCGCCCACACGAAAGCTGCCAGCACGGAATGCTGTAGCTGGTTTTCACTGTCCCTTGGAACTGCATTCGCTGCCGCACAGACATTCGCTTTCCCCAGAAGCTTTGCTTGGTAATGGGGCAACACCGTGTATCTCTCTCTCGCAGAGCCCGGCTGCCAAATTCGAAACGTCCAGCGATTGCGCCCACAAGAAAGCTGCCAGCACGGAATGCTGTAGCTGGTTTTCACTGTCCCTTGGAACTGCATTCGCTGCCACACAGACATTCGCTTTCCCCAAAAGCTTTGGTTCGTAAAGGGGCAACAGTGTGTATGTGTCTCTCGCAGAGCCCGGCTGCCAAATTCGAAACGTCCAGCGATTTCTCCCACACGAAATCTGCCAGCACGGAATGCTGTAGCTGGTTTTCACTGTCCCTTGGAACTGCATTCGCTGCCACACAGACATTCGCTTTCCCCAAAAGCTTTGCTTGGTAATGGGGCAACACTGTGTATGTGTCTCTCGCAGAGCCCGGCTGCCAAATTCGAAACGTCCAGCGATTGCGCCCACACGAAAGCTGCCAGCACGGAATGCTGTAGCTGGTTTTCACTGTCCCTTGGAACTGCATTCGCTGCCACACAGACATTCGCTTTCCCCAAAAACTTTGGTTCGTAAAGGGGCAACACTGTGTATGTGTCTCTCGCAGAGCCCGGCTGCCAAATTCGAAACGTCCAGCGATTGCGCCCACACGAAAGCTGCCAGCACGGAATGCTGTAGCTGGTTTTCACTGTCCCTTGGAACTGCATTCGCTGCCACACAGACATTCGCTTTCCCCAAAAGCTTTGCTTGGTAAAGGGGCAACACTGTGTATGTGTCTCTCGCAGAGCCCGGCTGCCAAATTCGAAACGTCCAGCGATTTCTCCCACACGAAAGCTGCCAGCACGGAATGCTGTAGCTGGTTTTCACTGTCCCTTGGAACTGCATTCGCTGCCACACAGACATTCGCTTTCCCCAAAAGCTTTGGTTCGTAAAGGGGCAACACTGTGTATGTGTCTCTCGCAGAGCCCGGCTGCCAAATTCGAAACGTCCAGCGATTGCGCCCACACGAAAGCTGCCAGCACGGAATGCTGTAGCTGGTTTTCACTGTCCCTTGGAACTGCATTCGCTGCCACACAGACATTCGCTTTCCCCAAAAGCTTTGCTTGGTAGTGGGGCAACACTGTGTATCTCTCTCTCGCAGAGCCCGGCTGCCAAATTCGAAACGTCCAGCGATTGCGCCCACACGAAAGCTGCCAGCACGGAATGCTGTAGCTGGTTTTCACTGTCCCTTGGAACTGCATTCGCTGCCACACAGACATTCGCTTTCCCCAAAAGCTTTGCTTGGTAAAGGGGCAACACTGTGTATGTGTCTCTCGCAGAGCCCGGCTGCCAAATTCGAAACGTCCAGCGATTTCTCCCACACGAAAGCTGCCAGCACGGAATGCTGTAGCTGGTTTTCACTGTCCCTTGGAACTGCATTCGCTGCCACACAGACATTCGCTTTCCCCAAAAGCTTTGGTTCGTAAAGGGGCAACACTGTGTATGTGTCTCTCGCAGAGCCCGGCTGCCAAATTCGAAACGTCCAGCGATTGCGCCCACACGAAAGCTGCCAGCACGGAATGCTGTAGCTGGTTTTCACTGTCCCTTGGAACTGCATTCGCTGCCACACAGACATTCGCTTTCCCCAAAAGCTTTGCTTGGTAGTGGGGCAACACTGTGTATCTCTCTCTCGCAGAGCCCGGCTGCCAAATTCGAAACGTCCAGCGATTGCGCCCACACGAAAGCTGCCAGCACGGAATGCTGTAGCTGGTTTTCACTGTCCCTTGGAACTGCATTCGCTGCCACACAGACATTCGCTTTCCCCAAAAGCTTTGCTTGGTAAAGGGGCAACACTGTGTATGTGTCTCTCGCAGAGCCCGGCTGCCAAATTCGAAACGTCCAGCGATTACGCCCACACGAAAGCTGCCAGCACGGAATGCTGTAGCTGGTTTTCACTGTCCCTTGGAACTGCATTCGCTGCCACACAGACATTCGCTTTCCCCAAAAGCTTTGGTTCGTAAAGGGGCAACACTGTGTATGTGTCTCTCGCAGAGCCCGGCTGCCAAATTCGAAACGTCCAGCGATTGCGCCCACACGAAAGCTGCCAGCACGGAATGCTGTAGCTGGTTTTCACTGTCCCTTGGAACTGCATTCCCTGCCACACAGACATTCGCTTTCCCCAGAAGCTTTGCTTGGTAATGGGGCAACACTGTGTATGTGTCTCTCGCAGAGCCCGGCTGCCAAATTCGAAACGTCCAGCGATTTCGCCCACACGAAAGCTGCCAGCACGGAATGCTGTAGCTGGTTTTCACTGTCCCTTGGAACTGCATTCGCTGCCGCACAGACATTCGCTTTCCCCAGAAGCTTTGCTTGGTAATGGGGCAACACCGTGTATCTCTCTCTCGCAGAGCCCGGCTGCCAAATTCGAAACGTCCAGCGATTGCGCCCACAAGAAAGCTGCCAGCACGGAATGCTGTAGCTGGTTTTCACTGTCCCTTGGAACTGCATTCGCTGCCACACAGACATTCGCTTTCCCCAAAAGCTTTGCTTGGTAGTGGGGCAACACTGTGTATGTGTCTCTCGCAGAGCCCGGCTGCCAAATTCGAAACGTCCAGCGATTTCTCCCACACGAAAGCTGCCAGCACGGAATGCTGTAGCTGGTTTTCACTGTCCCTTGGAACTGCATTCGCTGCCACACAGACATTCGCTTTCCCCAAAAGCTTTGGTTCGTAAAGGGGCAACACTGTGTATGTGTCTCTCGCAGAGCCCGGCTGCCAAATTCGAAACGTCCAGCGATTTCTCCCACACGAAATCTGCCAGCACGGAATGCTGTAGCTGGTTTTCACTGTCCCTTGGAACTGCATTCGCTGCCACACAGACATTCGCTTTCCCCAAAAGCTTTGCTTGGTAATGGGGCAACACTGTGTATGTGTCTCTCGCAGAGCCCGGCTGCCAAATTCGAAACGTCCAGCGATTGCGCCCACACGAAAGCTGCCAGCACGGAATGCTGTAGCTGGTTTTCACTGTCCCTTGGAACTGCATTCGCTGCCACACAGACATTCGCTTTCCCCAAAAGCTTTGCTTGGTAGTGGGGCAACACTGTGTATCTCTCTCTCGCAGAGCCCGGCTGCCAAATTCGAAACGTCCAGCGATTGCGCCCACACGAAAGCTGCCAGCACGGAATGCTGTAGCTGGTTTTCACTGTCCCTTGGAACTGCATTCGCTGCCACACAGACATTCGCTTTCCCCAAAAGCTTTGCTTGGTAGTGGGGCAACACTGTGTATCTCTCTCTCGCAGAGCCCGGCTGCCAAATTCGAAACGTCCAGCGATTGCGCCCACACGAAAGCTGCCAGCACGGAATGCTGTAGCTGGTTTTCACTGTCCCTTGGAACTGCATTCGCTGCCACACAGACATTCGCTTTCCCCAAAAGCTTTGCTTGGTAAAGGGGCAACACTGTGTATGTGTCTCTCGCAGAGCCCGGCTGCCAAATTCGAAACGTCCAGCGATTACGCCCACACGAAAGCTGCCAGCACGGAATGCTGTAGCTGGTTTTCACTGTCCCTTGGAACTGCATTCGCTGCCACACAGACATTCGCTTTCCCCAAAAGCTTTGCTTGGTAATGGGGCAACACTGTGTATGTGTCTCTCGCAGAGCCCGGCTGCCAAATTCGAAACGTCCAGCGATTGCGCCCACACGAAAGCTGCCAGCACGGAATGCTGTAGCTGGTTTTCACTGTCCCTTGGAACTGCATTCGCTGCCACACAGACATTCGCTTTCCCCAAAAGCTTTGCTTGGTAGTGGGGCAACACTGTGTATCTCTCTCTCGCAGAGCCCGGCTGCGAAATTCTAAACGTCCAGCGATTGCGCCCACACGAAAGCTGCCAGCACGGAATGCTGTAGCTGGTTTTCACTGTCCCTTGGAACTGCATTCGCTGCCACACAGACATTCGCTTTCCCCAAAAGCTTTGCTTGGTAGTGGGGCAACACTGTGTATCTCTCTCTCGCAGAGCCCGGCTGCCAAATTCGAAACGTCCAGCGATTGCGCCCACACGAAAGCTGCCAGCACGGAATGCTGTAGCTGGTTTTCACTGTCCCTTGGAACTGCATTCGCTGCCACACAGACATTCGCTTTCCCCAAAAGCTTTGCTTGGTAGTGGGGCAACACTGTGTATGTGTCTCTCGCAGAGCCCGGCTGCCAAATTCGAAACGTCCAGCGATTGCGCCCACACGAAAGCTGCCAGCACGGAATGCTGTAGCTGGTTTTCACTGTCCCTTGGAACTGCATTCGCTGCCACACAGACATTCGCTTTCCCCAAAAGCTTTGCTTGGTAATGGGGCAACACTGTGTATGTGTCTCTCGCAGAGCCCGGCTAACAAATTCGAAACGTCCAGCGATTTCGCCCACACGAAAGCTGCCAGCACGGAATGCTGTAGCTGGTTTTCACTGTCCCTTGGAACTGCATTCCCTGCCACACAGACATTCGCTTTCCCCAAAAGCTTTGCTTGGTAATGGGGCAACACTGTGTATGTGTCTCTCGCAGAGCCCGGCTGCCAAATTCGAAACGTCCAGCGATTTCGCCCACACGAAAGCTGCCAGCACGGAATGCTGTAGCTGGTTTTCACTGTCCCTTGGAACTGCATTCGCTGCCGCACAGACATTCGCTTTCCCCAAAAGCTTTGCTTGGTAATGGGGCAACACCGTGTATCTCTCTCTCGCAGAGCCCGGCTGCCAAATTCGAAACGTCCAGCGATTGCGCCCACAAGAAAGCTGCCAGCACGGAATGCTGTAGCTGGTTTTCACTGTCCCTTGGAACTGCATTCGCTGCCACACAGACATTCGCTTTCCCCAAAAGCTTAGGTTCGTAAAGGGGCAACAGTGTGTATGTGTCTCTCGCAGAGCCCGGCTGCCAAATTCGAAACGTCCAGCGATTTCTCCCACACGAAATCTGCCAGCACGGAATGCTGTAGCTGGTTTTCACTGTCCCTTGGAACTGCATTCGCTGCCACACAGACATTCGCTTTCCCCAAAAGCTTTGCTTGGTAGTGGGGCAACACTGTGTATCTCTCTCTCGCAGAGCCCGGCTGCCAAATTCGAAACGTCCAGCGATTGCGCCCACACGAAAGCTGCCAGCACGGAATGCTGTAGCTGGTTTTCACTGTCCCTTGGAACTGCATTCGCTGCCACACAGACATTCGCTTTCCCCAAAAGCTTTGGTTCGTAAAGGGGCAACACTGTGTATGTGTCTCTCGCAGAGCCCGGCTAACAAATTCGAAACGTCCAGCGATTGCGCCCACACGAAAGCTGCCAGCACGGAATGCTGTAGCTGGTTTTCACTGTCCCTTGGAACTGCATTCGCTGCCACACAGACATTCGTTTTCCCCAAAAGCTTTGCTTGGTAATGGGGCAACACTGTGTATCTCTCTCTCGCAGAGCCCGGCTGCCAAATTCGAAACGTCCAGCGATTGCGCCCACACGAAAGCTGCCAGCACGGAATGCTGTAGCTGGTTTTCACTGTCCCTTGGAACTGCATTCGCTGCCACACAGACATTCGCTTTCCCCAAAAGCTTTGCTTGGTAGTGGGGCAACACTGTGTATCTCCCTCTCGCAGAGCCCGGGTGCCAAATTCGAAACGTCCAGCGATTGCGCCCACACGAAAGCTGCCAGCACGGAATGCTGTAGCTGGTTTTCACTGTCCCTTGGAACTGCATTCGCTGCCACACAGACATTCGCTTTCCCCAAAAGCTTTGCTTGGTAGTGGGGCAACACTGTGTATCTCTCTCTCGCAGAGCCCGGCTAACAAATTCGAAACGTCCAGCGATTTCGCCCACACGAAAGCTGCCAGCACGGAATGCTGTAGCTGGTTTTCACTGTCCCTTGGAACTGCATTCCCTGCCACACAGACATTCGCTTTCCCCAAAAGCTTTGCTTGGTAATGGGGCAACACTGTGTATGTGTCTCTCGCAGAGCCCGGCTGCCAAATTCGAAACGTCCAGCGATTTCGCCCACACGAAAGCTGCCAGCACGGAATGCTGTAGCTGGTTTTCACTGTCCCTTGGAACTGCATTCGCTGCCGCACAGACATTCGCTTTCCCCAGAAGCTTTGCTTGGTAATGGGGCAACACCGTGTATCTCTCTCTCGCAGAGCCCGGCTGCCAAATTCGAAACGTCCAGCGATTGCGCCCACACGAAAGCTGCCAGCACGGAATGCTGTAGCTGGTTTTCACTGTCCCTTGGAACTGCATTCGCTGCCACACAGACATTCGCTTTCCCCAAAAGCTTTGGTTCGTAAAGGGGCAACAGTGTGTATGTGTCTCTCGCAGAGCCCGGCTGCCAAATTCGAAACGTCCAGCGATTTCTCCCACACGAAATCTGCCAGCACGGAATGCTGTAGCTGGTTTTCACTGTCCCTTGGAACTGCATTCGCTGCCACACAGACATTCGCTTTCCCCAAAAGCTTTGCTTGGTAATGGGGCAACACTGTGTATGTGTCTCTCGCAGAGCCCGGCTGCCAAATTCGAAACGTCCAGCGATTGCGCCCACACGAAAGCTGCCAGCACGGAATGCTGTAGCTGGTTTTCACTGTCCCTTGGAACTGCATTCGCTGCCACACAGACATTCGCTTTCCCCAAAAGCTTTGCTTGGTAAAGGGGCAACACTGTGTATGTGTCTCTCGCAGAGCCCGGCTGCCAAATTCGAAACGTCCAGCGATTGCGCCCACACGAAAGCTGCCAGCACGGAATGCTGTAGCTGGTTTTCACTGTCCCTTGGAACTGCATTCGCTGCCACACAGACATTCGCTTTCCCCAAAAGCTTTGGTTCGTAAAGGGGCAACACTGTGTATGTGTCTCTCGCAGAGCCCGGCTAACAAATTCGAAACGTCCAGCGATTGCGCCCACACGAAAGCTGCCAGCACGGAATGCTGTAGCTGGTTTTCACTGTCCCTTGGAACTGCATTCGCTGCCACACAGACATTCGCTTTCCCCAAAAGCTTTGCTTGGTAATGGGGCAACACTGTGTATCTCTCTCTCGCAGAGCCCGGCTGCCAAATTCGAAACGTCCAGCGATTGCGCCCACACGAAAGCTGCCAGCACGGAATGCTGTAGCTGGTTTTCACTGTCCCTTGGAACTGCATTCGCTGCCACACAGACATTCGCTTTCCCCAAAAGCTTTGCTTGGTAGTGGGGCAACACTGTGTATCTCCCTCTCGCAGAGCCCGGGTGCCAAATTCGAAACGTCCAGCGATTGCGCCCACACGAAAGCTGCCAGCACGGAATGCTGTAGCTGGTTTTCACTGTCCCTTGGAACTGCATTCGCTGCCACACAGACATTCGCTTTCCCCAAAAGCTTTGCTTGGTAGTGGGGCAACACTGTGTATCTCTCTCTCGCAGAGCCCGGCTAACAAATTCGAAACGTCCAGCGATTTCGCCCACACGAAAGCTGCCAGCACGGAATGCTGTAGCTGGTTTTCACTGTCCCTTGGAACTGCATTCCCTGCCACACAGACATTCGCTTTCCCCAAAAGCTTTGCTTGGTAATGGGGCAACACTGTGTATGTGTCTCTCGCAGAGCCCGGCTGCCAAATTCGAAACGTCCAGCGATTTCGCCCACACGAAAGCTGCCAGCACGGAATGCTGTAGCTGGTTTTCACTGTCCCTTGGAACTGCATTCGCTGCCGCACAGACATTCGCTTTCCCCAGAAGCTTTGCTTGGTAATGGGGCAACACCGTGTATCTCTCTCTCGCAGAGCCCGGCTGCCAAATTCGAAACGTCCAGCGATTGCGCCCACACGAAAGCTGCCAGCACGGAATGCTGTAGCTGGTTTTCACTGTCCCTTGGAACTGCATTCGCTGCCACACAGACATTCGCTTTCCCCAAAAGCTTTGGTTCGTAAAGGGGCAACAGTGTGTATGTGTCTCTCGCAGAGCCCGGCTGCCAAATTCGAAACGTCCAGCGATTTCTCCCACACGAAAGCTGCCAGCACGGAATGCTGTAGCTGGTTTTCACTGTCCCTTGGAACTGCATTCGCTGCCACACAGACATTCGCTTTCCCCAAAAGCTTTGCTTGGTAATGGGGCAACACTGTGTATGTGTCTCTCGCAGAGCCCGGCTGCCAAATTCGAAACGTCCAGCGATTGCGCCCACACGAAAGCTGCCAGCACGGAATGCTGTAGCTGGTTTTCACTGTCCCTTGGAACTGCATTCGCTGCCACACAGACATTCGCTTTCCCCAAAAGCTTTGCTTGGTAGTGGGGCAACACTGTGTATCTCTCTCTCGCAGAGCCCGGCTGCCAAATTCGAAACGTCCAGCGATTGCGCCCACACGAAAGCTGCCAGCACGGAATGCTGTAGCTGGTTTTCACTGTCCCTTGGAACTGCATTCGCTGCCACACAGACATTCGCTTTCCCCAAAAGCTTTGCTTGGTAAAGGGGCAACACTGTGTATGTGTCTCTCGCAGAGCCCGGCTGCCAAATTCGAAACGTCCAGCGATTTCTCCCACACGAAAGCTGCCAGCACGGAATGCTGTAGCTGGTTTTCACTGTCCCTTGGAACTGCATTCGCTGCCACACAGACATTCGCTTTCCCCAAAAGCTTTGGTTCGTAAAGGGGCAACACTGTGTATGTGTCTCTCGCAGAGCCCGGCTGCCAAATTCGAAACGTCCAGCGATTTCTCCCACACGAAATCTGCCAGCACGGAATGCTGTAGCTGGTTTTCACTGTCCCTTGGAACTGCATTCGCTGCCACACAGACATTCGCTTTCCCCAAAAGCTTTGCTTGGTAATGGGGCAACACTGTGTATGTGTCTCTCGCAGAGCCCGGCTGCCAAATTCGAAACGTCCAGCGATTGCGCCCACACGAAAGCTGCCAGCACGGAATGCTGTAGCTGGTTTTCACTGTCCCTTGGAACTGCATTCGCTGTCACACAGACATTCGCTTTCCCCAAAAGCTTTGCTTGGTAGTGGGGCAACACTGTGTATCTCTCTCTCGCAGAGCCCGGCTGCCAAATTCGAAACGTCCAGCGATTGCGCCCACACGAAAGCTGCCAGCACGGAATGCTGTAGCTGGTTTTCACTGTCCCTTGGAACTGCATTCGCTGCCACACAGACATTCGCTTTCCCCAAAAGCTTTGCTTGGTAGTGGGGCAACACTGTGTATCTCTCTCTCGCAGAGCCCGGCTGCCAAATTCGAAACGTCCAGCGATTGCGCCCTCAAGAAAGCTGCCAGCACGGAATGCTGTAGCTGGTTTTCACTGTCCCTTGGAACTGCATTCGCTGCCACACAGACATTCGCTTTCCCCAAAAGCTTTGCTTGGTAATGGGGCAACACTGTGTATGTGTCTCTCGCAGAGCCCGGCTAACAAATTCGAAACGTCCAGCGATTTCGCCCACACGAAAGCTGCCAGCACGGAATGCTGTAGCTGGTTTTCACTGTCCCTTGGAACTGCATTCCCTGCCACACAGACATTCGCTTTCCCCAAAAGCTTTGCTTGGTAATGGGGCAACACTGTGTATGTGTCTCTCGCAGAGCCCGGCTGCCAAATTCGAAACGTCCAGCGATTTCGCCCACACGAAAGCTGCCAGCACGGAATGCTGTAGCTGGTTTTCACTGTCCCTTGGAACTGCATTCGCTGCCGCACAGACATTCGCTTTCCCCAGAAGCTTTGCTTGGTAATGGGGCAACACCGTGTATCTCTCTCTCGCAGAGCCCGGCTGCCAAATTCGAAACGTCCAGCGATTGCGCCCACAAGAAAGCTGCCAGCACGGAATGCTGTAGCTGGTTTTCACTGTCCCTTGGAACTGCATTCGCTGCCACACAGACATTCGCTTTCCCCAAAAGCTTTGGTTCGTAAAGGGGCAACAGTGTGTATGTGTCTCTCGCAGAGCCCGGCTGCCAAATTCGAAACGTCCAGCGATTTCTCCCACACGAAATCTGCCAGCACGGAATGCTGTAGCTGGTTTTCACTGTCCCTTGGAACTGCATTCGCTGCCACACAGACATTCGCTTTCCCCAAAAGCTTTGCTTGGTAATGGGGCAACACTGTGTATGTGTCTCTCGCAGAGCCCGGCTGCCAAATTCGAAACGTCCAGCGATTGCGCCCACACGAAAGCTGCCAGCACGGAATGCTGTAGCTGGTTTTCACTGTCCCTTGGAACTGCATTCGCTGCCACACAGACATTCGCTTTCCCCAAAAGCTTTGCTTGGTAGTGGGGCAACACTGTGTATGTGTCTCTCGCAGAGCCCGGCTGCCAAATTCGAAACGTCCAGCGATTGCGCCCACACGAAAGCTGCCAGCACGGAATGCTGTAGCTGGTTTTCACTGTCCCTTGGAACTGCATTCCCTGCCACACAGACATTCGCTTTCCCCAGAAGCTTTGCTTGGTAATGGGGCAACACTGTGTATGTGTCTCTCGCAGAGCCCGGCTGCCAAATTCGAAACGTCCAGCGATTTCGCCCACACGAAAGCTGCCAGCACGGAATGCTGTAGCTGGTTTTCACTGTCCCTTGGAACTGCATTCGCTGCCGCACAGACATTCGCTTTCCCCAGAAGCTTTGCTTGGTAATGGGGCAACACCGTGTATCTCTCTCTCGCAGAGCCCGGCTGCCAAATTCGAAACGTCCAGCGATTGCGCCCACAAGAAAGCTGCCAGCACGGAATGCTGTAGCTGGTTTTCACTGTCCCTTGGAACTGCATTCGCTGCCACACAGACATTCGCTTTCCCCAAAAGCTTTGGTTCGTAAAGGGGCAACAGTGTGTATGTGTCTCTCGCAGAGCCCGGCTGCCAAATTCGAAACGTCCAGCGATTTCTCCCACACGAAATCTGCCAGCACGGAATGCTGTAGCTGGTTTTCACTGTCCCTTGGAACTGCATTCGCTGCCACACAGACATTCGCTTTCCCCAAAAGCTTTGCTTGGTAATGGGGCAACACTGTGCATGTGTCTCTCGCAGAGCCCGGCTGCCAAATTCGAAACGTCCAGCGATTGCGCCCACACGAAAGCTGCCAGCACGGAATGCTGTAGCTGGTTTTCACTGTCCCTTGGAACTGCATTCGCTGCCACACAGACATTCGCTTTCCCCAAAAGCTTTGCTTGGTAGTGGGGCAACACTGTGTATCTCTCTCTCGCAGAGCCCGGCTGCCAAATTCGAAACGTCCAGCGATTGCGCCCACACGAAAGCTGCCAGCACGGAATGCTGTAGCTGGTTTTCACTGTCCCTTGGAACTGCATTCGCTGCCACACAGACATTCGCTTTCCCCAAAAGCTTTGCTTGGTAGTGGGGCAACACTGTGTATCTCTCTCTCGCAGAGCCCGGCTGCCAAATTCGAAACGTCCAGCGATTGCGCCCACACGAAAGCTGCCAGCACGGAATGCTGTAGCTGGTTTTCACTGTCCCTTGGAACTGCATTCGCTGCCACACAGACATTCGCTTTCCCCAAAAGCTTTGCTTGGTAAAGGGGCAACACTGTGTATGTGTCTCTCGCAGAGCCCGGCTGCCAAATTCGAAACGTCCAGCGATTTCTCCCACACGAAAGCTGCCAGCACGGAATGCTGTAGCTGGTTTTCACTGTCCCTTGGAACTGCATTCGCTGCCACACAGACATTCGCTTTCCCCAAAAGCTTTGGTTCGTAAAGGGGCAACACTGTGTATGTGTCTCTCGCAGAGCCCGGCTGCCAAATTCGAAACGTCCAGCGATTGCGCCCACACGAAAGCTGCCAGCACGGAATGCTGTAGCTGGTTTTCACTGTCCCTTGGAACTGCATTCGCTGCCACACAGACATTCGCTTTCCCCAAAAGCTTTGCTTGGTAGTGGGGCAACACTGTGTATCTCTCTCTCGCAGAGCCCGGCTGCCAAATTCGAAACGTCCAGCGATTGCGCCCACACGAAAGCTGCCAGCACGGAATGCTGTAGCTGGTTTTCACTGTCCCTTGGAACTGCATTCGCTGCCACACAGACATTCGCTTTCCCCAAAAGCTTTGCTTGGTAAAGGGGCAACACTGTGTATGTGTCTCTCGCAGAGCCCGGCTGCCAAATTCGAAACGTCCAGCGATTGCGCCCACACGAAAGCTGCCAGCACGGAATGCTGTAGCTGGTTTTCACTGTCCCTTGGAACTGCATTCGCTGCCACACAGACATTCGCTTTCCCCAAAAGCTTTGGTTCGTAAAGGGGCAACACTGTGTATGTGTCTCTCGCAGAGCCCGGCTGCCAAATTCGAAACGTCCAGCGATTGCGCCCACACGAAAGCTGCCAGCACGGAATGCTGTAGCTGGTTTTCACTATCCCTTGGAACTGCATTCCCTGCCACACAGACATTCGCTTTCCCCAGAAGCTTTGGTTCGTAAAGGGGCAACACTGTGTATGTGTCTCTCGCAGAGCCCGGCTGCCAAATTCGAAACGTCCAGCGATTGCGCCCACACGAAAGCTGCCAGCACGGAATGCTGTAGCTGGTTTTCACTGTCCCTTGGAACTGCATTCGCTGCCACACAGACATTCGCTTTCCCCAAAAGCTTTGGTTCGTAAAGGGGCAACACTGTGTATGTGTCTCTCGCAGAGCCCGGCTGCCAAATTCGAAACGTCCAGCGATTGCGCCCACACGAAAGCTGCCAGCACGGAATGCTGTAGCTGGTTTTCACTGTCCCTTGGAACTGCATTCGCTGCCACACAGACATTCGCTTTCCCCAGAAGCTTTGCTTGGTAATGGGGCAACACTGTGTATGTGTCTCTCGCAGAGCTCGGCTGCCAAATTCGAAACGTCCAGCGATTTCGCCCACACGAAAGCTGCCAGCACGGAATGCTGTAGCTGGTTTTCACTGTCCCTTGGAACTGCATTCGCTGCCGCACAGACATTCGCTTTCCCCAGAAGCTTTGCTTGGTAATGGGGCAACACCGTGTATCTCTCTCTCGCAGAGCCCGGCTGCCAAATTCGAAACGTCCAGCGATTGCGCCCACACGAAAGCTGCCAGCACGGAATGCTGTAGCTGGTTTTCACTGTCCCTTGGAACTGCATTCGCTGCCGCACAGACATTCGCTTTCCCCAAAAGCTTTGGTTCGTAAAGGGGCAACACTGTGTATGTGTCTCTCGCAGAGCCCGGCTGCCAAATTCGAAACGTCCAGCGATTGCGCCCACACGAAAGCTGCCAGCACGGAATGCTGTAGCTGGTTTTCACTGTCCCTTGGAACTGCATTCGCTGCCGCACAGACATTCGCTTTCCCCAAAAGCTTTGCTTGGTAGTGGGGCAACACTGTGTATCTCTCTCTCGCAGAGCCCGGCTGCCAAATTCGAAACGTCCAGCGATTGCGCCCACACGAAAGCTGCCAGCACGGAATGCTGTAGCTGGTTTTCACTGTCCCTTGGAACTGCATTCGCTGCCACACAGACATTCGCTTTCCCCAAAAGCTTTGCTTGGTAATGGGGCAACACTGTGTATGTGTCTCTCGCAGAGCCCGGCTGCCAAATTCGAAACGTCCAGCGATTGCGCCCACACGAAAGCTGCCAGCACGGAATGCTGTAGCTGGTTTTCACTGTCCCTTGGAACTGCATTCGCTGCCACACAGACATTCGCTTTCCCCAAAAGCTTTGCTTGGTAGTGGGGCAACACTGTGTATCTCTCTCTCGCAGAGCCCGGCTGCCAAATTCGAAACGTCCAGCGATTGCGCCCACACGAAAGCTGCCAGCACGGAATGCTGTAGCTGGTTTTCACTGTCCCTTGGAACTGCATTCGCTGCCACACAGACATTCGCTTTCCCCAAAAGCTTTGCTTGGTAAAGGGGCAACACTGTGTATGTGTCTCTCGCAGAGCCCGGCTGCCAAATTCGAAACGTCCAGCGATTTCTCCCACACGAAAGCTGCCAGCACGGAATGCTGTAGCTGGTTTTCACTGTCCCTTGGAACTGCATTCGCTGCCACACAGACATTCGCTTTCCCCAAAAGCTTTGGTTCGTAAAGGGGCAACACTGTGTATGTGTCTCTCGCAGAGCCCGGCTGCCAAATTCGAAACGTCCAGCGATTGCGCCCACACGAAAGCTGCCAGCACGGAATGCTGTAGCTGGTTTTCACTGTCCCTTGGAACTGCATTCGCTGCCACACAGACATTCGCTTTCCCCAAAAGCTTTGCTTGGTAGTGGGGCAACACTGTGTATCTCTCTCTCGCAGAGCCCGGCTGCCAAATTCGAAACGTCCAGCGATTGCGCCCACACGAAAGCTGCCAGCACGGAATGCTGTAGCTGGTTTTCACTGTCCCTTGGAACTGCATTCGCTGCCACACAGACATTCGCTTTCCCCAAAAGCTTTGCTTGGTAAAGGGGCAACACTGTGTATGTGTCTCTCGCAGAGCCCGGCTGCCAAATTCGAAACGTCCAGCGATTGCGCCCACACGAAAGCTGCCAGCACGGAATGCTGTAGCTGGTTTTCACTGTCCCTTGGAACTGCATTCGCTGCCACACAGACATTCGCTTTCCCCAAAAGCTTTGGTTCGTAAAGGGGCAACACTGTGTATGTGTCTCTCGCAGAGCCCGGCTGCCAAATTCGAAACGTCCAGCGATTGCGCCCACACGAAAGCTGCCAGCACGGAATGCTGTAGCTGGTTTTCACTGTCCCTTGGAACTGCATTCCCTGCCACACAGACATTCGCTTTCCCCAGAAGCTTTGCTTGGTAATGGGGCAACACTGTGTATGTGTCTCTCGCAGAGCCCGGCTGCCAAATTCGAAACGTCCAGCGATTTCGCCCACACGAAAGCTGCCAGCACGGAATGCTGTAGCTGGTTTTCACTGTCCCTTGGAACTGCATTCGCTGCCGCACAGACATTCGCTTTCCCCAGAAGCTTTGCTTGGTAATGGGGCAACACCGTGTATCTCTCTCTCGCAGAGCCCGGCTGCCAAATTCGAAACGTCCAGCGATTGCGCCCACAAGAAAGCTGCCAGCACGGAATGCTGTAGCTGGTTTTCACTGTCCCTTGGAACTGCATTCGCTGCCACACAGACATTCGCTTTCCCCAAAAGCTTTGGTTCGTAAAGGGGCAACACTGTGTATGTGTCTCTCGCAGAGCCCGGCTGCCAAATTCGAAACGTCCAGCGATTTCTCCCACACGAAATCTGCCAGCACGGAATGCTGTAGCTGGTTTTCACTGTCCCTTGGAACTGCATTCGCTGCCACACAGACATTCGCTTTCCCCAAAAGCTTTGCTTGGTAATGGGGCAACACTGTGTATGTGTCTCTCGCAGAGCCCGGCTGCCAAATTCGAAACGTCCAGCGATTGCGCCCACACGAAAGCTGCCAGCACGGAATGCTGTAGCTGGTTTTCACTGTCCCTTGGAACTGCATTCGCTGCCACACAGACATTCGCTTTCCCCAAAAGCTTTGCTTGGTAGTGGGGCAACACTGTGTATCTCTCTCTCGCAGAGCCCGGCTGCCAAATTCGAAACGTCCAGCGATTGCGCCCACACAAAAGCTGCCAGCACGGAATGCTGTAGCTGGTTTTCACTGTCCCTTGGAACTGCATTCGCTGCCACACAGACATTCGCTTTCCCCAAAAGCTTTGCTTGGTAGTGGGGCAACACTGTGTATCTCTCTCTCGCAGAGCCCGGCTGCCAAATTCGAAACGTCCAGCGATTGCGCCCACACGAAAGCTGCCAGCACGGAATGCTGTAGCTGGTTTTCACTGTCCCTTGGAACTGCATTCGCTGCCACACAGACATTCGCTTTCCCCAAAAGCTTTGCTTGGTAAAGGGGCAACACTGTGTATGTGTCTCTCGCAGAGCCCGGCTGCCAAATTCGAAACGTCCAGCGATTGCGCCCACACGAAAGCTGCCAGCACGGAATGCTGTAGCTGGTTTTCACTGTCCCTTGGAATTGCATTCGCTGCCACACAGACATTCGCTTTCCCCAAAAGCTTTGGTTCGTAAAGGGGCAACACTGTGTATGTGTCTCTCGCAGAGCCCGGCTGCCAAATTCGAAACGTCCAGCGATTGCGCCCACACGAAAGCTGCCAGCACGGAATGCTGTAGCTGGTTTTCACTGTCCCTTGGAACTGCATTCGCTGCCGCACAGACATTCGCTTTCCCCAAAAGCTTTGCTTGGTAGTGGGGCAACACTGTGTATCTCTCTCTCGCAGAGCCCGGCTGCCAAATTCGAAACGTCCAGCGATTGCGCCCACACGAAAGCTGCCAGCACGGAATGCTGTAGCTGGTTTTCACTGTCCCTTGGAACTGCATTCGCTGCCACACAGACATTCGCTTTCCCCAAAAGCTTTGCTTGGTAAAGGGGCAACACTGTGTATGTGTCTCTCGCAGAGCCCGGCTGCCAAATTCGAAACGTCCAGCGATTGCGCCCACACGAAAGCTGCCAGCACGGAATGCTGTAGCTGGTTTTCACTGTCCCTTGGAACTGCATTCGCTGCCACACAGACATTCGCTTTCCCCAAAAGCTTTGGTTCGTAAAGGGGCAACACTGTGTATGTGTCTCTCGCAGAGCCCGGCTGCCAAATTCGAAACGTCCAGCGATTGCGCCCACACAAAAGCTGCCAGCACGGAATGCTGTAGCTGGTTTTCACTGTCCCTTGGAACTGCATTCCCTGCCACACAGACATTCGCTTTCCCCAGAAGCTTTGCTTGGTAATGGGGCAACACTGTGTATGTGTCTCTCGCAGAGCCCGGCTGCCAAATTCGAAACGTCCAGCGATTTCGCCCACACGAAAGCTGCCAGCACGGAATGCTGTAGCTGGTTTTCACTGTCCCTTGGAACTGCATTCGCTGCCGCACAGACATTCGCTTTCCCCAGAAGCTTTGCTTGCTAATGGGGCAACACCGTGTATCTCTCTCTCGCAGAGCCCGGCTGCCAAATTCGAAACGTCCAGCGATTGCGCCCACAAGAAAGCTGCCAGCACGGAATGCTGTAGCTGGTTTTCACTGTCCCTTGGAACTGCATTCGCTGCCACACAGACATTCGCTTTCCCCAAAAGCTTTGGTTCGTAAAGGGGCAACAGTGTGTATGTGTCTCTCGCAGAGCCCGGCTGCCAAATTCGAAACGTCCAGCGATTTCTCCCACACGAAATCTGCCAGCACGGAATGCTGTAGCTGGTTTTCACTGTCCCTTGGAACTGCATTCGCTGCCACACAGACATTCGCTTTCCCCAAAAGCTTTGCTTGGTAGTGGGGCAACACTGTGTATCTCTCTCTCGCAGAGCCCGGCTGCCAAATTCGAAACGTCCAGCGATTGCGCCCACACGAAAGCTGCCAGCACGGAATGCTGTAGCTGGTTTTCACTGTCCCTTGGAACTGCATTCGCTGCCACACAGACATTCGCTTTCCCCAAAAGCTTTGCTTGGTAAAGGGGCAACACTGTGTATGTGTCTCTCGCAGAGCCCGGCTGCCAAATTCGAAACGTCCAGCGATTTCTCCCACACGAAAGCTGCCAGCACGGAATGCTGTAGCTGGTTTTCACTGTCCCTTGGAACTGCATTCGCTGCCACACAGACATTCGCTTTCCCCAAAAGCTTTGGTTCGTAAAGGGGCAACACTGTGTATGTGTCTCTCGCAGAGCCCGGCTGCCAAATTCGAAACGTCCAGCGATTTCTCCCACACGAAATCTGCCAGCACGGAATGCTGTAGCTGGTTTTCACTGTCCCTTGGAACTGCATTCGCTGCCACACAGACATTCGCTTTCCCCAAAAGCTTTGCTTGGTAATGGGGCAACACTGTGTATGTGTCTCTCGCAGAGCCCGGCTGCCAAATTCGAAACGTCCAGCGATTGCGCCCACACGAAAGCTGCCAGCACGGAATGCTGTAGCTGGTTTTCACTGTCCCTTGGAACTGCATTCGCTGCCACACAGACATTCGCTTTCCCCAAAAGCTTTGCTTGGTAGTGGGGCAACACTGTGTATCTCTCTCTCGCAGAGCCCGGCTGCCAAATTCTAAACGTCCAGCGATTGCGCCCACACGAAAGCTGCCAGCACGGAATGCTGTAGCTGGTTTTCACTGTCCCTTGGAACTGCATTCGCTGCCACACAGACATTCGCTTTCCCCAAAAGCTTTGCTTGGTAGTGGGGCAACACTGTGTATCTCTCTCTCGCAGAGCCCGGCTGCCAAATTCGAAACGTCCAGCGATTGCGCCCACACGAAAGCTGCCAGCACGGAATGCTGTAGCTGGTTTTCACTGTCCCTTGGAACTGCATTCGCTGCCACACAGACATTCGCTTTCCCCAAAAGCTTTGCTTGGTAGTGGGGCAACACTGTGTATCTCTCTCTCGCAGAGCCCGGCTGCCAAATTCGAAACGTCCAGCGATTGCGCCCACACGAAAGCTGCCAGCACGGAATGCTGTAGCTGGTTTTCACTGTCCCTTGGAACTGCATTCGCTGCCACACAGACATTCGCTTTCCCCAAAAGCTTAGGTTCGTAAAGGGGCAACAGTGTGTATGTGTCTCTCGCAGAGCCCGGCTAACAAATTCGAAACGTCCAGCGATTTCTCCCACACGAAAGCTGCCAGCACGGAATGCTGTAGCTGGTTTTCACTGTCCCTTGGAACTGCATTCGCTGCCACACAGACATTCGCTTTCCCCAAAAGCTTTGCTTGGTAATGGGGCAACACTGTGTATGTGTCTCTCGCAGAGCCCGGCTGCCAAATTCGAAACGTCCAGCGATTGCGCCCACACGAAAGCTGCCAGCACGGAATGCTGTAGCTGGTTTTCACTGTCCCTTGGAACTGCATTCGCTGCCACACAGACATTCGCTTTCCCCAAAAGCTTTGCTTGGTAGTGGGGCAACACTGTGTATCTCTCTCTCGCAGAGCCCGGCTGCCAAATTCGAAACGTCCAGCGATTGCGCCCACACGAAAGCTGCCAGCACGGAATGCTGTAGCTGGTTTTCACTGTCCCTTGGAACTGCATTCGCTGCCACACAGACATTCGCTTTCCCCAAAAGCTTTGGTTCGTAAAGGGGCAACACTGTGTATGTGTCTCTCGCAGAGCCCGGCTGCCAAATTCGAAACGTCCAGCGATTGCGCCCACACGAAAGCTGCCAGCACGGAATGCTGTAGCTGGTTTTCACTGTCCCTTGGAACTGCATTCGCTGCCACACAGACATTCGCTTTCCCCAAAAGCTTTGCTTGGTAATGGGGCAACACTGTGTATCTCTCTCTCGCAGAGCCCGGCTGCCAAATTCGAAACGTCCAGCGATTGCGCCCACACGAAAGCTGCCAGCACGGAATGCTGTAGCTGGTTTTCACTGTCCCTTGGAACTGCATTCGCTGCCACACAGACATTCGCTTTCCCCAAAAGCTTTGCTTGGTAGTGGGGCAACACTGTGTATCTCCCTCTCGCAGAGCCCGGGTGCCAAATTCGAAACGTCCAGCGATTGCGCCCACACGAAAGCTGCCAGCACAGAATGCTGTAGCTGGTTTTCACTGTCCCTTGGAACTGCATTCGCTGCCACACAGACATTCGCTTTCCCCAAAAGCTTTGCTTGGTAGTGGGGCAACACTGTGTATCTCTCTCTCGCAGAGCCCGGCTGCCAAATTCGAAACGTCCAGCGATTTCGCCCACACGAAAGCTGCCAGCACGGAATGCTGTAGCTGGTTTTCACTGTCCCTTGGAACTGCATTCGCTGCCGCACAGACATTCGCTTTCCCCAGAAGCTTTGCTTGGTAATGGGGCAACACCGTGTATCTCTCTCTCGCAGAGCCCGGCTGCCAAATTCGAAACGTCCAGCGATTGCGCCCACAAGAAAGCTGCCAGCACGGAATGCTGTAGCTGGTTTTCACTGTCCCTTGGAACTGCATTCGCTGCCACACAGACATTCGCTTTCCCCAAAAGCTTTGGTTCGTAAAGGGGCAACACTGTGTATGTGTCTCTCGCAGAGCCCGGCTGCCAAATTCGAAACGTCCAGCGATTTCTCCCACACGAAATCTGCCAGCACGGAATGCTGTAGCTGGTTTTCACTGTCCCTTGGAACTGCATTCGCTGCCACACAGACATTCGCTTTCCCCAAAAGCTTTGCTTGGTAATGGGGCAACACTGTGTATGTGTCTCTCGCAGAGCCCGGCTGCCAAATTCGAAACGTCCAGCGATTGCGCCCACACGAAAGCTGCCAGCACGGAATGCTGTAGCTGGTTTTCACTGTCCCTTGGAACTGCATTCGCTGCCACACAGACATTCGCTTTCCCCAAAAGCTTTGCTTGGTAGTGGGGCAACACTGTGTATCTCTCTCTCGCAGAGCCCGGCTGCCAAATTCGAAACGTCCAGCGATTGCGCCCACACGAAAGCTGCCAGCACGGAATGCTGTAGCTGGTTTTCACTGTCCCTTGGAACTGCATTCGCTGCCGCACAGACATTCGCTTTCCCCAGAAGCTTTGCTTGGTAATGGGGCAACACCGTGTATCTCTCTCTCGCAGAGCCCGGCTGCCAAATTCGAAACGTCCAGCGATTGCGCCCACACGAAAGCTGCCAGCACGGAATGCTGTAGCTGGTTTTCACTGTCCCTTGGAACTGCATTCGCTGCCACACAGACATTCGCTTTCCCCAAAAGCTTTGGTTCGTAAAGGGGCAACACTGTGTATGTGTCTCTCGCAGAGCCCGGCTGCCAAATTCGAAACGTCCAGCGATTGCGCCCACACGAAAGCTGCCAGCACGGAATGCTGTAGCTGGTTTTCACTGTCCCTTGGAACTGCATTCGCTGCCACACAGACATTCGCTTTCCCCAAAAGCTTTGCTTGGTAATGGGGCAACACTGTGTATGTGTCTCTCGCAGAGCCCGGCTGCCAAATTCGAAACGTCCAGCGATTGCGCCCACACGAAAGCTGCCAGCACGGAATGCTGTAGCTGGTTTTCACTGTCCCTTGGAACTGCATTCGCTGCCACACAGACATTCGCTTTCCCCAAAAGCTTTGGTTCGTAAAGGGGCAACACTCTGTATGTGTCTCTCGCAGAGCCCGGCTGCCAAATTCGAAACGTCCAGCGATTGCGCCCACACAAAAGCTGCCAGCACGGAATGCTGTAGCTGGTTTTCACTGTCCCTTGGAACTGCATTCCCTGCCACACAGACATTCGCTTTCCCCAGAAGCTTTGCTTGGTAATGGGGCAACACTGTGTATGTGTCTCTCGCAGAGCCCGGCTGCCAAATTCGAAACGTCCAGCGATTTCGCCCACACGAAAGCTGCCAGCACGGAATGCTGTAGCTGGTTTTCACTGTCCCTTGGAACTGCATTCGCTGCCGCACAGACATTCGCTTTCCCCAGAAGCTTTGCTTGCTAATGGGGCAACACCGTGTATCTCTCTCTCGCAGAGCCCGGCTGCCAAATTCGAAACGTCCAGCGATTGCGCCCACAAGAAAGCTGCCAGCACGGAATGCTGTAGCTGGTTTTCACTGTCCCTTGGAACTGCATTCGCTGCCACACAGACATTCGCTTTCCCCAAAAGCTTTGGTTCGTAAAGGGGCAACAGTGTGTATGTGTCTCTCGCAGAGCCCGGCTGCCAAATTCGAAACGTCCAGCGATTTCTCCCACACGAAATCTGCCAGCACGGAATGCTGTAGCTGGTTTTCACTGTCCCTTGGAACTGCATTCGCTGCCACACAGACATTCGCTTTCCCCAAAAGCTTTGCTTGGTAGTGGGGCAACACTGTGTATCTCTCTCTCGCAGAGCCCGGCTGCCAAATTCGAAACGTCCAGCGATTGCGCCCACACGAAAGCTGCCAGCACGGAATGCTGTAGCTGGTTTTCACTGTCCCTTGGAACTGCATTCGCTGCCACACAGACATTCGCTTTCCCCAAAAGCTTTGGTTCGTAAAGGGGCAACACTGTGTATGTGTCTCTCGCAGAGCCCGGCTGCCAAATTCGAAACGTCCAGCGATTTCTCCCACACGAAAGCTGCCAGCACGGAATGCTGTAGCTGGTTTTCACTGTCCCTTGGAACTGCATTCGCTGCCACACAGACATTCGCTTTCCCCAAAAGCTTTGGTTCGTAAAGGGGCAACACTGTGTATGTGTCTCTCGCAGAGCCCGGCTGCCAAATTCGAAACGTCCAGCGATTGCGCCCACACGAAAGCTGCCAGCACGGAATGCTGTAGCTGGTTTTCACTGTCCCTTGGAACTGCATTCGCTGCCACACAGACATTCGCTTTCCCCAAAAGCTTTGCTTGGTAATGGGGCAACACTGTGTATGTGTCTCTCGCAGAGCCCGGCTGCCAAATTCGAAACGTCCAGCGATTGCGCCCACACGAAAGCTGCCAGCACGGAATGCTGTAGCTGGTTTTCACTGTCCCTTGGAACTGCATTCGCTGCCACACAGACATTCGCTTTCCCCAAAAGCTTTGCTTGGTAGTGGGGCAACACTGTGTATCTCTCTCTCGCAGAGCCCGGCTGCGAAATTCTAAACGTCCAGCGATTGCGCCCACACGAAAGCTGCCAGCACGGAATGCTGTAGCTGGTTTTCACTGTCCCTTGGAACTGCATTCGCTGCCACACAGACATTCGCTTTCCCCAAAAGCTTTGCTTGGTAGTGGGGCAACACTGTGTATCTCTCTCTCGCAGAGCCCGGCTGCCAAATTCGAAACGTCCAGCGATTGCGCCCACACGAAAGCTGCCAGCACGGAATGCTGTAGCTGGTTTTCACTGTCCCTTGGAACTGCATTCGCTGCCACACAGACATTCGCTTTCCCCAAAAGCTTTGCTTGGTAGTGGGGCAACACTGTGTATCTCTCTCTCGCAGAGCCCGGCTGCCAAATTCGAAACGTCCAGCGATTGCGCCCACACGAAAGCTGCCAGCACGGAATGCTGTAGCTGGTTTTCACTGTCCCTTGGAACTGCATTCGCTGCCACACAGACATTCGCTTTCCCCAAAAGCTTAGGTTCGTAAAGGGGCAACAGTGTGTATGTGTCTCTCGCAGAGCCCGGCTAACAAATTCGAAACGTCCAGCGATTTCTCCCACACGAAAGCTGCCAGCACGGAATGCTGTAGCTGGTTTTCACTGTCCCTTGGAACTGCATTCGCTGCCACACAGACATTCGCTTTCCCCAAAAGCTTTGCTTGGTAATGGGGCAACACTGTGTATGTGTCTCTCGCAGAGCCCGGCTGCCAAATTCGAAACGTCCAGCGATTGCGCCCACACGAAAGCTGCCAGCACGGAATGCTGTAGCTGGTTTTCACTGTCCCTTGGAACTGCATTCGCTGCCACACAGACATTCGCTTTCCCCAAAAGCTTTGCTTGGTAGTGGGGCAACACTGTGTATCTCTCTCTCGCAGAGCCCGGCTGCCAAATTCGAAACGTCCAGCGATTGCGCCCACACGAAAGCTGCCAGCACGGAATGCTGTAGCTGGTTTTCACTGTCCCTTGGAACTGCATTCGCTGCCACACAGACATTCGCTTTCCCCAAAAGCTTTGCTTGGTAGTGGGGCAACACTGTGTATGTGTCTCTCGCAGAGCCCGGCTGCCAAATTCGAAACGTCCAGCGATTGCGCCCACACGAAAGCTGCCAGCACGGAATGCTGTAGCTGGTTTTCACTGTCCCTTGGAACTGCATTCGCTGCCACACAGACATTCGCTTTCCCCAAAAGCTTTGCTTGGTAATGGGGCAACACTGTGTATCTCTCTCTCGCAGAGCCCGGCTGCCAAATTCGAAACGTCCAGCGATTGCGCCCACACGAAAGCTGCCAGCACGGAATGCTGTAGCTGGTTTTCACTGTCCCTTGGAACTGCATTCGCTGCCACACAGACATTCGCTTTCCCCAAAAGCTTTGCTTGGTAGTGGGGCAACACTGTGTATCTCCCTCTCGCAGAGCCCGGGTGCCAAATTCGAAACGTCCAGCGATTGCGCCCACACGAAAGCTGCCAGCACGGAATGCTGTAGCTGGTTTTCACTGTCCCTTGGAACTGCATTCGCTGCCACACAGACATTCGCTTTCCCCAAAAGCTTTGCTTGGTAGTGGGGCAACACTGTGTATCTCTCTCTCGCAGAGCCCGGCTGCCAAATTCGAAACGTCCAGCGATTTCGCCCACACGAAAGCTGCCAGCACGGAATGCTGTAGCTGGTTTTCACTGTCCCTTGGAACTGCATTCGCTGCCGCACAGACATTCGCTTTCCCCAGAAGCTTTGCTTGGTAATGGGGCAACACCGTGTATCTCTCTCTCGCAGAGCCCGGCTGCCAAATTCGAAACGTCCAGCGATTGCGCCCACAAGAAAGCTGCCAGCACGGAATGCTGTAGCTGGTTTTCACTGTCCCTTGGAACTGCATTCGCTGCCACACAGACATTCGCTTTCCCCAAAAGCTTTGGTTCGTAAAGGGGCAACACTGTGTATGTGTCTCTCGCAGAGCCCGGCTGCCAAATTCGAAACGTCCAGCGATTTCTCCCACACGAAATCTGCCAGCACGGAATGCTGTAGCTGGTTTTCACTGTCCCTTGGAACTGCATTCGCTGCCACACAGACATTCGCTTTCCCCAAAAGCTTTGCTTGGTAATGGGGCAACACTGTGTATGTGTCTCTCGCAGAGCCCGGCTGCCAAATTCGAAACGTCCAGCGATTGCGCCCACACGAAAGCTGCCAGCACGGAATGCTGTAGCTGGTTTTCACTGTCCCTTGGAACTGCATTCGCTGCCACACAGACATTCGCTTTCCCCAAAAGCTTTGCTTGGTAGTGGGGCAACACTGTGTATCTCTCTCTCGCAGAGCCCGGCTGCCAAATTCGAAACGTCCAGCGATTGCGCCCACACGAAAGCTGCCAGCACGGAATGCTGTAGCTGGTTTTCACTGTCCCTTGGAACTGCATTCGCTGCCGCACAGACATTCGCTTTCCCCAGAAGCTTTGCTTGGTAATGGGGCAACACCGTGTATCTCTCTCTCGCAGAGCCCGGCTGCCAAATTCGAAACGTCCAGCGATTGCGCCCACACGAAAGCTGCCAGCACGGAATGCTGTAGCTGGTTTTCACTGTCCCTTGGAACTGCATTCGCTGCCACACAGACATTCGCTTTCCCCAAAAGCTTTGGTTCGTAAAGGGGCAACACTGTGTATGTGTCTCTCGCAGAGCCCGGCTGCCAAATTCGAAACGTCCAGCGATTGCGCCCACACGAAAGCTGCCAGCACGGAATGCTGTAGCTGGTTTTCACTGTCCCTTGGAACTGCATTCGCTGCCGCACAGACATTCGCTTTCCCCAAAAGCTTTGCTTGGTAGTGGGGCAACACTGTGTATCTCTCTCTCGCAGAGCCCGGCTGCCAAATTCGAAACGTCCAGCGATTGCGCCCACACGAAAGCTGCCAGCACGGAATGCTGTAGCTGGTTTTCACTGTCCCTTGGAACTGCATTCGCTGCCACACAGACATTCGCTTTCCCCAAAAGCTTTGCTTGGTAATGGGGCAACACTGTGTATGTGTCTCTCGCAGAGCCCGGCTGCCAAATTCGAAACGTCCAGCGATTGCGCCCACACGAAAGCTGCCAGCACGGAATGCTGTAGCTGGTTTTCACTGTCCCTTGGAACTGCATTCGCTGCCACACAGACATTCGCTTTCCCCAAAAGCTTTGCTTGGTAGTGGGGCAACACTGTGTATCTCTCTCTCGCAGAGCCCGGCTGCCAAATTCGAAACGTCCAGCGATTGCGCCCACACGAAAGCTGCCAGCACGGAATGCTGTAGCTGGTTTTCACTGTCCCTTGGAACTGCATTCGCTGCCACACAGACATTCGCTTTCCCCAAAAGCTTTGCTTGGTAAAGGGGCAACACTGTGTATGTGTCTCTCGCAGAGCCCGGCTGCCAAATTCGAAACGTCCAGCGATTTCTCCCACACGAAAGCTGCCAGCACGGAATGCTGTAGCTGGTTTTCACTGTCCCTTGGAACTGCATTCGCTGCCACACAGACATTCGCTTTCCCCAAAAGCTTTGGTTCGTAAAGGGGCAACACTGTGTATGTGTCTCTCGCAGAGCCCGGCTGCCAAATTCGAAACGTCCAGCGATTGCGCCCACACGAAAGCTGCCAGCACGGAATGCTGTAGCTGGTTTTCACTGTCCCTTGGAACTGCATTCGCTGCCACACAGACATTCGCTTTCCCCAAAAGCTTTGCTTGGTAGTGGGGCAACACTGTGTATCTCTCTCTCGCAGAGCCCGGCTGCCAAATTCGAAACGTCCAGCGATTGCGCCCACACGAAAGCTGCCAGCACGGAATGCTGTAGCTGGTTTTCACTGTCCCTTGGAACTGCATTCGCTGCCACACAGACATTCGCTTTCCCCAAAAGCTTTGCTTGGTAAAGGGGCAACACTGTGTATGTGTCTCTCGCAGAGCCCGGCTGCCAAATTCGAAACGTCCAGCGATTGCGCCCACACGAAAGCTGCCAGCACGGAATGCTGTAGCTGGTTTTCACTGTCCCTTGGAACTGCATTCGCTGCCACACAGACATTCGCTTTCCCCAAAAGCTTTGGTTCGTAAAGGGGCAACACTGTGTATGTGTCTCTCGCAGAGCCCGGCTGCCAAATTCGAAACGTCCAGCGATTGCGCCCACACGAAAGCTGCCAGCACGGAATGCTGTAGCTGGTTTTCACTGTCCCTTGGAACTGCATTCCCTGCCACACAGACATTCGCTTTCCCCAGAAGCTTTGCTTGGTAATGGGGCAACACTGTGTATGTGTCTCTCGCAGAGCTCGGCTGCCAAATTCGAAACGTCCAGCGATTTCGCCCACACGAAAGCTGCCAGCACGGAATGCTGTAGCTGGTTTTCACTGTCCCTTGGAACTGCATTCGCTGCCGCACAGACATTCGCTTTCCCCAGAAGCTTTGCTTGGTAATGGGGCAACACCGTGTATCTCTCTCTCGCAGAGCCCGGCTGCCAAATTCGAAACGTCCAGCGATTGCGCCCACAAGAAAGCTGCCAGCACGGAATGCTGTAGCTGGTTTTCACTGTCCCTTGGAACTGCATTCGCTGCCACACAGACATTCGCTTTCCCCAAAAGCTTTGGTTCGTAAAGGGGCAACACTGTGTATGTGTCTCTCGCAGAGCCCGGCTGCCAAATTCGAAACGTCCAGCGATTTCTCCCACACGAAATCTGCCAGCACGGAATGCTGTAGCTGGTTTTCACTGTCCCTTGGAACTGCATTCGCTGCCACACAGACATTCGCTTTCCCCAAAAGCTTTGCTTGGTAATGGGGCAACACTGTGTATGTGTCTCTCGCAGAGCCCGGCTGCCAAATTCGAAACGTCCAGCGATTGCGCCCACACGAAAGCTGCCAGCACGGAATGCTGTAGCTGGTTTTCACTGTCCCTTGGAACTGCATTCGCTGCCACACAGACATTCGCTTTCCCCAAAAGCTTTGCTTGGTAAAGGGGCAACACTGTGTATGTGTCTCTCGCAGAGCCCGGCTGCCAAATTCGAAACGTCCAGCGATTGCGCCCACACGAAAGCTGCCAGCACGGAATGCTGTAGCTGGTTTTCACTGTCCCTTGGAACTGCATTCGCTGCCACACAGACATTCGCTTTCCCCAAAAGCTTTGCTTGGTAGTGGGGCAACACTGTGTATCTCTCTCTCGCAGAGCCCGGCTGCCAAATTCGAAACGTCCAGCGATTGCGCCCACACGAAAGCTGCCAGCACGGAATGCTGTAGCTGGTTTTCACTGTCCCTTGGAACTGCATTCGCTGCCACACAGACATTCGCTTTCCCCAAAAGCTTTGCTTGGTAAAGGGGCAACACTGTGTATGTGTCTCTCGCAGAGCCCGGCTGCCAAATTCGAAACGTCCAGCGATTGCGCCCACACGAAAGCTGCCAGCACGGAATGCTGTAGCTGGTTTTCACTGTCCCTTGGAACTGCATTCGCTGCCACACAGACATTCGCTTTCCCCAAAAGCTTTGGTTCGTAAAGGGGCAACACTGTGTATGTGTCTCTCGCAGAGCCCGGCTGCCAAATTCGAAACGTCCAGCGATTGCGCCCACACGAAAGCTGCCAGCACGGAATGCTGTAGCTGGTTTTCACTGTCCCTTGGAACTGCATTCGCTGCCGCACAGACATTCGCTTTCCCCAAAAGCTTTGCTTGGTAGTGGGGCAACACTGTGTATCTCTCTCTCGCAGAGCCCGGCTGCCAAATTCGAAACGTCCAGCGATTGCGCCCACACGAAAGCTGCCAGCACGGAATGCTGTAGCTGGTTTTCACTGTCCCTTGGAACTGCATTCGCTGCCACACAGACATTCGCTTTCCCCAAAAGCTTTGCTTGGTAAAGGGGCAACACTGTGTATGTGTCTCTCGCAGAGCCCGGCTGCCAAATTCGAAACGTCCAGCGATTGCGCCCACACGAAAGCTGCCAGCACGGAATGCTGTAGCTGGTTTTCACTGTCCCTTGGAACTGCATTCGCTGCCACACAGACATTCGCTTTCCCCAAAAGCTTTGGTTCGTAAAGGGGCAACACTGTGTATGTGTCTCTCGCAGAGCCCGGCTGCCAAATTCGAAACGTCCAGCGATTGCGCCCACACGAAAGCTGCCAGCACGGAATGCTGTAGCTGGTTTTCACTGTCCCTTGGAACTGCATTCCCTGCCACACAGACATTCGCTTTCCCCAGAAGCTTTGCTTGGTAATGGGGCAACACTGTGTATGTGTCTCTCGCAGAGCCCGGCTGCCAAATTCGAAACGTCCAGCGATTTCGCCCACACGAAAGCTGCCAGCACGGAATGCTGTAGCTGGTTTTCACTGTCCCTTGGAACTGCATTCGCTGCCGCACAGACATTCGCTTTCCCCAGAAGCTTCGCTTGGTAATGGGGCAACACCGTGTATCTCTCTCTCGCAGAGCCCGGCTGCCAAATTCGAAACGTCCAGCGATTGCGCCCACAAGAAAGCTGCCAGCACGGAATGCTGTAGCTGGTTTTCACTGTCCCTTGGAACTGCATTCGCTGCCACACAGACATTCGCTTTCCCCAAAAGCTTTGGTTCGTAAAGGGGCAACACTGTGTATGTGTCTCTCGCAGAGCCCGGCTGCCAAATTCGAAACGTCCAGCGATTTCTCCCACACGAAATCTGCCAGCACGGAATGCTGTAGCTGGTTTTCACTGTCCCTTGGAACTGCATTCGCTGCCACACAGACATTCGCTTTCCCCAAAAGCTTTGCTTGGTAATGGGGCAACACTGTGTATGTGTCTCTCGCAGAGCCCGGCTGCCAAATTCGAAACGTCCAGCGATTGCGCCCACACGAAAGCTGCCAGCACGGAATGCTGTAGCTGGTTTTCACTGTCCCTTGGAACTGCATTCGCTGCCACACAGACATTCGCTTTCCCCAAAAGCTTTGCTTGGTAGTGGGGCAACACTGTGTATCTCTCTCTCGCAGAGCCCGGCTGCCAAATTCGAAACGTCCAGCGATTGCGCCCACACGAAAGCTGCCAGCACGGAATGCTGTAGCTGGTTTTCACTGTCCCTTGGAACTGCATTCGCTGCCACACAGACATTCGCTTTCCCCAAAAGCTTTGCTTGGTAGTGGGGCAACACTGTGTATCTCTCTCTCGCAGAGCCCGGCTGCCAAATTCGAAACGTCCAGCGATTGCGCCCACACGAAAGCTGCCAGCACGGAATGCTGTAGCTGGTTTTCACTGTCCCTTGGAACTGCATTCGCTGCCACACAGACATTCGCTTTCCCCAAAAGCTTTGCTTGGTAAAGGGGCAACACTGTGTATGTGTCTCTCGCAGAGCCCGGCTGCCAAATTCGAAACGTCCAGCGATTGCGCCCACACGAAAGCTGCCAGCACGGAATGCTGTAGCTGGTTTTCACTGTCCCTTGGAACTGCATTCGCTGCCACACAGACATTCGCTTTCCCCAAAAGCTTTGGTTCGTAAAGGGGCAACACTGTGTATGTGTCTCTCGCAGAGCCCGGCTGCCAAATTCGAAACGTCCAGCGATTGCGCCCACACGAAAGCTGCCAGCACGGAATGCTGTAGCTGGTTTTCACTGTCCCTTGGAACTGCATTCCCTGCCACACAGACATTCGCTTTCCCCAAAAGCTTTGCTTGGTAATGGGGCAACACTGTGTATGTGTCTCTCGCAGAGCCCGGCTGCCAAATTCGAAACGTCCAGCGATTACGCCCACACGAAAGCTGCCAGCACGGAATGCTGTAGCTGGTTTTCACTGTCCCTTGGAACTGCATTCGCTGCCGCACAGACATTCGCTTTCCCCAGAAGCTTTGCTTGGTAATGGGGCAACACCGTGTATCTCTCTCTCGCAGAGCCCGGCTGACAAATTCGAAACGTCCAGCGATTGCGCCCACAAGAAAGCTGCCAGCACGGAATGCTGTAGCTGGTTTTCACTGTCCCTTGGAACTGCATTCGCTGCCACACAGACATTCGCTTTCCCCAAAAGCTTAGGTTCGTAAAGGGGCAACAGTGTGTATGTGTCTCTCGCAGAGCCCGGCTGCCAAATTCGAAACGTCCAGCGATTTCTCCCACACGAAATCTGCCAGCACGGAATGCTGTAGCTGGTTTTCACTGTCCCTTGGAACTGCATTCGCTGCCACACAGACATTCGCTTTCCCCAAAAGCTTTGCTTGGTAATGGGGCAACACTGTGTATGTGTCTCTCGCAGAGCCCGGCTGCCAAATTCGAAACGTCCAGCGATTGCGCCCACACGAAAGCTGCCAGCACGGAATGCTGTAGCTGGTTTTCACTGTCCCTTGGAACTGCATTCGCTGCCACACAGACATTCGCTTTCCCCAAAAGCTTTGCTTGGTAGTGGGGCAACACTGTGTATCTCTCTCTCGCAGAGCCCGGCTGCCAAATTCGAAACGTCCAGCGATTGCGCCCACACGAAAGCTGCCAGCACGGAATGCTGTAGCTGGTTTTCACTGTCCCTTGGAACTGCATTCGCTGCCACACAGACATTCGCTTTCCCCAAAAGCTTTGCTTGGTAAAGGGGCAACACTGTGTATGTGTCTCTCGCAGAGCCCGGCTGCCAAATTCGAAACGTCCAGCGATTTCTCCCACACGAAAGCTGCCAGCACGGAATGCTGTAGCTGGTTTTCACTGTCCCTTGGAACTGCATTCGCTGCCACACAGACATTCGCTTTCCCCAAAAGCTTTGGTTCGTAAAGGGGCAACACTGTGTATGTGTCTCTCGCAGAGCCCGGCTGCCAAATTCGAAACGTCCAGCGATTGCGCCCACACGAAAGCTGCCAGCACGGAATGCTGTAGCTGGTTTTCACTGTCCCTTGGAACTGCATTCGCTGCCACACAGACATTCGCTTTCCCCAAAAGCTTTGCTTGGTAGTGGGGCAACACTGTGTATCTCTCTCTCGCAGAGCCCGGCTGCCAAATTCGAAACGTCCAGCGATTGCGCCCACACGAAAGCTGCCAGCACGGAATGCTGTAGCTGGTTTTCACTGTCCCTTGGAACTGCATTCGCTGCCACACAGACATTCGCTTTCCCCAAAAGCTTTGGTTCGTAAAGGGGCAACACTGTGTATGTGTCTCTCGCAGAGCCCGGCTGCCAAATTCGAAACGTCCAGCGATTGCGCCCACACGAAAGCTGCCAGCACGGAATGCTGTAGCTGGTTTTCACTGTCCCTTGGAACTGCATTCGCTGCCACACAGACATTCGCTTTCCCCAAAAGCTTTGCTTGGTAGTGGGGCAACACTGTGTATCTCTCTCTCGCAGAGCCCGGCTGCCAAATTCGAAACGTCCAGCGATTGCGCCCACACGAAAGCTGCCAGCACGGAATGCTGTAGCTGGTTTTCACTGTCCCTTGGAACTGCATTCGCTGCCACACAGACATTCGCTTTGCCCAAAAGCTTTGCTTGGTAGTGGGGCAACACTGTGTATCTCTCTCTCGCAGAGCCCGGCTGCCAAATTCGAAACGTCCAGCGATTGCGCCCACACGAAAGCTGCCAGCACGGAATGCTGTAGCTGGTTTTCACTGTCCCTTGGAACTGCATTCGCTGCCACACAGACATTCGCTTTCCCCAAAAGCTTTGCTTGGTAAAGGGGCAACACTGTGTATGTGTCTCTCGCAGAGCCCGGCTGCCAAATTCGAAACGTCCAGCGATTGCGCCCACACGAAAGCTGCCAGCACGGAATGCTGTAGCTGGTTTTCACTGTCCCTTGGAACTGCATTCGCTGCCACACAGACATTCGCTTTCCCCAAAAGCTTTGGTTCGTAAAGGGGCAACACTGTGTATGTGTCTCTCGCAGAGCCCGGCTGCCAAATTCGAAACGTCCAGCGATTGCGCCCACACGAAAGCTGCCAGCACGGAATGCTGTAGCTGGTTTTCACTGTCCCTTGGAACTGCATTCCCTGCCACACAGACATTCGCTTTCCCCAAAAGCTTTGCTTGGTAATGGGGCAACACTGTGTATGTGTCTCTCGCAGAGCCCGGCTGCCAAATTCGAAACGTCCAGCGATTTCGCCCACACGAAAGCTGCCAGCACGGAATGCTGTAGCTGGTTTTCACTGTCCCTTGGAACTGCATTCGCTGCCGCACAGACATTCGCTTTCCCCAGAAGCTTTGCTTGGTAATGGGGCAACACCGTGTATCTCTCTCTCGAAGAGCCCGGCTGCCAAATTCGAAACGTCCAGCGATTGCGCCCACAAGAAAGCTGCCAGCACGGAATGCTGTAGCTGGTTTTCACTGTCCCTTGGAACTGCATTCGCTGCCACACAGACATTCGCTTTCCCCAAAAGCTTAGGTTCGTAAAGGGGCAACAGTGTGTATGTGTCTCTCGCAGAGCCCGGCTGCCAAATTCGAAACGTCCAGCGATTTCTCCCACACGAAATCTGCCAGCACGGAATGCTGTAGCTGGTTTTCACTGTCCCTTGGAACTGCATTCGCTGCCACACAGACATTCGCTTTCCCCAAAAGCTTTGCTTGGTAATGGGGCAACACTGTGTATGTGTCTCTCGCAGAGCCCGGCTGCCAAATTCGAAACGTCCAGCGATTGCGCCCACACGAAAGCTGCCAGCACGGAATGCTGTAGCTGGTTTTCACTGTCCCTTGGAACTGCATTCGCTGCCACACAGACATTCGCTTTCCCCAAAAGCTTTGCTTGGTAGTGGGGCAACACTGTGTATCTCTCTCTCGCAGAGCCCGGCTGCCAAATTCGAAACGTCCAGCGATTGCGCCCACACGAAAGCTGCCAGCACGGAATGCTGTAGCTGGTTTTCACTGTCCCTTGGAACTGCATTCGCTGCCACACAGACATTCGCTTTCCCCAAAAGCTTTGGTTCGTAAAGGGGCAACACTGTGTATGTGTCTCTCGCAGAGCCCGGCTAACAAATTCGAAACGTCCAGCGATTGCGCCCACACGAAAGCTGCCAGCACGGAATGCTGTAGCTGGTTTTCACTGTCCCTTGGAACTGCATTCGCTGCCACACAGACATTCGCTTTCCCCAAAAGCTTTGCTTGGTAATGGGGCAACACTGTGTATCTCTCTCTCGCAGAGCCCGGCTGCCAAATTCGAAACGTCCAGCGATTGCGCCCACACGAAAGCTGCCAGCACGGAATGCTGTAGCTGGTTTTCACTGTCCCTTGGAACTGCATTCGCTGCCACACAGACATTCGCTTTCCCCAAAAGCTTTGCTTGGTAAAGGGGCAACACTGTGTATGTGTCTCTCGCAGAGCCCGGCTGCCAAATTCGAAACGTCCAGCGATTGCGCCCACACGAAAGCTGCCAGCACGGAATGCTGTAGCTGGTTTTCACTGTCCCTTGGAACTGCATTCGCTGCCACACAGACATTCGCTTTCCCCAAAAGCTTTGGTTCGTAAAGGGGCAACACTGTGTATGTGTCTCTCGCAGAGCCCGGCTGCCAAATTCGAAACGTCCAGCGATTGCGCCCACACGAAAGCTGCCAGCACGGAATGCTGTAGCTGGTTTTCACTGTCCCTTGGAACTGCATTCGCTGCCACACAGACATTCGCTTTCCCCAAAAGCTTTGCTTGGTAGTGGGGCAACACTGTGTATCTCTCTCTCGCAGAGCCCGGCTGCCAAATTCGAAACGTCCAGCGATTGCGCCCACACGAAAGCTGCCAGCACGGAATGCTGTAGCTGGTTTTCACTGTCCCTTGGAACTGCATTCGCTGCCACACAGACATTCGCTTTCCCCAAAAGCTTTGCTTGGTAAAGGGGCAACACTGTGTATGTGTCTCTCGCAGAGCCCGGCTGCCAAATTCGAAACGTCCAGCGATTGCGCCCACACGAAAGCTGCCAGCACGGAATGCTGTAGCTGGTTTTCACTGTCCCTTGGAACTGCATTCGCTGCCACACAGACATTCGCTTTCCCCAAAAGCTTTGGTTCGTAAAGGGGCAACACTGTGTATGTGTCTCTCGCAGAGCCCGGCTGCCAAATGCGAAACGTCCAGCGATTGCGCCCACACGAAAGCTGCCAGCACGGAATGCTGTAGCTGGTTTTCACTGTCCCTTGGAACTGCATTCCCTGCCACACAGACATTCGCTTTCCCCAAAAGCTTTGCTTGGTAATGGGGCAACACTGTGTATGTGTCTCTCGCAGAGCCCGGCTGCCAAATTCGAAACGTCCAGCGATTGCGCCCACACGAAAGCTGCCAGCACGGAATGCTGTAGCTGGTTTTCACTGTCCCTTGGAACTGCATTCGCTGCCACACAGACATTCGCTTTCCCCAAAAGCTTTGCTTGGTAGTGGGGCAACACTGTGTATCTCTCTCTCGCAGAGCCCGGCTGCGAAATTCTAAACGTCCAGCGATTGCGCCCACACGAAAGCTGCCAGCACGGAATGCTGTAGCTGGTTTTCACTGTCCCTTGGAACTGCATTCGCTGCCACACAGACATTCGCTTTCCCCAAAAGCTTTGCTTGGTAGTGGGGCAACACTGTGTATCTCTCTCTCGCAGAGCCCGGCTGCCAAATTCGAAACGTCCAGCGATTGCGCCCACACGAAAGCTGCCAGCACGGAATGCTGTAGCTGGTTTTCACTGTCCCTTGGAACTGCATTCGCTGCCACACAGACATTCGCTTTCCCCAAAAGCTTTGCTTGGTAGTGGGGCAACACTGTGTATCTCTCTCTCGCAGAGCCCGGCTGCCAAATTCGAAACGTCCAGCGATTGCGCCCACACGAAAGCTGCCAGCACGGAATGCTGTAGCTGGTTTTCACTGTCCCTTGGAACTGCATTCGCTGCCACACAGACATTCGCTTTCCCCAAAAGCTTTGCTTGGTAATGGGGCAACACTGTGTATGTGTCTCTCGCAGAGCCCGGCTAACAAATTCGAAACGTCCAGCGATTTCGCCCACACGAAAGCTGCCAGCACGGAATGCTGTAGCTGGTTTTCACTGTCCCTTGGAACTGCATTCCCTGCCACACAGACATTCGCTTTCCCCAAAAGCTTTGCTTGGTAATGGGGCAACACTGTGTATGTGTCTCTCGCAGAGCCCGGCTGCCAAATTCGAAACGTCCAGCGATTGCGCCCACACGAAAGCTGCCAGCACGGAATGCTGTAGCTGGTTTTCACTGTCCCTTGGAACTGCATTCGCTGCCGCACAGACATTCGCTTTCCCCAGAAGCTTTGCTTGGTAATGGGGCAACACCGTGTATCTCTCTCTCGCAGAGCCCGGCTGCCAAATTCGAAACGTCCAGCGATTGCGCCCACAAGAAAGCTGCCAGCACGGAATGCTGTAGCTGGTTTTCACTGTCCCTTGGAACTGCATTCGCTGCCACACAGACATTCGCTTTCCCCAAAAGCTTAGGTTCGTAAAGGGGCAACAGTGTGTATGTGTCTCTCGCAGAGCCCGGCTGCCAAATTCGAAACGTCCAGCGATTTCTCCCACACGAAATCTGCCAGCACGGAATGCTGTAGCTGGTTTTCACTGTCCCTTGGAACTGCATTCGCTGCCACACAGACATTCGCTTTCCCCAAAAGCTTTGCTTGGTAATGGGGCAACACTGTGTATGTGTCTCTCGCAGAGCCCGGCTGCCAAATTCGAAACGTCCAGCGATTGCGCCCACACGAAAGCTGCCAGCACGGAATGCTGTAGCTGGTTTTCACTGTCCCTTGGAACTGCATTCGCTGCCACACAGACATTCGCTTTCCCCAAAAGCTTTGCTTGGTAGTGGGGCAACACTGTGTATCTCTCTCTCGCAGAGCCCGGCTGCCAAATTCGAAACGTCCAGCGATTGCGCCCACACGAAAGCTGCCAGCACGGAATGCTGTAGCTGGTTTTCACTGTCCCTTGGAACTGCATTCGCTGCCACACAGACATTCGCTTTCCCCAAAAGCTTTGGTTCGTAAAGGGGCAACACTGTGTATGTGTCTCTCGCAGAGCCCGGCTGCCAAATTCGAAACGTCCAGCGATTGCGCCCACACGAAAGCTGCCAGCACGGAATGCTGTAGCTGGTTTTCACTGTCCCTTGGAACTGCATTCGCTGCCACACAGACATTCGCTTTCCCCAAAAGCTTTGCTTGGTAATGGGGCAACACTGTGTATCTCTCTCTCGCAGAGCCCGGCTGCCAAATTCGAAACGTCCAGCGATTGCGCCCACACGAAAGCTGCCAGCACGGAATGCTGTAGCTGGTTTTCACTGTCCCTTGGAACTGCATTCGCTGCCACACAGACATTCGCTTTCCCCAAAAGCTTTGCTTGGTAGTGGGGCAACACTGTGTATCTCCCTCTCGCAGAGCCCGGGTGCCAAATTCGAAACGTCCAGCGATTGCGCCCACACGAAAGCTGCCAGCACGGAATGCTGTAGCTGGTTTTCACTGTCCCTTGGAACTGCATTCGCTGCCACACAGACATTCGCTTTCCCCAAAAGCTTTGCTTGGTAGTGGGGCAACACTGTGTATCTCTCTCTCGCAGAGCCCGGCTGCCAAATTCGAAACGTCCAGCGATTTCTCCCACACGAAAGCTGCCAGCACGGAATGCTGTAGCTGGTTTTCACTGTCCCTTGGAACTGCATTCGCTGCCGCACAGACATTCGCTTTCCCCAGAAGCTTTGCTTGGTAATGGGGCAACACCGTGTATCTCTCTCTCGCAGAGCCCGGCTGCCAAATTCGAAACGTCCAGCGATTGCGCCCACAAGAAAGCTGCCAGCACGGAATGCTGTAGCTGGTTTTCACTGTCCCTTGGAACTGCATTCGCTGCCACACAGACATTCGCTTTCCCCAAAAGCTTTGGTTCGTAAAGGGGCAACACTGTGTATGTGTCTCTCGCAGAGCCCGGCTGCCAAATTCGAAACGTCCAGCGATTTCTCCCACACGAAATCTGCCAGCACGGAATGCTGTAGCTGGTTTTCACTGTCCCTTGGAACTGCATTCGCTGCCACACAGACATTCGCTTTCCCCAAAAGCTTTGCTTGGTAATGGGGCAACACTGTGTATGTGTCTCTCGCAGAGCCCGGCTGCCAAATTCGAAACGTCCAGCGATTGCGCCCACACGAAAGCTGCCAGCACGGAATGCTGTAGCTGGTTTTCACTGTCCCTTGGAACTGCATTCGCTGCCACACAGACATTCGCTTTCCCCAAAAGCTTTGCTTGGTAGTGGGGCAACACTGTGTATCTCTCTCTCGCAGAGCCCGGCTGCCAAATTCGAAACGTCCAGCGATTTCGCCCACACGAAAGCTGCCAGCACGGAATGCTGTAGCTGGTTTTCACTGTCCCTTGGAACTGCATTCGCTGCCACACAGACATTCGCTTTCCCCAAAAGCTTTGCTTGGTAGTGGGGCAACACTGTGTATGTGTCTCTCGCAGAGCCCGGCTGCCAAATTCGAAACGTCCAGCGATTGCGCCCACACGAAAGCTGCCAGCACGGAATGCTGTAGCTGGTTTTCACTGTCCCTTGGAACTGCATTCGCTGCCACACAGACATTCGCTTTCCCCAAAAGCTTTGCTTGGTAAAGGGGCAACACTGTGTATGTGTCTCTCGCAGAGCCCGGCTGCCAAATTCGAAACGTCCAGCGATTTCTCCCACACGAAAGCTGCCAGCACGGAATGCTGTAGCTGGTTTTCACTGTCCCTTGGAACTGCATTCGCTGCCACACAGACATTCGCTTTCCCCAAAAGCTTTGGTTCGTAAAGGGGCAACACTGTGTATGTGTCTCTCGCAGAGCCCGGCTGCCAAATTCGAAACGTCCAGCGATTGCGCCCACACGAAAGCTGCCAGCACGGAATGCTGTAGCTGGTTTTCACTGTCCCTTGGAACTGCATTCGCTGCCACACAGACATTCGCTTTCCCCAAAAGCTTTGCTTGGTAATGGGGCAACACTGTGTATGTGTCTCTCGCAGAGCCCGGCTGCCAAATTCGAAACGTCCAGCGATTTCTCCCACACGAAAGCTGCCAGCACGGAATGCTGTAGCTGGTTTTCACTGTCCCTTGGAACTGCATTCGCTGCCACACAGACATTCGCTTTCCCCAAAAGCTTTGGTTCGTAAAGGGGCAACACTGTGTATGTGTCTCTCGCAGAGCCCGGCTGCCAAATTCGAAACGTCCAGCGATTGCGCCCACACGAAAGCTGCCAGCACGGAATGCTGTAGCTGGTTTTCACTGTCCCTTGGAACTGCATTCGCTGCCGCACAGACATTCGCTTTCCCCAAAAGCTTTGCTTGGTAATGGGGCAACACCGTGTATCTCTCTCTCGCAGAGCCCGGCTGCCAAATTCGAAACGTCCAGCGATTGCGCCCACAAGAAAGCTGCCAGCACGGAATGCTGTAGCTGGTTTTCACTGTCCCTTGGAACTGCATTCGCTGCCACACAGACATTCGCTTTCCCCAAAAGCTTTGGTTCGTAAAGGGGCAACACTGTGTATGTGTCTCTCGCAGAGCCCGGCTGCCAAATTCGAAACGTCCAGCGATTTCTCCCACACGAAATCTGCCAGCACGGAATGCTGTAGCTGGTTTTCACTGTCCCTTGGAACTGCATTCGCTGCCACACAGACATTCGCTTTCCCCAAAAGCTTTGCTTGGTAATGGGGCAACACTGTGTATGTGTCTCTCGCAGAGCCCGGCTGCCAAATTCGAAACGTCCAGCGATTGCGCCCACACGAAAGCTGCCAGCACGGAATGCTGTAGCTGGTTTTCACTGTCCCTTGGAACTGCATTCGCTGCCACACAGACATTCGCTTTCCCCAAAAGCTTTGCTTGGTAGTGGGGCAACACTGTGTATGTGTCTCTCGCAGAGCCCGGCTGCCAAATTCGAAACGTCCAGCGATTTCGCCCACACGAAAGCTGCCAGCACGGAATGCTGTAGCTGGTTTTCACTGTCCCTTGGAACTGCATTCGCTGCCACACAGACATTCGCTTTCCCCAAAAGCTTTGCTTGGTAGTGGGGCAACACTGTGTATGTGTCTCTCGCAGAGCCCGGCTGCCAAATTCGAAACGTCCAGCGATTGCGCCCACACGAAAGCTGCCAGCACGGAATGCTGTAGCTGGTTTTCACTGTCCCTTGGAACTGCATTCGCTGCCACACAGACATTCGCTTTCCCCAAAAGCTTTGCTTGGTAAAGGGGCAACACTGTGTATGTGTCTCTCGCAGAGCCCGGCTGCCAAATTCGAAACGTCCAGCGATTTCTCCCACACGAAAGCTGCCAGCACGGAATGCTGTAGCTGGTTTTCACTGTCCCTTGGAACTGCATTCGCTGCCACACAGACATTCGCTTTCCCCAAAAGCTTTGGTTCGTAAAGGGGCAACACTGTGTATGTGTCTCTCGCAGAGCCCGGCTGCCAAATTCGAAACGTCCAGCGATTGCGCCCACACGAAAGCTGCCAGCACGGAATGCTGTAGCTGGTTTTCACTGTCCCTTGGAACTGCATTCGCTGCCACACAGACATTCGCTTTCCCCAAAAGCTTTGCTTGGTAGTGGGGCAACACTGTGTATCTCTCTCTCGCAGAGCCCGGCTGCCAAATTCGAAACGTCCAGCGATTGCGCCCACACGAAAGCTGCCAGCACGGAATGCTGTAGCTGGTTTTCACTGTCCCTTGGAACTGCATTCGCTGCCACACAGACATTCGCTTTCCCCAAAAGCTTTGCTTGGTAAAGGGGCAACACTGTGTATGTGTCTCTCGCAGAGCCCGGCTGCCAAATTCGAAACGTCCAGCGATTGCGCCCACACGAAAGCTGCCAGCACGGAATGCTGTAGCTGGTTTTCACTGTCCCTTGGAACTGCATTCGCTGCCACACAGACATTCGCTTTCCCCAAAACCTTTGGTTCGTAAAGGGGCAACACTGTGTATGTGTCTCTCGCAGGGCCCGGCTGCCAAATTCGAAACGTCCAGCGATTGCGCCCACACGAAAGCTGCCAGCACGGAATGCTGTAGCTGGTTTTCACTGTCCCTTGGAACTGCATTCCCTGCCACACAGACATTCGCTTTCCCCAGAAGCTTTGCTTGGTAATGGGGCAACACTGTGTATGTGTCTCTCGCAGAGCCCGGCTGCCAAATTCGAAACGTCCAGCGATTTCGCCCACACGAAAGCTGCCAGCACGGAATGCTGTAGCTGGTTTTCACTGTCCCTTGGAACTGCATTCGCTGCCGCACAGACATTCGCTTTCCCCAGAAGCTTCGCTTGGTAATGGGGCAACACCGTGTATCTCTCTCTCGCAGAGCCCGGCTGCCAAATTCGAAACGTCCAGCGATTGCGCCCACAAGAAAGCTGCCAGCACGGAATGCTGTAGCTGGTTTTCACTGTCCCTTGGAACTGCATTCGCTGCCACACAGACATTCGCTTTCCCCAAAAGCTTTGCTTGGTAAAGGGGCAACACTGTGTATGTGTCTCTCGCAGAGCCCGGCTGCCAAATTCGAAACGTCCAGCGATTGCGCCCACACGAAAGCTGCCAGCACGGAATGCTGTAGCTGGTTTTCACTGTCCCTTGGAACTGCATTCGCTGCCACACAGACATTCGCTTTCCCCAAAAGCTTTGGTTCGTAAAGGGGCAACACTGTGTATGTGTCTCTCGCAGAGCCCGGCTGCCAAATTCGAAACGTCCAGCGATTGCGCCCACACGAAAGCTGCCAGCACGGAATGCTGTAGCTGGTTTTCACTGTCCCTTGGAACTGCATTCCCTGCCACACAGACATTCGCTTTCCCCAAAAGCTTTGCTTGGTAATGGGGCAACACTGTGTATGTGTCTCTCGCAGAGCCCGGCTGCCAAATTCGAAACGTCCAGCGATTTCGCCCACACGAAAGCTGCCAGCACGGAATGCTGTAGCTGGTTTTCACTGTCCCTTGGAACTGCATTCGCTGCCACACAGACATTCGCTTTCCCCAAAAGCTTTGCTTGGTAGTGGGGCAACACTGTGTATCTCTCTCTCGCAGAGCCCGGCTGCCAAATTCGAAACGTCCAGCGATTGCGCCCACACGAAAGCTGCCAGCACGGAATGCTGTAGCTGGTTTTCACTGTCCCTTGGAACTGCATTCGCTGCCACACAGACATTCGCTTTCCCCAAAAGCTTTGCTTGGTAAAGGGGCAACACTGTGTATGTGTCTCTCGCAGAGCCCGGCTGCCAAATTCGAAACGTCCAGCGATTGCGCCCACACGAAAGCTGCCAGCACGGAATGCTGTAGCTGGTTTTCACTGTCCCTTGGAACTGCATTCGCTGCCACACAGACATTCGCTTTCCCCAAAACCTTTGGTTCGTAAAGGGGCAACACTGTGTATGTGTCTCTCGCAGAGCCCGGCTGCCAAATTCGAAACGTCCAGCGATTGCGCCCACACGAAAGCTGCCAGCACGGAATGCTGTAGCTGGTTTTCACTGTCCCTTGGAACTGCATTCCCTGCCACACAGACATTTGCTTTCCCCAGAAGCTTTGCTTGGTAATGGGGCAACACTGTGTATGTGTCTCTCGCAGAGCCCGGCTGCCAAATTCGAAACGTCCAGCGATTTCGCCCACACGAAAGCTGCCAGCACGGAATGCTCTAGCTGGTTTTCACTGTCCCTTGGAACTGCATTCGCTGCCGCACAGACATTCGCTTTCCCCAGAAGCTTCGCTTGGTAATGGGGCAACACCGTGTATCTCTCTCTCGCAGAGCCCGGCTGCCAAATTCGAAACGTCCAGCGATTGCGCCCACAAGAAAGCTGCCAGCACGGAATGCTGTAGCTGGTTTTCACTGTCCCTTGGAACTGCATTCGCTGCCACACAGACATTCGCTTTCCCCAAAAGCTTTGGTTCGTAAAGGGGCAACACTGTGTATGTGTCTCTCGCAGAGCCCGGCTGCCAAATTCGAAACGTCCCGCGATTTCGCCCACACGAAAGCTGCCAGCACGGAATGCTGTAGCTGGTTTTCACTGTCCCTTGGAACTGCATTCGCTGCCACACAGACATTCGCTTTCCCCAAAAGCTTTGCTTGGTAATGGGGCAACACTGTGTATGTGTCTCTCGCAGAGCCCGGCTGCCAAATTCGAAACGTCCAGCGATTGCGCCCACACGAAAGCTGCCAGCACGGAATGCTGTAGCTGGTTTTCACTGTCCCTTGGAACTGCATTCGCTGCCACACAGACATTCGCTTTCCCCAAAAGCTTTGCTTGGTAAAGGGGCAACACTGTGTATGTGTCTCTCGCAGAGCCCGGCTGCCAAATTCGAAACGTCCAGCGATTGCGCCCACACGAAAGCTGCCAGCACGGAATGCTGTAGCTGGTTTTCACTGTCCCTTGGAACTGCATTCGCTGCCACACAGACATTCGCTTTCCCCAAAAGCTTTGCTTGGTAGTGGGGCAACACTGTGTATCTCTCTCTCGCAGAGCCCGGCTGCCAAATTCGAAACGTCCAGCGATTGCGCCCACACGAAAGCTGCCAGCACGGAATGCTGTAGCTGGTTTTCACTGTCCCTTGGAACTGCATTCGCTGCCACACAGACATTCGCTTTCCCCAAAAGCTTTGCTTGGTAAAGGGGCAACACTGTGTATGTGTCTCTCGCAGAGCCCGGCTGCCAAATTCGAAACGTCCAGCGATTGCGCCCACACGAAAGCTGCCAGCACGGAATGCTGTAGCTGGTTTTCACTGTCCCTTGGAACTGCATTCGCTGCCACACAGACATTCGCTTTCCCCAAAAGCTTTGGTTCGTAAAGGGGCAACACTGTGTATGTGTCTCTCGCAGAGCCCGGCTGCCAAATTCGAAACGTCCAGCGATTGCGCCCACACGAAAGCTGCCAGCACGGAATGCTGTAGCTGGTTTTCACTGTCCCTTGGAACTGCATTCCCTGCCACACAGACATTCGCTTTCCCCAAAAGCTTTGCTTGGTAATGGGGCAACACTGTGTATGTGTCTCTCGCAGAGCCCGGCTGCCAAATTCGAAACGTCCAGCGATTTCGCCCACACGAAAGCTGCCAGCACAGAATGCTGTAGCTGGTTTTCACTGTCCCTTGGAACTGCATTCGCTGCCGCACAGACATTCGCTTTCCCCAGAAGCTTTGCTTGGTAATGGGGCAACACCGTGTATCTCTCTCTCGCAGAGCCCGGCTGCCAAATTCGAAACGTCCAGCGATTGCGCCCACAAGAAAGCTGCCAGCACGGAATGCTGTAGCTGGTTTTCACTGTCCCTTGGAACTGCATTCGCTGCCACACAGACATTCGCTTTCCCCAAAAGCTTAGGTTCGTAAAGGGGCAACAGTGTGTATGTGTCTCTCGCAGAGCCCGGCTGCCAAATTCGAAACGTCCAGCGATTTCTCCCACACGAAATCTGCCAGCACGGAATGCTGTAGCTGGTTTTCACTGTCCCTTGGAACTGCATTCGCTGCCACACAGACATTCGCTTTCCCCAAAAGCTTTGCTTGGTAATGGGGCAACACTGTGTATGTGTCTCTCGCAGAGCCCGGCTGCCAAATTCGAAACGTCCAGCGATTGCGCCCACACGAAAGCTGCCAGCACGGAATGCTGTAGCTGGTTTTCACTGTCCCTTGGAACTGCATTCGCTGCCACACAGACATTCGCTTTCCCCAAAAGCTTTGCTTGGTAGTGGGGCAACACTGTGTATCTCTCTCTCGCAGAGCCCGGCTGCCAAATTCGAAACGTCCAGCGATTGCGCCCACACGAAAGCTGCCAGCACGGAATGCTGTAGCTGGTTTTCACTGTCCCTTGGAACTGCATTCGCTGCCACACAGACATTCGCTTTCCCCAAAAGCTTTGCTTGGTAAAGGGGCAACACTGTGTATGTGTCTCTCGCAGAGCCCGGCTGCCAAATTCGAAACGTCCAGCGATTGCGCCCACACGAAAGCTGCCAGCACGGAATGCTGTAGCTGGTTTTCACTGTCCCTTGGAACTGCATTCGCTGCCACACAGACATTCGCTTTCCCCAAAAGCTTTGCTTGGTAAAGGGGCAACACTGTGTATGTGTCTCTCGCAGAGCCCGGCTGCCAAATTCGAAACGTCCAGCGATTGCGCCCACACGAAAGCTGCCAGCACGGAATGCTGTAGCTGGTTTTCACTGTCCCTTGGAACTGCATTCGCTGCCACACAGACATTCGCTTTCCCCAAAAGCTTTGGTTCGTAAAGGGGCAACACTGTGTATGTGTCTCTCGCAGAGCCCGGCTGCCAAATTCGAAACGTCCAGCGATTGCGCCCACACGAAAGCTGCCAGCACGGAATGCTGTAGCTGGTTTTCACTGTCCCTTGGAACTGCATTCGCTGCCGCACAGACATTCGCTTTCCCCAAAAGCTTTGCTTGGTAGTGGGGCAACACTGTGTATCTCTCTCTCGCAGAGCCCGGCTGCCAAATTCGAAACGTCCAGCGATTGCGCCCACACGAAAGCTGCCAGCACGGAATGCTGTAGCTGGTTTTCACTGTCCCTTGGAACTGCATTCGCTGCCACACAGACATTCGCTTTCCCCAAAAGCTTTGGTTCGTAAAGGGGCAACACTGTGTATGTGTCTCTCGCAGAGCCCGGCTGCCAAATTCGAAACGTCCAGCGATTGCGCCCACACGAAAGCTGCCAGCACGGAATGCTGTAGCTGGTTTTCACTGTCCCTTGGAACTGCATTCGCTGCCACACAGACATTCGCTTTCCCCAAAAGCTTTGGTTCGTAAAGGGGCAACACTGTGTATGTGTCTCTCGCAGAGCCCGGCTGCCAAATGCGAAACGTCCAGCGATTGCGCCCACACGAAAGCTGCCAGCACGGAATGCTGTAGCTGGTTTTCACTGTCCCTTGGAACTGCATTCCCTGCCACACAGACATTCGCTTTCCCCAGAAGCTTTGCTTGGTAATGGGGCAACACTGTGTATGTGTCTCTCGCAGAGCCCGGCTGCCAAATTCGAAACGTCCAGCGATTTCGCCCACACGAAAGCTGCCAGCACGGAATGCTGTAGCTGGTTTTCACTGTCCCTTGGAACTGCATTCGCTGCCGCACAGACATTCGCTTTCCCCAGAAGCTTTGCTTGCTAATGGGGCAACACCGTGTATCTCTCTCTCGCAGAGCCCGGCTGCCAAATTCGAAACGTCCAGCGATTGCGCCCACAAGAAAGCTGCCAGCACGGAATGCTGTAGCTGGTTTTCACTGTCCCTTGGAACTGCATTCGCTGCCACACAGACATTCGCTTTCCCCAAAAGCTTTGGTTCGTAAAGGGGCAACAGTGTGTATGTGTCTCTCGCAGAGCCCGGCTGCCAAATTCGAAACGTCCAGCGATTTCTCCCACACGAAATCTGCCAGCACGGAATGCTGTAGCTGGTTTTCACTGTCCCTTGGAACTGCATTCGCTGCCACACAGACATTCGCTTTCCCCAAAAGCTTTGCTTGGTAATGGGGCAACACTGTGTATGTGTCTCTCGCAGAGCCCGGCTGCCAAATTCGAAACGTCCAGCGATTGCGCCCACACGAAAGCTGCCAGCACGGAATGCTGTAGCTGGTTTTCACTGTCCCTTGGAACTGCATTCGCTGCCACACAGACATTCGCTTTCCCCAAAAGCTTTGCTTGGTAGTGGGGCAACACTGTGTATCTCTCTCTCGCAGAGCCCGGCTGCCAAATTCGAAACGTCCAGCGATTGCGCCCACACGAAAGCTGCCAGCACGGAATGCTGTAGCTGGTTTTCACTGTCCCTTGGAACTGCATTCGCTGCCACACAGACATTCGCTTTCCCCAAAAGCTTTGCTTGGTAAAGGGGCAACACTGTGTATGTGTCTCTCGCAGAGCCCGGCTGCCAAATTCGAAACGTCCAGCGATTGCGCCCACACGAAAGCTGCCAGCACGGAATGCTGTAGCTGGTTTTCACTGTCCCTTGGAACTGCATTCGCTGCCACACAGACATTCGCTTTCCCCAAAAGCTTTGGTTCGTAAAGGGGCAACACTGTGTATGTGTCTCTCGCAGAGCCCGGCTGCCAAATGCGAAACGTCCAGCGATTGCGCCCACACGAAAGCTGCCAGCACGGAATGCTGTAGCTGGTTTTCACTGTCCCTTGGAACTGCATTCCCTGCCACACAGACATTCGCTTTCCCCAGAAGCTTTGCTTGGTAATGGGGCAACACTGTGTATGTGTCTCTCGCAGAGCCCGGCTGCCAAATTCGAAACGTCCAGCGATTTCGCCCACACGAAAGCTGCCAGCACGGAATGCTGTAGCTGGTTTTCACTGTCCCTTGGAACTGCATTCGCTGCCGCACAGACATTCGCTTTCCCCAGAAGCTTTGCTTGCTAATGGGGCAACACCGTGTATCTCTCTCTCGCAGAGCCCGGCTGCCAAATTCGAAACGTCCAGCGATTGCGCCCACAAGAAAGCTGCCAGCACGGAATGCTGTAGCTGGTTTTCACTGTCCCTTGGAACTGCATTCGCTGCCACACAGACATTCGCTTTCCCCAAAAGCTTTGGTTCGTAAAGGGGCAACAGTGTGTATGTGTCTCTCGCAGAGCCCGGCTGCCAAATTCGAAACGTCCAGCGATTTCTCCCACACGAAATCTGCCAGCACGGAATGCTGTAGCTGGTTTTCACTGTCCCTTGGAACTGCATTCGCTGCCACACAGACATTCGCTTTCCCCAAAAGCTTTGCTTGGTAATGGGGCAACACTGTGTATGTGTCTCTCGCAGAGCCCGGCTGCCAAATTCGAAACGTCCAGCGATTGCGCCCACACGAAAGCTGCCAGCACGGAATGCTGTAGCTGGTTTTCACTGTCCCTTGGAACTGCATTCGCTGCCACACAGACATTCGCTTTCCCCAAAAGCTTTGCTTGGTAGTGGGGCAACACTGTGTATCTCTCTCTCGCAGAGCCCGGCTGCCAAATTCGAAACGTCCAGCGATTGCGCCCACACGAAAGCTGCCAGCACGGAATGCTGTAGCTGGTTTTCACTGTCCCTTGGAACTGCATTCGCTGCCACACAGACATTCGCTTTCCCCAAAAGCTTTGCTTGGTAAAGGGGCAACACTGTGTATGTGTCTCTCGCAGAGCCCGGCTGCCAAATTCGAAACGTCCAGCGATTTCTCCCACACGAAAGCTGCCAGCACGGAATGCTGTAGCTGGTTTTCACTGTCCCTTGGAACTGCATTCGCTGCCACACAGACATTCGCTTTCCCCAAAAGCTTTGGTTCGTAAAGGGGCAACACTGTGTATGTGTCTCTCGCAGAGCCCGGCTGCCAAATTCGAAACGTCCAGCGATTTCTCCCACACGAAATCTGCCAGCACGGAATGCTGTAGCTGGTTTTCACTGTCCCTTGGAACTGCATTCGCTGCCACACAGACATTCGCTTTCCCCAAAAGCTTTGCTTGGTAATGGGGCAACACTGTGTATGTGTCTCTCGCAGAGCCCGGCTGCCAAATTCGAAACGTCCAGCGATTGCGCCCACACGAAAGCTGCCAGCACGGAATGCTGTAGCTGGTTTTCACTGTCCCTTGGAACTGCATTCGCTGCCACACAGACATTCGCTTTCCCCAAAAGCTTTGCTTGGTAGTGGGGCAACACTGTGTATCTCTCTCTCGCAGAGCCCGGCTGCCAAATTCGAAACGTCCAGCGATTGCGCCCACACGAAAGCTGCCAGCACGGAATGCTGTAGCTGGTTTTCACTGTCCCTTGGAACTGCATTCGCTGCCACACAGACATTCGCTTTGCCCAAAAGCTTTGCTTGGTAGTGGGGCAACACTGTGTATCTCTCTCTCGCAGAGCCCGGCTGCCAAATTCGAAACGTCCAGCGATTGCGCCCACACGAAAGCTGCCAGCACGGAATGCTGTAGCTGGTTTTCACTGTCCCTTGGAACTGCATTCGCTGCCACACAGACATTCGCTTTCCCCAAAAGCTTTGCTTGGTAGTGGGGCAACACTGTGTATCTCTCTCTCGCAGAGCCCGGCTGCCAAATTCGAAACGTCCAGCGATTGCGCCCACACGAAAGCTGCCAGCACGGAATGCTGTAGCTGGTTTTCACTGTCCCTTGGAACTGCATTCGCTGCCACACAGTCATTCGCTTTCCCCAAAAGCTTTGCTTGGTAATGGGGCAACACTGTGTATGTGTCTCTCGCAGAGCCCGGCTAACAAATTCGAAACGTCCAGCGATTTCGCCCACACGAAAGCTGCCAGCACGGAATGCTGTAGCTGGTTTTCACTGTCCCTTGGAACTGCATTCCCTGCCACACAGACATTCGCTTTCCCCAAAAGCTTTGCTTGGTAATGGGGCAACACTGTGTATGTGTCTCTCGCAGAGCCCGGCTGCCAAATTCGAAACGTCCAGCGATTGCGCCCACACGAAAGCTGCCAGCACGGAATGCTGTAGCTGGTTTTCACTGTCCCTTGGAACTGCATTCGCTGCCGCACAGACATTCGCTTTCCCCAGAAGCTTTGCTTGGTAATGGGGCAACACCGTGTATCTCTCTCTCGCAGAGCCCGGCTGCCAAATTCGAAACGTCCAGCGATTGCGCCCACAAGAAAGCTGCCAGCACGGAATGCTGTAGCTGGTTTTCACTGTCCCTTGGAACTGCATTCGCTGCCACACAGACATTCGCTTTCCCCAAAAGCTTTGCTTGGTAAAGGGGCAACACTGTGTATGTGTCTCTCGCAGAGCCCGGCTGCCAAATTCGAAACGTCCAGCGATTGCGCCCACACGAAAGCTGCCAGCACGGAATGCTGTAGCTGGTTTTCACTGTCCCTTGGAACTGCATTCGCTGCCACACAGACATTCGCTTTCCCCAAAAGCTTTGGTTCGTAAAGGGGCAACACTCTGTATGTGTCTCTCGCAGAGCCCGGCTGCCAAATTCGAAACGTCCAGCGATTGCGCCCACACGAAAGCTGCCAGCACGGAATGCTGTAGCTGGTTTTCACTGTCCCTTGGAACTGCATTCCCTGCCACACAGACATTCGCTTTCCCCAGAAGCTTTGCTTGGTAATGGGGCAACACTGTGTATGTGTCTCTCGCAGA